>NC_141879.1:382023375-382623375 GCF_056163025.1 Triticum urartu | reverse complement strand
TTCGTCCAGAGGCTATTCTAGTTGCTGCGTCACCTTATTATTGGGCCAGGCCCATGTATTTTCGAAATACTTAAGTATAGGCTGTTTTTAGAGTCCGTATGTGTGGGGAAACAAGAGTTAGGGTTGGTTTGGACCCCTCCTCCAAGGGCCACAAAATCCCCCCTCTTCCTCCATATATACAACCCTTAGGGCGTTGTTTAGACTTTGGGTTTTGTTTAGATTAAAAGTTCGCCATAGCTGCAACTTCGCATACTTTGTTTGTGTCCAACGACCAGAACAAGACATCACAGAACCCCACCTTCATTAATAAAGCTTTCCTCTTTAATACGCAATATCCAGATTGCAATCTTAGTTTCTTGCTTGTTCTTCGTTTGCTCGCAGGAAATAGACCCTCTTGGTCAGGTTGATCGTGCTCCCGCGTGGTCAATAACCCTCGGAAGTTGGTTTAGCGATTGCTAAGGCGCGACGTCTTCGCACGTTCGTAGTCAAATCGTCAAAGTCGACTCCCACAGAAAATGATATCTATCTCATTGAAACATCGGGACTCCTTCGCCACTATCATTTCTTTATCGGGGACGACAAGGAAGCTCATCCCAGCTGTCGTCGCCTCGCTTGGCTTCGACGCGCGTCCGCACTAACGAGGCGTGTAGCGCCACGCTGGCTAGCTGCTGAGTTGGTGCGGTGGCAGAGTCTTCACAAAGATCTGCAAGCCACCATGCAGGTGCTTGCCGAGTCGGCCTAGAGGCCACATGTAACCACGCAGGTGCTTGCCTAGCTGGTGGGCTGGCAGCTGCATGGGAACGACGGTGGAGTCTTGGCAGATGTGGGCCTGGCTGCGGCCCCGCGGATGTCTTCGGCAAGAGTCTTGTCGGGGCCCCGGCAGGGGTCTTGCCGTGGCGTCGTGGTCTTCCCCGGCAAGGGTCTTGCTGGGGGTCTCGCGGGTATCCTTGGCAAGGATCTTGCCGAGGATCATCGTCTTCTGGTTATCATCTAGTCTTGTGTGCTTCTGGTCTCCACAAACATCTGCATGCCACCATGGAGGTGCCTCCCAAGCCTCGATTCCAAAGTCGTTGATGGTGTTGGAACTCTTGGGCTCAAGGGTGGCGGCTCTGCTGGTGTTGGGCAAGTTGGCCCTAGCAAGGTTCTTGTTGGGGCTATGGAGGCCGCTCGGGAAAGGGCCTTGCCGGGGGAGTTCACCTCGCCCCTCTGCTCTTCGTGTTTCTGGCTTGGCGTTGCTCTGGTTGTCTTGTGACGTTGCTTCCTTCCTCTGCTCCGCTAGGTGTGGCCACAAGCGCGGCTTCAACTGCCCGCGCACAAGTAAAGGGGTACAAAATAGGACCCTCCTTTTGTGCACCGACAGGAGCCCCCGGGCCTAGGTGATACATAAGCGCAACGCGTTCTTGGGCTAGGCCCAAAACGGTGCGCAGGCATGCAGGGCTGAGTTGTACCGCAGTAACTCCCTCGCCAGTTGCACTTCCCCACGACCCGTGTTGTATGCGCGACGTGGGGGTCGTGCGTGACGTGGGGGGTCATGCGTGGGGCGGTTGCTGCCGTCATGTGTCACATCGTGGTAAATGGTAAAGAGGCAGCCCGCGCCTTCCCCATAAAAGGGAGGAAAACGCAAGGGCGCGGCTAATTTACTAGGCGGACTCGGGTTGTGGCCTTCAAGGTGCCCATGCGCCATGGTCACGGGGTGGAATGCGGTCGCTTCAGTCATCTCTTGATTCCGGTTCGCTTGCCACGTGTCCTCCATGCCCCGAGGTGGGTAGGTGGTGGACGCGGAGGGCACATGCCATAATGTGGAGGCGGGAAACTGGGTTGACGCTGATTGGAGCAGCTCGGTCCCGATTCCCTGCGCCCCTTGGTGGCCGGATTGGTCGAGCGGGGCGGCCGAGCCTCGGCCCCGCCCCTTTATAAGAAGAAGGGGAGGGGACGGTGTCCTTCGATCCTTCAGTGCTCATCTCCTCTGCCTCGACTCCTTTCTTCCCTTCGTCATGGCAAGAGGGCGTGATGGTGCTCCGATGGCAGTGACGAGGGTCTCCGCTCGACAACGTGCCCTGCCTTCCCATGAGCTCATGGCGGCGGAGCCGTCCGCGAGAGGAAGAGGGAGGGGGCGAGACCGAGGCCGCCGTGGCGCTCGGGGGAGAGGAGGACAGGGCGGCGCAACCGCTTCGCCTCCGCCAGCGGCCCCTCCTCCAATGGAGGGCCATGTCGGAGACCAGCCCTGCGAGTTCTACGTCAAGCTGCGCGGACCGGTGCGCGGCCGTCTTCGTCTCCCCACTCCGTTTGCTCGGGATATGGAGCTTGACCTGCCATAGGCCTTGAGGCTGCATATGAGGGGCTGCGGGAATGGCAGCATGCGGGTCGACGTCGACTTCCCAGCCCCTCATGTTATGTATCTCCACCATGGATGGAAGACCTTCGCTCGTGCCCATAGCTTGTCGGAGTGGCTCATCCTCCAATTCAAATTGATGGAGGACGACCTGCTCTCCGTCAAGGTCTTCGGGCTCTTGGGAACTCGCTTAAGGTGTTGTGCAGAGAGCTCCTCTGATGGCGAAACCTCCTCTTCAAGTGGGAGTGACGAGGAGGACAGTGACAGCAACGACGAGGGCGTCAAGCGGGAGGACACCGACTCCAACTCCGACTGACCGCGCCACCGCACGGGGCCGAGGGTCTTCCTCATCAAGCTCTCCATCGGCGTGTTCCTCACCGCTTCCTTTTTGCCTTCACCTACCGCACCTGGGAGGAAAGGGCCAAGAACGGAGATCACAGGGGACCTATCTTTCTTTTTAAATTGTAGGCACTTGCCAAATCTTAATTTCTATATAATGTATCTCTCGAGCCCATGCTTGTATCCTGTAACCTTTGTACTCGCGTCAGCATATTAATGAAAAAGTCTAGTCCTGACGGTAACTCGTGCACATGTATGTTCGTGCGAAGGCGAGATGCCTTCTTAGTGTAGATAAACGAGTCCTTCCGGCAAGCCACCTTCCCGGCGCCCCTTGCGGCTGCTCGAGAATCACATCTGCCGGGTTACAGACAAAGGGCCTAGCCCCCCGTCCACCTATTTTTGACAAGGGTCACCATGACCATTCTGATCGAAGAAGCGTTTTCTAATGGAAGCCCCCGAGTCCTTAAAGACGAGTGGCGAGGTTTTCTAATGCACAAGTCACAGGTTAAGGATACGAATGTGCAAGAGGTAAACTTTATTTTTTTGGTTTGTCGGGGATCGCCGTGCCGGGCGGTCTTCTCAACTTCTTGCTGGAGCCTGGTCCTTGGCGGGATCGTGCATCCTTGTAACACCCACGACGCAGCTATATCTCCCACTTGTCGAAGCACGACTTAGAGGCATAACCGCATTGTAAGCAATGTTGCAAGTGGGGTAATCTTCACACAACCCATGTACTAAATAAGAAAAAAAGGTACATAGTTGGCTTACAATCGCCACGTCACACAATAGCATAAATATAACATTACAATCATCCAGATACAATCAAGGTCCAACTACGGAACCAAAATAAAGACAACCCCAAATGCATAATGTCCCCGATCGCCCCAACTAGGCTCCACTATTGATCGTCTGGAAAGGAAACGTAGTATCGTCCTCAGTCCTCATCGAACTCCCACTTGAGCTCAGTCATATCTCCTAGAACGGTATCATCGGTCCCTGCATCTAGTTTTGGAAATAATCTGTGAGTCACGGGGACTCAGCAATCTCACACCCTCGCGATCAAGACAATTTAAGCTTATAGGTAAGGTAACAGGTATGAGGTGGAGCTGCAGCAAGCACTAGCATATATGGTGGCTAACATACGCAAATGAGAGCAAGAAGAGAAGGCAAGGCACGGTCGAGAAACTATGATCAAGAAGTGATCCTTGAACAACCTACGGTCAAGCATAACACGAGACCGTGTTCTCTTCCCGGACTCCACCGAAAAGAGACCATCACGGCCACACACTCTGTTGATTCATTTTAATTAAGTTTAGTTTCAGGTTTTCTACAACCAGACATTAACAAATTCCCATCTGCCCATAACCACGGGCACGACTTTCGAAAGATCAAATCCCTACAGGCGTGTCCCAACTTAGCCCATCACAAGCTCTCACGGTCAATGAAGGATATTCCTTCTCCCAAGACAACCTGATCAGACTCGGAATCCCGGTTACAAGACATCTCGACAATGGTAAAACCAAACCAGCAAAGCCACCCGAATGTGCCGACAAATCCCGATAGGAGCTGCACATATCTCGTTCTCAGGGCACACCGGATTGTCCAAGGTTCCGGTAGGCCAGCCCAGAGTTGCCCCTGGTGGCCACCGGCAGCTGACAGGTTGGACCAACACTCAGAGGAGCACTGGCCCAGGGGTTCAAAATAAAGATGACCCTTGAGTCCGTGAAACCCAAGGGAAAAAGAGGCTAGGTAGCAAATGGTGAAACCAATGTTGGGCATTGCTGGAGGAGTTTTATTCAAGGCGAACCTTCAAGGGGTTCCCATTATAACCCAACCGTGTAAGGAACGCAAAATCAAGGAACATAACACCAGTATGACGGAAACTAGGGCGGCAAGAGTGGAACAAAACGCCAGGCATAAGGCCGAGCCTTCCAGCCTTTTCCAAGTATGTAGATGCATTGAAGTAAACAAGATATAATAGTGATATCCCAACAATAAACATGTTCCAACAAGGAACAAACTCCAATCTTCACCTGCAACTAGCAACGCTATAAGAGGGGCTGAGCAAAGCGGTAACATAGCCAAACAACGGTTTGCTAGGACAAGGTGGGTTAGAGGTTTGACATGGCAATATGGGAGGCATGATAAGCAAGTGGTAGGTATCATAGCATAGGCATAGCAATAGAGCGAGAATCTAGCAAGCAAAGATAGAAGTGATTTCGAGGGTATGGTCATCTTGCCTGCAAAGTTCTCTGAGTTGACGTAAGCTTGATCCTCGTAAACATTCTCAACGGGTTCCTCGATCACGTACTCGTCTCCCGGCTCTACCCAAAGCAAAAACACAAGCAAAGGGAGACACAATCAACCACGGTGCAATGCGCAAGCAACATGATGCAAACATGGCATGATATGCGGGATGTGATATGTGATGCATATGCATGTTTCAGAAAGGAAAGATTGAACCTGGCCTCAACATGGAAAACCAAGAGTGCCACTAGAAAGATGAGTTGATTTCGGTCGAAATCGATATAAAGATCACCAGAATCGGATGCACGGTTTGCAAATGGCAAGCAAAACAAAAATGGCACAAAGCTGTGATTAATTGCATGAGGCCACCTAAATGCAACAAGAACAACAAGCTACTGCACTATAACATAGCAACAAAGCACATGGAAGGGATCCACTCAAAATGCTTGACAAAAGATGAACACTGAGCTATGACTAATTCACACAATAGCAGGTTCAAAGAAGCATGGAAAAAGTGCAAAAGATAACAGGTTACAGACTTAGCGAAAATAACAACATGCCAGGAATTTAACATCAGGAAGCAATGTTTAGAGCATGATAACAACATGCTACAGGAACATATCTTGGCAAAGCAAGGAATGGCATGAAGCTACTCAAAGGATACAACAAAAGTCCCTTACTGACCATGAGCCAAAAGGGATCAGAAAATACAATGGCAACCATGTGAACATAGCAACTTTCGTTAACAGATTCAGAATTAGCAGAAAACTGGAACATGGCAAAACAGATTCACGTAGGCATGTTTGCGAGCTCGATGCACTCACCACAAGGCATTTCATGACAAACTAAGCGTACACCCAGCAAGTAGACATGGCATAGAAGCTAAACATGGCAAGAACAACCTCATAGCATGCAAGGATAAACTATAACAACCTCGGCAAAATTGCTTAACATGTAAACAATCTGCCAGGAACATTTTATAGCAAAAGTGGAGCAAGATTCAGTCATGCTAGGGTGCTCCATAATTGCAAACAAAGACATGGATGGATAGAGCATAACAATATCTGCAAAACATCTTACTGATCATGCTCAAAAGAGGCATGGATCACTCTGTAGCAACAAGAATACATGGCATAAAAATATTATCAGGGAAAACACTTAAGAAGATTTCCAAGTCCCTGAAATCAGCAACATCACGAGAGCTACTTTGCATGCTTGTGCTAGTCACCACAAAGATCACAAAAATACATGGCATACACCCCTATAAAGATGGCATGGCATACTTCAAAACACATGTAGGGCTCAAGATCATATGAGGCGCACATTAATCATGGCAAAAACTGACAAATGTCCAATCACTGATAAGAATCTGAAACTAACATTGCATAGCACTCTTGCAACAGCATTTAGGGCATCAAGATGAACTCACATGAACATGGTGCAATGGAATGAAATGAAGTACTCATCGATACGAACAATTTGACATGCTACACGCCCAAAACGGAGCCCCGGGTGCTGAGTTATGATGCGATGAAGAATGCAAAAAAATACTAGGACTTAGGGAAAAGTCAACCCTCTCTCATATCTAGGGTTCTTCGCGGGCGTCCGAACCAAGGAACTCCGGCGAGGGAACTTGCTCCGACGAGGTAGGCAGGCGAGGGGGAGGCCGGAGTAGGGCGGATCCGGCCCTCCCGAGGTGCGCCGGCGACGAGGGGGCACCGGGCGGCGGGGGCGCGGCGGATCCGGCCGGCGGAGGCGGCAAGGCGACGAACCGCGATGGCCGGACTTGGCGGCCGGCGAGGAGGAGGAAACAGCGGCGCGGCGGAGGGGCGGCGCGGCAAAGGGGCAGCGCCGGGCGGCAGGGCGGCTGGATCGGATGGCGGGGACGTACGGGCCTCGGGGGCCTGCCCTGGGCTCGGCGGGCCGGCGGCAGAGGGAGGCGGCCAGGCGAATGGCGAGGTGCCACATGGCGGCGGCGGCGCGGGTCGGACACGTCCGGCCCGAAGCGGACGTGTCCGGCGGCGAGAGGTGGGGTGAGACTAGGTTTAGGGTTGGAGTGGATCCGGGATTTTCGGGGGGAGTTGCCTTTTTATAGGTAGAGGGAGCTAGGAGGCTCCAAATCGAGCATGGTTTGCGGCCACGCGATCGTGATCGAACGACCGAGATTATGGAGGGGGGTTTGGTGGGGTTTGGGCCACTTTGGAGAGGTGTTGGGCTGCAACACACACGAGGCCTTCTCGGTTCATCAGTTAACCGTTGGAGTATCAAACGAAGTCCAAATGGCGAGAAACTTGACAGGCGGTCTACCAGTAGTAAACCAAGGCCGCATGACAAGTCTCGGTCCAATCCAAGAATGTTTAAAACCCGCACAAGAAAAGAGGTAAAAGGGGACACCGCAGGACATAGGAGCACCGGAATGCAAAACGAACAACGGGGAAAATGCTCGGATGCATGAGACGAACACGTATGCAAATGTGATGCACATGATGACATGATATGAGGTGCATGACAAAGACAAAAGCAACACGAAGACAAAAACCAGACAACGAGGAAATAACATAACTTAGTGCCAGAAATGGCAAGAGTTGGAATGCAATTATGGCAGGTTACATACGGGGTGTTACAATCCTTGCCATGGCTGGAAAGAAATGAGGACAAAAGAAAGGAACCTCGGTGGTTCACTAACATTTATTGGAATCAAAAAGCAGTACAGTACCTTGGACAAGCATGCATATATGTATACACAAAAACATGGGAATCAATAGGAAACTATACATACTAAGGGCTTCCTTTGCCTGACTGTGCATAGGGTCTGCGCCTGGCTTTGTACATAGGGTTACATGCCTTGCCGGCAAGGCTAGTACAAAATTTGGGTTGTCGGGGCTCCCGGAAATCGCGCCTTAGGGGTAAAACTTGCGAAGATGTTCAATATTCTAGGAGTTGCTCACCGGAATGCCATCTTCGGTCTCAAGGCGGACTGCGCCAGGCCTGGTGACTCAAGTTACCCGATAAGAGCCTTCCCACTTTGGCATCAACTTGTTTGGATTCTTGGGGGATTGGATCCGCCGAAGAACAAGGTCGCCTTCCTCAAGGCTTCGGGCGTGAACCTTGCAGCTATGATAGAGGCGCAATGCTTGCTGATAGCGAGCGGCTCGCACAGCGGCCCGAAGATGTTCTTCCTCAAGGAGCGTCACATCATATTGGTGCAACTACGTTTGCTCAAGCTCATCATAAGCGAGCACTTGAGGCAACCCTATATCAGTTAAGTGGGGAGAACTGCTTCTGCCTCGTATACCAGGGCAAAGGGTGTCTGGCCAGTGGCTTGATTTTGTGTCCTCCTGATTGACCAATGAACCGTTGGCAACTCATCACTCCAGAGCCTTCCGCACTTGTGTAGCTTGTCAAAAGTTCTGGTCTTGAGGCCCCGCAGCACTTCCGCATTCGCCCTCTTAGCCTGGTCGTTACTTCTGGGATGGGCAATAGAAGGAAAACAAACCTTGCTGCTGAGGTCTTGGATGTACTGCATGAAGGTGTGGCTCGTGAACTGCTTGCCGTTTCCGGTGATGACTCTGTTCGGCACACCAAAACGGCGGGCTAGTCCCTTGAAGAACATGATGGTTGACTGTGATATTACCTTTCTCACTGGCTCCACTTCCAGCACTTTGTGATCATGTCGATCGCGATGTACAAGTACTCAAAGCCCCCGACAGCACGGGGAAAGGGGCCCAGTATGTCGAGCCCCTAGACCGAAAATGGCCAGGAAAGAGGGATTGTCTGAAGAGCTTGGGCGGGTTGATGAAGGTTCTTTGAATGGAATTGGCATGCTTCACACTTGGTTACTAGTGCAGTTGCATCCTAGAGGGCGGTGGGCCAGAAGAAACCTTGCCGGAATGCTTTGCCGACAAGAGCCCTTGACCCTACATGGGAGCCACACATGCCTCCATGTATCTCTGCCAACAACCTCAATCCGTCCTCCCAAGGAATGCACTTCAATTTCACACTGTTCGGTCTTCTTCTATAGAGGGCATCATCCACAAACTGGTACATGCTGGACCGACGGGCTACTTTCTCTGCTTCTTCCTGCTCCTCGGGGAGCTCTCCTGTTTGGAGGAAACGGACGGTGGGCTGCGCCCATGCCGGATCCTGGGCTCGACGGCAAGGACTAAAGGCTCATCTTCGGCCATAAGGGCAGTTGCTTCTATGGCCAAGGCGTGAGGCCCTGCCGAGGGTTGCTGCCCTCCGGCAAGCTTGGGACTCCCGGTAACGTCCTTGCGGGCACCTCCTGGGAGCTCAGTGGGAAAGTACTTGCCGGGGCCCGCCTTCCTTCGTTTGTTCTTTCCTGCTGGTGGTTCAACAGATGGGTGAGTTAGCTGAAGCACAAAGGTACCTGGCTCCACAGGTAACTTGAGGGCAGCACGCTTTGACAGGTCGTCAGCAATGCCGTTCGCCGCTCGGGGAACATGCTCTGCTTGCAATCCGTCAAAGCGCTCTTCCAACTTCCTCACTTCATCCACATAGGCCTCCATCAACGGGCTCAGGTAGTACTTGTTTACTTGCTTGACGACGAGTTGCGAATCACCTCTGACGATGAGCTTTCTGATTCCATGGTTTGCCGCGATCCTGAGACCGGCCAACAACCCCTCGTACTCCATTGTGTTGTTCGTTGATTTTTGCCGAGGGAAGTGCATCTGGATTACATACTTGAGGCACCCTCCGGTGGGCGCAACGAGCAATACGTCAGTGCCATCACCTTGGTGTGAGAAGGCTCCATCAAAGTACATAATCCACTCAATGCTTGTCTACTTGCCGGGGAGGGTGGTCTCCTGAATCTCCTCGTCGGGCGTTGCGATCCACTCTGCTATGAACTTCGCTAGGGCTCGACTCTTGATTATTGAAGTACTTTCAAACTTGAGGTCAAAGCTTGACATCTCCAACACCCACTCCACAATCCTCCCAGTTGCATCTGGGTTGTGCAAGACTCATTGCAGCGGGAGGCGCGTGATGACAGTGATCTCATGTGCTTGGAAATAGTGGCGCAGCTTTCTCGAGGCCATGAGGAGGCTGAAAAGTAGCTTCTGCATACCAGAATATCTTGACCTAGCCCCCTGCAAGAGGGAACTACAAAATAGATTGGGTGCTGCACCATATTCTTCTTCTGTCCTACTTTGCTCATCTGCTCAGACCCCGCCTTGCCAGGATCGGGTCTCGCCGGGGGTTCTGTCTTGCCGGTGTCAGACTCTGCCGGGGAGGGCCCCAGCCCGCCACCCAATGGCTTCGCTGCTACTGCTGCCTCTTTCTCAAGTTCCCTCTATGCCACCAGCGCGGCACTGACCACTTGATTCATTGCTGCCAAGTATATAAGCAACTGCTCTTGCGGTTTGGGCGCGACAAGTATCGGCGTGGAGGAGAGATACCTCTTAAAGTCTTGCGATGCTGCCTTTGCCTCTGGAGTCCACTTTACTGGACCCGCCTTTTTCAAAACTTTGAAAAAGGGGAGGGCGTGCTCAGCCGATTCGGAGATGAATCTACTCAGGGCGGCAACGCAACCGGCGAGCCTACGGACGTCTTTGACCCGCTTCGGTACTTCAATCTGCTCGATCACCTTGATCTTGTCGGGATTTGCTTCAATCCCGCGCTGAGACACAAACAACCCAAGAATTTTGCCGGACGGGACACCGAACACACATTTCTCTAGGTTGAGATTGAGGTTGATCTTACGCAGATTTGCAAATGTTTCTTCTAGGTCTTGTACGAGCGTGGCCCTGTCCTTGGTTTTGACCACTATATCATCCATATAGGCTTCCATATTTCTATGTAGCTGGGGCTCAAAACGAATTTGGAACGCTCGGGAAAACGTCGAACCGACGCTCTTCAACCCGAAAGGCATCCGTACAAAGCAGTATGTACCACATGGGGTGATTAACGCGGTCTTCTCTTCGTCTTCTTTTATCATGAAGATCTGGTGGTATCCTGAATAGGCGTCGAGGAATGACAGCAATTCACACCCGGTAGTGGAGTCTACAATATCGTCGATGCATGGCAGGGGGAAAGGATCCTTTGGACAAGCTTTATTGATGTCTGTGTAGTCAATACATAGCCTCCACTTCCCATTTGCCTTACGCACCACCACCGGATTGGCCAACCACGTGGGGTGGAGTACTCCTCTTACCAGGCCTGCTGCCTCCAACTTCCTGATCTCTTCTATGATGAACTATTGTCACTCCAAAGCTTGCTTCCTGACCTTTTGCTTGACTGGTCGCACATGAGGACAGACAGCAAGATGGTGCTCAATCACCTCCCTGGGAACATCGGGGATGTCGGATGCTTGCCATGCAAACACATCGACATTCGCCCACAGGAAGGCAACGAGCGCGGTTTCCTAATTGTTGTCGAGGGTGGGGCTTATGGTGAAAGCCCCGCCCATGGCTTCCTCCTTGACGGACACCTTCTTGGTTTCTGGTGGTGCAGCCTTGGACTTTTTTCTCTTGCCGGTGGAGCTCTCTCGCACGTTCTCAACAAGAGTGCAGCACTCCGAAGAGGTGCGCTTGCCAGAGTGGGTGCAAGAGGTCTCGCCGGAAGAGATCTTGCGGGCCTTCTTCCTCCCTGGAGCTTCAGCGGCAGGGGCAAGTGTCTTCACGGCAGTTGCTGCAACTGCCTCTCGGTAAAGTTGATCGGCGCGGATGAGCGCATCTTTCTTGTCGGAGGGGACGGTGATGATGATCAGTGGCCCCGGCATCTTTAACGTGTTGTAGGCGTAGTGGGACACCGCCATGAACTTGGCCAGCGCTGGGCGGCCAAGGATCCCATTGTATGGCAAGGGGATCTTGGCGACATCAAAGACGATCTTCTTCGTCCTATAGTTCAGCTCGCCTCCAAATGTAACGGGCAGCATTATTTTACCTTTAGGCTGGCTCCTTCCTGGGTTAACCCCTTGAAACATGCCTGTCTCTTCGAGGTCTCCATCAGGAATCTACAGCTTCTTGATCAAAGCGGGCGAGATCAAATTCAGACCGGCCCACCATCAACCAGCACTTTCGTCACCTTGAGGTTGCATATTGTTAGCGAGACCAACAATGGCAAACACCTTACCGTAGTTGTGCGATCAGGGTGATCCAAGGTGTCAAAAACGATGGGCGTGCGGACCACTTCAGGGGCTTCTGGGCATCGAACGACGGCTGTGCCGCAGCGACCTCACGCGCCCACTGCTTCAGCTAGCAGTGTGAGGTGTGCAATGAGGCACCACCGTCAACGCACATGGCCTCTGTAGCCTTCTGGAACTCGTGTTCGCCGGACTCGTCGTCCTTGTCGTGATCATCATCTTCCTCTTTCTTGTCGCGGCCCCGAGCGGGCCTCTCTTGTTGGTTATCTTTGCCACGGAGACCCCCTTGGCTGCCATGCTTCTTACCGGATCCCTCAGCACCATCCTGGCCCTTCTCCTTGTCTCGCCTTTCATATTCGGCCTTCTGCTTCACAGCAAGCAGCTCAACTTGTTCGCAGTTTTGGAGGTCATGGCCCTTGGTGCGGTGGACCTTACATTACCGCTTATCGGAGCCTCCTGGCTTGCCGGCGGCCGCCAGGGCCAAGCAGGCAACACACCTGACAACCTCCTTGCCGGGGTTGTCAGCCTTGGCCTTTTTGGTGGCACTGAGCTTGCCGGATCCCTCAACGGCAAGCACAGTCTTGCCCTTGCACTTCCTATTGCGGCGCTGACCCTTCTTTGTTAGTGCAACGGTGTCTTTGTCTGTGGAGTCGGTTTTCGCGTTGGCGTCCTCGCCGTGGTACTTCCTCCCCTCTTCAGCTCGAGCACATCTATCGGCCAGAACATAAAGTTCGGCCACATCCTTGACCTTGTTCATCGCCAACTCTTCACGCATCTTGCGGTTGCGCACATTCTGATGGAATGCGCTGATAACTACGGGGGGATGAACATCTGGGATGTTGTACTACACTGGGCTGAACCGTTGTATGTACTTGCGCATGTTTTCTCCTTCTTTCTGGGGGATGATGTGCAAATCGCTTGCCTGGCCATGAGCTTGGTGGCCTCCAGTGAAGGCGCCAACAAACTCATGACACAAATCCGACCAAGAAGAAATGGAATCCACTGGTAGGTGCATCAACCATGACATGACGTTGGGTTTGAGTGCCAGCGGGAAGTAATTGGAAAGCACCTTGTCGTCGCGAGCTCCAGCAGCTTGCATCGCAATGGTGTAGATGCTGAGGAACTCCGACGCATGTGTCTTGGCGTTGTACTTCTCGCCAACATCGGGCTTTAACGTGCGGCGGGAGGGCCACTCGAACTGCCGCAGCTCTCGGGTAAAGGCTGGACAACCCACCTCGTAAGGCAGGACACCGGGGCCCGCCGGAGCTGGGTGGTCCATAGTAGGCCCCACGCCGATCTGACTAATGGCGCGTCTCCCGTCGTCGTTCAATGGTAGTTCGAGCGTCTTCCTGGTCCCGTTCTCGAAGGACTTGATGTTGGTCACGGCGGGGTAGCGGGCGACACGGTGGAAATGTTGTCACCTACGTTGGGTCAATGGGCCGGTAGCTCTTGTCGCGGCCGCGGGGGGGGGGGGGAGTGCACCGTGGTCGCAGCGTCTCTGGTCCCCCCACAACCGACATGCACCGGCTCGTCAGGATGCCGGTGCGAGGGTCCCACAGGGAGCGGCTCATCTTTGATTGCGAAGCTGCCAAGGCTTCAGATGTTGGCTCTCCACTCGTCGAGCTTCTCAATAGCAGGGGGAAGTCGAGGAGTAGCTGCACGCGCGCCAGCGCTTCTGCTGGCGTAGGCGGTGGCGAGATCTGCGTAGACCGGGATGCGCTCCAACTTCTAAGCGGGTTAGAAGGGGCTCTGTCACGGTCTCACGGTCGCGTGCCACCTCCACCGGCGTCTGAGCGTGCACGCCGGCCTGGTTCGTCCTGTGAGTGGCGCATAGGGCTCTTTCTACGGCGGTGCCCGGGGGCTCTGGCATCACGGTGTTGCTCATTGCGCGCAGCCTGGGAAGGGTGCGGCACGGGAACCAGCTGGGGTGCCGTAGAGGCTGCTGCGCCACCCGTGGGAAGCACGGCCCCGCCCCCGGACCCACCGGCTATTGGCTTGTCGTCTCGGATTCGGGTGATGCCACTCACCTGGTTCCGATTTCCAGAATGCCATGGATGCTCTCGGGCCACGCCTCCAGCCCCATACGTGGGCACCCGGCCGTCTGCTCGCGCTGGCGTGGACGGGCCAGCCCCGGACGAGCCGATCATTGTGATCCCCTTTCTCTTGGGGGCCATGGTGATGATGAAGTCGGTGTGCTAACCTTCAAACCGGATTTTCAAATCTTGCTACTGTTGGCGGGCGCGGGGCTGTGGAAAGAGCGGGATTGAGAGATCGACGCGAGGGGATTCTCCAGGTTTGGGCCGCAAGTGATGCGTAATACCCTACTCCTGCTGGTTTGTGTTTATCTAGTGTTGTTGGACTAGCTACAAGGCTTGCAGGGTCCAAAAATATGAATCCTCTCTTAGTACATCGTGGGCTTCGTTTTATAGTCAAAGGGGTTGCCACTGTGGCACACAGGAGGTGGAAACCTATACAGTAGTCGAGTCTATCTCCTGGCACCATAGGACAAACACATTTAATGTGCTGTCCACGTGCACTTCTTGCTTTATCGGGGAAAGCAAGGAAGCTCGTCCTAGCTGTCGCCGCCTCGCCTGGCTTCGACGTGCGTCCGCACTGACGAGGCGTGTAGCGCCATGATGGCTAGCTGCTGAGAAAAGTTCCACTCGAGGGGCATTGTGTAGTAAATTACATGAAAGCACGGCTTCAACACCATACACCATGAAGAAAGGCGTTCGATCAGTCGATCGATTGGGAGTCTTTCTCAGTCCCCATAAGACAGATGGCAATTCAATCACCCAAGCTCCAGTAGCATGCTTGAGGTCACGCATCAGTCGTGGTTTCAGCCCTTGAAGGATCAAACCATTTGCTCTTTCTGCCTACCCATTCGACTGTGGGTGCGTGATGGATGCGTAGTTAACCCGAGTGCCTTGGGACACGCAAAACACTCTGAACTCATCAGAATCAAAGTTGGAGCCGTTATCTATGATAATGTTGTGAGGGACTCCATATGTGAATATCATCTCTCTGATGAAACTAATAGCAATGCCTGAGTCGAGATTCTTGATAGGCTTGGCTTCGATCCACTTGGTGAACTTGTTGAGTACTACGAGCAAATGAGGGAAACCACTTCTGCCAGTCTTGAAAGGTCCGACCGTGTCCAACCCCCAAACCGCAAAAGGCCAGACGAGTGGAATAGTCTTCAAGGTAGATGCAGGCTTGTGAGACATGTTTGAGTAAGGCTAGCAGCCTTTGCACTTGTCAACTATATCTTTGGCTATCTCATTAGCTCGCAGCCAGTAAAATCCCGCTCGGTATGGTTTGGCCACGATGGTCAGAGAGGACGCGTGGTGACCACAGGTCCTCGAGTGAATCTCATTTAAAATCAATCGACCTTCTTCTGGCAAGATGCAATGTTGAGCCACTCCGGTAACACTTTCTTTGTAAAGTTGTCCACTTATTACTATGAAGCTTTGGATCTGCGGATGATCTGGCGGGCCTCATCCTCATCCTCTCGGAGTTCTTGCCTGAGCATATATGCAATATATGGCACCGTCCAATCGGGAGTGATCACCAAAACCTCCATGATCAAGTCGACTACTGTTGGAACTTCAATCTCAGCCGGATTCGTTGAACTCATCGTTTGCGGGGGCTCCTTTGTAAATGGATCTTCTTGGACCAATGGGGTATGAAGATGCTCTAACAACACATTACTAGGAATTGGTTTCTGAGTGGAACCCAACTTCACTAGATCACCAGTCGCTTGATTCTTGAGTCTGGGTATGTGATGGAGTTCTAACCCTTCAAACTTATTCTCTAGCTTCCTCACCGCATTGCAGTAACCAGTCATAGCTGGGCTCTTGATATCCCACTCCTTCATCACTTGATTGACCACCAAGTCTGAGTCGCCATAGACCATCAGGCGATGGACGCTGAGTGAGATGGCCACACGCAACCCATACAAAAGTGCTTCATACTCAGCTTCATTGTTTGAAGAATTGAAGTGAATTTGGAGGACATAACTGAGCTTGTCACCTCTTGGGGATACCAGGACCACTCCAGCACCATAACCATTCAACATCTTGGACCCATCAAAGAACATAGTCCATGTTCCGAGTTAATTTGAGTCGGTTGCTGCTGTTCGATCCACTCGGCTAGAAAATCTACTATTGCCTGAGACTTTATCGCCTTTTTTGCCTCGAACTTGATATCCAAAGGGAGGAGTTCGATCGCCCACTTGCCCACTCGACCGGTTGCATCTCGATTGTTCAAGATTTCGGACAACGGAGCATCGCTAATGACTGAAATCGAGTGGTCTGTCTGTGAAGTAATGTGCAACTTTCTTTGTGGTTAAATAAATCCCATAGACAAGCTTCTGATAATTCGGATACTCTTGCTTGGATGGGGTCAAGACATCAGAGATGTAGTGCACTGGGCGTTGAACTTTATATGCTTTGCCTTCTTCCTCCCGCTTGACTGTGAGCACTGTGCTGACAACTTGTCCCGTGGCTGCGATATACAGCAGTAGAGGCTCTTTGCTTACTAGGGCAACACGCACTGGTTGGGTGGAAAGTAGAGCTTTGAGTTCTACAAACGCTGCTTCGACTTCAGGAGTCCAATCGAACTTGTCAGATTTCTTCATCACTTGGTAAAGAGGCAATGCCTTTTCACCGAGATGCCAGATAAATCGACTCAGTGCAGCCAAACAACCAGTAAGCTTCTGAACATCATGCACACGCACAAGACGTTTCATTCGGAGAATTGCTTCCATCTTCTCTAGGCTTGCGTCGATTCCTCGTTCGGAAATGATAAGACCGAGTAACTTTCTGCCTGGGACTCCGAATGTGCATTTTGACGAATTGAGCTTGATGCCATATCTTCTTAAGTTGGCAAATGTTTCGGCGAGGTCAGTCAGCAGGTCGGAACCTTTACGTGACTTGACCACGATATCATCCATGTATGCTTCCAGATTCCGACTGATTTGAGCGAGCAGGCACTTCTGAATCATGCGCATGAATGTGGCGCCAACATTCTTAAGACCAACGGGCATGGTGGCATAGCAAAAACACCCAAATGGCGTGATGAAGGCTGTTTTTATTTCATGGGGCCCATACAGTCGGATCTGATGGTAACCGGAATACGCATCCAAAAAGGACAAATGCTCACACCCCGTAGTTGAGTCGATGATCTAGTCGATGCAGGGGAGAGGGAAGTAATTGTTCAGGCAAGCCCGATTGATGTGCTTGAAATTGATACACATACAAAGTGAATCATATTTCTTGGGGACCATGGCAACATTGGCGCGCCACTCGGAGTGGTATATCTCGCGGATGAACTTAGCTGCGAAAAGGCGGGCCACCTCTTCGCCAACTGCCTTTCTCTTCTCAATGGCGGACCGACAAAGATGTTCTTTAACAGGTTTTACTTTTGGGTCGATGCGCAAACGGTGATCAGCCAGTCCCCTGGGTACACCCGGCATGTCCGATGGTTTCCATGCGAAGATGTCCCAATTCTCACGGAGGAACTGGATGAGCGCTTCTTCCTATTTGCTGTCGAGTATTGTTGAGATGCAGGTCAGAGCTGGATTGGGATCAGTCAGGTGTATATGAACAGGCTTTGTCTCACCGGCCGACTGAAGTGCAGACTCTGAAGCAGGCTTCTTGGCTCACAACAAATCACTTGGATATGCATTTTTGTTGTATTCTTCCATCTCAACTGCTGCCATCTGTTCATCGTCAATTTTTGAACCCTTCTGGAGGCACTCCTGCGCTCTTTGCTGATTCCCTATGACTGTGATCACACCTCTGGGACCAGGCATCTTCAACTTGAGGTATACATGACACGGTCGAGCCATGAACGAGCATATGCGGGCCTGCCCAGAATTGCATGGTAGGCATTGTGAAAATCCACCACCTCAAACGTCAACTTTTCCTTGCGGTAATTCTTTGAATCACTGAAAACCACGTCAAGAGTGATCTGACCGAGTGAATCTGCTTTCTTTCCTGGGATGACTCCGTGAAACTGCATGTTACTCTCACTAAGCTTGGACATTGGAATGCCCATCCCTCGGAGGGTCTCAGCATACAGAATGTTCAAACCACTACCGCCATCCATCAAAACCTTGGTCAGTCGGGTGCCCCTGATGACTGGGTCAACCACCAACGCTTGCCGCCCGGGGGTAGCAACGTGTGCTGGGTGATCGGACTGGTCGAATGTAATGGGAGTATTTGACCACTTCAAATACGTCATAGTTGCCGGAGCAACCATGTTCACTTCTCTATTGACAACTTTCAGTCGACTTTTGCTCTCGATGTCAGCAAAGATCACCAAAGTAGCATTGACATTGGGGTAACCATCATCTTCCTCCATGTCTTCGTCCTTATTAGTTTCTTTTTCCTTCTCACTGGGCTGACCTTCTCGGAAGCTCTGAATCAGGAGTCGACACTGTTGAGTGGTATGCTTGGGTAGAATCAAGTTACCCTCTGTATCTATTTTCGTGTGTATGTGGCACAAAAAATCAAGAACATCATTTCCTGCCTGATCTTTCACTTTTTTGGGGATCCATGGCCCTTTAGGCTTTTCCTTGAACTTCCCTTGACTAAAAGCTGCAGCTTCAGCAAGACCTGCAACTTCAGTCTTGCGTTTCTGCTTCCGACTGGAATTTCCTCCTCCGATGTCTTGGGCGATTGGTTTGTTCTTGCCATTGCAGAGTAGGTCCTCCTCTTCGCCATTGCCATACTGAGTGGCTATTTCCATCATTCGGGCTAGAGACATGTCACCTGACTGACCGAATTTCAGGTTGAGCTCTCTGGATCGAACACCTTCTTTGAAGGCACAAACTGCCTGGTGCTCTGACACATTCTCTACAACATGATGAGAGTAGTCCATCTCTAAATGAAGTCTCTCAAAGTCTCATTCTGCATCTGAACGTAGTGCCGCAATTCGGTCAGTCCAGCAGGTCGCTTGCAGGTGCCCTCGAATGTTTTGATAAACACTCAGGCCAACTCTTCCCAACTGAAAATACTTCCAGGGCCAACTGATTTAACCAAGCTCTTCCTGAACCCTCGAGCATCAGGGGGAGGTGCTTCATGGCTACATCATCATTGCCTCCACCAATCTGTACCGCCACTCGGTAATGTTCTTGCCAAGTGTCGGGCTTCGACTCACATGTAAAATTACTTACTCCCGTTGCCAACATGAAGTTGGGAGGGATCTCATAGGCTCGGATGGCTCTGCTAAAACATTCAGGTCCAGAAACATGTACTCTGCTACCACTCGAATGGTTTTTGTCTTGTCCTTCTCTGTGTGCCCGGCCCTTGTCAACCAAACCTTGTATGACGAGTGATCTTGCATCAAATCCAGGATCTCTTGGGTTGACTGGCGCTCTCCGCTCATCGTCATACGGGCACCTATCATCATACCGCCGGGGCGCGTATGATCTGCACCTTAGAGGGGCGGAGGCACTCGATGGTGGTCATCACGGGCGAATCGATGATCATACTCTCCGTGGCCCCGATCCAGGTACCGATCCTGGCAGTGCCCACGATCGTCATGCCGCGGAGGCGATCTCGGACTGTGTGCCAACTTAACTGTGTCTGCAACCACGGATCTGCTATGGACCATGTTGCGTGACTGAGAAACCGCTAAGTTTTGTTCACCTGCCGCTCAAAGCAGCGCGTGGATCTGCAGCAAACCCCTACCAGCTTCTAAACGAGACGGCTAAATTGACTCTTCTATTCGTGCTGCAGCTGCAAGATTCTGGACTGGAGTACAGTATTGCTACCTCTTGAGCATGAATTGCTTTTCCCTTGAAGAGGAAAGGGTGACAGCAAAGCAACGTAAGTATTTCCCTTAGTTTTTGAGAACCAAGGTATCAATCCAGTAGGAGACCACGCACGAGTCACCTCGTACCTACACAAACAAATAAGAACCTCATAACCAACGCGACAAAGGGGTTGTCAATCCCTTCATGACCACTTGCAAGAATGAGATCTGAGAGAGATAATAATTATAAGATAAATATTTTTGTTATTTTTGTGATATACATTGAAAGTAAAGATTGCAAAATAAAACAGATTGGAAACTTGTAAGATGGAAAATAGACCCGGGGGCCATAGGTTTCACTAGTGGCTTCTCTCAAGATAGCATAAGTATTACGGCGGGTGAAAAAATTACTATCGAGCAATTGATATAATTGAGCATAGTTATGAGAATATCTAGGTATGATCGTGTATATAGGCATCACGTCTGTGACAAGTAGATCGACTCCAGCCTGCATCTACTACTGTTACTCAACACATCGACCGCTATCCAGCATGCATCTAGAGTATTAAGTTCATAAGAATGGAGTAACGCTTTAAGAAAGATGACAGATGTAGAGGGATAAACTCATGCAATATGATATAAACCCCATCTTTTTATCCTCGATGGCAACAATACAATACGTGTCATTTCCCCTACTGTCACTGGGATCGAGCACTGCAAGATTGAACCCAAAGTTAAGCACTTCTCCCATTGCAAGAAAGATCAATCTAGTAGGCCAAACCAAACTGATATTTCGAAGAGACTTGCAAAGATAACCAATCATACATAAAAGAATTTAGAGAAGATTCAAATATTGTTCGTAGATAATCTTGATCATAAACCCACAATTCATCGGATCTCGACAAACACACCACAAAAGAAGATTACATTGAATAGATCTCCAAGAGAATCGAGGATAACTTTGTATTGAGATCCAAAGAGAGAGAAGAAGCCATCTAGCTAATAACTATGGACCCAAAGGTCTGAGTTAAACTACTCACACATCATCGGAGGGGCCATGGAGTTGATGTAGAGGCCCTCCATGATCAATGCCCCCTCCGGCAGAGCTCCGGAAAAGGCCCCAAGATGGGATCTCTTGGGTACAGAAGGTTGCGGCGGTGGAAATAGGGTTTCATGGTGCTCCTGGATGTTTTCGGGGTATGTGAACATATATAGGAGGAAGAAGTAGGTCGGTTGAGCCACGAGGGGCCCATGAGGGGGGAGGGCGCACCCAGGGGGTAGGCGCGCCCCTGCCTCGTGGCCACCTCATTGGTTGCTTGACGTCCACTCCAAGTCCTGTGGATCACATTTGTTCCAAAAATCACGCTCTCGAAGGTTTCATTCCATTTGATATTCCTTTTCTGCGAAATACTGAAATAGGCAAAAAAACAACAATTTGGGCTGGGCCTCCGGCTACTAGTTTAGTCCCAAAAATAATATAAAAGTGTAAAACAAAGCCCATTAACATCCAAAACAGATAATATAATAGCATGGAACAATAAAAAATTATAGATACGTTGATGTGGAATGCTTTCTAGAATATTCTTCAATGTATTTTTCTCTATTGTGGCATGAATGTTCAGATCCGAAAGATTCAAGATAAAAGATTATTGTTGACATAAAAATAGTAATACTCCAAGTATGCTAATCAAGCAATTATGTCTTATCAAAATACCATAGCCAAAGAAAACTTAACCCTACAAAGTCATATAGTTTGGCCATGCTTCATTTTTCGTCACACAAAATGCTCTCATCATGCACAACCCGATGAAAAGTCAAGCAATTGTTTCATACTTAGCATTTTCAAACTCTTTCAACTTTTACGCAATATACGAGCGTGAGCCATGGACATAACACTATGTGTGTTATAGAATATGATGATTGAGGTTGTGTGAGAATAGAAAAAGGGAGAAAGTCTCACATTGACGCGGCTAATAAATGGGCTATGGAGATGCCCACTGATTGATGTCAATGCAAGGAGTAGGGTTTGCCATGCAACAGATGCACTAGAGCTATAAATATATGAAAGCTCATCAAAGAAACTAAGTTGGTGTGCATCCAACTCGCTTCCTCACGAAGACCTAGGGCATTTGAGGAAGCCCATGATTGGAATATAAAAGCAAAGTTCTATAATGAAAAATTCCCACTAGTTTATGAAAGTGACAACATAGGAGACTCTCTATCATGAAGATCATGGTGCTACTTTGAAGCACAAGTGTGGAAAAACGATAGTAACATTGTCCCTTCTCTCTTTTTCTCTCATCATTTTTTTTATTTTTTATTTTTTATTTGGGCCTTCTTTTTTTTCTTTTGGCCTCTTTTTTTTGTCCAGAGTCTCATCCCGACTTGTGGGGGAATCATAGTCTCCATCATCCTTTCCTCACTGGGACAATGCTTTAATAATGATGATCATCACACTACTTACAACTCAAGAATTACTACTCAATACTTAGAACAAAATATGACTCTATGTGAATGCCTCCGGCGGTGTACCGGGATTGC
The DNA here is from genome assembly GCF_056163025.1 of Triticum urartu. Lineage (NCBI taxonomy): Eukaryota > Viridiplantae > Streptophyta > Magnoliopsida > Poales > Poaceae > Triticum > Triticum urartu. The sequence continues at coordinate 382,601,056 of NC_141879.1, read as the reverse complement.
GATGAATCAAGAGTGACATGTATGAAAAATTAAGCATGGTGGCCTTGTGTAACGCCCCAAGACCGGAGCTTCAGATGCCTTCCATGGTTTCCGAGATTTGTCGTGTGATTTGTTTGGTTCATTGCTTTCCTTTTTGCATCATGTGCATTGCATCATGTCATCATGCAACCCGTTTTAAAAAACTTAACCAAATAAACCATATGGATCTTCGTTCCATTTAAACCGAGGGGACTCACATGGTGATTGCTCTTTATAACATATCCTCCCAATATTAGGGAGCTATAATATTATATTTCATTAATTTGGAATTCACCACAACACACGTGCATGTTAAATTCCTTGGCCTTTCCTTTTTCACGTTTTGACTCTCTAACCTTGCCCATATCTATTTTCCCAATTATCGAGGCTCTGTCTAAATTCTCAACATTTTTGGACACTCCGAAATCCTAGACTCCATTCAAAACTCCTTCGGTGCAAGTTAAATAATCTTGGGTTTAACTTCCCCTATTTTTGTTGGAGCCATTTTTGTTGGGTTGTAAGTATCCTATAAAGCCTTACAAATATGTCCCACCATTTTATTCTTGATCAAGGCCTCTTCTCCTAATTCTTGTAAACTTTCTCTATTTTTTTCTTCTTTGTCAAAGAGACAGAGAGAAAGCAGAGAGCCCAAATGGGCCTTCCTAGGCCAACTCCCGCGCCGGCCCACATAGACCACCCAAACCCAGGCCGGCCTCCAAGGCCACTTCTCCCGTAACCCTAGCCCGACTCACCTCCTCTCCATCTCTCCCCTGCCGCCGCCAGGGCGCCCGATCCCATCTCCCCTCTCCCCATCGACCCTTTCCTCTCGCCCCCGTGCCCGATCGACCCATCGCCTCCAAGGGCGACGCCCGATTCCCTCAGCCCTCACCTCGGCCTCGGCCATGGCGCTGCGCCGGCGACCACCAGCAGGACGCCGCCCAGGGACGCGCCCGTCCCCGAGCATCGATCCGTCCCTGGATGCGTCTCGAGTTTCTTCGTCCTCCAGCCGCGCCCGAGGGAGCTCCCCGAAGCCGGCGCCGTGTTCCTCCAGCACCACCACCATGGCGCGCCTTGCTGCTCCCTGCATCACCCCATGTTCGCTGGCGTCTTCAACCACCCGAGGTCCTCCTCCTCGCCACCACTGCTCCGGTGAGCACCACCCGAACGCCATCACCCTACCATCTCTCTTCCCTGCTCTCGCTATCTCTCTGCTTCTCTAACCCGTAGTTGTCGATGCCGTCATTTCCCTCTTTTGACAGGAGTCTGTCCATGGCGCCGCCCTTTCCCCGCGCCCGATCTGCTCCAGCCGCCGTCGATTTATTCATTGCGGCTGTTTTGTTTCTATTGCTGCATCTCTGGCCGTCCCCGTCGTCCGCAGGCGACCGCGCCCGTAGACTCCTGTGATGCCTGCTCCTGCCACAGTTTTCCTTTGTCAAATGAACGAACACCTCCTCCGGAGACCGCCAAGACCGTCCAGGATTCGCCAAATACCGGTTCGAGTACAACTACCTGTCACAGCCCTAGCTTAGACCTTGTCTGTCTTTGCATAAGCATCCATGCATGATGTTTAAATTTTATGAAACCTTGAAATGGGGATCGATTAAACCCTAAAGAATTCAATAGGATTAAATAAAATCTTTTCCAAGAACCCAAAATGCCCTTTAAAAATGTTCATGATTTTAGTTAAAGGAGAAAACCTCTGCCAAAAATCATGAGCATAATTGTTGGCCATTTATGGATTTTTGAATTAACCCATACTATATTTGAATTGGGGCATTTGAATTTTATAAACATTTTAAATGCTCCAAATATTCTTAAGTCACTTGAGGGCCTCTGGATTAATTCAGTTAGTGCCCATATTCATGTTCAGAATTTAATAAAATGATTTAGTTTTAAAACTAAATCAAAACAGAGAGGAAATAAATAGAAAACTGAAAGAAAAGAAATAGGACAGAATACCTACACGCACTTACCTGGCAGCCCATCTGGTTGGCCTAGCCGACCAAGGGTAGGGGGGTCTTCTTCCTCCCACCAGTCGAACGCACAGCGCATGCCCGACGTGCGCACGGCCACCGCATGCCACCTCCAACCTGCCTGCTCGCTCTGCACGCCTCTAGACGACGCCACGCACCCCCCCTGACCTCTCTCTCTCTCGCACCACAGCCTCTCCCCTCCCCTGGCTCCCTCTCTCTCACCGGCCGAGTGGCACCGTCGCTGCCCTTCGTCACCCTCGTAGCCACCGGCCCTCCCTCGCTTCCCCGACTGGTCCACGAGCTCCGCGACGTCGTCCTAGACCCCCTCACCGAGCCATGCCCCGCCGAACAATGTCGAACGCCAACCATGCCGTCTTCTTCAACCTCGGTCCGCCGAGATCGACCTCGCCGCCCTGCTCAGCTCCGACCTCCCCCAAGCCCACTTTGACGGCCGTCCCAACCACCGCGAGCTTCTACGCCACCTCCTCCTCTTCTTTGCTTTGTTTGCGCCCTCTAACCGCCTCCCCCACCGGAGCCGAGACGCTCTGCCGCAAGAGCTCGTCACCGACTTTGCTCCGGCGACCATTTGGTTGCGCCAATGTGCCAAACACGCCCGCCGCACCGTGTAGTGCCTTGCCTGTGCTTTAGTTCGCGCTTTTGCCCGCTGCAGTCGCGCCCCCGTGCACAGGTGAGCTTGGGCCGCCGCCCAAGTGCTCGCCGTCGTCGACTCCGTGCTCCCCACGACCTGCTGCTGCCTCCCCTGGATGCGCGGGAGCACGGGCTCCCTGCTGGTGCCCTCAGCGCGCCTAACTGCTGCCCCTAGCGCCACTCCGATGGTTTAGCCCCAGTTGACCAGGGGATTTGACCCCCCATGGGTCTATGACATGCGGGCCCCACCCTACTAATTAATCTAGTCTAGGTTTAAATTTAATTAGTTTAACCTAGGTCAGTGCTAATTAGACTAGGTTAGTTTAGTTAGACACCGACACGTGGGACCCACTGGTCAGGTTTGACTTGGACCGTGCCCCGTTGACCTGCTGATGTCATGACGATGGCAGGCTGACGCGGTAATCTTTTTCTGGAATTTAAATAAATCTTAAATGATTTATTTATTTTAGAAAATATCCGAAACTTTGAAAAATCTTAGAAAATAATCTATAACTCCAATGGAAATAAGTTATATATGAAAAATGATCAGAAAAATATGAAGAATCTGTTTATGCCATGTTCGAGCAAGTTAACATCATTATTTAGGACAAACAATGTAAGTGGCATTTGTTTATTCACATATGAAGTTTGAATTTGAACCTTGGGTTCAAACCAACTTCATCTAATCTGGACTCTAGTTACATTAGCTCGAACACAAGCATATTTCCATGTCATGGTCATGCATCCTATTGTTGCATTGCATTGATTGTGTCCTTCTCTGTTTGCCGGTAACCATCCCCTCTCAATAGACGGTGTTTCCGACGACGTGATCGATGACACTGATGAAGAGCTATATTATCTTCAGAAGTGCCAGGCAAGCAACACCCCCTTGTTCATTCCGATACAATCCCACTCTCTCGCTCCTGCTCTCTTTTACTGCCTTAGGACAACAACGATTCAACTGTTACATGCTGCGGTAGTTGAACCCCTTTCATCTGCATGACCTGTCCATGCCACAGTAAATAGATGAAACCCACTAGCATGAGTAGGAGTTGTTTGAGCCCTGATGTGCCTACTCATTCATGTTTGTTTGTCATGCCTGCTACTGCTTAGAGTTGAGTCAGGTCTGATTCATCGGGGATGAATTGGAACGGTGATGAACATGTCCTACTGTGTGTGAGCTAAGTGTGTGAACATGATTTGGTAAAGGTAGCGGTGAGAGGCCATGTAGGAGTACATGGTGGGTTGTCTCATTGAAACCGTTCTCAGGAACTGAGTTTTGTGTTTGTGATCCATGAAGAGCTACTACCACTCATTGGGATCCTTAATTGACCCTCTCGACTTATTAACTGCCCTAGTCCTCTGTCCAGGAGTTGCAACTAGTTTCTGGTGTTTATAGGATATGTGTTGGCGGCCGTGCGTAGCGCTGACCCTAGGGGTGGGCTATGATGCGGTAGATACACCATGGCACGGTGTACCGTGCGCCCGTTTGGTGTCTCGGGAACCCTGCACACATCGTTTGTGGCTGTGAGCGAAACTCCGGCCGGATCAACTCGCGGATGGAACCCGAATAGGCGATAAACCTGGACTAGAGACTTGTGTGGTTAGTCAGGTCATGGCCGACTCCCTCGCTAGGCTTCTGCTTGAAGGTTTCTGAGATACACGACATGTACATGGTGGTAAGTGGCGAGAGCGTGTGTCAAGAAGTACACCCCTGCAGGGTTAACATCATCTATTCGAATAGCCGTGTCCGCGGTAAAGGACTTCTGGGTTGCCTATAACAGTTCATAGACAAGTGAAAGTGGATACTCTAAAATGTGCAAGGTAAGCATGAGTGCTATGGATGGCGCTCTCGTAGGGAGACGGGAGCGGATCCATAGTGGTGTATTGATAAGGTGAATATGTGGACTCGTGTGCGCCACCTCAAAAGAGTTGCTTGCAGTCGTAGTTCATGTTAGCCACTAAGTCAAAGCTGGCTTGCTGCAGTCAAACTCCACCACCCCCCTTTGTTGATACCGATGCATATATAGTTAGTTCTGATGTAAGTCTTGTTGGGTATATTTGTACTCACGTTTGCTTAATTTATGTTTTGCAGAGAGACTTCAGTCTCGCTAGTAGTTCCACGTGGACTTTGACGTTTAGCTTGTTACCTCAGCTATGATCTTGTGCCCTCAGCAGGGTCTTGTAGATAGTCAGGCTTTTCAGCCTTCTTCTTTTGTAGTTGTCTGTACTCAGACAAGTTATGCATCCGCATGTGCTTGTTGCTTGTATGCTCTGTATGTTGGGTCATGAGACCATGTTTGAAATACTTGGCTCCTCGGAGCCTAATGAATAAATACTTTGAGTCGTAGAGTTATGTTGTGATGCCATGTTGTATTTACACATATTGAGCATATTGTGTGTATGATTGAAATGCTTGATATGTGTGGGATCCGACAACCTAGTTGTTTATCCTTGGTAGCCTCTCTTATGGGGAAATGTAGTCTTGTGCTTCCATGAGCCATAGTAGTCCGCTACAGCCTGGTTCACTGGAGTCCTGCTAGCCCAGCACTACTGCTCCGGAACACTTGACTGGTCGGCATGTGATTCACTTCGTTCCTGTGTCTATCCCTTCGGGGAAATGTCACGCGGTGACATCCGGAGTCCTGCCTAGCCTACTGCAGCCCGGTTCACCGGAGTCCTGTTAGCCCAGTGCTACAGCCCGGATTCGCACATTGCTGACTGACATGCTCGATGTTGATTCATGTATGCCTGTCCCCGTAAGTTAGTGGCACTTTGGGTTCACGACTAGTCATGTCGGCCCGGGTTCTTTGTCATATGGATGCTAGCGACACTATCATATACGTGAGCCAAAAGGCGCAAACGGTCCCGGGCCAGGTAAGGTGGCACCCGCGGGAATACCATGCGTGAGGCCGCAAAGTGATATGATGTGTTACATGCTAGATCAGTGTGACATAGGATTGAGGTCCTGACAGTGTTGGTATCAGAGCCTGACTGCCTGTAGGACTACCAAGCCAAACTTGTCGAAGTTGTGTCTAGAAATGCTTTAGTTATGTAAGGGAATTGATTGGGGAAGGGAACATAAGGCTCGTTTTACTCCTTATACCTTATGCCTTCTGATCTGAGTCAGCCTCTTCTTTTCTACGGGGATTAAGAACTTGGCCTTCTCATCTATCTATCAGGATGGCGTGTTACTAATCCATATACTTATAGGATTGATGGATTCAAGTCTCAGTTCAGTTTCTACTACTTCCGTGTATTCATAGTTGGCCTCAGAACCTTGATATTGTGATGATGAGTGGTCATGCCACTATTTTGCAGGATGTCTCAAATCTTTTTGAGCAATTACAGCCATTATGCTGTCGGAGTCATCCCAGGTTACTAAATAGTCTGATGCATTTGCAAATCCTTTCTTTCCGTTGTCGATGTCCTTTTGGTCAGAATAAGCACACTAACCGGTGTGTTGAGGTACTCTATTGCCTCGACATATATGTTGGAGCTATTATTATGACCCTAGGTGTTTTAGGGAGTCACCTAGTAATCTAGCCATGTTTTGTGTTCCGGTGTGATGATTCTGGCCACCATTCTCGAAAGCATCCCGTGATGCCATTTAGTAGTAGGTATTCTATTCCTGGGTTCTTGAACCCCAGATTCACCCTACTTACCTCCTGTTGATAGTGTTTGCTTGTTCCTTTAGGATATTAGTAACCTTGCGACAGTCCTCGAGGTCCGTGGTATTTCTTTCTTCCAAATACCATGAACCATTAAGGCAGAAGTTCTTTGAACCAAAATATCACAATCAGAGTACTCTTGAGGAGTTCTCCATTCATAATTGTGATTCTGCCAGTTCTACCTTTCTGCATGGGTTATCTGGAAGAAACCTGTTGAACATAGGTTCGACATATTAATCTATGCATCCACAACTCAGAAACATATATGTCCTCTTGAGTTGTCCCTCTTCATTTGTATTCCGACCATCGCCTATCAATTGATAGTCAGGAGTAATTGTGCATCCGTGTTATCGATGCTTATTATTCTTGTGGTCCATCAAGCCATTCTATCTCGGAATGACTAGGAGAAACAAACTCCAGTACCTCATCCATATCCAGGATTGGGTCAAAATAATCAAAATGCCAATCCATCTTTTGATTCTGTTCTACCCTAAAGTATTACCGTCTTATGTCAAGAATGTCATGAGAATTGCACAACCTCTCATGAATTCCTGATATAGTGATACTCCTCGCCATCGTTGTTCATTCCTCGGTTCCTGTGTTATCATAACCGGAATACCGACAAGTGAATCGTGATGTGTGAAATCAATACTCCTAGCAACTTCGTTATTGGTAGTTAAAGGACAATATTCTCATCCTTAGCGTGTTGGTTACTGAACCATCGTTCTTAGATTGATCGTGCTACCTAGTCCTTATTTCTGGTGCACTTTTCGATCAATGAGTTACGATAGTGTCAATCCTTGCTTATTTGATCATATTGTCTTGCCCTGAAAAGCAAGATTGTTCTCGAGCTTAGTGACATATCAGTGGTTCATGATTTTCCGTATATCTTCTCGGAAGTATAACCAGGTTGTCACCTGACCGCTATGTTGAGTTCGTGATCAAGTTGGTTTCTTATAAACCACCCCTTTCTCCAAGAATCTGTGTTGGATACCCCTGAGCTAGTTGGTTAAGCTAAACAACAACTTGGAGAGTTGGAAGATAAAAGCTGATCTGACTTAGTTCATGTTAAGGGATATCTCTTGTGTGTGTGTTGAAGAAAGATGATATCTTCATTGATTGGTCCTCATGATCAGTTGTTGGATCTATTGTCTTGTCAAAACTTTGACTTGAGTATGGGCTATCGTCAAGTCAAATCAGAACCAACGATGTTCGTAATGTTGTCTTACTCGTGCTTGATCCCTCGAGCATACACCATTACATCTTTTGGTCTGACCAATGCTATCACCGTGTTCACATGATGGCGGAAGTCCAATGATATGGAAATTCCGATGTGTTTTTTCGCCATCGCTACTAGTATTCTTTTTTATTTTTTATTTTTAGTGTATTTATGCGCCATAGGACCAGTTATGAGGTTTACATCATTATGTCCATAACAGTGTGTCAAATGAAGGTGGATTAGGTTCAAGTGGAGGCAATATGTGGTGCATGTCAAAAGTATACTACTAATCCAAACTTGATCTAGTTTGGACTAGTAGTACTTTCGATGTGCACCACATGTTGCCTCCACTTGAATCTAATCCGCCAGCACAAGCTATTTAATAATCATCATAGTCATTACCACCAACAGTATTTATTTAATCACCACTAACACTAGCTAATAATAATCATCATAGTCATTACCACCAACACTAGCTATTTTATCATCATAGTAATAGTGTAGCACATCATCATCCTCAAACTCATTTCTAGCTAGCTAATCACTCCTGCTGCTCTCTCTTAGGTAAAATAACATAAAACATGTGTAGCTCTCCTCCTTGATCAAGTTGGAGCATGCAGATGAACCTGTCTCCTAATCGTGGGTAGCGCATTTGTTTGCTGCCCCCTAGTACTTCTCTGCGCTCCCCCATCACATATTTGGTCCAGTCTTGCACTATTAAGCATCCGTCGCTAATCTTTAATGCACTAAAGTAATCTGTACGATATCTTGGCCGTAAGCTAATAATACTCATGGTACCTTTAGTCTCAATCCCATAAGGTGCAACATTCATCGGGAGTCCCTGTTGAAGAACATCGTATGGTAACATACTTAGCAATGAAGTTTAGCTTCAAAAATAATGTATGGAAAAGATGCACTAAGGACAAATAGTAAAAATCTTACCATCCTTCCTAAATAGATGTGACCGTAGTTCATTACGAACACTATTGGTCGCACGTTTTATGTACTAACATTTCTAAATGCAGGAAGAAAATTTGTCTTGATAGTATCAAGATCCTCAAGCCATGAAACATAATGACTTAGCTCCTCGCAGTTGAGTTCATCCTCGGGACAGTAGTAGGTCCTGTCTACCAAGCCCTGGACATGTTTGCTTGCACCGAAATAAGCTGACAATACAAATTAGTTGTCAACTATTTTTGAATAAACAATATCAAAGACATAAATATGGTTGAGAAACTTACATAATGGTATAACTGGAGGCGTCTGCACATTGACCCAGATGTCGGTATTACCTTGAATATCATCTTCTGGACGAATATCAAAGGTCATAACCATATCAGGCTCAAATGCATAAGTCTTGCATAGTGCTCGCCATGTTTTGCATCCAAAATAGGTGTAGTCGCCTGAATTGTATAATTTTGCATGGAAAATATAACCATGCTCGGTCTTCAAATAAACTTTCTTTACCTACATAGTATGACTGAAACCTATCTTATCCAATACAAAAACTCTTGCATGGAAGGGGATACGCTAGTACAATAGTAAAAAAAATATAAGTTGAATCAAATGAAGCAGATGTCATGCTTAATTATGAAAAAAGACTTGTTGTTGTGACTTACTGTATCCACTTCGAAGTTCTTACTAACTAGTTCTATTCATTCAACTAGTTCACGTCGATGCGAGAAAATTTGCTTTAACTAAAAAAGTAGCCAGAAGTTCTTACTAACTAGTTCTATTAATTCAACTAGTTCTTACTAAAAATAAACTTACTATAAATAAAAATAGCAACAAGTTCTTACTAACTAATTAGTACCTAGGAACTACTACCCTAATTACCATCTAATTTGATAAACCTGGGGGTGGAAAGTGGTAGCGGATATTCCAATTATCCAACTATAAAGTGAAATAAGTGGTCAAATTTTACTCGTTTTATGATTCATCTTAGAAATTTGATTCATTTCCACACCCTTACATGAACCCTAACTCATTTGAGCCGCATCCGCATCCAATTCGTTTCAACCCTGTCCTTCATCGTTGCTAGCCATGTTTCCTACGATTAAATCTAGTAAATTAATTCTAGACCTAATAAAATGAATAATGGCATACAAAAGGCCTATGTTTTGTAGGAACGTTGACTCCTTCCTAGTGCGGCAAATCCCGGGCACTCGATATGTCCTAGTTTGTAGCACAAGTCATGCCGAAATTCATGAAAAATTTCGGCATGACCTTTGCTAAAAAGTGGACAAATCGAGAACCTGAAATTTGCCAGAACGGAAATGAATCAACATTCCGGCAAAACATATATAGGCCACTCAGCTTCATTCAAACAACAAAGCCACTTGGGCAAAAACAACATGACCACTTCAATGAAAAGATATAATCAACAATAAAAGTCTAGGAAGGGATCATCTTTAAAATAAAACTTTCCTAAATAACCTAGATAATTAACCTAATTAAACTAGTTAACCTGACTAGTTCTCTGTCAAAGCCCTAACTAAATTTTTGCACTAACCTAGGTAATTAACCTAATTAAACTTGTTAACCTAACTACTTCTCTGTCAAAGCCCTAACTAATTTTTTGCTCTAACCTAGATAATTAACATAATTAAACTAGCTAACCTATGCATGAGAGAGAGCAGGGGTGGGGGCTTACAGAGGATGGCTCCGGTGGTGGCAAGGGAGGCAGGGGCGTCTCCGGTGACGGCGAGGGAGGCACTTGTGGCGAGGGAGGATCCGGTGGCGTCGACGGCGGCTCCAGTGGCGTTGATGAGGCCGCGCGGCTCCGTGGTGTTGGGGGCGGCTCCGGTGGCGTCGACGGCGCACGGCTCTGGTGGCTCCGAGGGCGTCAACGTCGGCAGGAGACAGCGGCGAAGTGGGGCGACGGCGAATCGGGGAGACGGCGGCGGGGTGGGTCGAGAGATTTGGGGGGCAAGTGGTGGCCGGGGGGAACGGTTTTTTGGTTAAGTCAAAACTAGCGGTAGCGCATTTCGCAGAACACGCTATAACTAAGGTAGCTATAGCGCTTTTTCCAAAACGCGCTACTGCTATACATATGTAATTTTCTCTCTTTTTTATTTCCTTTTCTGTTTCTATAGCGGGGGTCCTGGAAACGCGCTGCAGCTACGTTAGCTACAGCGCCTCTTACTAACACACGCTACAGCTAAGCCTTTCTCTGTTTTTTCGCTTTTTCATTTATTTTGCTTTACATTTTATTTTTTTCTTTCTCCTTTTTCTGTTTCTTTCATTTTCATTTAATTTTCTATTTGTTTTTCATTTTATTTTATTTCCATTAGCAGTAGCGCTATTACAAGGAAACGCGCTGCTACTCATGCCCTAGCGCTAGCGTGCTTCCTGCAAGGCCGCTACTGCTATGCGTAGCCCTTCGTTCCAGCAATGGGAATATTAGTAGTAGCACTTTTACGGGCACACGCGCTACTGCTAGAATCGTATTTGCAGCGCGGTTTATTCTGAACCGCTATTGCTATCTAGCACTAGCGCCCTTTTTTAACCCGCGCTGTTGCTAAATTTCTGTGTATAAGGTTTTCCCTAGTAGTGTGATGATCGTGTTAGTCTGTGTCCCCTCTGTCTTCTTACCTCATGTCTTGAATCTCGGGACGAGATTCTTGTTTAGTGGGGGTGAGTTGTCACAGCCCTAGCTTAGACCTTGTCTGTCTTTGCATAAGCATCCATGCATGATGTTTAAATTTTATGAAACCTTGAAATGGGGATCCATTAAACCCTAGCACCAGAAAGAATTCAATAGGATGAAATAAAATCCTTTTCAAGAACCCAAAATGCCCTTTAAAAATTCATGATTTTCTTTAAAGGTGAGAACCTCTACCAAAAATCATGAGCATAATTGTTGGCCATTTATGGATTTTTGAATTAACCCATACTATATTTGAATTGGGGCATTTGAATTTTATAAACATTTTAAATGCTCCAAATATTCTGAAGTCACTTGAGGGCCTCTGGATTAATTCAGTTAGTGCCCATATTCATGTTCAGAATTTAATAAAATGATTTAGTTCTAAAACTAAATCAAAACAGAGAGGAAATAAATAGAAAACTGAAACAAAAGAAAAAGGACAGAATACCTACACGCACTTACCTGGCACTCACCTGGCAGCCCATCTGGCTGGCCCAGCCCACCAGGGGTAGGGAGGTCTTCTTCCTCCCGCCAGTCGGACGCACAGCGCGTGCCCGATGCGCGCACGGCCACTGCATGCCACCTCCAGCCTGCCTACTCGCTCTGCACAGCTCTAGATGACGCCACGCACCCCCCCCCCCTGACCTCTCTCTCTCCCGCACCGCAGCCTCTCCCCTCCCCTAGCTCCCTCTCTCTCACCGGCCGAGCGGCACTGCCGCTGCCCTTCATCGCCCTCGTAGCCACCGGCCCTCCCTCGCTTCCCCAACTGGTCCACGAGCTCCGCGACGTCGTCCTAGACCCCCTCACCGAGCCATGCCCCGCCGGACGCTCTCGAACGCCGACCACGCCGTCTTCTTCAACCTCGGTCTGTCGAGATCGACCTCGCCGCCCTGCTCAGCTCCGACCTCCCCCAAGCCCGATTCGACGGCCGTCGCAACCGCCGTGAGCTTCTACGCCGCCTCCCCCTCTTCTTTTCTTTGTTTGCGCCCTCTAACCGCCTCCCCCACTAGAGCCGAGATGCTCCGCCGCAAGAGCTCGTCGCCGGCATTGCTCCAGTGACCATTTGGTTGTGCCAATGTGCCAAACACGCCCGCCGCACCGCGTAGTGCCTTGCCCGCGCTTTAGTTCGCGCTTTTGCCCGCTACAGCCGCGCCCCCGTGCACAGGCGAGCTCCGGCCGCCGCCCAAGTGCTCGCCGTCGTCGACTCCGGGCTCCCCATGACTTGCTGCTACCTCCCCTGGATGCGCAAGAGCACGGGCTCCCTGCTGGCGCCCTCAGCGCGCCCAACTGCTGCCCCTAGCGCCACTCCGGTGAGCCGCCGCCGCTCTAGTTGGTCGCCATCGGCGAAATGCCGGCGGGTTGACCGCTTTGACTGCCGGTGGTTTAGCCCCGGTTGACCAGGGGATTTGACCCCCTGGGTCTACGACATGCGGGCCCCGCCCGGCTAATTAATCTAGTCTAGGTTTAAATTTAATTAGTTTAACCTAGGTTAGTGCTAATTAAACTAGGTTAGTTTAGTTAGACACTGACACGCGGGACCCACTGGCCAGGTTTGACCTGGACCGTGCCCCGTTGACCTGCTGACGTCATGACAATATCAGGCTGATGCAGTAATCCTTTTCTAGAATTTAAATAAATCTTAAATGATTTATTTATTTCAGAAAATATCCAAAACTTCGAAAAATCATAGAAAATAATCTATAACTCCAATGGAAATAAGTTATATATGAAAACTGATCAGAAAAATATGAAGAATCTGTTTATGCCATGTTCATGCATGCTTGAGAATGTTAACATCACTGTTTAGGACAAACAACGTAAGTGGCATTTGTTTATTCACATATGAAGTTTGAATTTGAACCTTGGGTTCAAACCAACTTCGTCTAATCTGGACTCTAGTTACATTAGCTCAAACACAAGCATATTGCCATGTCATGATCATGCATCCTATTGATGCATTGCATTGATTGTGTCCTTCTCTGTTTGCCGGTAACCATCCCCTCTCAATAGACGGTGTTTCTGACGGCGTGATCAATGACACTGATGAAGAGCTATATTATCTTCAGAAATGCTAGGCAAGAAACACCCCCTTGTTCATTCCGATACAATCCCACTCTCTCGCTCCTGCTCTCTTTTACTGCCTTAGGACAACAACGATTCAACTGTTACATGCTGCGGTAGTTGAACCCCTTTCCTCTGCATGACCTGTCATTGCCACCGTAAATAGATGAAACCCACTAGCATGAGTAGGAGTTGTTTGAGCCCTCATGTTCCTACTCATTCATGTTTGTTGGTCATGCCTGCTACTGCTTAGAGTTGAGTCAGGTCTGATTCATCGGGGATGAATTGGAACGGTGATGAACATGTCCTACTGTGTGTGAGCTAAGTGTGTGAACACGATTTGGTAAAGGTAGCGGTGAGAGGCCATGTAGGAGTACATGGTGGGTTGTCTGATTGAAACCGTTCTCAGGAACTGAGTTCTGCGTTTGTTATCCATGAACAGCTAATACCACTCATTGGGATCCTTAATTGACCCACTCGACTTATTAACTGCCCTAGTCCTCTGTCCAGGAGTTGCAACTAGTTTCTGGTGTTTATAGGATATGTGTTGGTGGCCGTGCATAGCGCTGACCCTAGGGGTGGGCTATGATGCGGTAGATACACCGTGGCACGGTGTACCGGGCACCAGTTTGGTGTCTCGGGAACCCTACACACATTGTTTGGGCCTGTGAGCAAAACTCCGGTCGGATCTCCTCGCGGATGGAACCCGAATAGGCGATAAACCTGGACTAGAAACTTGTGTGGTTAGTCAGGTCGTGGCCGACTCCCTCACCAGGCTTCCGCTTGAAGGTTGCCGAGATACACGACGTGTACATGGTGGTAAGTGGCGAGAGCATGTGTGAAGAAGTACACCCCTGCAGGGTCAACATCATCTATTCGAATAGCCATGTCTGCGGTAAAGGACTTCTGGGTTGCCTATAACAGTTCATAGACAAGTGAAAGTGGATACTCCAAAATGCGCAAGATATGCGTGAGTGCTATGGATGGCGTTCTCGTAGGGAGATGGGAGCGGATCCATAGTGGTCTATTGATATGGTGAATATGTGGACTCGTGTGCGCCACCTCAAAAGAGTTGCTTGCAGTTGTAGTTCAGGTTAGCCACTGAGTCAAAGCTGGCTTGCTGGAGTCAAACTCCACCACCCCCCTTTGTTGATACTAATGCATATATAGTTAGTTCTGATGTAAGTCTTGCTGGGTACATTTGTACTCACGTTTGCTTAATTTATGTTTTGCAGAGAGACTTCAGTCTCGCTAGTAGTTCCACATGTTAATTTACTCAGACAAGTTAAGATTCCGTATGTGCTTGTTGCTTGTATGCTCTGTATGTTGGGTCATGAGACCATGTTTGTAATACTTGGCTCCTCGGAGCCTAATGAATAAATACTTTGAGTCGTAGAGTTATGTTGTGATGCCATGTTGTATTTACACATATCGAGCATATTGTGTGTATGATTGAAATGCTTGATATGTGTGGGATCCGACAACCTAGTTGTTTATCCTTGGTAGCCTCTCTTATGGGGAAATGTAGTCTTGTGCTTCCGTGAGCCATAGTAGTCCGCTACAGCCCGGTTCATCGGAGTCCTGCTAGCCCAGCACTACTGCTCCGGAAAACTTGACTGGCCGGCATGTGATTCACTTCGTTCCTGTGTCTGTCCCTTCGGGGAAATGTCACGTGGTGACATCCGGAGTCCTGCCTAGCCAGCTATGGCCCGGTTCACTGGAGTCCTGTTAGCCCAGTGCTACAGCCTGGATTCGCACGCTGCTGGCCGACATGCTCGATGTTGATTCATGTATGCCTGTCCCCGTAAGTTAGTGTCACTTTGGATTCACGACTAGTCATGTCGGCCCGGGTTCTTTGTCATATGGATGCTAGCGACACTATCATATACGTGAGCCAAAAGGCGCAAACGGTCCCGGGCCAGGTAAGGTGGCACCCATGGGAATACCGTGCGTGAGGCCGCAAAGTGATATGATGTGTTACATGCTAGATCAGTGTGACTTAGGATCAGGGTCCTGACACTACCACCGATGCCCCGAGGACAGCAAGTGTACGACTACGCCCGGCGATGCGACAACTACCTCTACCGTCAACCCTCGAAGGCATCATGGACGTCAAGTTCCTCTCCATGTACCACTACTGTCGATGTGTACAACTACTATGCGAACGTGGACACGACGACCACGGGGACCGATGTTGCGTTAAGTACCACGATGGCCGGAGCCCTCGTACCCGTCAAGTTCGTCTACGAACCGTGAACAACTACCGTCATCCCGAACACGTTGGATTCATTAAGTACCTCTCCAAAAACGAAACGTGTACCGCTACCGTCGCAAGATTTGAGACCGACAAGTCCGAAGATGCAAGTACCACTCCGAACCATGTACGACAACCGTCGCCGAAGACCCGAGTAACGCAAGCGTCAAGTTCAAGTACCTTCGCGTGAACCGCTACTTCCACGACGGCCGTGAATGACTACTTCCCTCGACGAACTCGATACGCTTCGAAAAACGCACGCTTCGAAGGTATAACCGCCGAAACGACGCCCGTGAATGAATGAATGCATGTTGTATGAGATGCACCCTTGTTCGCCTCGAGTCCGAACTGTCGGTGCATGTTGCCCCTCTTTTGCCTTGTCACCGACATGTGGGAACCCGGTATTCGGGAGCACCCCATCATCTTGCATGGCGCCTCACACCCATTTCCTTTTGCACTAGTATCCCTGTGAGCTACCGGATCGTCGGAATGTTGCCGTGGCATCATTTTCGGATTCGTTGCCGTGGCACCCCTTTCGTTTCCGCCACGATGACAAATGCCTCATATGTTATCATGTCAACATTTTCATAAAACTTGCATAAACTTGCACAGGACATTCACATCATGATAATAACATTTAAAATGTTAAAATTGTTGTTTGCCTTAAATTGCTAAATGCATATGGGGAATTACCGGAATCATTGTTTGTTCCGGCCTCATTTAAACTTGTTTAGATAGATGTTTTACTCATGTTTCACCTTGTGCCATGTTGAACAACATTTAATATTGTTGAGTAGTTTAAACGGGAGAGAACTAAATAATTAAATGTGGTGTTTTGTCAATATGCAACTTGTTGCATATTGAGCTCTACTTAACTTGTAGCTTTGTCTACGCACCTTTCCATGCCATGCATATTTAAACCGGACGTGCATCATACTTGATTGTGCATCATGCCATGTTTATGTGATGGTTGTTTTACTTTGTTGCTTGCTTCTTTCCGGGTTGCATCTCTCGTTAGCTTCGGTTTCGTTCCGGAGTTGTGAGGATCCGTTCGACTACGTCCGTTTGTCTTTTTCATGGACTCGTTCTTCTTCCTTGCGGGATCTTAGGCAAGATGATCATACCCTCGAAATCACTTATATCTTTGCTTGCTAGTTGCTTGCTCTATTGCTTTCCCGCGCTACCTACCACTTGCTATATCATGCCTCCCATATTGCCATGTCAACCCTCTAATCCACCTTTCATAGAAAACCGTTGTTTGGCTATGTTACCGCTTTGCTCAGCCCCTCTTATAACGTTGCTACTTGCAGGTGAAGATGAAGTTTGTTCCATGATTGGAACATGGATATGTTGGGATATCACAATATCTCTTATTTAATTAATGCATCTATACACTTGGTAAAGGGTGGAAGGCTCGGCCTTATGCCTAGTGTTTTGTTCCACTCTTGCCACCCTAGTTTCCGTCATACCCGTGTTATGTTCCTTTATTTTGTGTTCCTTACACGGTTGGGGGTTATGGGGACACCCTGACAGTTCGCTTTGAATAAAACTCCTCCAGCAAGGCCCAACCTTGGTTTTACATTTGCCTCACCTAGCCTTTTTCCCCTTGGGTTTCCAGAGCCCGAGGGTCATCTTTATTTTAACCCCCCCTAGGCCAGTGCTTCTCTAAGTGTTGGTCCAACCTGAGCGATGTCCGGCGCCCCCTGGGCAACCAGGGTCTATGCCAACCCGACGTGTGGCTCATCCGGTGTGCCCTGAGAACGTGATATGTGCAGCTCCTATTGGGATATGTCGGCACATTCGGGTGGCTTTGCTGGTCTTGTTTTACGATTGTCGAAATGTCTGTAACCGGGATTCCGAGTCTGATCGGGTCTTCCTGGGAGAAGAAATATCCTTCGTTGACCGTGAGAGCTTGTGATGGGCTAAGTTGGGACACCCCTGCTGGGTTTTGAACTTTCAAAAGCCGTGCCCGCGGTTGTGGGCAGATGGGAATTTGTTAATGTCCGGTTGTAGAGAACTTGACACTTAACTTAATTAAAATGCATCAACCGCGTGTGTAGCCATGATGGTCTCTTTTCGGTGGAGTCCGGGAAGAGAACACGGTCTCATGTTATGCTTGAACATAGGCAGCTTCAGGATCACTTCTAGTTCACGACCTTTGTGTTGCTTCTCTTCTTGCTCTTATTTGCGTAAGTTAGCCACCATATATGCTTAGTGCTTGCTGCAGCTCCACCTCACTACCCCTTTCCTACCCATAAGCTTATATAGTCTTGATCTCGCGGGTGTGAGATTGCTGAGTCCTCATGCCTCACAGATACTTCCAAACAGTTGCAGGTACCGATGATACCAGTGCAAGTGACGCAACCCAGCTCAAGTGGGAGCTCGTTGAAGATCGTGTTTGTTGTGTTATGTCTTTTCCGGTTGATCAGTAGTGGAGCCCAGTTGGGGCGATCGGGGATCTATGCATTTGGGGTTGTCTTTCTTTATTTGGTTCCGTAGTCGGACCTTGATTGTATTATGGATGATGTAATGCTATATTTATGTATTATGTGAAGTGGCGATTGTAAGCCAACTCTTTATCCCTTTCTTTTTCAGTACATGGGATGTGTAAAGATTACCCCTCTTGCGATATGCCTACTATGCGGCTATGCCTCTAAGTCGTGCTCCGACACGTGGGAGATATAGCCGCATCGTGGGTGTTACAAGTTGGTAATGAGAGCCTTCCCCGACTTAGGAGCCCCCTGCTTGATCGAATCGCTGACGTTGTTGAGTCTAGAAAAATGTTTTGAGTCTTATAGGTTTATATATATTGGAGAGTAGGATTCTTTTTACTCCTCATTCCCTTCGTCGCTCTGGTGAGGCCTCCTGACGTAGAGTTTTGACTCTTCTCTTCTCAAATTTCACTAACTTTTTTTAGGATCACGCAGGTATCTTGGAATCGTTCCGATGGTTTTGTGACGAGAACATTGTTCTTGGTGCCTCCTGACATTTAGGGGTTGTGGCAGTGTCCCGGGGAGTTGAGCTCTGAGGTGTTGTCGTCACAATTTTATCGTTGCAGTTCTGGAATACCTGAGTTCGCCGACATCAAAAATCTCTTTTATGCAGTTGTTGGTGAGATAACCTCGACACCACCCAGTACTGGGGTGGGAGTTTGGGAGTATTGCCATAACTCGTATAACGGATGCTTTTCAAAGGTTGAGGTAAATGATTTTCGAAGGTTTCTTGGTTATGTGTTGAAGGATGGAGACAACTGGATGTAGGATTTGCTAGTTTTGGGTGAGATATTATGCTTCCCCTGTATCCCCAACTCCCGATTGCATAACCAGAAAGTTTCGGGAGTTTATAAGTGGGAATTCAAGTATATCATAGGATATCCTTCCAACAGACACATGATACGACACGGGGTCTATCATATGTTTGTTTCCGGCTTATTATGCAAGCCAATACTTTGTTTTGTTTTGAGTTGTGGTATTCGAGTTGCTTCAATGTCAAATGTTGATTCCATACCTTTCCTAAGCGGTGTTCTCATATTCCTATGTGGATACAAATCCTTCTTGATCTTCGAGTTTGCCATCTCAATTTCTTCTGAACTGGTGTGTCTCTCTTCAAGTGGATCCAATTTTTTCAACATCCGCAAGATCAACTCAAGTCTTCTCAACGTTGTTCGTTTCATCCGTTCCCAAGTTGCCTTTGTTTTCCCACCCTCCCACCCTTTTTCTTCCAGGATTCAGGTTTCTTAATCAACTATCCATTTTACTGATGGAAGTCTCTCCATTATTTTCCTTCATGTTCTTATCCGGTGATTCTCAGGAAGATACTTACATAGCTTCAAGTGTATTATTCTACATTCTTTTCTTCTCCGGTGGATTCAAGTCAAGCCTTGTCAATCATATGCTTTTCTCGTTTCAAATGTTTTCTCATGCCGGTGTATCTCTTAATCATTCACTTCTCACTATTCAATTATCCCGGAGTGCTGAAGATGTCTCAGAAGATTCGCTTCCATTCTCAATCCGTTCAAGCTATTGCGAGGATGTTATCTTATTCAAGCCATTTAACTCAACCGGCGTAATCTATCTTTTAAATCGCTCAACGGTGTTTCTTTTGAGTGGGCCCTAACCCACAGGTCTTTTCCCAGGATCTTACCTGCCTCAACAATTCTTTTCATCGTTGGTTCGACCTTTCTATTCTTCATCTCGGAGTGCCTCAACAATTCAAGGTGGTGTTTCTCATCGTCATTCTCAACATTTGAAGATCGAAGAAGAGTTTTTCCTCCAAATCTTATCTGTTTCTCCCAAAGATTCGTGATTCTAGCTTGATGCCATCCTCTCATAATTATTTTCGATTGTGAGATATTCTTTTCAACCACCCGGAGCTATTAAGGAGTCTTTTTCAGTTTGATTCTCTAAAGCCCATCATCTCAGAATTATTAATTCTCAGTTTTGAGCTCTCATTCTCTAAATCTTACCGGTGCATCATGCTAGTATTCTCTAAGTAGCTCGTGTTCTATTCGCTCACACGTATGTAAATCCCAGCAAGTATCTTCATTTGTTTTCAAATTCTTCCCGGTGTTTTGTGCCTTTGCTACTTTCATTTTCAAGTCTTACGGTGGTTTGCTCAAGATTCTCTTCCATGGTTACATATTAATTCATTCGTTGTTTCAATCCTACCGGCGGTTCATTGAAGACCTTCTAAAGTCTATATCTATCTTAATCTTTTCTACGAGAATAAGTAGTATGCCAAATCCGTTGCTTGTCATCAATTTAATTGGTGAAGGATACGCATAATGTAATTCTTATTCTTGTTTCATCCATATGTTAATCCCTTCTTCCGGAGTTTGTTCATGATGATTAAATTCTTGGTTTCAAGTGCTCATCTTTCTTTCCCGGAGTTCCAAGCTCTCGCAATTATATCACCATGGAGATCCATATAAATCATTATAAGGCTTCACCTTGTGTTTTTCAACTTCTCTTTCCTTTCGTTTGATCATCCTTTTGTTACCGGAGTTCTTCATGGAGGCTCTACATGGTGGTTCATCAAGGACTTAATTCATTCTCGAAGTGTTCTTCAGGATACTTGTTGGAGGAACTCAAGCATTCTTCATCTTGCATTCTGAAGTGCAATTCTTTCATATCTCATCTTTTGGGATGGTGTTATGTCATTCTTGACAATATCCCTTCGTGCGTCATGTCTCAACAGTTGTCAAGAATGAGGTAGTTAAACCCATCTATTTCTTCGAGCATGAGCTCTTCTCTACCCATCAATCTCTTCATTGAAATTTATCTTGGGTTATATTTCACCTAAAGCTTTCTCTAAGGATTGTTGCTATTTATGGTGCTCATAAACGACCCAAGTTCTTCATTTATCCTACCGGTGATATAAGTTTTTCATCTCCTCGTCGATGTAAAGCAAGCAATTGTTTTCCGTTTGTGGCAGGATTTCACCTCAAGTTTTTGAGATGTTTTCCATAAACCCTCAACAAGCTTGTTCTTTTTGTATTGATTTCCCAACAACTCCATCCAATTCTCTATGGAAGGATGCTTTCAAATTCATTCGAGGTAGAAGATGTTGTTTTTTTTCTTCGTTACTTTCAATCCATTCTATCTTTTGTTCTGGAGGCATTGTGATGTTGCACGCTTCGACCCATCATCCCATTTTTGACAAAGATCATGTTCTTTCCTTTGCTTATCCATTTAACCAGAGTGTTGTGCCCTTTGCTCAAGGTCTTTTCATTTTATCAAGTCTTGCACCTCTTTTCAACCGGAGTGTTTTCGTATTTGATCCTTATCATTCCTGTTACATCTCGTTTCAACCAGAGTGCTTGCATGCACTTCTTGTCCATGGTAACCCTTTTCTTATGTCTTTCAACCTGCAAGTTTCTAGTAAGTTTCCTTGTTCCTCTTTTCTAACGGAGTGTCTTCAACTTTGTTCATCTTCCTTGTATTCCTTCTTTCAATTTGTTCAACCTCGCAAGGTTCTTTGGTTTCACTTATTTGTCAAAGAAGCAACTTAGTTGTACCTTTTCTCTTCCTCTTTCTCCCCCCCGGTGCCATCCTAGATCTCGGGACGAGATCCTCTCATAGTGGTGGAGTGTTGTAACGCCCCAAGATCGGAGCTTCATATGCCTTCCATGGTTTCCGAGATTTGTCGTGTGATTTGTTTGGTTCGTTGCTTTCCTTTTTGCATCATGTGCATTGCATCGTGTCATCATGCAACCCATTTTACAAAATTTAACCAAATAAACCATATGGATCTTCGTTCCATTTAAACCTAGGGGACTCACATGGTGATTGCTCTTTATAACATATCCTCCCAATATTACAGAGCTATAATATTATATTCCATTAATTTGGAATTCACCACAACACACATGCATGTTAAATTCCTTCGCCTTTCCTTCTTCAAGTTTTGACTCTCTAACCATGCCCATATCTATTTTCCCAATTATCGAGGCTCTGTCTAAATTCTCAACATTTTTGGACACTCCGAAATCCTAGACTCCATTCAAAACTCCTTCGGTGCAAGTTAAATAATCTTGGGTTTAACTTCCCCTATTTTTGTTGGAACCATTTCCGTTGGGTTGTAAGTATCCTATAAAGCCTTACAAATATGTCCCACCATTTTATTCTTGATCATGGCGTCTTCTCCTAATTCTTTTAAACTCTCTCTATTTTTTTCTTCTCTCTTAAAGAGAGAGAGAAAGCAGAGAGCCCAACTGGGCCTTCCTAGGCCAACCCCCGCGCCGGCCCACAAAGACCACCCGCACCCAGGCCGGTCTCCAAGGCCACTTCTCCTGTAACCCTAGCCCGACTCACCTCCTCTCCATCTCTCCCCTGCCGCCGCCAGGGCGCCCGATCCCATCTCCCCTCTCCCCATCGACCCTTTCCTCTCACTCTCGTGCCCGATCGACCCAGCGCCTCCAAGGACGACACCCGATTCCCTCGGCCCTGACATCGGCCTTGGCCATGGCGCCACGCCACCGACCACCAGCAGGACGCCGACCAGGGACGCGCTCGTCCCCGAGCATCGATCCGCCCCTCGTCGAGCCTCCGTGCAGCAGCCGCCTCCCTATATGCGTCTCGAGTTTCTTCGTCCTCCAGTCGCGCCCGATGGAGCTCCCTGAAGCCGGCGTCGTGTTCCCCCAGCACCACCACCATGCCGCGCCTTGCTGCTCCCCGCATCACCCCACGTTTGCTGGCGTCTTGAACCACTCGAAGTCCTCCTCCTCGCCACCGCTGCTTCGGCGAGCACCACCCGAACGTCGTCACCCTGCCATCTCTCTTCCCTGCTCTCGCTATCTCTCTGCTTCTCTAACCCGCAGCTGTCGATGCCATCATTTCCCTCTTTTGACAGGAGTCCGTCCATGGCGCCGCCCTTTCCCAGCGCCCGATCTACTCCAGCCGCCGTCAGTTTATTCACTGCTGCTGTTTTGTTTCTATTGCTCCATCTCTGGCCGTCCCCGTCGTCCGCAGGCGACCGCGCCCGTAGACTCCTGCGATTCCTGCTGCTGCCGCTGTTTTCCTCTGTCAAATGAACGAACACCTCCTCCGGAGACCGCCAAGACCGTCCAGGATTCGCCAAATACCGGTTCGAGTACGACTACCTCCGATGCCCCGAGGACATCATGGGGTACCGTTTCGAGTATGGCATCATGGACGTCAAGTTCCTCGCCATGTAGCACTACCATCGATGTGTACGACTACTATGCAAACGTGTACACGACGACCTCGGGGACCGATGTTGCGTCAAGTACCACGATGGACGGATCCCTCGGACCCATCAAGTCCGTCTACGAACCATGAACAACTACCGTCGCCCCGAACACAATGAATTCATTAAGTACCTCTTCGAAAATGAAACGTGTACCGCTACCGTCGCAAGATTTGAGACTGACAAGTCCAAAGATGCAAGTACCACTCCGAACCATGTACGACGGCCATCACCGAAGACCCGAGTAACGCAAGCGTCAAGTTCAACTATCGTCGCGTGAACCGCTACTTCCACGATGGCCGTGAACGACTACTTCCCTCGACGAACTCGATATGCTTCGAAGGTAACCGCCAAAATGATGCCCATGAACGAATGAATGCATGTTGTATGAGATGCACCCTTGTTCGCCTCGAGTCCGAACTGTCGGTGCATGTTGCCCCTCTTTTTCCTTGTCACCGACATGTGGGAACCCGGTATCTAGGAGCACCCCATCATCTTGCATGGCACACTCACACCCATTTCCTTTTGCACCAGTATCCCTGTGAGCTACCGGATCGTCGAAATGTTGCTGTGGCATCATTTTCGGATTCATTGCCATGGCACCCCTTTTGTTTCCGCCACGATGACTAATGCCTCATATCTTATCATGTCAACATTTTCATAAAACTTGCATAAACTTGCACATGACATTCGCATCATGATAGTAACATTTAAAATGTTAAAATTGTTGTTTGCCTTAAATTGCTAAATGCATATGGGGAATTACCGGAATTGTTGTTTGTTCCGGCCTCATTTAAACTTGTTTCGATAGATGTTTTACTCATGCTTCACCTCATGCCATGTTTAACAACATTTAATATTGTTAAGTAGTTTAAATGGGAGAGAACTAAATAATTAAATGTGGTGTTTCGTCAATATGTAACTTGTTGCATATGGAGCTCCACTTAACTTGTAGCTTTGTCTGTGCACTTTGCCATGCCATGCATATTTAAACCGGACATGCATCATACTTGATTGTGCATCATGCCATGTTTATGTGATGGTTGTTTTACTTTGTTGCTTGCTTCTTTCCGGGTTGCCTCTCTCGTTAGCTTCAGTTTCGTTCTGGAGTTGTGAGGATCCATTCGACTACGTCCGTTTGTCTTCTTCATGGACTCGTTCTTCTTCCTTGCGGGATCTCAGGCAAGATGATCATACCCTTGAAATCACTTCTATCTTTGCTTGCTAGTTGCTCGCTCTATTGCTTTGTCGCGCTACCTACCACTTGCTATATCATGCCTCCCATATTGCCATGTCAAGCCTCTAACCCACCTTTCCTAGCAAAACGTTGTTTGGCAATGTTACCACTTTGCTCAGCCCCTCTTATAGTGTTGCTAGTTGCAAGTGAAGATGAAGTTTGTTCCATGATTGGAACATGGATATGTTGGGATATCACAATATCTCTTATTTAATTAATGCATCTATATACTTGGTAAAGGGTGGAAGGCTCAGCCTTATGCCTGGTGTTTTGTTCCACTCTTGCCGCCCTAGTTTCCGTCATACCGGTGTTATGTTCCTTGATTTTGCGTTCCTTACAAGGTTGGGTGTTATGGGGACCCCTTGACAGTTCGCTTTGAATAAAACTCCTCCAGCAAGGCCCAACCTTGGTTTTACATTTGCCTCACCTAGCCTTTTTTCCCTTGGGTTTCCGAATCCCGAGGGTCATCTTTATTTTAACCCCCCCCCAGGGCCAGTGTTTCTCTAAGTGTTCGTCCAACCTGAGCGATGTCTGGCACCCCCTGGGCAACCAGGGTCTATGCCAACCCGACGTCTGGCTCATCCAGTGTGTCCTGAGAATGAGATATGTGTAGCTCCTATCGGGATTTGTCGGCACATTCGGATGGCTTTGTTGGTCTTGTTTTACCATTGTCGAAATGTCTTGTAACCGAGATTACGAGTCTGATCGGGTCTTCCAGGGAGAAGGAATATGCTTCGTTGACAATGAGAGCTTGTGATGGTCTAAGTTGGGACACCCCTGCAGGGTTTTGAGCTTTCGAAAGCCATGCCCGTGGTTATGGGCAGATGGGAATATGTTAATGTCCGGTTGTAGAGAACTTGACACTTAACTTAATTAAAATGCATCAACCGCGTGTGTAGCCATGATGGTCTCTTTTCGGAGGAGTCCGGGAAGAGAACACGGTCTCGTGTTATGCTTGAACGTAGGCAGCTTCAGGATCACTTCTAGTTCACGACCTTTGTGTTGCTTCTCTTCTTTCTCTTATTTGCGTAAGTTAGCCACCATATATGCTTCGCTTGCTGCAGCTCGACCTCACTACCCCTTTCCTACCCATAATCTTAAATAGTCTTGATCTCACGGGTGTGAGATTGCTGAGTCCTCGTGGCTCACAGATACTTCCAAACAGTTGCAGGTGCCGATGATACCAGTGCAAGTGACACAACCCAGCTCAAGTGGGAGCTCGTTGAAGATCTTGTTTGTTATGTTATGTCTTTTCCGGTTGATCGGTAGTGGAGCCCAGTTGGGGCGATCGTGGATCTATGCATTTGGGGTTGTCTTTCTTTATTTGGTTCCGTAGTCGGACCTTGATTGTATTCTGGATGATGTAATGCTATATATATGTATTGTTGAAGTGGCGATTGTAAGCCAACTCTTTATCCCTTTCTTTTTCAGTACGTGGGATGTGTAAAGGTTACCCCTCTTGTGACATGCCTACTATGCGGCTATGCCTCTAAGTCGTGGTCCGACACATGGGAGATATAGCCGCATCGTGCGTGTTACACCTTGCCACAAATACGATATCAACTACATGATCATGCAAAGCAATATGACAATGATGATGTGTGTCATAATAAATGGAATGGTGGAAAGTTGCATGGCAATATATCTCGGAATAGCTATGGAAATGCCATAATAGGTAGGTATGGTGGCTGTTTTGAGGAAGATATAAGGAGTCTTATGTGTGATAGAGTGTATCATATCACGGGGTTTGGATGCACCGGGGAAGTTTGCACCAACTCTTAAGGTGAGAAAGGGCAATGCACGGTACCGAAGAGGGTAGCAATGATGGAAGGGTGAGAGTGCATATAATCCATGGGTTCAACATTAGTCATAAAGAACTCACATACTTATTGCAAAAATTTACAAGTCATCAAAACCAAGCACTACACGCTTGCTCCTAGGGGGATAGATTGGTAGGAAAAGACCATCGCTCGTCCCCGACCGCCACTCATAAGGAAAGCAATCAAAGAACACCCCATGCTTCATATTTTTCACATAACGTTTACCATACGTGCTTGCTACGGGACTTGCCAACTTCAACACAAGTATTCATCAGTTTCACAATTACTCAACGAGCACACCTCTAATATTACCACATTTATATCACAAAACAATCTATCAAGCATCCAACTTCTCTTAGCATTTAAAATTTATAACCAAAGAGAATTACCATGCTGTTCTAAAGGACTCTCAAAATGATATAACTGAAGGATGATAGATCAATTATTTCTATAAAATAGAACCACCGCCGTGCTCGAAAAGATATAAGCAAAGCACTAGAGCAAAAATTATCCAACTCAAAAGATATAAGTGAAGCACATCGAGTATTCTAATAAATTCCAATTCATGTGTGTCTCTCCCAAAAGGTGTGTACAGCAAGGATGATTGTGGTAAACTAAAAAGTAAATACTCAAATCATACAAGACGCTCCAAGCAAAACACATATCATGTGGTGAATAAAAATATAGCTCCAAGTAAAGTTACCGATGGACGAAGACGAAAGAGGGGATGCCTTCCGAGGCATCCCTAAGCTAAGGCTTTTTGTTGTCCTTGGATTTTACCTTGGGGTGCCTTGGGAATCCCCAATATTAGGCTCTTGCCATTCCTTGTTCCATAGTCCATCAAATCTTTACCCAAAACTTGAGAACTTCACAACACAAAACATAAAAGAAAATCTTCGCAAGCTCCGTTAGTAAAAGAAAACAAACCAACACTTCAAGGTACTGTAATGAACTCATTCTTTATTTATATTTGTGTTAAGCCTACTGTATTTCAACTTTTCTATGGTTCATAAACTCTATTACTAGCCATAGATTCATCAAAATAAGCTAACAACACACGAAAAACAGAATCTGTCAAAAACAGAACAGTCTGTAGTAATCTGTAGGTTTCGAATACTTATGGAATCCCAAAAATTCTAAAATAAATTTCTGGATGAGAGGAATTTATCTATTAATCATCTGAAAAAATAATTAACTAGATATCACTCTCCAGTAAAAAATGGCAGCAAATATTGTGAGTGCTAAAGTTTCTGTTTTTTACAGCAAGATCGCAAAGACTTTCCCCAAGTCTTCCCAAAGGTTCTACTTGGCACAAACACTAATTAAAAGCATAAAACCACATATAAACAGAGGCTAGATGAATTATTTATTACTAAACAGAACAAAAAAGAAAGGAACAAAAATAAAATTGGGTTGCCTCCCAACAAGCGCTATCGTTTAACGCCCCTAGCTAGGCATTGCCAATTTCGATGATGCTTACATGAAAGACAAGAATTGAAGCACAAAGGGAGAATCATAAAACACGTGACAAGCACATCTATGTCTAACATACTTCCTATGCATAGGCAAACAAATTATCAAGGCAAGCAAAAACTAGCATATGCAAGGAAGTGGAAAGAAACAATAGCAATCTCAGCATAACGAGAGGTCATTTAGTAACATGAAAATTTCTACAACCATATTTCCCTCTCTCATAATAATTACATGTGGGATCATAAAAAATTCAACAAAATCTATCACATAAAATATTTTCAACACGATCCACATGCATGCAAAGTTGAAACTCTTCCAAAATAGTGGGATTAACATTAACTAAAGTCATGACCTCTCCAAACCCACTTTTATCAAAAATACCATAAGATTGAACATTCTCCAAATATGTGGGATCTAAAGTTGACACCCTTCCAAACCCAATTTCAATATTGTTGGAAACACTATTATCAATCTCATATTCATCATGGGGCATAAATAAATTTTCAAGATCATAAGAAGAGTCACCCCAATCATGATCATTGCAACAAGTAGTATACATAGCAAAACTAGCATCCCCAAGATTGAGGTTTTGCTTATTATTATGACAATTTTCATTAAGAGAATTTAAAATAAAATCATTACAATCATGCTTTTCATCGAAGGAACTATCAAGTATAGGTGCAATAGCAACGATCTCATGTTTAACATAAGGAACTATAGCAAACTCATCTTCATAAATATTGGCATCATGGCCACAAGAATAGCAAGCATCATGTTCACTTCAATCAAATCATCGGAATAATAATTATCTATATATTCATGCACATCATTATTTTGTTCAGAAGAAACGGTCATTCTTTCAATAAATTCTTTGACATAGACATTATGAGCATAGTTTTCATAGCAATAGTGAAGTATGTCAAAAATTTCAGATTCGTAGAGAGTAACATCATATTTTTCAGTCAAAGAAGCAACGTCATAAGCACCCTTAAAAGCCATAAATTCTTCCATTTGTTCGATATTGTAGTAACTATAAACACCCTTTGCATAAGAAGATAAGATTTCATTATCGTTAAACTCACATAGGTAGGGGAGGTGTTTTTTAGGGTTCTTAGAGCAACAAGTAGAATCACAAATTTCACAAAGATTCCAAGCATAACACATCAATCCGTTTATTTGATCCCATAAGAGTCTCCCTTTTTCAGACAAACAATGACACACCAAATGAGCATGCTCATCTAAAGATTTCCCATCAACTAGGCAAGTTGGGGTTTCAGCACGAGCGCATAAGGATGGAAGATGATCCAAGTAGAACACTTTAAGTGGATCCATATCAATAGATTTTTAGCAAGCAAAGATGCAAGAAAATAGAAGGCACATAGAAACACAAACAAAGATACATACAGGAAGAAGGCGAAGAAAAGGAAAAGGTGAAGTGGGGAGAGGAGAACGAGAGGCAAATGGCAAATAATGTAATGCGAGGGATAAGAGTTTGTGATGGGTACTTGGTATGTCTTGACTTGTGCATAGACTCCCCGGCAACGGCGCCAGAAATCCTTCTTGCTACCCCTTGAGCATGCCTTGGTTTTCCCTTGAATAGGAAAGGGTAATGAAGCAAAGCAGTGTAAGTATTTCCCTTAGTTTTTTGAGAACGAAGGTATCAATCCAGTAGGAGACCACGCGCGAGTCACCTCGTACCTACACAAAAAAATAAGAACCTCGCAACCAACGCGATAAAGGGGTTGTCAATCCCTACACGTCCACTTGCAAGAGTGAGAACTGATAGAGATAATAATAATAAGATAAATATTTTTGGTATTTTAATGATATAAATTGAAAGTAAAGATTGCAAAATAAAACAGATTGGAAACTTGTAAGATGGAAAGTAGACCCGGAGGCCATAGGTTTCACTAGTGGCTTCTCTCAAGATAGCATAAGTATTACGGTGGGTGAACAAATTACTGTCGAGCAATTGATGGAATTGAGCATAGTTATGAGAATATCTAGGTATGATCATGTATATAGGCATCACGTCCGTGACAAGTAGACCGACTCCTGCCTGCATCTACTACTATTACTCCACACATCGATCACTATCCAGCATGCATCTAGAGTATTAAGTTCATAAGAATGGAGTACCGCTTTAAGAGAGATGACATAATGTAGAGGGATAAACTCTTGCAATATGATATAAACCCCATCTTTTTATCCTCGATGGCAACAATACAATACATGTCGCTTCCCCTACTGTCACTGGGATCGAGCACCGCAAGATTGAACCCAAAGCTAAGCACTTCTCCCATTGCAAGAAAGATCAATCTAGTAGGCCAAACCAAACTGATAATTCGAAGAGACTTGAAAAGATAACCAATCATACATAAAAGAATTCAGAGAAG
Source organism: Triticum urartu (assembly GCF_056163025.1). NCBI lineage: Eukaryota > Viridiplantae > Streptophyta > Magnoliopsida > Poales > Poaceae > Triticum > Triticum urartu. Next base: position 382,570,930 of record NC_141879.1, on the reverse strand, counting down.
ATTCAAATATTGTTCATATATAATCTTGATCATAAACCCACAATTCATCGGATCTCGACAAACACACCACAAAAGAAGATTACATCGAATAGATCTCCAAGAGAATCGAGGAGAACTTTGTATTGAGAAACAAAGAGAGAGAAGAAGCCATCTAGCCAATAACCTTGGACCCGAAGGACTGAGGTAAACTACTCACACATCATCGGAGGTGCCATGGAGTTGATGTAGAGGCCCTCCGTGATTAATGCCCCCTCCAGCGGAGCTCCGAAAAAGGCCCCAAGATGGGATCTCTTGGGTACAGAAGGTTGCGGTGGTGGAAATAGGGTTTCGTGGTGCTCCTGGATGTTTTCGGGGTATGTGAACATATATAGGAGGAAGAAGTAGGTCGGTTGAGCCACGAGGGGCCCACGAGGGGGGAGGCGCGCCCAGGGGGGAAGGCACACCCCTGCCTCTTAGCCACCTTGTTGGTTGCTTGATGTCCACTCCAAGTCCTCTGGATCACGTTTGTTCCAAAAATCACGCTCCCGAAGGTTTCATTCCGTTTGGACTCCGTTTGATATTCCTTTTCTGTGAAACACTGAAATAGGCAAAAAAACAGCAACTTGGGTTGGGCCTCCGATTAATAGGTTAGTCCCAAAAATAATATAAAAGTGTAAAATAAAGCCCATTAACATCCAACAGATAATATAATAGCATGGAACAATAAAAAATTATAGATACGTTGGAGATGTATTAGGTATACATGAGGTTCAGGCGGAAATAATTGTCGAGGCCGTCGACTGGATTCATGGATCTACCGACGGGCGCGTTCGTTGAGTGAATGTTGGAGATTCTCGAGACGTGCGCGCTCAGCCAAGGTGGCCAGACGCGCGGCCTCCAAGGCACGAGCCTCGGAGGTCTCCCCAATGATGGGGGTGTGGAGCGCGTCCACGTTGCGACGATGCAGCTCGTCCCTCTGCTCCGGAGTGAAGGCTTTGGGATGATATTTGTCATGACCACGTGATGGGCCACCGCCGCCATCGCGACGGAACCCAGGTGGGCTGCGCGGCGTGTCGACCATGAGTCTCCGCGGGACCAGTCGAATGGTCCATAGAGAGACTTGTCGGGCTCGATTGCCGTGACTTGAGGGGTGGCTGTCTGTCGAGCTACCACATCCCTCACCCACCATTAAAGACGTGACCGACCAGATCGCTTGTGGCGGCGTACAGCAGGGAGAGTGGATGATGCGGCAACTGACTGATACTAGGTCGACGGCTGTCGCAGGAGTATGCCGCGGGCACTCGCTCGGAAGTGCGCCGCCCCACCGATGGGAAGGGCCTCGACGTCGAGGGGAGCCACTTGGAGCCAGGCGGAGTCGTCGGCGACGAAAATGAGCGCGCCAAGACGGATCTCGGGGCCCAAAGCCAAACCACCGCCGGAAACCATGTTGATGAAGATCGGAAAAACAACAACCTCACCGGAAGTCGCTAAGACGTCTGCCCCATGGTGGGCGCCAACTGTCGTGGGAGCAAGTCGGACAGTAAGAATAGGGGGTACGTAGGAGGCAAGGTCCTAACTACGGCGAGGTTGTGCACGCAAGATTTATGAGTTCAGGCCCTTCTCAGAGGAAGTAATAGACCTACGTCTCGATGCCCGGAGGCTTGGTCGACTGGATTATGCGTGAAAGTTATAGGGGGTGCGAACCCTTGTGCCAGAGGAGGGGGTGGCTTGTATAGAGTGCGCTAGCCCTCTCCAGCCCTCAGTTACACAGGGTTAAATGTAGGTTAAGACAGAGACATTACTGATAACGCCTGCTATAATGACTATTAATGACCTTTAAGGCTACCGAGTGAACGCCTGACCGTTGCTATCCAGAGGAGGCTTTTAAACCTTCTATACTCCGAGTGGTTCTTGATATGGTCAAGTGACTATATATTGGTCGATTGGAATTGGGGTATCCGAGTGAGATAGCTGGTTGAGTGGATTGCACTCCAAGGTGATTTCAGTTGGTGTCAATGACAGGCCTATGACCCTACACTAGGTGCATGTCATTGTCACATACCTCTTGCCTCCAAAAATACTCTGTAAAAGAAAGGCCTTACCAGCCGCTATCTGCTTCGCTCGATGGATCTCATAGCGAGTGTTTTGGGACCCAACCCGCGCCGCCTGGGCATCATTGAGAGCCTTGGCGAGTTCGGTCCACTGTGTCGACACCTTCTCCTCCAAACCTTCGCACTTGTCAATGGCATCTTCAGCTCCTGCTCAACTTCGGCTACCCGAGCTTCATGTCGGTGGCGGGCGGACTGTTCGGGCTCTAGTTCGTGAGCCGCTTTGTCAGCAGCTGCCTTATTCGCCTCTGCCTCCTTTTTGGCCTAGGCAAGGGCGCCTCTGAGGGTCTCAACCTTGGCCGCGCCAACTATGCTCATAATCAAAGCATTGTATGAGTTAATCTCTGAATATAGCTATCACTTATGACATACAACTAAACTCTTAACACTATACACATACCTTGCGTCTCATCGAACCGCTTATTAATGCAGTCGATTTCTTCACTGGCCACCTTAAGCTTCTGATTGAGTTCGGAAACCTCTGTGGCCTGGGCGGTTTCCGCCAACAGGGAAGCCTGTTACAATAACAGATAAGTATGTTAGCTTTCCTGAATCTTATGTGGATCCTCTGTTCAGCCTCTTTTACACCAGACAGAGCCTCAGGGGATACTGTCTCTATACACGTATATTCCTCTATATATGGAAAAGCATTTAGAGCATTACATCACATACCTCGAAGCCTGTCAGTAGGCTGGTAAAGGCTTCGTTCAATCCGCTCTTGGCAGACTGGATCTCCTCCACCACCACACCCATCGGGGTGAGGTGCTCCTCTATGTTGGAAGCACGTTGCAGTTCTTCCTCTAGAGCATTTGACGCCTCCGTATTAGTGGAGGTCGCCGCTGGAGCTGATGCTCCTCCCCCCTCCTTCATGGCGGGATGTTCACCTCATCCCGGAGCCATACGGGTCTGGCTGGGGCCCAGATTGATGGGGGTCCCCACCGTCGACTGTCATAGGGGTCGCCTCCCCAATGTCTTCGGCAACCGAGGTATTAACCTCGGGTGCCTTCTCAACATCCTTGTCCGCCCCTCAGCGGCTAGAAGAGGCCCTTTGGGATAACACCTCAGTGTCATCCATGGTGAAAGGAGAGGGGGCTTATGGCGGCATCTTGCTCTCTGCCATCTCGGGTGGCAAGGTGTTCCCCTCCGATAACGGAGTGTTGGGGAGTTCACGGGGTGGGCTAAAAGGAACATAGCAAAATGACTTATATAACGGAAAGGGGAAAACCGATGATAGGCAGTAAGTGTCTGAAATACTTATGATTCAGCCAGGGGCCTCGCCCTGCGAAGCCTTTTGGGGACCAGTCCGGCGTCGGATTCCGAACTGTCTTGGAGGATCACCTTCCCACTTTTGGGCGCCTCCCACTTTGGTCTTCGGAGGCCGCCCTCTTCTTCTTCCTCCCCTTCCAAGGGGAATTTCTTTCCTCCTCCTCTTCTTATTCTTCTTCCTCATCTCCCTCATGGGATGAGAGGGCCTCGGTATCTCCGGAAACTGTGTCCGAAGGACCCATGTGGCCAGGGCAGCCCATGGCCCCCCTGCCCTTCTTCTTCTTGGCCTTTCTCCCCAGCGCTTGGTATGGCACTGGGATTAGCATCTCCATTAGTTGGGAGTTGGCTCAATTCTCACACAGTAGCGCCAGACATTTGATCTGTTCTTCCTTCGTCGTCTAGCCCTGTGCGGAAACAGGATAATGTAAATCTTCGTCATCATCCGAAGCGTTAGCCATATAAGTCTTCGAAAAGGTTGTGCTTATCGCTGAGGCCGGGTTCTCGCTGTCGAGTCCGATATCTTCGGTCTTCATCGGCCAACTCTTTTGGGCCTTGAAAACTTGCTTCCACATGTGGGATGCCCGGAGTTGGCAGGGAAGGACACGGCGGAAAAGAATCACCTGGATCACATTTGTGAGACCTGTATTTTTGCCCAAAACGGTTTGAAATGTTAAGGAGCCGGATGTGAGGCTTCGCTGAAAAAGTTGTTAGTAAAAGATAAGGGTTTCCTTTGGGTACTTTGCCTTCTTGGCTAAGGGTTATATTAACAATACAGAGTCGGATACAGTTCCTCTATGCGGAGAATTATTCTGAAATGTTCATGGGAAGGAACCCACCATGAGACGCCGAAGACAATCTGCATGCCGAACACATCGTCATCGAAGACTCGTTCAGGGGCTACTAAGGGAGTCCAGGATTAAGGGGTCCTCGGGTGTCTGGACCGTTTAATATGGGCCGGACTGATGGGCCATGAAGATAAAGGCAGGAGACTTTTCCCCCGTGTCCGGGTAGGACTCCCATATACATGGAAGGCAAGCTTGGTGTATGGATATGTTATTTTCTTCCATTACAAACTGACTCTGTACAACCCTACGCTCCTATGGTGTGTATGTAAACTGGAGGGTTTAGTCTGTAGAGGCTATCAGAATTCTCATAGGCTATATAGCTAGGGCTAAGCCATTACGATCTCCAGGTAGATCAATTCTTGTAACCCCTATAATCATCAAATACAATCAAACAGGACGTAGGGATTTACCTCCATTAAGAGGGCCCGAACGTGGGTAAACATTGTGTCCCCCTTGTCCTTTCTTACCCTCGATCCCCAAACACATAGTTTGGGACCCCCTACCCGAGATCGGCCAGTTTTGACACCGACACCTGGGAACGCCGAGGATGTCAGATGGTTGCCAAGAAACCAAATCGACATTCGCCCGCAAGAATGCAATGAGCATGCTTTCCTATTTGTCGACGATGGTGGAGCTGATAGTGAATGTACCATCAAAACCAACCAGCCCCGCCAGGACCTTCTTCATAGCAGGCACACCAACCTTGGATCTCTTGCTAGTGGAACTCTCTAGCAAGTCATCGACAGGTGTACTGCACTCCGCAGAGGCGCACTTCCTGGATTCATTGTGGGTATCCTTGCTAGCTTTTCTCCCTTGCTTGTCTTCCTTGGTGGGGATTGCGGCTTACGCGGCCTCAGCAGTGATCGCATCCCGGTACATCTTATCTACGCATATAATTGTGTCCTTCTTATCTAATAGGATAGAAATAATGCCCATTGGTCCTGGCATCTTCAAGGTGTTGTAGGCATAGTGGCATGTTGCCATGAACTTTGCCATAGCAGGTGGTCCAAGTATCCCATTTTATGGCAAATGAAGCTCGACCACGTCAAACACAATCTTCTCAGTCCGGTAGTTCAATTATCCTCCAAATGTCACCGGCAGTGTGATCTTCCCAGTCGGTGCAACAAAACCTGGGTTCGTTGCCCAGACTATGCATAGGCCCGAAGACGAGATTACAACATCCAAGATCAGACCAAGTACCAAAGACCAGTCCTTTGAAGGACCAAAGTGCAGATCAAGAAGAACAAGTCGAGCCAGAGAAGCAAGATATCACTAAGGTAAAAACCTCCCTTGCCGAGCAGGCGAGCCTGGCGAGGTCGGGGTTACCCCGAAAGCAAGGCTCCAGATTGTCCCGGTAGGCCTACCGGGGATTGCGGAGGCAAACTACTCCACCACACAACTCTGCTATTCATGCTGCAGCTGCAAGATTTTGGACTGGAGTACGGTATACCTGAGGTTCAGGCGTAAACAAATTTCGAGGCCATCGACTGGATTCGGGGATCTACAAACGGGCGCACTCATCGAGTGAATGTTGGAGATTCTCCAGACGTGCGCGCTCAGCCAAGGTGGCCAGATGCGCGGCCTCCAAGGCCCAAGCCTCGGAGGTCTCCCCAATGATGGGGGTGTGGAGAGCCTCCATGTTGCGACGATGCAGCTCGTCCCTCTGCTCCGAAGTGAGGGCCCCGAGATGATATTCGCTGTGACCATGCGATTGGCCGCCGCTGCCACCGTGATGGAACCCAGGTGGGCTACACGATGTGTCGACCATGAGGACTTCCACCGCAGGGTTGCTGCTTCCGCGCTCGAAAAGAGTCTCCGCGGAACCAGTCGAATGGTCCATAGAGAGATTCGTCGGGCTCGATTGCCGCGACTTGAGGGGTGGCTGTCTGTCGAGCCACCACATGCCTCACCCACTGTTAAGCCGCGACTGACCGGATCGCTTGCGGCGGCGTACAACGGGGAGAGTGGATGACGCGGTAGCTGACCGATACTCGGTCGACGGCTGCCGCAGGAGGATGCCGGGGAAACTCTCTCGGAAGTGCACCGCCCCGTGGATGGGAAGGGCCTCGACGTTGAGGTGGGCCTCTTGGATCCAGGCGGAGTCATCGGCGATGAAAATGAGTGCGCCGAGACGGATCTTGTGGCCCAAAGCCAAACCACCGCCCGGAACCATGTTGATGAAGATCGGAAAAACTGCAACCTCACCGGAAGTCACTAAGACGCCTGCCCCATGGTGGGCGCCAACTGTCGTGGGAGCAACTCGGACAGTCAGAATAGGGGGTGCGTAGGAGGAGGCAAGGTCCTAACTACGGTGAGGTTGTGCACACAAGATTTATGAGTTCCGGCCCTTCTCAGAGGAAGTAATAGACCTACGTCTCGGTGCCCGGAGGCTTGGTCGACTAGATTATGCGTGAAAGTTATAGGGGGTGTGAACCCTTGTGCCAGAGGAGGGGGTGGCTTGTATAGAGTGCGCCAGCCCTCTCCAGCCCTCAGTTACACATGGTGAAATGTAGGTTAAGACAGAGGCGTTACTGATAACGCCTGCTATAATGACTATTAATGACCTTTAAGGATACGGAGTGAACGCCTAACCGTTGCTATCCAGAGGAGGCTTTTAAACCTTCTATACTCCGAGTGGTTCTTGATACGTCTCCGTCGCATATACTTTTCCAAACACTTTTGCCCTTGTTTTGGACTCTAACTTGTATGATTTGAACGGAACTAACCCGGACTGACGCTGTTTTCCGCAGAATTGCCATGATGTTGTTTTATGTGCAGAAAACAAAAGTTCTCGGAATGACCTGAAACTCCACGGGATATCTTACAATAAATAATAAAAAATCCTCGCCAAAGATGAAGACCAGGGGGCCCACACCCTTCTCATGAGGGTGGCGGGCGCCCCCCCCAAGGGCACACCCCCTACCTCGTGGGCCCCCTGGAGACCCCCCGAGTCCAACTCCAACTCTATATAACTGCTTTCGGGGAGAAAAAAAATCAGCGAGAAGAAATAATCGCGTTTTACGATACGGAGCCGCCGCCAAGCCCTAAAACCTCTCAGGAGGGCTGATCTGTAGTCCGTTCGGAGCTCCGGAGAGGGGGATTCGTCGCCGTCATCATCATCAACCATCCTCCATCACCAATTTCATGATGCTCACCGCCGTGCGTGAGTAATTCCATCATAGGCTTGCTGGGCAGTGATGGGTTGGATGAGATTTATCATGTAATCGAGTTAGTTTTGTTAGGGTTTGATCCCTAGTATCCACTATGTTTTGAGATTGATGTTGCTATGACTTTGCTATTCTTAATGCTTGTCACTAGGGCCCGAGTGCCATAATTTCAGATCTGAACCTATTATGTTTTCATCAATATATGAGAGTTCTAGATCCTATGTTGCAAGTCTATAGTCACCTATTATGTGTTATGATCCGTTAACCCCGAAGTGACAATAATGAGGATACTTACCGGTGATGACCGTAGTTTGAGGAGTTCATGTATTCACTATGTGCTAATGCTTTGTTCTGGTTCTCTATTAAAAGGAGGCCTTAATATCCCTTAGTTTCCATTAGGACCCCGCTGCCACAGGAGGGTAGGACAAAAGAGGTCATGCAAGTTCTTTTCCATAAGCATGTATGACTATATTCGGAATACATGCCTACATTACATTGACGAATTGGAGCTAGTTCTGTGTCACCCTATGTTATGACTGTTACATGATGAACCGCATCCGGCATAATTATCCATCATTGATCTAATGCCTACGAGCTTTCCATATACTGGTTTACGCTTATTTACTTTCCCGTTGCTATTGTTACAATCACTACAAAATACCAAAAATATTACTTTGCTTTCATTACTCTTTTGTTACCGTTACCATCACTATCATATTACTTTGCTACTAAACACTTTGCTGTAGATACTAAGTTTCCAGGTGTGGTGAATTGACAACTCAGCTGCTAATACTTGAGAATATTCTTTGGCTCCCCTTGTGTCGAATCAATAAATTTGGGTTGAATACTCTACCCTCGAAAGCTGTTGCGATCCCCTATACTTGTGGGTTATCAAGACTAATTTTTGGCGCCGTTGCCGGGGAGCATAGCTCTATTCTTTGAGTCACTTGGGATTTATATCTGCTGGACACTATGAAGAATTTGAAAGATGCTAAGACAACAATTTATCCCTCAACTACGAGGGGAGAGATTACCTGGATAGTTGTGCTGGTTCTCTTTTCAGGGAAAGAACAACGGATGAAGCTGAAATCTTATTGAATAATATGATGACAAATGAAAATAATTGGGCACTTCCTGAGCCGGCTCCTGCTCCAATTCCTGAGCCTATTCCTAAACCAACTCCGAAGAAGAGGGGTATTCTATTTCTTAGTCCTGAAGATATGCAAGAGGCGAAGAAATCTATGAAAGAAAAAGGTATTAAAGTTGAAGATGATAAGAATTTACCTCCTATTTAAGAAATACATGGTTTTAATTTACCGCCTGTTCAAGAAACATATGTTCTTAATCCTTTATTTATTGAAGAATCTCCAGACCCCGATAACCCGACATAGGTAGTAAAGGTAAATTCTTTCTATAGATATGATAAAGCTGAAATCCCTCCTGCTAAGATTGCTAGTCAATGCTTGGATGAGTTTGATAATTTTATGTTTAAGCAAGAAGACTTCAATGCTTATTTTGGTAGACAATTAAAACAAGATGCTGATATGATTAAATACTTGGGTGATTATATGGCTAATATTAGAGGTGAACTTAAACTTGTTAGCAAACATGCTTCTATGGTTACCACTCAAGTAGAACAAGTACTTAAAGCTCAAAAGGAATTGCTCAATGAGATGAATAGTAAGAAAATGATTATGCTGTTAAAGTGGCTACTAGAACTGGTAGAATGACTCAGGAACCTTTGTATCCTGAAGGCCACCCTAAGAGAATTGAGCAAGATTCTCAGAGAAATAATATTGATGCACCTAGTTCTTCTAAAAAGAAGAAAAGGAAAAATTATAGAACTGTGCAAACTTCTAATGAACCTATTGGTGAACCACCTGATAATCCAAATGATATTTCTATTTCTGATGCTGAAAATCAATCTGGCAATGAACATGAACCTAATGAAAATGTTAATGATGATGTTCATAATGATGCTCAACCTAGTAATGATAATGATGTAGAAATTGAACCAGTTGATCTTGATAACCCACAATCAAAGAATCAACGTTATGATAAGAAAGACTTTGTTGCTAGGAAACATGGTAAAGAAAGAGAGTCTTGGGTTTAGAAACCCATGCCTTTTCCTCCCAAACCATCCAAGAAAAAGGATGATGAGAATTTTGAGCGCTTTACTTAAATGATTAGACCTATATTTTTGCGTATGCGATTGACTGATATGCTCAAAACAAATCCTTATGCTAAGTATATGAAAGATATTATTCCAAATAAAAGAAAGATACCGGAAGCTGAAATTTCCACCATGCTTGCTAATTATACTTTTAAGGGTGGAATACCAAAGAAACTTGGAGATCCAGGAGTACCTACTATACCATGCTCCATTAAAAGAAACTATGTTAAAACTGCTTTATGTGATCTTGGAGCCAGTGTTAGTGTTATGCCTCTCTCTTTATATCGTAGACTTGATTTGTATAAGTTGACACCTACTGAAATATCTTTGCAAATGGCTGATAAATCAACTGCTATACATGTCGGTATTTGTGAGGATGTGCCTATTGTGGTTGCAAACGTTACTATTTTAACGGACTTTGTTATTCTTGATATTCCCGAGGATGATAGTATGTCTATTATTCTTGGAAGACCTTTTCTTAATACTGCAGGGGCTGTTATTGATTGCAACAAAGGCAATGTCACTTTTCATGTTAATGGTAATGAGCATACATTACACTTTCCGAGGAAACAACCTCAAGTTCATAGTATCAATTCTATCGGAAAAACTCCATCGATTATATTTGGAGGTTTTGAATTTCCTCTTCCTACTGTCAAGAAGAAATATGATATACTTTATTGGGGATGTGCATATCCCCGTTGAGGTAACCTAGTGTTATTCGAAATTTCTCCGGTTTCATGCTAATCGGAATGAGTTTGTTAACAAGACTTGATCAACCTTGTTAGTGGATTCCTTTTGACGAGCATGAGATGGATGAAACTAGAAGCACAACCCTCTGTACCCTATCTATACTTTCTGTTATTTAGTTGAAATAAAATAAAAATAAATAATTTTCTGTCTGTTATCTAATTATCCGTGCAATATAAAAATACCTCGAAAATAAAAGTTCTCCAAATGCCCTGAAAATTAAATATGATTTTTTATAGAATATTTGAGGATTTATGGAACAAAGAACACACCAGGGGGGCCAACCACCTTGCCACGAGGGTAGAGGGCGCGCCCACCCCCTAGGGCGCGCCCCCTGCCTCGTGGGCCCACGGTGGCCCTCCTACACTTATTCCTGCACCCATCCTCTTCTTCTTCCTCACACAAACACGAAAAACCCGCTCAAACCTGAGTCCAAGCTCATTTTGCTGCCATTTTCGATCTCCTTGCTAAAAGCACCTCTCACAAAACTGCTTGGGGAGATTGTTCCTTGGTATGTGCCTCCTCCATTGGTCCAATTAGTTTTTGTTCTAGTGCTTTATTCATTGCAAATTTTTTCTGCATAGGTGACCCTGTTCTTGAGCTTGCATGTCAAATTTATATGGTCAAAAGTAGTTTTGATGCATGTTATAGGCCCTAAGCACTTGTAGGAGTAGTTGCTACCAATATTATTGAGTTTGGTTTACTTCTATTTTGAAGTTACTAAAAATTTCAGAATTTTTCAGAAAATGATGAGGAGATTATTGAGGGGCTCATCAAGCCAAAGCTCGAAGGAAAAGGCACCAAAGCCTAAGTATAATTTGCGGCGCACCGCGGAGGTTCGGTCGTGTGAATGGCTCTCCGAGGATTTCTTGAGATCAGACGGGATTTATGAAGATTTTCATGAGTTGGCTCATAATGCAGGCCTCACCGCTTTCCTCCATGACCAATGCGATTAGTATCTCTTACTCACAAATCCCTTTGTGCAAAACTTTCATTTTCATTCTATGAACTCACCACCTACGGTGGAGTTTCATTTATATGATGAGCATAAGGAGATGTCACTTTATGATTTCTGTCGGATTTGTTTAGTCCCTTTTGGGGGAAAGACAGAAGAACCGCATCATGATGATGTGGAGGGATTTATTAATACTATCACTGTAGGGGAAACTAGGAAGGTTTCCGATGCATGAATCACTAGCATACATTTTCCTGTTTTATGTTACTTTGCATTATTTGCTAGTCGTTGCTTAATTGGACGCGGAAACTATGGAAACCTTGGTATCCCTGATAAAATTATTCTGCTCCAAGGTTTATACAGTGATAACACTTTAGTATGGGCGGCATTATTGCTAGATGATTAAGTATGAACCGTACTAAGGGTCCCATCTTTGGAGGCATCTATGCTACATGCCTAGCTGCACATTTTAACATACCTATTAGGCATGCTGAGAAGGAAGAAAAAGTGATGCCTCGTGTTTATTTAGATTATAAAAGTATGGTGGCACATGATTTCATTGTTAAGAATAGGGCAGGAGAGCTTAAATATCAATTGTTCTTTAATAAACATCATCCTAAGACCATTACCTTGCCTGCTCCTGGCTTTGTTTGATTTGACTGTAGGCAAGTACCTTGTTCCGTTGACGGCTATCCACGCGTACCGGAACTCTGCACCAGCCGAGGAGCCAGAACCGGAACCACAATTTGATCCTTCATGACAGTCTAACTATCAGTGGGATCCGGAGATGATTGCCAGCCAGTGGCAATCGGAGCCTTCTTCTTCCTCATCACAGTACGACCCCAACAACTATTATTATGGATATCAGCCAGGCCAGCCGTGGCCATAGACCAACTTAAGCCAAAAGCCTAAGCTTGGGGGAGTACGTATTTCTCACCGACATTACATTTATGTTCACACACACTCATTGTTAGATGTCAGTGCTCATACTTTTTCATTGTATCATCCATGCTAGTTTATTTTCTTTTATGCTTTCTTCTTGTGTGTTTAATAAACCTTAAGAAAACCAAAAAAAATTAGTTGTAGCTTTTAATTAATTTACTTTCCATGCTTGTAGTAGTAATTAAAACGAAAACCCAAAAATATTTCCTGTTCTTCTTTTGCTTGCTGGGAGCTTTCCCGTGTAAATTGTTTTATTTCTTTTCTTTTTTTGGGGGGTCAATAGGAGAAGACCATGATTAAATTGTTGAAGTGGCTCTTATATGCTTTATTGTTGATTTAACCAAGAGCCCATATTGCTTTGTCTTCTCATGTTTATTGAATGCTCGCAGATTCCAGCTTAGTCCAATGCACGTGCACTCTTATTATTATTCACATTGTTCGGTCGTGCAAGTGAAAGGCAATTATGATGATATATGATGGACTGACTGAGATGAGACAAGCTGGTATGAACTTGACCTCTTTTGTTTTTGTAAATATGATGAGTTCATCATTCTTGATTCAGCTTGTTATGAATAAACATGTTTGCAATGACAATGAGGGATCATAGTTGCTTGTGCCATGCTTGATTAGCTATGAGTTATAATGGTTTACCTTGCGTGCCAACATGCTATTAAAATGGTTATGATGTGGTATGATAGGGTGGTATCCTCCTCTAAATGATTTAAGTGACTTGACTTGGCACATGTTCACGCATGTAGTTGAAACAAATCAACATAGCCTTCACGATATTTATGTTGATGGTGGGTTATATCCTACTCATGCTTGCATCCAATGTTTATTAATTTTAATGCATGTACATGGCTGTTGTCGCTCTCTACTTGGTCGCTTCCCAGTCTTTTGCTAGCCTTCACCTGTACTAAGCGGGAATACTGCTTGTGCATCCAAACTCCTTAAACCCCAAGTTATTCGACATGAGTCCACTATACCTTCCTATATGCGGTATCTACCTGCCGTTCCAAGTAAATTTGTATATGCCAAACTCGAAACCTTCAAATAATCATCCTATTTTGTATGCTCGAATAGCTCATGTATCAACTAGGGCTGTTTGTATCTTCCATGTTAGGCGGGTTATTCTCAAGAGGAGTGGACTCCGCTCCTCACTCACGAGATAAATGGCTGGTCACCGGGATGCCCAGTCCCATGCTTTATGCAAACTAAATCAAAATAATTGCAAACAAAACTCCCCCTGGGACCTAATGTATGTTGGAGGCACTCGTTGTTTCGAGCAAGCCATGGATTGATGTTTGTTGGTGGAGGGGGAGTATAAACTTTACCATTCTGTTTGGGAACCGCCTATAATGTGTGTAGCATGGAAGATATCGCCATCTCTTGGTGTTATGTTGACAATGAAAGTATACCGCTCAAAATGTTATTCACCTCTATTTCAAAACCGAGCTCTGGCACCTCTACAAATCCCAGCTTCCCTCTGTGAAGGGCCTATCTATTTACTTTTATATTGAGTCTTCACCCTCTTATTAAAAAGCACCAGTTGGAGAGCACTGCTGTCATTTGCATTCATTACTGTTAATTTATATTGGGTGTGACTATGATTGGATCTCTTTTACCATGAATTACAATGTCTAGTCGGTCCTTGATCTTTAAAGGTGCTCTGCATTTATGTTTTGCGGTCTCAGAAAGGGCTAGCGAGATACCATCTTGTTATATCATATTATGATTGTTTTGAGAAAGTATTGTCATCCGAGATTTATTATTATGGATTGCTAGTTGATTATGCTATTGATATGGGTAATCATGAGACCTGAGAATTATTGCAAATGTGGTTAGTTATAATCTTTGCTGAAAACTTGAATGCTAGCTTGACATATTTACAACAACAAGAGCAAACAAAGTTTGTAAAAGTTCTTCTTTATTTCTTCCAGTTTGTCAACTGAATTGCTTGAGGACAAGCAAGGGTTTAAGCTTGGGGGAGTTGATACATCTCCGATGTATCTACTTTTCCAAACACTTTTGCCCTTGTTTTGGACTCTAACTTGTATGATTTGAATGGAACTAACCCGGACTGACGCTGTTTTCAGCAGAATTGCCATGATGTTGTTTTATGTGCAGAAAACAAAAGTTCTCGAAATGACCTGAAACTCCATGGGATATCTTACAATAAATAATAAAAAATCCTCGCCAAAGATGAAGACCAGGGGGCCCACACCCTTCTCACGAGGGTGGGGGGCATGCCCCCCCCTAGGGCGCGCCCCTACCTCGTGGCCCCCCTGGAGACCCCCCGAATCCAACTCCAACTCTAAATAACTGCTTTCGGTGAGGAAAAAATCAGGGAGAAGAAATCATCGCGTTTTACGATATGGAGCCGCCGCCAAGCCCTAAAACCTCTCGGGAGGGCTGATTTGGAGTCCGTTCAGGGCTCTGGAGAGGGGGATTCGTCGTCGTCGTCATCATCAACCATCCTCCATCACCAATTTCATGATGCTCGCCGCCGTGCGTGAGTAATTCCATCATAGGCTTGCTGGACGGTGATGGGTTGGATGAGATTTATCATGTAATCGAGTTAGTTTTGTTAGGGTTTGATCCCTAGTATCCACTATGTTCTGAGATTGATGTTGCTATGACTTTGCTATGCTTAATGCTTGTCACTAGGGCCCGAGTGCCATGATTTCAGATCTGAAACTATTATGTTTTCATCAATATATGAGAGTTCTAGATCGTATCTTGCAAGTCTATAGTCACCTATTATGTGTTATGATCCGTTAACCCCGAAGTGACAATAATCGGGATACTTACCGGTCATGACCGTAGTTTGAGGAGTTCATGTATTCTCTATGTGCTGCTTTGTTCCGGTTCTCTATTAAAAGGATGCCTTAATATCCCTTAGTTTCCATTAGGACCGCGCTGCCACGGGAGGGTAGGACGAAAGATGCCATGCAAGTTCTTTTCCATAAGCACATAAGACTATATTCGGAATACATGCCTACATTATATTGAGGAATTGGAGCTAGTTTTGTGTCACCCTATGTTACGACTGTTACATGATGAACCGCATCCGGCATAATTATCAATCATTGATCCGATGCCTACGAGCTTTCCATATACTGGTTTACGCTTATTTACTTTCCCGTTGCTATTGTTACAATCACTACAAAATACCAAAAATATTACTTTGCTTTCATTACTCTTTTGTTACCATTACCATCACTATCATATTACTTTGCTACTAAACACTTTGCTGCAGATACTAAGTTTCCAGGTGTGGTTGAATTGACAACTCAGCTGCTAATACTTGAGAATATTCTTTGGCTCCCCTTGTGTCGAATCAATAAATTTGGGTTGAATAGTCTACCCTCGAAAGCTGTTGCGATGCCCTATACTTTTGGGTTATCAGTTCTTGATATGGTCGAGTGACTGTATATTGGTCGATTGGAATTGGGATATCTGAGTGACATAGCTAGTCGAGTGGATTGCACTCCAATGTGATTTTAGTCGGTATCTGCTGTTGTACTTTGAATGTTCTTGACTCTAGGGCAGTGTCCTTGAGTAGGGTATCAAGGACAGGCCTATGACCCTACCCTAGGTGCATATCATCATCACATACCTCTGACCTCCAAAAATACTCTGTACAAGAAAGGCCTTACCAGCTGCTATCTCCTTCGCTCGATGGATCTCCTCGCGAGTGTTTCGGCACCCAACCCGCGCCGCCTGGGCATCATTGAGAGCCTTGGCGAGTTCGGTCGACTGCACCGACACCTTCTCCTCCAAACCTTCGCACTTGCCGATGGCATCTTTCAGCTCCTGCTCAACTTTGGCTACCCGAGCTTCATGTCGGTGGCGGGCGGACTGTTCGGTCTCCAGTTCGGGAGGCGCTTTTTCAGCTGCTGCCTTACTCGCCTCCGCCTCCTTTTTGGCCTAGGCAAGGGCGCCTCTGAGGGTCTCGACCTTGGCTGCGCCAACTATACTCATAATCAAAGCATTATATGAGTTAATCTCTGAATATAGCTATCACGTACGACATACAACTAAACTCTTAACACTATACACATACCTTGCATCTCATCGAACCGCTTATTAATGCGGTCGATTTCTTCACTGGCCACCTTAAGCTTTTGATTGAGTTAGGAAACCTCTGTGGCCTGGGCGGTTGCCGCCAACAGGGAATCCTGTTACAATAACAGATAAGTATGTTAGCTTTCCTGAATCTTATGTGGATCCTCTGTCCAGCCTCTTTTACACCGGACAGAGCCTCAAGGGCTACTGTCTGTATACACGTATATTCCTCTATATATGGAAAAGAATTTAGAGAATTACATCACATACCACGAAGCCTGTCAGTAGGCTGGTAAAGGCTTCGTTCAATCCGCTCTTGGCATACTAGATCTTCTCCACCACCACACCCATCGGGGTGTGGTGCTCCTCTATGATGGAAGCACGTCGCAGTGCTTCCTCTAGAGCGTTCGGCGCCTCCGTATTAGTGGAGGTTGCCGCTGTAGCTGATGCTCCTCCCACCCTTCATGGGGGGCTGTTCACCTCATCTCGGAGCCATACGGGTCTCCGGAATAAGGTATGGCTGGGGCCCAGATTGATGGGGGTCCCCACCGTCGGCTGTCATAGGGGTCGCCTCCTCTATGTCTTCGGCAACCGAGGTATTAACCCCGGGTGCCTTCTCAACATCCTTGTCCACCCCTAAGTGGCTAGGAGAGGCCCTTTGGGATAACACCTCAGTGTCATCCATAGTGATAGGAGAGGGGGCTCATGGCGGCATCTTCCTCTCTGCCATCTCGGGCGGAAAGGAGTTCCCCTTCGATAACAGAGTGTTGGGGAGTTCGCGGGGTGGGCTAAAAGGCACATAGCAAAATGGCTTATATAACGGAAAGGGGAAACCGATGATAGGCAGTAAGTGTCTGAAATACTTACGATACGACTAGGGACTTCGCCCTGGGAGGCTTTTGGGGGACCAGTTCAACGTCGGATTCCGAACTGTCCTAGAGAATCACCTTCCCCCTTTTGGGCCCCTCCCTCTTTTGGTCTTCGGAGGTCGCCCTCTTCTTCTTCCTCCCCTTCCGAGGGGAATTACTTTCCTCCTCCTCCTCTTCTTATTCTTCTTCCTCATCTACCTTGTGGGATGAGAGGGCCTCGGTATCTCCAGACACTTTCTCTGAAGTACCCATGTGGTCGGAGCCGCCCATGGCCTCCCTGCCCTTGTTCTTCTTGGCCTTTCTCCCTGGCGCTTGGTACAGCGCTGGGATTAGCATCTCCATTAGTTGGGAGTTTGCTGGATTCTCCAGCAGTGGCGCCAAACAGTTGATCCGTTCCGCCTTCACCGTCCAGCCCTGTGCGGAAAGAGGATAATGTAAATCTTCATCATCATCCAAAGCGTTAGCCAAATAAGTCTTCGGAAATGTTGTGCTTATCGCTGAGGCCGGGTTCTCGCTGTTGAGTCCGATATCTTCGGTTTTCATCGACCAACTCTTTTAGGCCTTGAAAAGCTGGTTCCACATGGGGGAGGCCCAGAGTTGGAAGGGAAGGACACGGCGGAAGAGCGTCACCTGGATCACATTTGTGAGACCTGTATTTTTGCCCAAAACGGTTTAAAATGTTAAAGAGCCGGATGTGACGCTTCGCTGAAAAAGTTGTTAGTAAAAGATAAGGGTTTCC
This sequence comes from Triticum urartu, assembly GCF_056163025.1. Classification (NCBI taxonomy): domain Eukaryota; kingdom Viridiplantae; phylum Streptophyta; class Magnoliopsida; order Poales; family Poaceae; genus Triticum; species Triticum urartu. Next base: position 382,553,072 of record NC_141879.1, on the reverse strand, counting down.
TTTGGGTACTCTGCCTTCTTGGCTAAGGGTTATATTAACAACACAAAGCCGTATACAATTCCTCTTTGCGGAGAATTATTCTAAAATGTTCATGCAAAGGAACACACCTTGAGACATCGAAGACAATCTGCATGTCGAACACATCGTCATCGAAGACTCGTTCAGGGGCTACTAAGGGAGTCCAGGATTAAGGGGTCCTCGGGTGTCCAGACCGTTTAATATGGGCCGGACTGATGGGCCGTGAAGATAAAGGCAGGAGACTTTTCCCCCGTGTCCGGGTAGGACTCCCATATACGTGGAAGGCAAGCTTGGTGTACGGATATGTTAATTCCTTCCTTTACAAACTGACTGTGTACAACCCTATGCCCCTCTGGTGTATATAAACCGGAGGGTTTAGTTCGTAGAGGCTATCAGAATTCTCATAGGCTATACAGCTAGGGCTAAGCCATAACGATCTCAAGGTAGATCAACTCTTGTAACCCCTATACTCATCAAATAAAATCAAGCAGGACGTATGGTTTTACCTCCATTAAGAGGGCCCGAACGTGGGTAAACATTGTGTCCCCCTTGTCCTTCGTTACCCTCGATCCTCAGACACATAGTTCGGGACCCCCTACCCAAGATCGGCCAGTTTTGACACTGACACCTCGGAACGCCGAGGATGTCGGATGGTTGCCAAGCAACCAAATCGACATTAGCCCGTAAGAACGCAACGAGCGTGCTTTCCTATTTGTCGACGAGGGTGGAGCTGATAGTGAATGTACCATCAACACCAACCAGCCCCGCCGGGACCTTCTTCATAGTAGGCACAACAACCTTGAATCTCTTGCTAGTGGAACTCTCTAGCAAGTCATCGACAGGTGTACTGCACTTCGCAGAGGCACGCTTCCTGGATTCATTGCTGGTATCCTTGCTAGCTTTTCTCCCTTGCTTGTCTTCCTTGGAGGGGATTGCGGCTTACGCGGCCTCGGCAGTGGTCGCATCCCGGTACATCTCATCCACACATATAATTGTGTCCTTCTTGTCTGACAGGATAGAAATAACGCCCATTGGTCCTGGCATCTTCAAGGTGTTGTAGGCATAGTGGCATGCCTCCATGAACTTTGCCACAGCAGGTGGTCCAAGTATCCCATTGTACGACAAAGGAAGCTCAACCACGTCGAACACAATCTTCTCAGTCTGGTAGTTCTTTGCCCAGACTGTGCATAGGCCCGAAGACAGGATTACAACATCCAAGATCAGACCAAGTACCAAAGACCAGTCCTTTGAAGTACCAAAGTGAAGATCAAGAAGAACATGTCCAGCCAGAGAAGCAAGATATCACTAAGGGAAAAACCTACCTTGCCAAGCAGGCGAGCCTAGCAAGGTTGGAGTTATCCCGAAAGCAAGCCTCCAGATCGTCCCGGTAGGCCTACCGGGGATTGCGGAGGCAAACTACTCCATCGCACCACCTGACATCAACGCAAGTCATCGATCGGTGCGGCGTTAAGCCCCTAAGTGACTAAGTGGCTGCTTCCTGCCACATGGCAGCAACTTCCTACAGAAAAAACCTCCATATGACACCCGTCTTGAGACGTGTCAAGCAAGCAGGCGCGATGCTGGCAAAATTGCCCGGCAAGGCCTACCGGGCACGTTGTGATGTGACACTGAGCGACGCATTTAATGCGCTCTATCCGCCTGCAGAGTTAGATATGATCGCACTATTTGCTATCTAATCAGTATGTAAAAGATAGATTTGCCACTGTTGTGAGCCCTTTATCTATAAAAGGAGGCTCATGGCAACCGTGGAAAGTATTTGGACCTCCACACATTCATACGCGCGTAGCCACTCTCGCCCCAAGGCAACCTTGCTGGGCAAGAGCGTTGCGTTCTCCACCATTATCCACCATCAATCCACCAAAGAAGGATTAGGGTTTTACCCCTCGCGACGGCCCAAACCTGGGTAAAACTGCCCTTGTGATCTCTGTCGTGCTGTGTTACACTTCTCCGCTCTTTGTTCAACGTGCCCTTCCCCCTGCCAAACCAAAATGGGCACATGGCCCCATAGGTGTTTATGGTTTCCCATGATATATTTGGCGCGCCAGGTATGGGAATCACTTGCGCGAACCCGAGAGCATAAGGAGCATGTCAACTTCGTCGCCATTTTCATTATTGACGACTCCATCAACTATGGCGCCCAAGAAGAAGTCTGGTGCCGCAGCTCACCCGTCCACCTCGAAGGACCCGCCACCTGCAATCACCGACGTCGTGGGGACTATGGGGGCACACGAGGTTGTGGACACTGTGGGGGACAAGGTCAACGCAGGAGGCATTGTCACCACCTCCCCTGCAGCTGAAGCAGGAGCGGGAGACACCGGAGAAGCACAACACCAACAACAACCCAGCGACCACGCTCCGCGAGGTACGGGTAGAGAGATAATTCCTTCTATCCCTCCCTACCTAGCCGAGGGGCATAATCACATTGGTGACGCTCGCCCAAAGGCGAATTAGAATCCTCTGGCCGCCCCCACTGCAGGCGCGGTCGCAGGACATGCACCGCCCCTGGAGCAAACTGGCCCAACCAATGCTCTGAACGGGATCATAGGCCCACACGCGCCACGACCTCGTCACCATGGCATCTAAGTGACTGGCTCCCGACGTCGGGAGCCCGACGCCGCCACTGCCGGCACCGTCAGGAGCCGAGCGATGTTGCAGTCTACATCATCCTCACCTATGCCAAGCACCTCTTCAGAGGCCATGGCGCGGTCCCAGTTACTACTGAGGTTTCCGCCGGTAGATGATCATATGGATAAGTGGAGAGCCACCATTCAGAGCCTAATTGGGTTTGCCGAGGCTGGAGGCTCAGAGCGAGCTGGCCCGCTACGACCTCCACAGACGACAAAGGCTGCCCATGCCGCTGGCCGTACGAAAGAAGTCACCCCAACGGTGTAATCCCCGCCACGGCAACCAGCACGAGGGCCAGGTGACCAAGAGCTTGATGATGTCACGATGGCTTCGTCTGATCCTCGAGCACGTCAAGGCCGACGGCAAGCCCTAGAGGAATGGCAGATGGAGGGTACACACATCACCATCGGGCAACACCGCGACAACCACCGCCAGTCCAATGGGCATGATGGCCCTAATGTCGACGAGCCTGCGCTCGGAGGAGGCGGGTACCTTCCTTACAAGGCTAGGTTCCTTGCCATCACCCATGAGCTGCGGCAAGTCCTATGGTCGTCCGCTCACACATTCAAGCCAGAGATACCAGAGAAGTACGACGGGAGGCTAAACCCGGCAGATTTCTTGAGCATCTACACCATCGTTGTTCAAGCTGTTGGGGGAAGAGATGAGAATGTTTTTGCCAACTACTTCCCTTTGCCAATCAAGCCAAACGTGAGGTCTTGGCTGATGCACCTACCGGAGAAATCCATCTCGACCTGGGCTGACATGTGCCATGAGTTCGTTGGCGCCTTCACGGGCGGCCAAGCGATCTATAGCTTCTCCCACAGAAGGAAGGAGAGACTCTACGGAAGTACATGCAGAGGTTTAGCCGAGTCCACAGAAATATTCCAGATATCCACCCGGCAGCTCTGATAGTTGTGTTCCAGTCCAACATGTGAAACCGTCGAATACGCTCCAAGATGAACGTTCGGTTTCCCAAGACTATGAAGGACCTTTACACCTTGGTGGAAAGGTGTGCTCGGGTGGAGGAGGGGAGGTAACTCCCTCGAGAAGAAGATGGCACCGACATCGACTCAGAGGACGATGACGAGGCCACCAGTCAGAAGAAGAAGAACAAGAAGCGCAACAAGAGGCGCAAAGATAAGGCAGTAATGACTATTGAGGGATTGGGAACACCGAGTATCGGCAAGAAGGCTAAGGCCGAAGCCCCCGACAAGGAGGTTGCTGCGTGCACTAACTGCCGGGATGCTGCGGATGCCGAGAAGGCGGGGAAAGGTAATGGTCGTACTACAAGATTCATCAGACCAATGGCCACGACCTCCAGGAATGTCATCAAGTTGAGCAGCTTGTCAAGAAGCATAGGGTTGATTACGAGAAGGGTCATAAGGAAAAAGGTCAGAATGGCGCTGGGTTGAAGGGCCTAGGCGGCAAAGCAAATCACTCCGACAAGGCTCCTCGAAACCAAGGAAAACCCGCCACGGGCCGAGAGAAAGATGATTGCAATGATGAAAGTGATGGAGGGGATGAAGAGGAAACAAGAGAGCAGTTATTCCAGAAGGCCATTGACGCTGTGTGCATTGACAGGGGTGCATCTCTACACTCCTCTCATCGCCAACTTAAACAGTGGGCGTGTGAGATCAATGCCATGGAGCCAACGGCAGATTCTCAGAAGCCGCTCAAGTGGTCACACACGCCCATCATCTTTGACGAAGAGGACCACCCTGAGCGCACCATCGCGGTGGGGTGCATGCCGTTGTTGGTCTCACCAAAGATCCGCAACCTCAAAGTCACAAAGATGTTGGTTGACGGTGGTACCGGGTTGAATCTGATTTCCCCATAGGTCATCAGTAAACTTCAGAGAGCAGAGGAAGAGCTCAAGGTCACAGGCACGTTTCAAGGAATCAACCCCGGCAAGAGTCGTCCTAAGGGAAAGATCACATTGCCAATGACATTTGGGGGGAGTTAAATTACCGGACTGAGAAGGTTTTGTTTGATGTGGTCGAACTCCCCCTGCCGTACAATGGAATCCTTGGACACCTAGTCTGGGAAAATTCTTGGCGGCATCCCACTATGCCTACAACACCATGAAGATGTCAGGGCCGGTGGGCATGTTACATCTGCGTCGTATCTATAATTTTTGATTGTTCCATGCCAATATTCTACAACTTTTACATACTTTTGGCAAATTTTTATACTAGTTTTGGGACTAACATATTGATCCAGTGCCCATTGCCAGTTCCTGTTTGTTGCATGTTTTTTGTTTCGCGGAAAATTCATATCAAATGGAGTCCAAACGGGATAAAAACTTACGGAGATTTGTTTTGGAATATATGTGTATTTTGGGAAGTGGAATCAACGCGAGACGATGCTCGAGGTGCACACGAGGGGGTAGGGCGCACCCTGGGCACTCGTGGCCACTCCATAAGACGGTTTGTGCCCTTCTTTCGCCGCAAGAAAGCCAATATCCGGATAAAAATCGTGTCAAAATTTAAGCCCAATCGGAGTTACGAATCTCCAGGAATTTAAGAAATGGTGAAAGGGCAGAATCAGGGAGCGCAGAAACAGAAGGAAACAAAGAGAGAGAGAGAGATCCAATCTCGGAGAGGCTCGTGCCCCTCCTCCACAATGGAGGCCATGGACTAGAGGGGAAACCCTTCTCCCATCTAGGGGGGAGGTCAAGGAAGAAGAACAAGAAGGGGGGCTCTCTCCCCCTCTTTCCCGGTGGCGCCGGAACGCCGCCGGGGCCATCACCGCGACAGTGATCTACACCAACAACTTCACCGCCATCATCACCAACTCTTCCCCCCTCTATGCAGCGGTGTAACCCCTCTTTTACCCGCTTTAATCTCAACTTAAACATGGTGCTCAATGCTATATATTATTTCCCAATGATGTATGGCTATCCTTTGATGTTTGAGTAGATCTGTTTTGTCCTATCGGTTAATTGATGATCGTGATTGGTTTGAGTCGCATGTTTTATTATTGGTGTTGTTGATGACCCACAAGTATAGGGGATCTATCATAGTCCTTTCGATAAATGAGAGTGTCGAACCCAACGAGGAGTACAAGGAAATGATAAGCAGTTTCCAGCAAGGTATTCTCTGCAAGTACTGAAATAAGTGGTAACAGATAGTTTTGTGATAGGATAAATTGTAACGAACAACAAGTAACAAAAGTAAATAAAGTGCAGCAAGGTGGCCAAATCCTTTTTGTAGCAAAGGACAATCCTGGACAAACTCTTATATAGAGAAAAGCGCTCCCGAGGACACACGGGAATATCGTCAAGCTAGTTTTCATCACGCTCATATGATTCGCGTTCGGTACTTTGATAATTTGGTATGTGGGTGGACCGGTGCTTGGTTACTGCCCTTACTTGGACAAGCATCCCACTTATGATTAACCTCTATTGCAAGCATCCGTAACTACAACAAAAGTATTAAGGTAAACCTAACCATAGCATGAAACATATGTATCCAAATCAGCCCCTTACGAAACAACGCATAAACTAGGGTTTAAGCTTCTGTCACTCTAGCAACCCATCATCTACTTATTACTCCCCAATGCCTTCCTCTAGGCCCAAACAATGGTGAAGTGTCATGTAGTCGACGTTCACATAACACCACTAGAGCAGAGACAACATACATCTCATCAAAATATCGAACGAATACCAAATTCACATGACTAGTAATAGCAAGACTTCTCCCATGTCCTCAGGAACGAAAGTAACTACTCACAAAGCATAAACATGTTCATAATCAGAGGGGTATTAATATGCATATAGGATCTGAACATATGATCTTCCACCAATTAAACCAACTAGCATCAACTACAAGGAGTAATTAACACAACTAGCAACCTACTAGCACCAATCCCGGACTTGGAGACAAGAATTGGATACAAGAGATGAACTAGGGTTTTGAGAGGAGATGGTGCTGATGAAGATGTTGATGGAGATTGCCCTTTCCCGATGAGAGAAGCATTGGAGATGACGATGGCGATGATTTCCCCCTCCCGGAGGGAAGTTTCCCCGGCAGAACAGCTCCGCCAGAGCCCTAGATTGGTTCCGCCAAGGTTGCGCCTCATGGCGGTGGAGTTTCTCCGAGAAGATGGCTTCTTATTTTTTTCCATCAAAAGACTTCATATAGAAGAAGATGGTCATCGGAGGGCCACCAGGGGCCCACGAGGTAGGGGGCACGCCCAGGAGGGTAGGGCGCGCCCCCCACCCTCGTGGGCAGGGTGTGGCCCCCTTGGTGCAGTTCTTGCTCTCAGTATTTTTTATATATTTGGAAAACGTCTTCCGTGGAGTTTCAGGACTTTTGGAGCTGTGCAAAAAAGGTCTCTAATATTTGCTCCTTTTCCAGCAATCCTAGCTGCCGGCATTCTCCCTCTTTATGTAAACCTTGTAAAATAAGAGAGAATAGGCATAAGTATTGTGACATAATGTGTAATAACAGCCCATAATGCAATAAATATCGATATAAAAGCATGATGCAAAATGGAGGTATCAGCTGTCCTATGGTGTTCTCCCTGTCGCGCAAGGGTGAGGGATCCCCGCTGTAGTGTTTGCAATATGTTCATGATTTTCTTATGGTGGGTGGCGTGAGTGATAGAAGCACAAACCCGAGTAAGTAGGTTGTTTGCGTATGGGAGTAAAAGAGGACTTGATGCCTTATAATGCTATGGTTGGGTTTTACCTTAATGATCTTTAGTAGTTGCGGATGCTTGCTAGAGTTCCAATCATAAGTGCATATGATCCAAGAAGAGAAAGTATGTTAGCTTATGCCTATCCCTCAAATAAAATTGCAATACTGATTACCGGTCTAGTTATCGATTATCTAGGGACAAATAACGTTCTCATGGCAAAAAGCTCTATACTGAAACTAACTTAATTGTGTCTTTATCTAAACAGCCCCTAGCTTTTATTTACGTGCTCTTTATTATCTTGCAAACCTATCCAACAATACCTACTAAGTACTTCTAGTTTCATACTTGTTCTAGGTAAAGAGAACGTTAAGCGTGCGTAGAGTTGTATCGGTGGTCGATAGAACTTGAGGGAATATTTGTTCTACCTTTAGCTCCTCGTTGGGTTCGACAGTCCTACTTATCGAAAGAGGATACAACTGATCCCCTATACTTGTGGGTTGTCAAGACCTTTTTCTGGCGCCGTTGCCGGGGAGGAATAGCGTGGGGTGAATATTATCGTGTGTGCGTGTTTGCTTTATCACTAAGTGGATATTATTTGATGTTCTAAGTTGTTATCTATCTTTAGTTATGGATATGGAACATGAAATACCAAAAAATTAGGTTTACTTGCTATTCATGGAGATGGGGAACCTCCTAAAACCCTCGATGCTCATTATGTGAAAGATATTATGCACTACTTTAATAATCCTGAGAAAACCCCATTCAATTATATAATAGGAGACACGTTGGATCAACGTGAATACTTTTGGGATTATCTCTTGACTCAAAAAGGGAAACTATTATGGGATAAAATTTATATGTTGCATTGGCATGCTTGGCAACTATGCTTGAGATATGATTATACTTGTTGCTCTAGGATGAAGACTCCACACCTCCCTTTTCATGCAAATTCAATGATAATGAAACCTTAGCTTCTTATGCTAATGGTTATAATGATTACTATGATGAGGAACGAATAGAAGAATTTGTTGCTTTTAAGGGTGCTTGTGAAATTGAATCTTTGTTTAAAGAGTTTGAAGATTTTGATGATTCAGTTTATAGACCTAAAAATTTAGCTATCCCTAAATATTGCTATGAGAAATATAAATACAATTATGATATTGATGAATTTATTGAGAAAGTCTCCGCTGTCCGAGAAGAGACTAATATTTTGCAGGAGTCTATGGAATAAGAAATTGATGAAACTATGAGCTCATTGGATGAAAAAGATGATGAGGCGAGCAAAGAACAAAAGGAGCTAGATCGAATTAGCTACCCGTTCCCACCTTCTAATGAGAGTAACTCTCCAACTCATACATTATTTAATGTCCCTTCGTTCTTACCGAAGGATGAATGCCATGATAATTGCTATGATCCCGTTGATTCGTTTGAAATATCCCTTTTTGATGAACTTTATGCTTGCTATTATTGTGTCCAAGATGCCAATATGAATTATGCTTATGGAGATGAACTTGCTATTGTCCCTTATGTTAAACATGAAATTGTTGCTATTACACCCACACATGATAGTTCTATTGTCTTTTTGAATTCTCCAAACTACACTATATCAGAGAAGTTTGCACTTATTAAGGATTATATTGATGGGTGGCCTTTTACCATTGCACATGATAATTTTGATGAATATAATATGCATGTGCTTGCTGCTCCTACTTGCAATTATTATGGGAGAGGAACTACATCTCCGCCTCTCTATGTTTCCAACACGATAAAATTGCAAGAAACTTCGTATGGTATTCATTGGCCTTTACTTGATGTGCATGAATTGTTCTTGTATCAAATGCCGATGCATAGGAAGAGAGTTAGAATTCATCATTTCTTGATATATGTTTCTTTGTGCTCACTACTAAATGCCAAATCATTGCTAATTCAAATTGGCTTTAATATACCTTGGGATCCGGGTGGATTCATTACTTGAGCACCTTATGCCTAGCCTAATGGCTTTAAAGAAAGCGCTGCCAGGGAGACAACCCGGAAGTTTTAGAGAGTCATTTATTTCTGTTGAGTTCTTTTATAGAGTTTAAAAAAAATTAAAGAGGGGAACCCAAAACTTTTCAAAAAGGAAAGTGAAAGTGAGAGAGACAAGCATTGTTGAAGTGAGGGAGCTCCTTGAACTTTGTTCATGCTCACAGAAACTTTGTGAATCTTGACTACAGAAACTTTTTCATAAAAATAATTATCCCTTTGTACAATTCCATTGTATTATAGAAAAAATGTGCCAAGATTTTCCTTTAGGATGTTTACATTGCTGGTTAGTTTATGCAAAACAGAAACTTGGGCTATAGTGCGTGATTTTACATTTTTACTGAAACGTCAAACGGTTCTGAAACTTTTTGGAATGTCTTTCTATAATTTTTTTTATTTTCCCTAAATGTTTCAGAATTTTTGGAGTAACATAAGTATGGTGAATGTTCAGATTACTACAGGCTGTCCTGTTTAAGACAAATTCTGTTTTTGATGGATTGTTTGCTTGTTTTGATGAAACTATCGATTTCTATCAGTGGATTAAGCCATGGAAAAGTTATATTATAGTAGCTACAATGCAAAAACAAAATATGAATTGGTTTGCAACAGTACTTAGAGTAGTGATTTGCTTTATTATACTAACGGATCTTACCGAACTTTCTGTTGAGTTTTGTGTGGATGAAGTGATCGAGGATCGAGGAGGTCTCGATATGAGGAAAGGAGGAGAGGCAAAAGTTCAAGCTTGGGTATTCCCAAGGCAACCCAAGTAAATAATCAAGGAGACTCAAGCGTCTAAGCTTGGGGATTCCCCGGAAGGCATCCCATCTTTCTTCAACAAGTATCGGTATGTTTTCGGTTTCGTTTCGTTCATGTGATATGTGCAAATCTTGGAGCGTCTTTCGCATTCAGTTTTCACTTTTATTTGATGCACCTTGCTGGTATGAGATAGTCCATGGTTGATTTATAGAATGCTCATTGCACTTCACTTATATCTTTTGAGTATGGCTTTATAGAATGCTTCATGTGCATCACATATATCATTTGAAGTTTGGATTGCCTATTTCCCTACACATAGAAAACCACCATTTGTAGAATGCTCTTTTGCTTCACATATATCTGTTAGAGCACGGGCATATATTTTGTAGAAAGAATTAAAATCTCTTGCTTCACTTATATCTATTTAGAGAGATGACAGGAATTGGTCATTCACATGGTTAGTCATTAAATCCGACATAAAACTTGTTAATCACTGAATATGATATGTTTGATTCCTTGCAATAGTTTTGCGAATATAAAGATGGTGATATTAGAGTCATGCTAGTGGGTAGTTGTGGAGTCTAGAAATAATTGTGTTGAAGTTTGTGATTCCCATAGCATGCACGCACGGTCACTAGTAGAAAAGGGGGCAACGGTCCAGGCGGGTCAGCCCATTAGTCCCGGTTCAGTCCAGGACTGGGACCAATGGGGGCATTGGACCCGGTTCGTGAGCCCAGGGGGCCGGCCGGGCCACATGGGCCATTGGTCCCGGTTCATCTAGACCTTTTGGTCCCGATTGGTGGGACGAACCGGGACCAATGGGCCTCGCTCCTGGCCCACCACCATTGGTCCCGATTGGTGGCTTGAACCGGGACCAAAGGCTCCCCTTTAGTCCCGGTTCATGCCACCAACCGGTACCAATGAGGTGCCTATATATACCCCCTCGTGTAAGAGCAGAGCACACTGCTCTGTTTTTTTCTAGCCGAGGGGGAAAGGGCTTGGTGGTGCTCTAGATCACCTCCTATGCACACAAGGTGTTCGATGGAATGCCCGAGCCACACTACTTAAGCTTTCTCCTCTCCAAGCTCCATTTTCCTCAATATTTGTCTAGGTTTAGCGGTCCGTCAGGCCCCGTCCCCATCTTCATCGTCGTCGATCACCCGCGCCGAGCTCATCGCCGGCACCACCGTGGCGAGCCTCTTGTTCTTATCTTCTTTCTGAAAGGAAAAATATTCTTACTTGTATGTTTACATAGATACTTGTATTATTTTCTTACTTTTATTATTGCATCTTATATAGTGTGATGGTTTTGGTATCCGCCCCCGTCAGCCCTCGTCCTGTCTATGATTCGGATGTGGTATATATATTATCTTTATAACTATTGGTTCATTTATTGTTTATGAAAATTATGCCGACCAACGTGACATAGATTTTATTTATGTAGGATGTATGTGAATCGGAAATTCCAACCGACCCTATTGTCGAGAGGTTAAATTTAGTTCAAGAAGAAAACAATTTGTTGAAGGAAAAAAATAAAAAAATTGAGGAGGAGAAGATGATATTGGAGTTGCATGTTGCGGATGTCGTCGATATCAGAAGATCAAGATGGATGCAATGCGCTTGAAGATTAGAATGATTAGAAAATATGCCATTCATACCGAGGCTTGGTATCATTATGCCGTTGGATCAATTGTTACCTTGGTTGCGATTATGATCGCATTTGTTTTCGCATTGAAATGTTTTACATAGTTTCAATGTATGGTTTAATTAATTAGATGCTCTGGAGAGCTATATGTTGTTAGATGAGAACTATGTATGTACTTTGGTTTTAATGTGATGATGAACTTCTATTAATTTGGACACTTAATTATATATAATGCATGCAGATGAACCGGCAATGGATGTACGGTTACAGACACACCTCCGAGTACATTAAGGGCGTGCATGAGTTTCTCGATGCAGCTGAGGCAAACAAGCAGAATGGTTTTCTGTGTTGTCCATGCACTGAATGTGGGAATACGATGTCTTACTCTAACCGGAAAATCCTTCAGTCCCACCTGCTTTACAAGGGTTTCATGCCACACTATAATGTTTGGACGAGGCACGGAGAAATAGGGGTTATGATGGAAGATGGCGAAGAAGAAGAGTACGATGACAACTATGTGCCCCCTGAATACGGTGATGCTGCAACGGGGGGAGCTGGTGAAGATCAAGAGGAACCAGACGATGTGCCCAATGATGCTGCAACGGGTGAAGCTGCTGAAGATCAAGAGGAACCAGACGATGTGCCCGATGATGATGATCTCCGCCGGGTCATTGTCGATGCAAGGACGCAATGCGAAAGTCAAAAGGAGAAGCTAAAGTTTGATCGCATGTTAGAGGATCACAAAAAAGGGTTGTACCCCAATTGCGAAGATGGCAACACAAAGCTTGGTACCATACTGGAATTGCTGCAGTGGAAGGCAGAGAATGTTGTGGCTGACAAAGGATTTGAGAAGCTACTGAAAATATTGAAGAAGAAGCTTCCAAAGGATAACGAATTGCCCGACAGTACATACGCAACAAAGAAGGTCGTATGCCCTCTAGGATTGGAGGTGGAGAAGATACATGCATGCCCTAATGACTGCATCCTCTACCGCGGTGCATACAAGGATCTGAACGCATGCCCGGTATGCGGTGCATTGCGGTATAAGATCAGACGAGATGACCCTGGTGATGTTGACGGCGAGCCCCCCAGGAAGAGGGTTCCTGTGAAGGTGATGTGGTATGCTCCTATAATACCATGGTTGAAACGTCTGTTCAGAAACAAAGAGCATGCCAAGTTGATGCGATGGCACAATGAGGACCGGAAGAAAGGCGGGAAGTTGAGAGCACCCACTGACGGGTCGTAGTGGAGAAAAATCGAGAGAAAGTACTGGGATGAGTTTGCAAAGGAACCAAGGAATGTATGGTTTGCTTTAAGCACGAATGGCATTAATTCTTTCGGGGAGCACAGCAGCAATCACAGCACCTGGCCCGTGACTCTATGTATGTATAACCTTCCTCCTTGAATGTGCATGAAGCGGAAGTTCATTATGATGCCAGTTCTCATCCAAGGCCCTAAGCAACCCGGCAGCGACATTGATGTGTACCTAAGGCCATTAGTTGAAGAACTTTTACAGCTATGGAATGGAAACGGTGTATGTACGTGGGATGAGCACAGAAAGGAGGAATTTAACCTAAAGGTGTTGCTGTTCGTGACCATCAACAATTGGCCCGCTCTTAGTAACCTTTCAGGACAGACAAACAAAGGATACCACGCATGCTCCGGCACGTCGTAGTCCTTCTCCTCCGCCTCGTAAGCAAGTAAAGAAGACAACCGCTCCGTCTGCTCTGCCGGTGTCTAGTAGTATAGCCAGAGGTGGGAGGACATACAGATTCGGTCCTTCTCTGAAGACTCCAGAGAAGTTACCATACGAGAGGACCCCGGAGGAGAATGCCGAGATCGCGTGAGAAGAAGTGAGGAACTTCTTTGAAGGGGGTGAAAGCAAAGAAACATCCACCTCTGGAGGAGAAGGTAGATCCGGTGAAAGCGAACCGCACTCTGGCTTCCCTGACAAAACTACCCAAGTCTCCGCCGAAAGGAAACTATTAGCGCATTATTGGAAAGGAATTTGCCGAAGCGGAGAGGTCGGGAAGTACTGTCAGTGATCAAAGGCTGAAAGAACGACGAGATGGGAAACAAATTGCCCAGCTCGGCGAACAAGCGAAGCAATCGTGCCCTCCGCTCAAGGTGCCTAGCGACATCGTCGCTAATGATCCGAGGATGGTGCCCGGTTATAGCAATCTTGGAGATTACCTGCCCGATGATGTACATTAGGATTTCATGGAGGTGCAGATACAAAGATACGTGTACGGGAAGCCTCTCGTCAAAGATGAAAGATCTCTATCAACGATGATGTGAAGATTGCATGATTGGTACCTGAAAATCTGCAGAGAGTCTGGGGGGAGGAGTACTTTGTATGTGAGAGTTAAAAAGGAGCATGACCTAGTTGGAATTGATCTGTTGCCTATTCCATTTGAGGAGTTCTTTCAGTTTTTCAATCAATTGGCCCTCGATAAAGCAACGGTCACCTTCTACTGTCTGTAAGTAGTACTACTTCTATCATTAAGTCTCTCTATATAGCTCAGCTCTTTCATTGCATGTATTTATAATTATCCTCACTATATTATGCAGATTGAAGATCGTCAAATTGAAGAAAAGACAAATCGGTGATATTGGGTTCATTAACACAAATATCATAAATGCAACTCAGGTTAAATTTCATGCCGCAGATACCGAGGCCAACTTGCTATGATCGTTGGTAATAAATGAAAACAAAGATATAATACTCTTTCCTTACAACTTCAAGTGAGTGTTACTGTCTTGTGCATATTCGGTTTCCCTTATATATTAGTCAAGGTTATAGTAATGTAATTGATGAGTTATGCATGCGTGTGCAGTTTCCACTATATTCTCCTAGAGATTAAGCTTGAGCAGGGACTAGTAACCGTCTTAGACTCAAGACGAAAAGATCCCCAGGACTATGCGGACATGACTCAAATGCTCGAGAAGTAAGTTAAATCGATCATTATCCACCATATCAGCAACTTTGTTCATTTCCTGATATATCAAGTAATTGTTTTCTTTGTCTGGCAGGGTTTGGAAAAAATTCACCAAAAAAGCTCCGGGACTCCCGAAGAAGCTGCAATTTAGACACCCGAAAGTAAGTACTATAGTAGCATGTTCCGCGCATCTCCTATTGATTCAAGCGCTAGTTTCATCAATACAATTTGGCATTCTTGCTTATCAGTTTGAGGACCTCTATTTCTTGTAAAGTGGTTGTGGCAGGAACAAGGGAATGATTTCTGTGGATACTACGTTTGCGAGTCCATCCGCCACACGACCTGTGAGCGGGGCTACTCTGACGAACAATATGAAGTGCGTAAATAACAACATTCACAATTTTATTTTATTACCATCATTTGTGTTGAGTTTCATTCATTCATATATATATATGTATTGACCCCCTTCTTCAAATTAGATGTTTTGGAAGCGGGATGAACTCCTAGCAGCAGCTCGCATGCGAGAAATTCAAGAGGAATTGGCGGAATTCTTTCTCGACCACGTGATCGCTGGAGACGGAGAATACTATGTGGACCATGAGTCCGTATGTTAGGAGATTATATTTGTAAGAGATAATTATTGTATATATGTAGCCGGTAGTGTCGGATAGATATACGAGAACTTGTTGTTCGACCAATCTCTTGGAGAAGGAGAGGTGGTCGGTATCACTTCTCTCTGTATGCATATATGTTCATGACGATCTTCTGTTTCCTTCATTTGCTTACTAGCTAGCTAGCGTGTCTAGTCCTCTCTATACATATGTATAGTACGTAGCGTCGACCAAGCACGGACATAAGAGAGGACACTTCTCTCTATTAATTATAGCTAGCTAACACAATATATGAAACACCTAAATTAACCCCCGAAAACCCCCAACCCCCCCCCCTTTAAAAAAAAACAAAAACCCCAGCCGCAGAAATGCTGATGCGTGGATGCCTATTGGTCCCGGTTGGTGCCACCAACCGGGACCAAAGGCCCTCCTGCCTGGGCTCCGCGCACAGGCCACGTGGAGGCCCATCTGTCCCGGTTCTGGATTGAACCGGGACTAAAGGGACAGGGCATTAGTACCGACCCTTTAGTCCCGGTTCAGGAACCGAGACAAAAGGCCCTTACGAACCAGGACAATAGGCCCTTTTTCTACTAGTGGGTGAACCTTTATCTAAAGAAGTTGGAGCATGAGGTATTTATTGATTGTCTTCCTTATGAGTGGCGGTCGGGGACGAGCGATGGTCTTTTCCTACCAATCTATCCCCCTAGGAGGATGCGCGTAGTACTTTGTTTCAATGACTAATAGATTTTTGGAATAAGTATGTGAGTTCCTTATGACTAATGTTGAGTCCATGGATTATACGCACTCTCACCCTTCCATCATTGCTAGCCTCTTCGGTACTGTGCATTGCCCTTTCTCACCTTGAGAATCGGTGCAAACTTCGCCAGTGCATCCAAACCCCATGATATGATACGCTCTATCACACATAATCCTCCTTATATCTTCGTCAAAACAGCCACCATACCTACCTATCATGGCATTTCCATAGCCATTCCGAGATATATTGCCATGCAACTTCCATCACCATCATATACATGACTTGATCATTTATTGTCATATTGCTTTGCATGATCGTAAGGTAGCTAGCATGATGTTTTCATGGCTTGTCCATTTTTTATTTCATTGCCACGCTAGATCATTGCACATCTCGGTACACCGCCAGAGGCATTCATATAAAGTCATATCTTTGTTCTAGTATCGAGTTGTAATGTTGAGTTGTAAGGAAATAAAAGTGTGATGATCATCACTATTAGAACATTGTCCCATGTGAGGTTATCAAAATAAAAGCGGCCAGAGAAGCCCCCCCCCGTCCCTAAAAAAAGAGAGAGATGCCAAAGAACCCTATACAAAAAGAGAAAAAAAATTAAAAAAATGAGAGAAAAGAGAGAAGGGACAATATTACTATCCTTTTACCACACTTGTGCTTCAGAGTAGCACCATGTTCTTCATATGGAGAGTCTTTTGAGTTATCACTTTCATATACTAGTGGGAATTTTCATTATAGAACTTGGCTTGTATATCCCAACGATGGGCTTCCCCAAGTGCCATAGGTCTTCATGAGCAAGCAAGTTGGATGCACACCACTTAGTTTCACTTTGAGCTTTCATACACTTATAGCTCTAGTGCATATGTTGCATGGCAATCCCTACTCCTTGCATTGACATCAATTAATGGGCATCTCCTTAGCCCGTTGATTAGCCGCGTCGATGTGAGACTTTCTCCCTTTTTTGTCTTCTCCACACAACCTCCATCATCATATTCTATTCCACCTATAGTGCTATATCCATGGCTCATGCTCATGTATTGCGTGAAAGTTGAAAAGGTTTGAGAACATCAAAAGTATGAAACAATTGCTTGGCTTGTCATCGGAGTTGTGCATGATTTGAATATTTTGTGTGATGAAGATAGAGCATAGGCAGACCATATGATTTTGTAGGGATAACTTTCTTTGGCCATGTTATTTTGAAAAGACATGATTGCTTTATTAGTATGCTTGAAGTATTATTGTCTTAATGTCAAATGCTAGACTATCTCTTTGAACCACTCGTGTCTTAATATTCATGCCATGATTAGATTACGTGATCAAGATTATTCTAGGTAGCATTCCACATCAAAAATTATCTTTTTTTATCATTTTACCTACTCGAGGATGAGCAGGAATTAAGCTCGGGATGCTGATACGTCTCCATCATATCTATAATTTTTGGTTGTTCCATGCCAACATTCTACAACTTTTACATACTTTTGGCAACTTTCTATACTATTTTTGGGACTAACATATTGATCCAGTGCCTAGTGCCAGTTCCTGTTTGTTGCATGTTTTTCTTTTCGCAAAATCCATAACAAACGGAGTCCAAACAGGATAAAAACTAACAGAGATTTTTTGTGGAATATATATGTGAATTTTGGGAAGTGGAATCAACGCGAGACGATGCCCGAGGGGCCCACGAGGGTGAGGGACGTGCCCCAGGGGTTGGGCATGCCCTGGGCCCTCGTGGCCACTCCATAAGGCGGTTTGTGCCCTTCTTTCGCCGCAAGAAAGCCAATATCCGGATAAAATTGTGTCAAAATTTCAGCCCAATCGTATTTACGGATCTCCCGGAATTTAAGAAACGTTGAAAGGGAAGAATCAGGGAGCACAGAAACAGAAGGAAACAAAGAGAGAGATCCAATCTCGGAGGGGCTCTCGCCCCTCCGCCGCCATGGAGGCCATGGACCAAAGGGGAAACCCTTCTCCCATCTAGGGGGAAGGTCAAGGAAGAAGTATAAGAAAAAGAAGAAGGGGGCTCTCTCGCCCTCTCTCCCGCTGGTGCCGGAATGCTGCCGGGGCCATCATCGCGACAACGATCTACACCAACAACTTCACCGTCGTCATCACCAACTCTTCCTCTATGCAGTGGTGTAACCGTCTTTTACCCGCTATAATCTCTACTTAAAAATGGTGATCAATGCTATATATTATTTCCCAATGATGTATGGCTATCCTATGATGTTTGAGTAGATCTATTTTTTCATATGGGTTAATTGATGATCGCGATTGGTTTCAGTTGGATGTTTTATTATTGGTTCTGTCCTATGCTGCTCTCGGTGTTGCGCAAGCATGAGGAATCCCCGCTGTAGGGTTTGCAATATGTTCATGATTTGCTTATGGTCGGTGGCGTGAGTGACAGAAGCACATACCCGAGTAAGTAGGTTGTTTGCGTATGTGAGTAAAAGAGGACTTGATGCCTTATAATGCTATGGTTGGGTTTTACCTTAATGATCTTTAGTAGTTGCGGATGCTTGCTAGAGTTCCAATCATAAGTGCATATGATCCAAGAAGAGAAAGTATGTTAGCTTATGCGTCTCCCTCTAATAAAATTGCAATAATTATTACCTGTCTAGTTAACGATTGTCTAGGGACAAATAACTTTGTCGTGACAAAAAGCTCTCTACTGAAACTAACTTAGTTGTGTCTTCATCTAAACAGCCCCTAGATTTTAGTTACATGCTTTTTATTATGTTGCAAACCTATCCAACAACACGTACAAAGTACTTCTAGTTTCATACTTTTTATAGGTTGAGCGTGCGTAGATTTGTATCTGTGGTCGATAGAACTTGAGGGGATATTTGTTCTACCTTTAGCTCCTCGTTGGGTTCGACACTCCTACTTATCTAAAGAGGCTAGAATTGATCCCCTATACTTGTGGGTTATCAGGGCATCATTTCCATTTCGTCAGATGATGATGAGGACATCAATACCATTGTTACACCCACAGCCCCTGCTATTATACATACTGGACCAATTACTAGAGCTCGCGCATGCCAATTGAATTATCAGGTACTTTCGTTTCTTGGTAACGATTCTAATGTTCATGAGAATATGATGCTGCCTAAATTGGATACATTTGTTTTGCTTACAAATGAAGGGCCTACCTTGGACAAGAAAGATGAACCTTGGAGCAAGTTCAAGCATGGAGATGATGGCATGCGCAAGGGGAACAAGAACGGAGTTACAAGTGATGATTCCAGGACTCTGAAGCCACCATAATGAGTGCATGAAGCATGGGACGAAATATACAAGATGCCACTTCATAAATTTCTTCCAGAGGCTATTCTAGGTGTTGCGTCACCTTATTATTGGGCCAGGCCCATGTATTTTTGAAGTACTTAAGTATAGGATGTTTTTAGAGTCCGTATGTGTGGAAAACAAGAGTTAGGGGTGGTTTCGGACCCCTCCACCAAGGGCCACGAAATTCCCCCTCTCTCCTCCATATATACAGCCCTTAGGGCATCGTTTAGACTTTGGGTTTTGTTTATATTAAAAGTTCGCCATAGCTGCAACTTCGCGTACTTCGTTTGTGTCCAACGACCAGACCAAGATGTCACAGAACCCCACCTTGATCAATAAAGCTTTCATCTTATATTCACAATATCCAGATTGCAATCTCAGTTTCTTGATTGTTCTTCATTTGCTCGCAGGAAACAGGCGCTCGTGGTCAGGTTGATCGTGCTCTGGCGTGGTCAATAACCCCTCGGAGTTGGTTTAGCGATTGCTAAGGCGCGACGTCCTCGCATGTTCGTAGTCGGACCGTCAAAGTCGACTTCCTCTAAAACGATAGCCACCATCTCATCAAAAGACGGGACTCCTTTGCCTCTATCAGATGAGAAGGACGGAATGGATAAGATGTACTGGGACAAAGTCGTGGTAGAGGCCACTGAAGCCGTGGTTCCCGCCAAGGAAAGCAAAGGAAAGAAGAAGGCTAGCAGGGACATCGGCAAGGAATCCAGGAAGCGTACATCTTCAGAGTATGTTGTGCCCGTTGATGACTTGCCGGAGAGTTCCAATAGCAAGAGATCCAAGGCTGTTGCGCCCCTTGTGAAACTGGTCTCGGCAGGGCTGGCTAGCGCTGATGGTACTTTCACGATCAGTGCCACCCTTGATGACAAATAGGAAAGCGCGCTCGTTACCTTCCTATGGGCGAGTATCGATGTGTTTACATGGCAACCATCTGATATCCCCGGTGTTACCAGGAAGATGATCAAGCACCACCTTGCAGTATGCCCACATGCCCGACCCGTCAAGCAGAAGGTCCGAAAGCAAGCCTTGGAGCGGCAGCAGTTCATGGCCGAGGAAAACAAGAAACTTGAGGTAGCTGGTTTGGTCAGAGGAGTACTACATCCAACATGGTTAGCAAACCCGGTGGTCGTACGCAAGGCTAATATGGGAAACGGACGCTTTGCATAGATTTCAGGGATCTAAACAAGGCATGACCCAAGGACCCATTCCCCTTGCTGCGCATTGATCAGATTGTGGATCCCACTTCCGGTTATGATTTTCTCTCCTTTCTAGATGCATACTCTGGATATCATCAAATCTTTATGTCCAAGGAAGACAAATAGAAGACCTCATTCATCACCCCATGTGGCACATACTACTTTGTGCGAACGCCTTTCGGGCTGAACAATGCCGGGTCCACTTTTGCAAGAGCAGTCCAGATTGGCTTTGAATCACAGTTGCATAGGAACATTGAAGCTTACATGGATGATATTGTGGTCAAGACCAAGCACAGATCAACCATCATGCATGACTTAGAAGAGACGTTTGCTAATCTACGCAAGATCAACTTGGAGCTGAACCCAGAGAACTGTGTGTTTGGCATTCCCTCTGGCAAGCTACTTGGTTTCTTTGTATCCCATCGAGGGATAGAGGCCAACCCCGATAAGATCAAGGCTATTGAGAAGATTCAGGCACCCGAGATAGTTAAGGATGTGAGGCATTTGACAGGGTGCGTTGCCACACTTAGCAGGTTCATCTCCAAGTCTGCCGAGCGCGCCTTGTCATTCTTCAAAATTTTGAAGAAGGCAGGACCCATGAAGTGGACTTCGGAAGCAGACGCAACACTGCAAGATTTGAAGACCTACTTGTCTTTTGTGCCCACTTTGGTTGCTCCCAAACCACAAGAGCCGTTGCTGCTATACCTAGCGGCAACTAATCAAGTGGTTAGCGCAGCACTAGTGGCGCAATGGGAAGTGGAAGAGGCAGCAACCTCAGACAGCGTACCTTCCGGGGGAGAGAGTGTGCACTGCCCGGCAAGGCTAGATGTAGATCAAGACAAAGAAGAGGACGATAGCAGACACAACCCTAAGGATGCGGCCAAGAAGAAAGTGGTGTAGTGCCTAGTATACTTCGCCAGCTCCCTTTTTCCGGGGGCTAGATCCAGGTATTTTGGCGTGCAAAATTTGTTTTTTTGGCTGAGTCATGGCCTTAAAAAAACTGCGCCAGTACTTCCAAGTCACAGTTGTCACCCGCTTCCCTTTGCAAAGGATACTCCGAAACCCTAAGGCTACCGGCAGAATAGTGGAGTGGGCATTGGAGTTATCCAGCTTTGGCCTGAAGTTTGAAAGCACATCAACAATTCAGAGCAGGGCATTGGCAGAGTTTATTGCAGAATGGACGCCAACCCCTGATGAAGAGGTACAGGAGATAGTTATCCCCAGAAAGGAAACAACCCAAGAACGGATCATGTATTTCGACGGTGCCTTCTCTCTACAAGGTGCAGGGGCTGGTGTGCTTCTCATTGCTCCTACTGGAGAGCACCTGAAGTACATTGTCCAAATTTATTTTCCCCGGGAGGAAGTGACCAACAATACTGCAGAGTATGAGGGGATCCTTGTTGGGCTCAGGGTTGCAACAGAATTGGGAATCAAGAAGTTGATCATTTGTGGAGATTCACAACCTGTGGTGAAACAAGTCAACAAGAATTACCAAAGCCCATTGATGGAGGCATACGTTGAGGAAATGAGAAGACTAGAGGAGCGCTTGGACGGATTGCAAATAGAGCATGTATCTCGTGGGGAAAACATCTTTGCTGATCATCTGTCAAAGTGCGCTGCGCAGAAGCTTCCTATGGAACCAGGAAGTTTTGTTCTCCATCTTACTCAACCCTCTATATCCCCAGTAACAATTGCCCGAAAGAGGAGGAAACTGGACTCCGGCAAGCCTCTCCCGGTAGAGCCTCCCGGGGCTCACGACAGAGAGCCTGACGGGAATGACTCCTCTTCAGCTGCTGAGCTACCCCCTCCCACTATACTACCGGTCCTCATGGTCGAGGGGTGTGCTCCGACGAAGGAGGAGGTGCCGCTAGTCCTTGTTGCCGAGCCCCAGGCTCCAACTTGGGAAAGGCATTCATTTCCTCCAAATCGTAGAACTTCTTGAAGAGCAAGAAGAATCTGAAAGAGTAGCCCGGAGGGCCAATATGTATCAGTTCATCAACGACACACTATATAGAAGAAGGCCTAATAGTGTGAAATTGAAGTGCATTTACCGGGAAGAAGGAAATGAACTGCTAGCGGAAATACACAAAGGCATGTGCGGCTCCCACATTGGATCAAGGGCTTTGGTTGGGAAAGCATTCCGGCAAGGATTCTATTGGCCCACAGCCCTCCGAGATGCGATCGAGCTAGTCACCAAGTGCGAAGTCTGCCAATCCCATTCCAAGAACATCCATCTGCCTGCCCATTCAGCAACTGTAGATTGGTACCTTGTACCCTCAGACATCCATGTGATCCTCCCATCTGGATAAAAATGTGCTGTGGAGTAGAACTGCATTATAAGCTCCTCAAGCTATGAAGCTGTCATACACTCCAGGGTAGTGTTCCTCATTTTCCTTCATGTAGGTCCAGTCGACCCATCTCATGTCACAAACAATGGGCTTCTTGTCCAACAAAACTGTCTCATAGAAGTCCTGCTGTTCCTTAGTGTGGAACCTGTAGTCAACAGCAGTCCTCCTCCTTGAAGCATACGGATCTGCTTCTCTCCACTTCCTCAGCCCTGAGTCTCTTCTGAGCTTCATGTCCTCAGCCACAGGATGAGCATCATTGTGGTCTGGGATCTTGGGCTTGAGCTTTCTGAGTAATTGCTCTTCATCATCTTCTTCTGCAGCTTTAGGCACTGGGGCCTTGTTCTTCTCAGTTGCAGGTATGCTCCTTGTATTTCTCTTTGGTGCAGACTTGGGCTTGGAGGCAGCTTTGGGTGCTTCTTTGGGCTTAGATGTGGCAGCCCCTGTCCTGATAGCATCACCCATAAGCTTAGGTGCCTTAGGTGCTGGTGCAGCAACCTCTTCTTCTTCTTCCTCTTCCATGATGGAAGCCTTTCCAAGCACTCTGGCTACGGTCTTCTTGACCCTTTCCTTCCTTTTCTTGCCTTCAGCAGCAACTGGATCTTTGGGTGCAGGCTTTTCAGTTGAAGCTCTGGCTTTGACATAGGTTGCCTGCCTGCTGGCCTTTTGATCTTTAACCCTGGCTTTGTGCCTTGAGCTGGCTCAACTCTCTTTGATGTGGCTTCCTCTTTTGCCACATAATCTTCATCCTCAGAATCTGAAGTTCTCTTCTTCCTCTGTCTGGTGGCAGCTTTTGGCAGATTGCTTGGGGTACTCCTGCTGCCATCATCTGAAGAGCTTGAGGGACTAGTGCCCTCACTCATCTGCACTTGCTCTTCTGACATGTTCTGGCTATCACTCTGGTCTGACATGATGAACAAGCTGACTGCTGACCCTGTGAACAGTTTATAGATGAGGTAGAATAGATGAGCATCACAAAATGCAGAGATTTTTGCAAAAGAATGATCCAAAAACTTAGTTTTAGTTTCCCACTGAAAGCATCTCGGATCTACCGATTTTCAAACTCGGTGATACCGAAGCAGTTTTTGGAACCTAAACTAGTGAACTCGGTCAGACCGAGTCACAGTTCGGTGGCACCGGGACTGCTAGGGTTTCACAGAGTTCAAAAATCGGTCACACCGATAAGTAATTCTCCGTCAGACCGAGTCTCACTTGTGCAATGGCATAAGCCAAATCGGTGGGACCGAGTTTTTCAACTCGGTGGGTCTGAGATGGTTTCGACGGAAACCTAAACCTAGAATTTTCGAATCAAACCTAATCTACGAGTTCATTGACTGGATAGAAGTTTAGCAAACATGGCTAGAATCAATATGATCACAATGTGCTAGGAATCAGATTGGGGAATAGCACAAAGATCGAGTCCATACCCTAGTTCGGCGGAGACTCGCTACGGCGGCAACGGCGGGGTAGAATCCCGTTGACGGCGACGGAGACCAGCGACTGGAGGCGGCTGGCGGCGAGAAGACGATCCGGAGACCACGTTGGCAGAGCAGGCTATCGCGCGGGCGAAGGGGTTCGGAGAAATTTCCAAATTTTGCCCGTGACTATATATAGCCCGACCCTGTCGGTGTGACCGAGTGGAACAACTCGGTGGCACCGAGATTCATAATTGCGAGCAGTTACTGAAACTCGGTGTGACCAAAAAGTTCAAATCGGTTGCACCGAGATCGAAAACCTAGATCAACTTAATGATCTCGGTAGGACCGAAAGTGGGGTATCGGTCAGACCGAGAATCATAAAGAGGTTTTGGAAGTTTAAGTCTATGACGAATCGGGGACTCCGAGCGCTCCTCACACAGAGTGGATCGAATCTGACTTGATCAAATTTTGTGATGTAGCATGAATAGAGTTTGAGACGAGAAAAGCATAGATAGCTAGAGGAGGTTCTTAGGCATTCTTGTCCATCCACTTGGCAAAAGGAAATAAAACCAAACAATCAAAACAACAAGTGGATGTCCTCGAATGAGTAAAATATGCAACCAGCATGCTCACACAATAAGATGGCAAATGAAATATGTGACAAGGCATGCACAACCAATTCTAGCATCTATCAAGCAATTTGCGATGACAAGGTCATCTATATATGAGCATATTGACTTAGGAGTCAAGTGAGAACACTTGATCATAGGTCATACTCATCGTTTAAGCTCAAGTGGGGTTACCACTTTTACATAAAGCATTGTTGTGTTCACATCTTTAGAGTTGCTTTAGCTCAAGTCTTAGAGTAAAGCTCCCCCTAGATGTGATATCCCCCCTTAGAGGGATGAACTAACCTCGGGTTTTGTCGATGATGACTTCATGTAGATGTTGAAGATGTGGATGCTCAATGTTGATGTAGATCACTTCGAGCTATCCATTTGAGTGAATTGCACTTTCAATACCTACATGGGTTAGTCCCACAAGGAACAAACAAGGATATCCATAGACATGGAGTGATGCACACACAAGATGATGTCCATGAAAACTTTTAGGTTACCTTGTCCCTTGTCTTACCAACAAGAGGGTTTGTGACTCGTTGAACTAGTGCAAGATGTGGAAGTTGATTGCACTTGTCCTTGCCAAAATGATAAGAGTGAAGTATGTTGGCGGAGTCACCCTCAAGAACTCTCTAGTTCTTCTTCTTTTGGATCCACACCATCTTGATGGGAATCCTTGGAGTTGTAGTCGTACTTGATGAAGTGGAACTTGAAGTATTCTTGGGAATCCACTTGACTAAGGTCTTAGGAGCTTCTTCAAATGCATCAATTTCCTCTTGAAGCTTGTCCTTGCCTTTTTGCTTGTAGTCTTGTGGTGGAAGATCATCTTGAGCTTGTGTCCCCTTGAAAGAAATATCATACTTCTCTTGTTGAGGAACAAACTTTGTCTTGGGGTATTGATCTTCTTCCCACTCAACTCCATTGGCATTGAACTTTCGTTCAAAACCAACACCTTGATTCTTCCGGTGCATTCCTTGCTTGCGCACAATTTCCTCGAATTGCTTACTCCCGGGAAGGCTTTTGTACACTCCTTTCTCTATAATTCCCTTCAATAAGCTATTTTCTTGCTCAAGTGTAACTTGGCTAAGAGAATCATTAGTGGAATCAAGAGAACTACTAGAAGCAACAATATTGGATTTAGCATGATCATTGTTACTGCTAGAGGAAGAATCTTTCTTGTTCTTGTTACTAGACTTGACTTGAGGCATGTAAGTGGATAAGAGTAAATGCTTGGCAATGTAAGAAGAACTTTTCTTGCGAAGATCATCATTGATAGCTTTTAAGAACTCATGCTCTTGCTCAAGATTGAGCTTTTCAAAGCGTAATTTCTCATGAGCTCTTAAAAATTCTCGATGATCTTCGAAGATAGTTTCATGAGCTAACTTAAGAGTGTTTAGTTCTTTAGTTAGAGCCTCAATCTTCTCCTTATCATTGTCATTCGTTTTATCTTGATTAGCATGATTAATTGATGTTTCATCATAGTATTCATCACTAGAGTTGTCAACAAGCAAATCATCACCTAACAAGTCATCTTCATCACTATTGAAATCAACATACTCGGGGTGTGTTACCTTAGGACCTTTAGCCATGAAACATCTTCCAATTCCTTCATTTGGTGAGTCAAATATGTCGTAGGAGTTGGTTGACGCAAGTGCTAGACCGGCAACACCTTCATCTTGAGTATCTTCGGAGTCGGAGTAATAACTTCTCTCGGAGTGACTGTCGGAGTCAGAGCCGGATACCCATTCACCAACATGATCTTGATGTCTTCGTTTTGTGTAGCTCCTTGATGATTTTTCCTTCCTTTCCGAATCCTTGTTTCTCCGTGAGTATCTTCGTTCATAGCGATCATCTCTACTCCTTCTCTCTCTTGGTGATGATTCTTTGCTTCTTCTTTTTGGAGAATCTTCTCTTCTCTTGTAGGGAGTCGTACACTCACTAGAATAGTGTCCGGGTCTTCCACAACTGTAGCAGTTTCGCTCTCGACTAGAAGATCTTTTGTCATTGTAGGACCTTGACTTGAAGCTTCTATCTTTGCTTCTACTCTTATAGAACTTGTTGAAGTTCTTCACCATTAAGCTCAATTCTTCATTGAAGTTTTGTTTCTCACTTGATGATGTAGGGGCTTCACATGAGGCTTTGTAGGCACCACTTGATTTGTTGTGAAGTTCCTCTTTATCCTTAAGTGACATCTCATGAGCAACAATTCTTCCAATCACCTCCGTTGGCTTGAGATCTTTGTAATTGGGCATCATTTGGATCAATGTGCACACGGTATCATATTTTCCATCCAAGGCTCTTAGAATCTTCTTGATGATGAATCTATCGGTCATCTCTTCACTTCCTAAGCCGGCAATATCATTTGTGATGAGAGCAAGCCTAGAGTACATTTCAGCGACACCTTCACCATCCTTCATTTTGAACTTGTCAAGTTGACTTTGAAGCACATCCAACTTGGATTCCTTGACGGAGTCGGTACCTTCATGCATATCAATCAAAGTGTCCCAAATTTCCTTTGCATTCTCAAGACGGCTGATTTTGTTGAATTCTTCGGGGCACAATCCGTTGAAGAGAATATCACAAGCTTGAGCATTGTATTGCAACATCATCAACTCATCCACGGTAGGTTCACGGTTTGGTTCTTTCCCATCAAAGAAGTCACCTTGCAAACCAACACACACAATAGCCCAAACGGCGGGGTTATGTCCAAGAATATGCATTTTCATTTTATGCTTCCAACTAGCAAAATTAGTACCATCAAAGTAAGGACCTCTACGGTGATAATTTCCCTCGCTAGATGCCATACTCTCCTAGGTTGTGAAACCAAGGCTATGACCACCAAAAGCTATGGAGATCAAAGCAAATGGAGACCAAAGCTCTGATACCACTTGTAGGATCGAAAGTATGTCTAGAGGGGGGGTGATTAGACTACTTGACCAAATAAAAACTTAACCTTTTCCCAATTTTAGTTCTTGGCAGATTTTAGCTATTGTAGGACAAGTCAAGCAATCATCACACAATTCAAGCAAGCATGCAAAGAGTATATTGGCAGCGGAAAGTAAAGCATGCAACTTGCAAGAATGTAAAGGGAAGGGTTTGGAGAATTCAAACGCAATTGGAGACACGGATGTTTTTCCCGTGGTTCGGATAGGTGGTGCTATCCTACATCCACGTTGATGGAGACTTCAACCCATGAAGGGTAACGGTTGCGCGAGTCCACGGAGGGCTCCACCCACAAAGGGTAACGGTTGCGCGCGTCCACGAAGGGCTCCACCCACGAAGGGTCCACAAAGAAGCAACCACCCACAAAGGGTCCACGAAGAAGCAACCTTGTCTATCCCACCATGGCCATCGCCCACAAAGGACTTGCCTCACTAGCGGTAGATCTTCATGAAGTAGGCGATCTCCTTGCCCTTACAAACTCCTTGGTTCAACTCCACAATCTTGTCGGAGGCTCCCAAGTGACACCTAGCCAATCTAGGAGACACCACTCTCCAAGAAGTAACAAATGGTGTGTAGGTAATGAACTCCTTGCTCTTGTGCTTCAAATGATAGTCTCCCCAACACTCAATTCTCTCTCATAGGATTTGGATTTGGTGGAAAGAAGATTTGAGTGGAAAGAAACTTCGGAAGGCTAGAGATCAAGATTCATATGGTAGGAATGGAATATCTTGGTCTCAACACATGAGTAGGTGGTTCTCTCTCAGAACATATGACATGGAGTTGTGTATGTGTTCTGATGGCTCTCTCCACGAATGAAGAGGAGGTGGAGGGGTATATATAGCCTCCACACAAAATCCAACCGTTACACACAGTTTTCCAATCTCGGTGGGACCGAATCAACAAACTCGGTCGGACCAAAAAGGTAAACCTAGTGACCGTTAGAGATTTTCGGTGGGACTGACATGCAACTCGGTAGGGCCGATATGGTTAGGGTTTGGGCATAACGTAATCTCGGTGAGACCGATTACACAAACTCGGTGAGACCGATTTTGGTAACTAGCTAACCAGAGAGTTGTTCAGGCAAACTCGGTGGGACCGATTTGCTCTTTCGGTGAGACCGAAAAGTTACAAAAAGGAAACACTGAATTTACATTGCAATCTCGGTGGGACCGATTCGCTCTTTCGGTGAGACCGAAAAGTTATGAAAGGGAAACAGAGAGTTTGCAATCCCATCTCAGTGAGACCGAGATCCCTATCGGTAGAACCGAAATGCTATGGTTTGGCAGTGGCTTATGACAAGTGAAACTCGGTGGCGCCGGATAGAAAGAATCGGTATGACCGAGTTTGGCTTAGGGTTTAGGTCATAAGTGGATATGGGAAAGTAGTTGAGGGTTTTGGAGCATATCACTAAGCACATGAAGCAAGAGGCTCTTTAAGCAACACCTCATCCCTCCTTGATAGTATTGGCTTTTCCTATAGACTCAATGTGATCTTGGATCACTAAAATATAAAATGAAGAGTCTTGAGCTTTTGAGCTTGAGCCAATCCTTTGTCCTTAGCATTTTGAGGGTTCCACTTTCACATCCATACCATGCCAATCATTGAGCTTTCCTGAAATAATCATCTTGGAATAGCATTAGCTCAATGAGCTATATGTTGTTATGAATTACCAAAACCACCTAGGGATAGTTGCACTTTCACCCAAAGAAAGGAACCGTTAGCGGGACTATTTTCTTTGGAAGACATTTCTTCTGTTAAACAGTGATATAACTCTCTGCGTACCTTTGTTTATAAAACCGTATGGCCAGATTGCCTTGTTTGTTGTAAGTCTTTGCCCTCATAAAGGCTTTATAAAGTAGGACAAACACTCCTCGGCTACTGGCCGAGGAGGTGGAAGCCGATGGTCGGTCAACAAAGTTTTGTACAATGCGGATCCGAGCATTAATGACGTAAAGTACTTGGATACATAGAGTCATTACACATAATTTGTGATTTTACTATGGATATTGATCCTTAATTCGGCCACTCGTGCCCGTATTAAGGCTCGGGGGCTACTGGGCTTCGGGCTTATTATTTACAAATATTAAAGGGGCACATTGATCCCCTGATCTGGTGTTACCACCCGACCAGTGTCTCAGGGGCTACTGCATTGCTTGTCCAATGCAGAAAATTTTATGTGCAATATAGTTTCCGAGGAGATTTTGATCCTCAGGTTGGTCGGCCGCACCCAACCTGAGTCTCGAGGACTGAGCACACCGCTTTTAGTGTCCCGAAGTATTCTGCCAAGCTTGGACTTGATCCTCAGGCCGATTTTGCAAATCAACCTGAGTCTCAGCGGCTACTAGGATCAGCGGTCTTACGTCATCCTTCAGGTGCATCTCGGGTTTTAGACCGATACACACCTTGAGGGCTACTGGCTATATATCTCGGCAGAGAATAAATTGCAATAATAAAAAATATTGACAAAAAATCGACCCACAGTCGGGGTGGTGCACCACCTCGGAAGCAGTCCGGCATAAAGCTCGGGCGCTAGTGGCTGGCTCCAAAGAGGGCATTTCCGGCATTATGCTCGGCTAAACTCCTTCAAACTTCTTTGAACCAAGGTGATTTACGACACCTCGAATATAGTCCGGCGTTGGAGCTCAGATACATAGTCCGGCGTTGGAGCTCGGATACATTCCGGCATTAGAGCTGGGAAGCGGTCCGACGTTGGTGCTCGGCTGCAAAAGATACCTCGAATGCAGTACGGCGTTGGAGCTCGGATGCAAGAGGACATTGCCTCTCGGGAACAACTTCAAACCCAAGGTGTGGCATAAAAATAAACAAGGCATTGATAAAGGCCGGAAACTTAAAGGGGCTCCTCGGATACCCGGCGTATAAACTCGTCGAATGCATCTCGGCGATCCTCAAGATCGAAGATGAGAAGATTTGTTGAACCAGTTTTCAAGACCGACGACCGAAGATGAAGAACAGTTCGGAAGAATCGAGGAGCGTCCCTAACTTGAAGATCGGTTCAGGGGGCTACTGACGGTGTCCTGGACTAGGGGGTACTCACCACGTCATCTCCCAATCTATTAGATTGGGCCGAGGACCCCCATGGCCGTATACTCATGGGCCAGTTCGGACAGCTGCCGCATACAACGAATATTCCACAAGACTTGGCGATCAAGACAAGGACTCATCCCCACCGGCGTATTCGGCTAGGACTCTTGTTATCCTAGGCCTCTAGTGCATTATATAAACCGAGGCCAGGCTAGTCGATAGATCATATACATACAATCATACCATAGGCTAGCTTCTAGGGTTTAGCCTCATTGATCTCGTGGTAGATCTACTCTTGTACTACCCACATCATCAATATTAATCAAGCAGGACGTATGGTTTTACCTCCATCAAGAGGGCCCGAACCTGGGTAAAACATCGTGTTCCCTACCTCCTGTTACCATCCGGCCTAGACGCACAGTTCGGGACCCCCTACCCGAGATCCGCCGGTTTTGACACCGACACTCACCACCGCCACCGCCGGCCGCACACCCTCGATGCCGCCCCCGACCTCGACACCGCCCCCGACCCCGACATCGACGCCACCCTCCGCCACGCGCCCGAGCCCCGACCCCGTCCTCGACACCGCCTACCCCTTCCTCGCCGCAGTCACCGTAAGCCTCTGCCTCTCCTCTCCCCTACCCTCCTCTCTCTCTGCTAGGGCAATTCATATATGTGTTGATGCTGTGTTGATGTTCATATGAACCCTAGGTGTTCATATGAAACCTAGATTTGTTTAGGGCAGTAGGCATTTTTTAGCATTTAGGAAAAATGATTTGCAATTTTTTTGGGAAATTAGCTAGGGCAAATTTTTATGAAAATTCCTAAACAATAATTTCATTCAAAAAACAAAAAACAGAATTTTTTTTCTTTCAAAAACTTGGTTAAACTAATTGTTGCTATGTAAACAAAAAACAAGATTGTTGTTATATGATATATGTTATTGATGTTCATTTGCATATTCCATTGTTGAAGTGGTTCGATTGTGCCCAAATGGCTTTGTTTTTTCCAGAGAATGAAGTCGAGTGGCCTATGTTTTGCCGGAATGTTGATTCCTTTCCGTTTCGGCAAATTTCAGGTTCTCGATTGTAACATCCCAAATTTTCAATTTGGAATGTTATACACTAGATCATATGCATATCATATTTTCTTGCATTTTGGTTGATCCTAGAAATTTCACGCAACTCAGGGACCCTCGGAGAGAGTTGGAGATTTCGTTATTTTTCATATTTGAGAGTTTTCTCGAATTTTGAAAAATAGGATCATTTGATTTATTTATTTTATCTTCAATAATTTTCCGGTGTCAAAATATATGAGAGAGGGAATAATATGAGTTTCCCAAATTTAGGAAAATGAAGATTTAATAAATAGATCAATTTTGTTGCCGGAGTTTTATTTGCATTTTATTTGGATAGGGAAAAATGCGCGTTTTCAAAAATTGCATTTTAGGTCCGGAGAAAAGTTCATTTTGTTCGGCTCATTTTTAGGAGTCGGGGAAAATTTACTTTAGATTTTTCGGAGTTCGTTTAGATCCCTTTTTTTTCTGCGCGAGGAAACTATTTAAAAAAAAATTGAGCAGCGCCTTGGGCCAAGGCCCAGCCGGGCCGAAGGCCACCGCCCCAGGGAGCCGCGCGTGCGCCGAGCCAGGATCCGGTCGGCTGCCGCCGCCTCTTGCTAGGACCGAATCCTTTTAGGATTCTAGGGCGCCCCTTGTCCCCTTTCCTTATTCCGTTTATTTTCTAGATCTTTCCTACTCCTATTCCAATTCCTTGTCCTCTACCCCAAGTAAACCCCTCCCCTCCCCAATATAAATACCCAAGCACCCCCCCCTCTAAACACATCAAATCAAAGCTCTCCTCCACGCCGCGCCTTACCGCCGCCGCGCCGCCTCACCCGCGCCGCCACCCCACACCCCGCGCCGCCGCCGCACCTTACCGCCGCCGCGCCGCCTCACCCGCGCTGCCATCCCACACCCCGCGCCGCCGCCGCACCTTACCGCCGCCGCGCCGCATCACACCGCGCCCTGCGTCACCGCCGCCGCCCCACACTCGCGCCGCCGCCGCACCTCGCCGCCGCCGCCGCATCACACCGCGCCTTGCACCGCCGCCGCGCCGCATCACACCCGCGCCGCCGCCGCACCTTGCCCACGCCGCTGCCCTACGCCGACGCCGCCGGAGCCCCTCACCGGAGACCTCGCCAAGGTTGCCCCGCGCTACATCTATTCTTTTTCTCGGATCGTTTTCTTCTAATCGTTCCGATTCTTTTCTTCTCTAAACCGTTCCGGTTTTCTAGATCGGTTTTTCGTTCGGTTTTTCTTCTCCGAAACCCTAGATCGGATTTGTTTTCTTCTCCGATTTAGTTGCCTTTGGACCGTTCGCCGGACCGTTCGTCCTAACGAACGTGATCACCGGATTCTTCTAGGTTAACGACGTCCGTTCGTTTAACCGTTCTTCTTTTTCTTTTCGTCGGATTTATTCCGCGATCGCGATCTCAGATCCGATCTTCTTTCTAGTCTTTCTTTTCGCTCGTTTATCGGAATCAGGTGATTCAAGCGCCGGGAGTTTCGTCTCGAAACCGCCGTTCCGTCTAATCGACTTGAACAAGCTTTTGTTACAGTAAAATTTTGACCTAGATTCAACTTGCTAGAACCGAGTTGTTTTCTTCCGCCGTTTGTTTTTCGTTCTTTCTTGCAACCGGAGTTCTTAAGTTGAACTACCTGGTTCGATCTCTTGTTTGAGGTTTACTTGTGCATTAGATGAGTACTTATTGTATGCTTGTTGTTTGTCTGCGATAGATTACCCGGATTGCGCCGCTTGTTACTTCGAATCCCTAGGACTCGCGGATCATCAGCAAGGCAAGTAACACTTTGATCATACCTTTTCTACAACCCAGTTTTATTGCATTAGATCAATCCTCACACATTGCATGATTAGGATCTAATTAAATTGTGGGATGGGAAGTAGATGAGGTAGTACCTATTACCTGTATTATTATGAGACCTTTGGGAGTTACTCTACGTTTGCTTATATTGCCATGCTTTGCTAGTAGACGTGGATTGGGTGAGTGATATCCATGATAGATGTGAGATTGATAATTTTAATGGTTTATCTAAGGTGGCAACTTAAACACACATCTGGGTGGATTGAGGCACCTGATGTCTATCAGGACTTGCCTATTTTTTTTGGACCGCCACCCAGGCTCAAAGGGATCATAAGATCTTTCATGCTAGAAACTTCCGTGTGCAGCCACAAGCCATTATGGGCTCTGGCATAGTTGACTAAGTAGTGCGAACTCTTACGGGGTGGACTAGCAGATGTAGGGGATGTAGGTGTACCGGTCTACCCCACATGTAAGGTGCTAGTGCTTCTGAAAGACTATGTCTCGGTCATCCGTTTCTCAAACACCATGTAGTGCGAGAAACCAAACGGAGGCGATCGAGTCTTGTGGGGAAAAGTGCGCAACCTCTGCAGAGTAACAAACTAATCATGATTAGCTGTGTCCCCGGTTATGGACAACTTGAGTATCTAGTACTTGAATATCATTGTGAATCTCAACATGTTACCTCTAATTAATGTTATTGGGTTTTAATTACTTTTAATTGGGATTGAGAATGCTGTCAACCATTCTCAATGTTTCACAACCACCATGATAGTAAATAAAATTTATTCCTTTGCAGTAGGGAAAAATTGGCTTTACGCAAAAACTGTAACCATAGAGCTTTCCACCAGCCATATATGCATATAGTATAGCTGTTTCATTCCATTACTCTCTATGTGTTACTTTGCCAGCATATTCCATGTGCTGACCCGTTTTCGGGCTGCAACGTTAATGTTGCAGACTTTTCAGACGACGATTGAGGTGCGTTTAGGTCGTGGCCCTATACTCAGTGATGCCGCTGGAGTTGATGGACCCATTTATCTTCCAAGTCTTCCGCTGTTATCTTTAAAATATGGCCTTAAGTCATATTTATTGTAATAAGTTCTTTTTCAGCCATCGATGTAATAAGTGTGTGATTGCAACTCTGCTATAAAACCTCGATGTACTGTGTGGTGTCAGCATTACTGATCCAGGGATGACACCGTAGCACAGTAGACGTGATCCATTCGGGCCAGGTCGCTACAGAGATGGTATCAGAGCACACGCTGACTGTAGGACACGACCACTAAGTTAAAGCCATAGATCACCCTTCTCTTCTCATTTTCTAACTCCTCATCTTTTCTACTCTTTAGGATGACACACGCGAAGATTAAGTACGCTCAACCGGATGAAGGCACACCATTTGGATTTCACCTGAAGGAAGTCACCAAGTACCTGAACATTGGATTACCAAGCTTCACGGGAACCTTCAACGCCACTCTGCCTGAAGAGGAGCGCTGGAAGATTCAAGCTCACGTTCCGGGAAGAACATTCGCGCCAATCACGAAGCCCATAGATAGTGTTTTCAATGCACCAACCTGGAGTCTAGGAAGGAGCATGGCAGCTCATATCACCATAGGGCGCACTGGAGAAGTTTATCAAGAAGACCTCAAGGACACTATCTACCAGATTTGCGGACGCTGTGATGAACAATGGGAGTTAGTCAGGACCAAGAAGGATAGATCCATTGCATCTTTCATCCAGGAGTTAAACCAGCACATTCGACGCCACGAGAACCAGATGTGCAATGATATGGTAGAGTTGAAGAATGCGAAGGCAAGGATCATCGAGCTAGAAGGAGAACTAAAGTCTACACGCAAGGACTACATGGACGAGATCGTAGCTCTAGCAAGGCACAATTGCGATCTTAAGCAGGAGATTGAAGAACTCAAGAGGAAGTTAGCATCCCAGGAGGACGACAAGTATGTCGCATGTCCAGACAACTACATCATCATCGACGACACCGATTCGGATCCAAGTGAACCCGACTTTGAAGACGAAGCTGGAGTAGATATCATGGAGTCTTCCACCGGTTCAAATTTCTAGATGACCACCAGATAGTAGTAGTATTCCCCCATGTAAACACATTATAGTCGAGCACTTTTGCAATAGTTAGACCGTTTGTAAGCCCTTGTTTGATTGATTGAAGTGAATTGTGTGCTTTTGCCTCATGTGCATATGGGTAGTGTTTTCCCTTTAGACCCCCTCTATTCTTAATTCTCGTCTTTTCTAAACCCTCAGATGCCTCCGAGACGTGACAATGGATTTCCACCGGAGCTCACTCAGTTGATCCAGCAGCAGAATCAATTGATGCAGATGTTAGTTCAGAATCAGCAGAACAACAACAACAACCCACCACCACCACCACGTGTTGACCACTTAGCCCGTTTCCTTAGGCTGAATCCGCCGGTGTTTTCCAGTAGCACCGAGCCAATAGTAGCAGACGATTGGCTCCGCGAGATAGGAAGGGAGTTGACCACTGCAGGATGCACAGATGGTGAGAAAGTGAAGTTTGCCGCACACCAGCTTGACGGACCCGCGGCAGCATGGTGGGAGAATTTCACAGCCACTTACCCAGTTGACACTGTCACATGGGATCAGTTTCAGCAAGCTTTCCGCACTGCCCATGTTTCAGCAGGAGCTATGGCCATAAAGAAGCGTGAGTTTCGCAACTTACGCCAAGGAGGAAGGACTGTTGGCCAGTATGTGGAAGAGTTTAGTAAGCTAGCCCGTTATGCCCCAGATGACGTTGCTACGGATGCAGCCAAGCAGGAGAAGTTTCTGGAAGGATTGAATGATGAACTAAGCATGCAGTTGATGGTAGCAAGTTTCAACAACTACCAGGAGTTGGTAGATCGTGCCATCATGATTGAAGGGAAGCAACAGCAGATTGAGAACCGTAAGAGGAAGTGTGGACAGGGGAAGTATAACTCTGGAGCCCAGCAGAAGCCCCGTTTTACCCCTAAACCAGGATTTAAGTTTTAGCACGCCCATGGAGGAGGTAGCTCGCACAACCATAATGGCCACAAGAATGGTAATGGGAATGGAGGAAGCAACGGCCAGAACCGAACAACCCCATCAACCCCAACCAAGAGAGACCTGAGTCAAGTCACCTGTTTCAAGTGTTCGAAGACCGGACATTATGCCAATGAATGTCCTGAAGGCCAGAATGGAAATGGCAATGGAAGCTCTGGGAAGAAGCCGAACCCTTTCAATAGGGGACAGGTGAACCACGTTAATGTGGAGGAGATTGAAGATCAGCCCGATGCAGTAATCGGTAAGTTTTTGGTTAAGTCATTTACTGCACTCGTTCTTTTTGATACTGGTGCATCGCATTCATACATATCAAGGGGATTTGTGGAAAAGTATAGCCTGCCCACTAGGATTCTTAAAACACCTATGCTAGTAAGCTCGCCAGGAGCAGAATACATGGCCAGACAAGGATGTTTTCAAGTACCATTGAGTATAGGAAGGCATGTATTCCCAACGGATTTAATTATTCTGGAATCCCAAGGTCTGGATGTGATTCTTGGTATGGATTGGCTGTCGATGTATGGAGGAAACATCATTGCGCCAGTAAGACAATTTTGCTTACCACACCAGAAGGAAGAAGGATCAAGTATGTATCCCGGCATGTGCCAAACAAGACACAAGTGAATTGCTTATCAGGAGTTGTGCAGGAGGAAGTACCAGTGGTAAAGGATTTTCCTGATGTATTTCCTGAGGAATTACCAGGCATGCCACCGGATAGAGACATTGAGTTTTTGATTGAGTTATTGCCAGGTACAGGCCCAATATCGAAGCGACCGTACCGGATGCCAGCAAAGGATTTGGTGGAAATTAAGAATCAGATTAAGGAGTTATTGGATAAAGGTTACATTCGCCCAAGTTCTTCACCTTGGGGATCACCCGTACTTCTAGTGGAAAAGAAGGATGGATCATTAAGGATGGTTGTAGATTATCGGGGATTGAATGAAGTAACCATCAAGAACAAGTACCCACTACCAATGATCAACGATCTGTTTGATCGATTGCAAGGAGCTAAAGTGTTTTCCAAGATCGATTTGCGATCAGGGTACCATCAGTTGAAGATTCGAGAGCAGGACATACCTAAGACAACATTCACCACAAGATATGGACTGTATGAGTATACCGTTATGTCATTTGGATTGACTAACGCACCTGCCTATTTTATGAACCTGATGAACAAAGTGTTTATGGAGTTTTTGGATAAGTTCGTCGTAGTGTTCATCGATGACATTTTGGTTTATTCAAAGAATGAAGAGGAGCATAAGGAACATTTGCGTTTGGTTTTGGAGAAATTAAGGGAACATCAGTTATATGCCAAATTCAGCAAATGTGAGTTTTGGTTGAAGGAAGTTGGATTCCTCGGACACGTTATATCCGGAGAAGGTATAGCAGTTGACCCCACAAAGGTTGAGACCGTAACCGAATGGGAAGCACCAACAACAGTTGGAGAGATCCGGAGTTTTCTTGGACTCGCAGGATACTACCGGAGATTTATTGAGAATTTCTCAAAAATTGCAAAGCCTATGACGGAATTGTTGAAGAAGGATACTAAGTTCAAATGGACTGAGGAGTGTGAGGCTAGTTTCCAGGAGTTGAAGAAACGATTGGTTACCTCACCGGAATTGATTTTGCCAGATCAGACCAAGGATTATGAGGTGTATTGCGACGCTTCACGTCGAGGACTTGGAGCAGTGCTTATGCAGGAAGGGAGAGTTGTTTCGTATGCTTCACGACAACTGAAGCCTCATGAGTTGAATTATGCCACGCATGATTTGGAGTTAGCAGCCGTAGTGCATGCATTGAAGACGTGGAGACATTTCCTCATTGGAAATCATTGTGAGGTGTACACGGATCATAAGAGTTTGAAGTACATTTTCACTCAGAAGGAGTTGAACCTCCGACAGAGGAGATGGTTGGAGCTCATCAAGGATTATGACATGAGATTGCATTATCATCCCAGAAAGGCTAATGTAGTAGCTGACGCATTGAGCCGTAAGAGCCATGTCAATACCCTAGTGACGGGGAAAATACCAAAGGAATTAGCAGAAAACCTTCGTGAGCTATGTTTGGAAATAGTTCCGAGAGGCTATGTAGCAGCATTGGAGATTCAGTCAACATTGATGGATAAGATCAGAGAAGCTCAGAAATCTGACAAGGAGATTGCTGCTATAAAGGAGAAACTTAGCAAAGGAAAAGCAAAGGGATTTCGTGAGGATGAGCACGATACCTTATGGTTTGAGGACCGTGTTTATGTGCCCAATGACCCAGAGATCAGGAAGTTGATTTTGCAGGAGGCACATAATTCACCATATTCGATTCACCCAGGGAATACCAAGATGTATTTGGATTTGAAGGAAACATTCTGGTAGGCCGGAATGAAGAAGGATATTGCAGCATAACAAACTGCTACGTATGCTGATACAGTTTGTGACGTATGTCAGAGAGTAAAGGCAGAGCATCAGAAGCCAGCAGGATTGTTACAACCATTGCCGATACCCGAATGGAAGTGGGATAAGATAGGCATGGATTTTATCACGGGGCTACCCAAGACAAAAGCCGGATATGACTCGATATGGGTAGTAGTTGATCGTTTGACGAAGGTAGCACATTTCATTCCAGTTAAGACCACTTACACCAGTGCTAAGTTGGCAAAGATATACATGACTAGGATCATTTGTTTGCATGGAGTCCCGAGGAGTATCGTATCAGATACCAGTTTCGTTCCATGACAACAGTTACGAAGTTGGAGACCGTCAATTCTTTGGACCAGATTTGATTAAGGAGTCAGAACGGAAGGTTAAGTTGATTCGCGATAGGCTCAAGGTAGCCCAGTCCAGGCAGAAGAGCTATGCAGATTCTAAACGCAAGGAGACAGTTTACGAAACCGGAGACAGAGTTTACCTTCGAGTATCCCCACTTCGAGGAGTTAAGCGTTTTGGAGTTAAGGGAAAGTTAGCACCGCGTTTCGTTGGACCATTTAAGATCGTGAAACGTATGGGAGAAGTCGCTTATAAGTTGGAATTACCAGAAGGACTGTCAGGAGTTCATGATCTATTCCATGTTTCTCAGCTGAAGAAATGTCACGCCGAGATGGCAGAGGTACCGCTAAGAGATACAGTGCCATTAGAAGCAATTCAGTTAAAGGATGACCTAACATATGAGGAGAAGCCAGTCAAGATTCTCGATGTTGCCAGTAGAGTTACTCGCCGCAAGGTTATCAAGTTTTGCAAAGTTCAGTGGAACCACCACTCAGAAGATGAAGCCACCTGGGAGAGAGAAAAAGATTTGCTCAAAGACCACCCTCACCTATTTTCTAGCCAACCCGAATCCCGAGGGCGAGATTCATCTTAAGGGGGGTAGGTTTGTAACATCCCAAATTTTCAATTTGGAATGTTATACACTAGATCATATGCATATCATATTTTCTTGCATTTTGGTTGATCCTAGAAATTTCACGCAACTCAGGGACCCTCGGAGAGAGTTGGAGATTTCGTTATTTTTCATATTTGAGAGTTTTCTCGAATTTTGAAAAATAGGATCATTTGATTCATTTATTTTATCTTCAATAATTTTCCGGTGTCAAAATATATGAGAGAGGGAATAATATGACTTTCCCAAATTTAGGAAAATGAAGATTTAATAAATAGATCAATTTTGTTGCCGGAGTTTTATTTGCATTTTATTTGGATAGGGAAAAATGCGCGTTTTCAAAAATTGCATTTTAGGTCCGGAGAAAAGTTCATTTTGTTCGTCTCATTTTTAGGAGTCGGGGAAAATTTACTTTAGATTTTTCGGAGTTCGTTTAGATCCCTTTTTTTTCTGCGCGAGGAAACTATTTTTAAAAAAAAATTGAGCAGCGCCTTGGGCCAAAGGCCCAAGCCAAGCCACCTACCGCCGCGCTCCCAGGCGCCAGGCGCCGAGCCAGGAGCCGGTCGGCCGCCGCCGCCTCTTGCTAGGACCGAATCCTTTTAGGATTCTAGGGCGCCCCCTTGTCCCCTTTTCCTTATTTCGTTTTCTTTAGTCCTACTCCGTTTATTTTCTAGATCTTTCCTACTCCTATTCTAATTCCTTGTCCTCTACCCCAAGTAAACCCCTCCCCTCCCCAATATAAATACCCAAGCACCCCCCCTCTAAACACATCAAATCAAAGCTCTCCTCCACGCCGCGCCTTACCGCCGCCGCGCCGCCTCACCCGCGCCGCCACCCCACACCCCGCGCCGCCGCCGCACCTTACCGCCGCCGCGCCGCCTCACCCGCGCCGCCACCCCACACCCCGCGCCGCCGCCGCACCTTACCGCCGCCGCGCCGCATCACACCGCGCCCTGCGTCACCGCCGCCGCCCCACACTCGCGCCGCCGCCGCACCTCGCCGCCGCCGCCGCATCACACCGCGCCTTGCACCGCCGCCGCGCCGCATCACACCCGCGCCGCCGCCGCACCTTGCCCACGCCGCCGCCCTAAGCCGACGCCGCCGGAGCCCCTCACCGGAGACCTCGCCAAGGTTGCCCCGCGCTACATCTATTCTTTTTCTCGGATCGTTTTCTTCTAATCGTTCCGATTCTTTTCTTCTCTAAACCGTTCCGGTTTTCTAGATCGGTTTTTCGTTCGGTTTTTCTTCTCCGAAACCCTAGATCGGATTTGTTTTCTTCTCCGATTTAGTTGCCTTTGGACCGTTCGCCGGACCGTTCGTCCTAACGAACGTGATCACCGGATTCTTCTAGGTTAACGACGTCCGTTCGTTTAACCGTTCTTCTTTTTCTTTTCGTCGGATTTATTCCGCGATCGCGATCTCAGATCCGATCTTCTTTCTAGTCTTTCTTTTCGCTCGTTTATCGGAATCAGGTGATTCAAGCGCCTGGAGTTTCGTCTCGAAACCGCCGTTCCGTCTAATCAACTTGAACAAGCTTTTGTTACAGTAAAATTTTGACCTAGATTCAACTTGCTAGAACCGAGTTGTTTTCTTCCGCCGTTTGTTTTTCGTTCTTTCTTGCAACCGGAGTTCTTAAGTTGAACTACCTGGTTCGATCTCTTGTTCGAGTTTTACTTGTGCATTAGATGAGTACTTATTGTATGCTTGTTGTTTGTCTGCGATAGATTACCCGGATTGCGCCGCTTGTTACTTCGAATCCCTAGGACTCGCGGATCATCAGCAAGGCAAGTAACACTTTGATCATACCTTTTCTACAACCCAGTTTTATTGCATTAGATCAATCCTCACACATTGCATGATTAGGATCTAATTAAATTGTGGGATGGGAAGTAGATGAGGTAGTACCTATTACCTGTATTATTATGAGACCTTTGGGAGTTACTCTACGTTTGCTTATATTGCCATGCTTTGCTAGTAGACGTGGATTGGGTGAGTGATATCCATGATAGATGTGAGATTGATAATTTTAATGGTTTATCTAAGGTGGCAACTTAAACACACATCTGGGTGGATTGAGGCACCTGATGTCTATCAGGACTTGCCTATTTTTTTTGGACCGCCACCCAGGCTCAAAGGGATCATAAGATCTTTCATGCTAGAAACTTCCGTGTGCAGCCACAAGCCATTATGGGCTCTGGCATAGTTGACTAAGTAGTGCGAACTCTTACGGGGTGGACTAGCAGATGTAGGGGATGTAGGTGTACCGGTCTACCCCACATGTAAGGTGCTAGTGCTTCTGAAAGACTATGTCTCGGTCATCCGTTTCTCAAACACCATGTAGTGCGAGAAACCAAACGGAGGCGATCGAGTCTTGTGGGGAAAAGTGCGCAACCTCTGCAGAGTAACAAACTAATCATGATTAGCCGTGTCCCCGGTTATGGACAACTTGAGTATCTAGTACTTGAATATCATTGTGAATCTCAACATGTTACCTCTAATTAATGTTATTGGGTTTTAATTACTTTTAATTGGGATTGAGAATGCTGTCAACCATTCTCAATGTTTCACAACCACCATGATAGTAAATAAAATTTATTCCTTTGCAGTAGGGAAAAATTGGCTTTACGCAAAAACTGTAACCATAGAGCTTTCCACCAGCCATATATGCATATAGTATAGCTGTTTCATTCCATTACTCTCTATGTGTTACTTTGCCAGCATATTCCATGTGCTGACCCGTTTTCGGGCTGCAACGTTAATGTTGCAGACTTTTCAGACGACGATTGAGGTGCGTTTAGGTCGTGGCCCTATACTCAGTGATGCCGCTGGAGTTGATGGACCCATTTATCTTCCAAGTCTTCCGCTGTTATCTTTAAAATATGGCCTTAAGTCATATTTATTGTAATAAGTTCTTTTTCAGCCATCGATGTAATAAGTGTGTGATTGCAACTCTGCTATAAAACCTCGATGTACTGTGTGGTGTCAGCATTACTGATCCAGGGATGACACCGTAGCACAGTAGACGTGATCCATTCGGGTCAGGTCGCTACATCGATTTGTCTACTTTTTAGTAAAAGTCATGCCGAAATTTTCCGTGAATTTCGGCATGACTTGTGCTACAAACTAGGACATATCGAGTGCCTGGGATTTGTCGCACCGGGAAGGAGTCAACATTCCTGCAAAGCATAGGTCTTTTTTATGTCATTATTCATTTTATTAGGTATAGAATTAATTGAATAGATTTAATCGTAAGAACTAGTTGAATTAATAGAACTAGTTGAACATGTCACATTTGTTGTTTTTTTAGTTAAAGAAAATTTTCCCGCATCCTTGTCGTGGAGTCGGCGAAGGACACCCGCGTCACCAGATGGGCCATTTCTGGGACTGGGCTCCATCGGGGTGGTACTGGGAGGCGCTACCTACCAGGGGGCGCAGGTTGGTGAGGAGCCAGCCTGTCATTGACCCGAGCCTTCTTTGGTGGCGGTCGCGTGGGCCAGTGATGGTCCAGAGGCTCGAGGACCCCGCGGAGGTGGTGCATCACCATGTTAGTGAGGACGACGCGCATGTCCATCGCTACTTGTTTGCGTCGGAGCACAGGTTCTCCAATACCTGGCAGGTTCTCCAAGGATCTCACTGGAGCTATGATCCTGTGATGGTTCCTTCTCTTTGGGTGTCCACCACCCGCGCCGATACCCGTCGTGCGCTAGGGTTTTAGTTGTATTAGTGATGTTATATGTATGATACTATTTGGGATGTATTAGTGATAATATTCGACGATGTACGAACGCATGAGATGATTTACTTTTGCTTATTGAATGCATGCTAATTTGAATACTAATTTATTTTACGATTTGGTTTTCCTTATTGAATGCTCATGTCAATATGAGTCCTATAAGATATTTTGAGTGTCCTGGTAGTTGTCTTTGATCGATTTTCAATTTATGTTTTAACTAT
Source organism: Triticum urartu (assembly GCF_056163025.1). Lineage (NCBI taxonomy): Eukaryota > Viridiplantae > Streptophyta > Magnoliopsida > Poales > Poaceae > Triticum > Triticum urartu. The sequence continues at coordinate 382,508,904 of NC_141879.1, read as the reverse complement.
GAACATAGGAAATGTCTGACAATGAAAAGGATTTCGGTATTTGCAAATACTGTGAAGATGAGCGCGTCCTGTGCGATGGGATCTTCCTATATGATGATAGGCGCTTCAGCATCAAGCTGGACGTGAACTTCGAAGTGCATATAATAAGTCACAATGACAAGTCTTTTTTTGTAATTAAGCATGACATCTGCTTCATTTGCTTCAACTTATAATTTAAATTTTTTACTATTCTACTAGCGTATCCCCTGCCGTGCAAGAGTTTTTGTATTCGATAAGATAGGTTTCAGTCGTACTATGGAGGTAAAGAAAGTTTACTTGAAGACCGAGCATGGTTGTATTTTCCATGAAAAATTATACAACGCAGACGACTACACCTATTTTGGATCCAAAACTTGGCGAGCACTATGCAAGACTTATGCATTTGAGCCTGATATGGTTATCAACTTTGATATTCATCCAGAAGATGATATCGAAGGTAATATCGACATCTGGGTCAATGTGCAGACGCCTCCAGTTATACCATTATGTGAGTTTCTCAACCATATTTATGTCTTTGATATTGTTTATTCAAAAATAGTTGACAACTAATTTCTATTGTCAGCTTATTTCCGTTCAAGCAAACATGTCGAGCGCTTGGTAGACATGACCTACTACTGTCCCGGGGCTGAACTAAACTACGAGGAACTAAGTCATCATATTTCATGGCTTGAGGATCTTGATATTGTCAAGACAAATTTTCTTCCTGCACATAGAAATGTTAGTAATGAAAACGTGCGACCAATAGTGTTCGTAATGAACTACGGTCACATCTATTTAGGAAAGATGGTAATATTTTTACTATTTGTCCTCAGTGCATCTTTTGCATAGATTATTTTAAGCTAAACTTCATTGCTAAGTATTTTACTATGCGATGTTCTTCAACAGGGACTCCCGATGAATGTTGTGCCTCATGGGATCGAGACTAAAGGTAACATGAGTATTGTTAGCTTACGGCCAAGATATCCTACAATGCACTTTAGTGCATTTAGGATTTCTAATAGTGAGAAATTCTTAATAGTGAAAGACTGGACCAAATTTGTGATGGAGGAGTGCAGAGAAGTACTAGGGCCAGCAATAAGAAGCGCAGCCCATGATTAGGAGACAGGTTCATCTGCATGCTCCAACTTGATGAAGGAGGAGAGCTACACATGTTTTATGTTATTTTACCTGAGAGAGAGCAGCAGGAGTGATTAGTTAGCTAGAAATGATTTTGAAGATGATGATGTGCTACACTATGACTATGATGATTAAATAGCTAGTGTTGGTGGTAATGACTATGATGATTATTATTAGCTAGTGTTGGTGGTGATTAGATAGCTACCGCATCTAGTGTTGGTGGTGATTAGCTAGCTAGAATGAGTTTGATCGGATGATGTGCTACACTATGACTATGGTGATTAAATAAATACTTTTGGTGGTAATGACTATGATGATGATTAAATAGCTTGTGCTGGTGGATTAGATTCAGCTGGAGGCAACATGTGGTGCACATCGAAAGTACTACTAGTCCAAACTGGATCAAGTTTGGATTAGTAGTATACTTTTGACATGCACCACATATTGCCTCCACTTGAACCTAATCCACCTTCATTTGACACTGTTTTCGACATAATGATATAAATCTCAGAATTGGTATTGTACCAAAATTTGTATAACGGCGTATAAATACACTAAAAATAAAAAAATGAAAAAAGAATACTAGTAGCGATGGATAGTAAACATGCTGCAACTAGCTAGATTAGCAGCAGCGCGGGAGAGAACAAGCGCTGCCGCTATGTGTCTTAGCAGTAGCGCGTGTCGCACGCGCTACTGCTATGTAATAGCTGTAGCGTAGCACGGCAGCCCGCGCTACTAGTGGGCATTAAACCCGCGCTACTACTAGGGTTTTCCCTACTAGTGCTAGCATGAGTAGGAGTTGTTTGAGCCCTGATGTGCCTACTCATTCATGCTTGTTTTCATGCCTGCTACTTCTTAGAGTTGAGTCAGGTCTGATTCATCGGGGATGAATTGGAATGTGGTGAACATGTCTTACTGTTGAGAGCTAAGTGTGTGAACCCGATTTGGTAAAGGTAGCGGTGAGAGGTCATGTAGGAGTACATGGTGGGTTGTCTCATTGAAACGGTCCTCAGGAACTGAGTTTTATGTCTCGACTTATTAATCAACCTGGTCTCTGTCCAGGAGTTGCAACTAGTTTCTCATGTTTGTAGGTAGTGCTAGTAGTCTACCAAGTGGCACCCGGTACAGGTGGGCTTGGGAAAGACTAGGTGCAGTGGCACGGTGTACCAAGCATTGCCCGTTTGGTTGGCTTGGGAACCCTGCTCACATTGTTTGGGGCCGTGAGTGACACCCCAGATGGATATCCTTGCAGATGGAACCTGAATAGGCGATAAACCTGGACTAGACACTTGTGTGGTTAGTCAGGTCGTGGCCAACTCCCTCGCTAGGCTTCTGCTTGAAGGTTGCCGAGATACACATCGTTTACATGGTGGTAATTGGCGAGAGCGTGTGTGAAGAAGTACACCCCTGCAGGGTTAACATCATCTATTCGAATAGCCGCGTCCGTGGTAAAGGACTCCTGGGTTGCCTGTATAGTTCATAGACAAGGGAAAGTGGATACTCTAAAATGTGCAAGATAAGCGTGAGTGCTATGGATGGCCTTCTCGTAGGGAGACTGGAGCGGATCCATAGTGGTGTAAAGAGTTACCAGCAGTTGTAGTTTAGGATAGCCACTAAGTCAAAGCTGGCTTGCTGCAATTAAACTCCACCACCCCTTTGTTGATACCGATGCATATGTAGATAGTTCTAATGTAAGTCTTGTTGGGTACAGTTGTACTCACGTTTTCTTAAATTATGTTTTTGTAGAGAGACTTCAGTCTCGCTAGTAGTTCCACGTGGAATTCGACGTTTAACTTGTTACCTCAGCTATGATCTTGTACCCTTTGGAGGGTCTTGTAGATAGATAGGCTTACTAGCCTTCTCTCTTTTCAAATGTCTGTACTCATACATGTTTATGCTTTCGCATGTGCATGTTGCTTGTATGACTTGAATGCTCGGTCATCAGACCCATGTTTGTAATATCTGGCTCTTCGGGGCCTAATGAATAATACTTTGAGTCATAGAGTTATGTTGTGATGCCATGTTGTATTTGCACATACCGAGCATATTGTGTGTATGTTATTGAAATGCTTGGTATGTGTGGGATCCGACAACCTAGTTGTTTATTCTTGGTAGCTTCTCTTATGGGGAAATGTCTCCTAGTGCTTCCACTGAGCCATAGTAGCTTGCTATTGCTCTGAAACACTTAGGCTGGCCACATGTGTCCTTCTTCGTTCCCGTGTCTGTCCCTTCGGGGAAATGTCACGCGGTGTCTACCGGAGTCCTGTTAGACTATATAGCCCGGATTCTCCAGTGTCCTGTTAGCCCAGCAGCTACGGCCCGTATTCACTCGCTGATGACCGGCACGTTCGTTGCTGGGTCATGTATGCATGTCCCTATAAGTTAGTGCCACTTTGGGTTTACGACTAGTCATGTCAGCCCGAGTTCTCTGTCATATGGATGCTAGAGACACTATCATATACGTGAGGCAAAATGCGAAAACAGTCCCGGGCCAGGTAAGGTGGCACCCATGGGAATACCGTGTGTGAGGCCGCAAAGTGATATGATGTGTTACATGCTAGATCGGTGTGACTTAGGATTGGGGTCCTCATAGCTTTGGTATCAGAGCCTAACTGCATGTAGGATTACCAAGCCGAACTGGTCGAAGTCGAGTCTAGAAATGCTTTAGTTATATAAGGGGTTTGATTGAGGAAGGGAACGTAAGGCTCTTTTTACTCCTTTACCTTATGCCTTCCTATCTGAGTCATCGTCTTCTCTTCTATGGGGATTAAGAACTAGGCTTTCTCTTCTTTCTATCAGGATCACGTGTTACTAATCCATAGCCTTATAGGATTGATGGATTGAAGCCTCACTTCAATTTCTAGTACTTCCGTATGTTGACAGTTGATCTCGGAACCCTGTTATTGTGATGTTGAGTGGTTATGCCACCATTTTGCAGGATGTCTCAAATCTTTTTGAGCATTTGCTGCCGATATGCTGTCCGAGTTATACCAGGTTTCTAAACAGTCTTATGCACTTGCAAATTCTTTCTCCCTGTTCCGACGTCCCTTTTGGCCAGATTAACCACACTAATCAGTGTGTTGAGGTACTCCATTGCCTCAATGTATATGTTGAAGCTATTGTTATTACACTAGGGTATCTTAGAGAAGCACCCAGTAATCTAGCTCTGATTTGAATTCCTAGTGTGTTGATTCCGGTCATCATTCTCGAACGCATCCTGTGATGCCACTTAGTTAGTAGGCATTCTATTCCTGGGTTCTTAAACCCAAGATTCACTCTACTTACTTCGTGTAGATAGTGTTTGCTCGTTCCTTTAGGATATTAGTAACACTACAAAAAAAGACACATCCGTGACATTTTGGGCTGAACGAAAACAAATTCTGTCATACTTATGACACTTCTATGACGATAATTATGACAAAACCCGGTATCATCATAGATGTGGTGGGCTCCTACTTCTATGACAAAAAATCATGATAGAAAATGGGCTTTTCGTCCTGGGCGGGCCCGAGACGCAGCTGCATGACATTCTTTGGGCCGTCCATGATGGAAACAACCATGGTAGAAGCGAGGGCGAGGAAAATATCGGGGTGTTCCCGGTAACGGTGGATGGTTGGGGCCGAGCGATGCACGGAGGTTTGCGCATTTCTCTCTTACATGCACGCGCGTGTGTGCGAGGCGTTGGGCTCTAACTGAACGCGAGTGAGGCGTTCGCCTACTGAACCTGAGCGATAGCACTGCAGGCTACGCGTTACTGAACCCGAGCGATCGATCGATGGCTGTTAACTGAACCCGATCGAGCGATTCCTTCGCTACTGCTGCTAACTAAAGCCGATCGATGCTGCCTCTAGATGAATAGTGAGCGTTGCTAGGGGGGTGGATGAACAGTTCCCGGTGGGGGTGGATGAACAGGAGCCCGTGGTGTTGCCTCTGGATGAACAAGACCTCGATCGATCGAGCCGGTTGGGGCTGGATGAACAGGACCCCGTAGAGGGCCGGATGAACAGGACCACCCCGTGGAGGGCTGGATGAACAGGACCACCCCGTGGAGGGATGGATGAACAGTAGATGGTGGAGGGTTGGATGAATAGTAGCCCGTGGAGGGGTGGTTGAACAGGAGCCCGTGGAGAGGGCTGGTTGAACAGTAGTCAGTGGAGTAGCGTGCGGTGGAGGCTGGATGAACAAGAGCCCGTGGATGAACAGTCGTAGGTGGAGGCTGGAGGAGGTCAACGGTGGATGAACAGTGGCCCGTGGAGGCTGGAGGGGTCGACGGTGGAGATGAACAGTATCATGTGGAGTCCCGTTTTGTGCTACGGCACACCCCTCCCGATGAATAGGACCCCCGTTTCGACCGTAGGAGGTCCGTTTCCTCCGTTTTGCGGTACGCCAGACCCCTCCCGATGAACATGATCTCGTTTCGACCGTGGTCAGTCGAACACAAGGCCGTTTCCTCCGTTCTGCGGTATGCCAGGCCTCGTTTCCATCGGCTGTTCCGTCCAAGCCCTCCCGATGAACGCGACGATGCATTCCATTCCGACCCAGCCGGTTGGCTCCCCATGAACACGACGACGACGCAGTTTCTCTGTTCCGACCCAGGCATGTACACGAGCCCTGGCCGTACGTATGCGCTAGTTGGCGTTCGAGACCCTGCCCGTATGTACGTATGTAGCCGTATTTTCTTTCTTGCACACTAGTCGTTGTAGGTATGTGTACATGCTACATGCTCGCCTCTACTACGACACGTGCGCGCTCTACATCGACCAGTATGTACGTACACGTTCACGACCAGAATGACAATGCTACGTACGCTTCAACCAGGTGGGTCCCGACTGTCAGGAACTTCCTTGCATGCGAAGATATAGCTGGTGGGTCCCAGCAGTCACGGGGGCGAATCATTTTTTTTGCCTGGATGCACTTCCTTGCGTGCAAAGATGTAGCTGGTGGGTCCCAGCAGTCAGGGGGGAAACGTTTTTTCACGAAATACGGTGGCCCGTCCGGTGGGTCCCCACTGTCAGGTGTAGGAATAATTATTTTGCGGGTAATAAGGAGGCACTTCCTTGCGGCTGCCGTGGACCCAGCTGTCAGCCTCCCCACGTACAGTACTCTTCCGATGGAAGTCGGTCGTTGACCACATTGACCACGCCGCGCTGAGAGCACCAAGGCGGTGGACGACGGCGAGGCCTAGGAAGGGGATGACGCGGAGCCAGGGAAGACGCGACAGTGGATGCCCACGCGGAGAGGAGTACGAGGGTTCACTGTTTCAGCTGCGTGTGAGGCTGCCGTCGCCGCAGAATAACAGGGGGTGTGGGTAAGAAGAGGGATGGCATGGCCTCCGCGGCATCACACCTAGCCATGGGAGGCAGGAGCACGCGGCACGACCGACACTGGTTTGGGCGGCTGGAGCAAGAAGACCAGAGGTTGAAGAAGCACTATGGCCGTTGGATGGACATTGTACGGTCACTGCAGCTAGAATCGTTCATATTGACTAAGTTGACAAAGCCCTCCATCCCCGTCAACTTAGTAGGCCCACAAGTCAGCCTCCCACCAAGGTGGGTCCCAGCTAGCAGGGGGAGTATTCATTTTTTTCTGCGTAATATGGAGGCACTTCCGGTGGGTCCGAGCTGACAGAGGGGGGAACGTTTTTTTCACGAAATACGGTGGGCCATCCAGTGGGTCCCAGCAGTCAAGGGGGAAAACGTTTTTTTCACAAAATACGGTGGCCCGTCCGGTGGGTCCGTACTGTCAGGTGGAGGAATCATTATATTCCGCGTAATAAGGAGGCACTTCCTTGCTGCGGGCGTGGACCGAGCTGTCAGCCTTTCCACATACAGTACACTTCCGATGGAGGTCGTTCCTTGACCACGCTGACCACGCCACATGCGTCCATGGGCGTGGTGTGTCCCCATTCTTAGCCTCTCACGTGCAGTCATCTTCCGATGACTCTCGGTTGTTCACCACATTGACCACACCGTGCCAAGCGCACCAAGGCCGATGGATGATGGCGAGGCCCCAGACTAGAATGACCCGGAGATGGGGAAGACGGGGCAGTGGAGTCGCAGATGGAGAGGAGGGAAACTTGACTGGATCGAGTGTGCAACAGCACAACCGCGGTGCCGCCCACGGGAGACAGGAGCAAGAACAGAGGTTGAAGAAGGAGCACGGCTGTTGGATTAACATCCAATGGTCCAGCTGCTAGAATCATTTCTTGATTAAGTTGACAAAGCCATGCGTACACGTCTGCTCAGTAGGCCCACAAGTCAGCCAACAAATCTGACGGGTCCCAGCTGTCAACGGGAGGAATAATTTTTTTCGCATAACAAGGAGGCACTTCCTTCCGTGCGAAGATACAGCCGGTGGTTCCCAGCTATCAGGTGGAGGAAACATTTTTTTCAGCTTAATAAGGAGGAACTTTCCATGTGTGCGACCATGGACCTCGTGGGTCCCAGCCGTCAGGCTCTCCACGTACAGTCCTCTTCCGATGACTCTCGTTTGTTGACCATGCCGCACCGAGTGTAGCGAGGCGGTGGACGACAGCGAGGCCCTGGACGGTAACGACTCAGAGATGGGAAGACGCGGCAGTGGAGTCGCAGATTGAGAGGAGGAAAAGGTTATAACTAGTTCTGGTGCGGCGTGGGGCTGCAGTCGGTGGAGAATAACAGGAGGTGTGGAGGGGTGGAGGGATAGCCTGGCCGGCGGTGGAGTAGCGCTTCGCAACAATGCGTGCTAAGCAGAGCCGCTAGCCGCCGGAGGCCGGACTAGGCGATCCAGGCGACGCTGGAGGAAGAAGATGACAAATTGAAGGTGCATGCCGGCCGTTGGATATAAATCCAATGGCTGTGGATGTCATAATCATTTGTTGACCAAGTTGACAATGCCCTGCGTAGGCTTCGACCTATTGGCCCACATGTCAGCCTACAAAAATGTGGCATATATTTAACCCATGTTTTCTAGAATGTACAGTCCATTTGCTGGGCTGGGTGAACAAATAATTCCGCGTCAATGCGGCCCATTTTTATTTTCTAAGGAATCCTAGCCCATTTGCACTTCCTTCAAATACACGAATTAGCTGGGCTCGTTATATATATAATGTTATGCTAGAAGGAGCAATTAATATCGAAAAATAAACCGGGGAGGCACATTTTTTATATACATAATTAACAAATTAGCGAGTCATTGCTCAAAATAAAAATGAGCGCGTTATTATTACATTGGTCCTTAAAATCTTCGCAAGATTTTGTACGCAATCACCAGGATTTTCCTTGCCAGTGAGTCAAAAACAACCAGGATTTTCCTTGCCAACTTCTGTTAAACATTTACTTTTATAAGTTAAGAACACGTGGGATGTTTTTATAATGTATATATAAGTCTTTATAAAATATACGATAATAGTAATAATATAAATATATATAATGTGGTTAAAAAATACATTGGACTGCCGATCTTTAAGAAAAAGCCCATAGGCTGGTATGGACCTCAAAAAATAAGTTCAAACCACTATCACCGTATGTCGGGGCTACGCATGTTAAAATACAAAACCTAGGCCTAGCTGATATTTGTTCGCCCTCTAGAAAAAATGATACCATATCCCCGAGCGAACTGGATTAAAGAGGGAGCCGACGGCATGACTGAAGAAGCACATCAGGAGCGATTTTTTTTCAGTGGATGACTCTCGATGGCGTTCTTTTACTTGCATCTGCACCATACAACTTGTATTTTTAGCCTCCCAGTCCATGGTGGACCAGCAGCCCATTTGCTGGGCGGGCCAACCTACATAAACCAGCACTCGATTTTTCATAAGGCCCCCAAAACAACGCAGTACTATGTTTTGAGGCTGAAAACATTACGACAGGGGTTGAGCAGGGGAGGGGGCAAGACAGAGCAAAAGGATTAAAAAGAGTTGATGCCCCGTTGCTACCCTAACAAAGCAGGTGCAATTCTTCTCGGGAAGAAGGTGTGCCGTTGACACCCACGCGTCACATACCCCATAGTAGGCATACTAACAAGTTCACACACAAGTACAACAGAAAAGGTAAACATTTGTATGAAACTCAGGTTCATAGGATACGTTCATATTCATAGCCAACATTCACTATCAACAACTCAAAAGATTCATATATACACAAGTTCAGCATGTCTATGGATCCGAATGATTGATAGATCACACAACAATGTTCATAGATAATTCACAAAAAGATTCAGACATACACATGTTCAGTATGTTTATGCATCCAAATGATTTAGATCACAGCCAATATGATCCGTGGATGAACTTTAATTACCTAGGGTACAGAGTGGTAAATGGTGTTCAGTCGGAGGTACTTCTTGCTAAAATTAATGCTTGTACAAGTAAACTTTCAAGTACATAAGAGGCAGCACAGACAATCTGAACTTTGCTTGTAGGTTTATCCTCAAATAGTGGCCTCGTGCCGAGGGAGGTTTGAGCAACTTGGCCACTACTTTCATCCAACTAGTTTACTAGCTCATATTGGTCCTGTAGCTCGCCAAAATTCTACATTGCAGATTGGTAAATGGCGTTCAGTCGGAGGTACTTCTTGCTAAAATTAATGCTTATACGAGTAAACTTTCGAGTACATAAGAGGCAACACAGACAATCTGAACTTTGCTTGTAGGTTTATCCTCAAATAGTGGCGCCGAGGGAGGTTTGAGCAACTTGGCCACTACTTTCATCCAACTAGTTTACTGGCTCATCTCGTTCCTGTAGCTCGCCGAAATTCTACATTGCAGACGAGAAAGGAGGCGGTTGAGAAAATGAACCACCCAAATTTTTTGTGCAGTTCAACTGAAATGGAACATCCCTGGCGTGCAGACTGATTGAGTGCCAGAAGAATATACGCGTCAAACAACTTGTCTGGAATCTTTAGACTCCATGCCATACAGTCCGCTACCATATCTGCTGATAAGCAAAAGGCACAAGTTGGGACCAAAGACTGGACTGCATTTTTCTGGGCTATGCGCCAAGCAATATTTTTGGTGTTCACTCTCCTAATACATGGAGTTTGACAACTGGTTGACGCCGGTCGATACTCGAATGAATATAGGCACTTCTTCTTGTCAACATTGATGCTTGTTTGAGTGAACTTTGGAGAACATAGCAGCAGCATAAGTACCTGTCCATCTGATCTTTTTGTGCAGTTCTACTGAAATCACCCAATGTAATGATTTGCCTGTGAGTTCAGGCTCCAAGTTACTCCTTTATGAAATCGGCAAACAGTAGCACAATACCAAATTACCAATACATATTACAAGCACAATAATCAGGATAAAGACCAGTACCAACCTGTGTGATGTAGCATATCAATTACTATTTCCTTTGACTGGAAGCTGAGATAAGCCAAGCGACTGACAGCAAAGGAAGAATGCAAGCCCAGATTAGCGACAGACAGGAAAGGAAGGTAGCTGTCGAGGCAATGAAACACCCAAAGTTTTTGTGCAGGTCCACCAAATTCGAGCATCCCTGTTGGCACATATATTGAGAGAGTGAGATTACTGTAATAGTGGGACTAGTTGATGAAACATACACTAACAAATAGAAGCACCCTCATTATCTTAATGGGTAAAGTTAGCAGCATAGTAGTCTTGCTTAAAGAGAGGTATTTGTTTATTTAATCAGTGCCAATTAGCTCAACACTCAAAGCATTGCCATGTATCATAGGTTGCAAAACTTTAACGTGCAAAGATAACGGAGTTTCTCATGACAGTAGCACGATAAAAATAGAGATGACAGCAAACTAGTATGGATGAAGACCTTAGGACGGTACAAACCTGAGGAAAAAAGCTTATTCATGTAGTCCCGTAAGAGATGATAAAGCACTCACTAGAATCACTCAATAGTGTATATTTTTGTGCACTTCAAATGTATGGTTGAAATCACTCTTGTTTACCAGTGCTGAGATTATATCGACAGATTACCAAGAGCTTCCATCAGAGTTAAAGCACTGGCTGGGATACAGTTCATTGTATTGTCTTATGAAGTTCCACTAAAATGTATGATTGGCGCAACATGATCCCTGTTTGCACAGGATCGTCTCATATGTAAGGTAGACGTTGCCGGAGCCCTTGAATGGCTTCGACTGAGGCCTCTGGCTTCTGCAAGATCACCTTGGCACTGTTTATTCTTCTTCTTCTTCTTCCTCTTCATCCTCTGTTTCTCTTTCTCCTCACCAATTGGTGAAACCAAGTACATGATTGGCCTTCTATTTCTGAATTGGTTTTGTCAGTGAGTGAGTACAAGTGTACTAGTAAACAATAGCATTATTTTCTCATGGGAGTCGCAAAATAGAGATGAACACATGCATTAAATATCATTCTTACCTAGAGGAAGGTTATGGCGTCAATATGGATGATGAGGATTGGAACACATATCTCCCTTTGTGCAGTTCCACCGAAATGAATCAACTATTCCATTCCGACATTCCAGTTAAACAGCACAAAAGTCACTTCTTTTAAGAAGTGTTTTGTGCAGTGCACCAAAAGGTCACAACAGCAACCTGGTGAAATGGATATCCCTGTTTGCACAAAAAGCTACAATGGAAACAGTCAAAGTCTCAAACAATTACAAGCAAAAATATTTGGCTAAACTTGTCATGGCTTATAACAGTGGCATCACTTCATTTTACCAGGGGCATTAGATTAAGAACAGCTAAATATTTGGTACAAGGGCATGGGATAGTGGGTGCACTAGCAGTCCAGCACCATGTACCTAAACAGGGGCATAAAGTGGTGATTCAGAGTTTGTTGCCCTGAGAAACAAACATCCAAGAAACATATCTGGGTTGGTCCCATTTTTGTTCACTCTAGCCACCTACTCCTATCTGTGGATAACAAATCTAGTCCTGGTCATACCACTGTATACAGCGTTACCCCAATATTTCCCTTTTCGACCAAGAGACCAGTTGGATGACCAGTCTCTACTACTTTCACCCCCTTTCCTTCCTGTGTGTACCATGTCCGATGTACATACTAAATTCCCCACCCCCAGTTTATTTCTTGTTTGAACCAAGTACAAGATTCGTCTCCATGAAGTAGCTTTACATCTAACAGTAGAAGAAAAAATAGGTGACATGGGACCATCCGATCGAGAGGGGCTGAGAGGTAGAAAATGATGCACATGCAGCGACGTAGCGAGTTGGGGAAGTAGAGCAAAGGCGGTTTGGAAGGAAGATATACCTAAAGGTCGTCGGGATGTGGATAGGTGGACGGCGGGAGGCCGGATCGGCCCAGACTAGGGCAACGACGAAGGGATCGGAGGACCTCCCGCGCCGGTGCTCGGCCAGAGATAACGGTGCGGCCGGCAGTGGGTCTCCTCCCTCGCTGTCCACGACGGCCTAAACGCCGCCCTCCTCCCCTTAACTGGCAGAGGGGATACGTCCGGATCTGTAACCAGCGGTGAGGATAGAAAGACATTGTTTTTTGAAGGGAGAAAGACAGTGTTACCACCCCTATCTTCTTTAGATCTGGACAGGATGAGAGTGTGTGAATAGAGCAACCCTAGCAAGCAAGCGCGGAGGCTCCGGCCTATATATACATAGTGGGGTAGTTTTCCTTTTTCACTCCATCAAAACAATCGTTTAAAATTTTGTACTATGTGCCAGGTCGCCTTTTTCAGTTGTTGATTGTTTTTTGACATAGGTACCCGCTTGTTCCAAGTGTTGTTATGGTGTGCCAGGTCGCACTTTGTATCGTTCAAGTCCGGTACAAGTCCCTCCATTAAATGAACAACCACCCCCTCGTAAAAACTATGAACAAGCCCATGGATAACATTATCGGAAATGTGGGTTGCCCCAACATGCATTATTATTTATATTTTCTACTCCCTCCATTCCTAAATATAAGTCCTTTTTATTAGCCACACCTAAGATAAGAATTTTTTATTAGCAGTGAACCCCACATGTCAGACACAAAAAGTGTGGCAAGATTCCCTTAGGAAAGCCAAAGTGTGTCTAATGATTTGAGCAACTCAAGTTAGGCAAGTGTGGCAAGTGTGGGAAAAATAATGTGGCAACATAAGACAAACGTAGTCACAATCCAAACGGCCCCGTAAATTTTTGTGACATGCATGAAAATTTGGTTAGTTAAATTTATAGTCAAAATTTGGCGAGGTGCATCAAATCAACACATCACTACTAGGGAAAACCCTAGCAGTAGCGCGGGTATTTTGCCTATCAGTAGCGCGGGATGATGCGCTACTGATAAGGCGCTACAGCTAACGTGTTGCAGTAGCGCATGTCATCCCACGCTACTGCTATACATGGCTAGCAGTAGCGCGCTTTAGTGAAGAGCGCTGCTGCTAATATCTGCAATGCTTTTTAGCAGGAAGCGCTACTGGTAAGGCAGCGCTACTACTAACTTTGTTCCCCTTGCTACTGCTAGTTTTATTAGTTTTTTTCTGCATATTTGTTTTGTATTTGAATAGGCTTTATACAATAATCTTTAGCATATCATACACATACAAATGTAATCATAGCATATACATACAAATAGTCTCATCAAATCATGTCATCATCGTAATCATCATCCAACACAAAGTGGTCTCTCGTCATCATCTCGAAAATAGTGATACATGTCTCGATTACTTGTAGCTACATCGTCATCCATCTAAACAATGATATACGCGAGAAGAGATATCACTTTGAGTGAGAGCAGAACTATGCGGTACATGATTTCGTATCCCTCTCTCGCATTAGCGTGATTGTCGGATGATCCTTGCTTTCACCCTTGTTTTCCAGGCAGCCAACGCGTTGCTAAACTTGGTCATGGCGTGTTGTTTACCTTCTTCATTGATGTTTCCTTATCTGGATCTTTATAATCCTTTTCATTCTGGCCCGGGAACAAGAATATCTGGTGCAACTTCTTTAGGAGGGAGGGCCTCATATTATCTATCTTCTGTAGTTTCTCATTGTTGATGGTGGCGGTTGTCTGTACGATGTAGCCTATTTGATTGCCGTAGCACGCGCGCGCTTCCTCGGGTGCGTTTGGCTCAAAATTGCCATTGTCCACCTCCGTGACCACCAGTCTAGTAGCCCTGAGTTTGTTAGGAAGCCGTTGCCTCTTTGCTTTCGGTTCTACACCGGCTCCGCTCCCCGAGGCAGCGCCGGTCTCAGTCTCAACGCCGGTCTCGATGCCGGTCTGAGTCTCAGCGCCGGTCTCAGTCTCAGCACCGGTATGCGGGTCGGTCTCAGTCCCCGATGCGACCGGTGGGCCCAGCAACAACATCGGTTGATCGTCGGCAAGGCTCAAAAATTCGTCTGGCGCCAGGTAGACGTCGTTGCAATCATCAGAACCCTGTCCTTCATCGTTGCTAGTCATGTTTCCTACGATTAAATATAGTCAATTAATTCCGGACCTAATAAAATGAATAATGACATAAAAAGGCCTATGTTTTACAGGAACGTTGACTCCTTCTCGGTGCGGCAAATCCCGGGCACTTGATATGTCCTAGTTTGTAGCACAAGTCATGCCGAAATTCATGGAAAATTTCGGCATGACCTTTGCAAAAAGGTGGAGAAATCGAGAAGCTGAAATTTGCCGGAATGGAAATGAATCAACATTCCGGCAAAAAACATAGGCCACTCAGCTTCATTCCCTGGAAACAGTGTTCAAATATCCATCTTCGACACCGCAACACATGTCCAAATATACACGAGCAACCACATGTCCAAATTTCAAAAGCTAATTCAAAAACAAAGTCTAGAATAAAATTCATTTCACTACTAATATAACAAAATTCAGTTAATTTTAGTGCTCTATAATGATGAAAGGAAAAAAATCCACTTAACTACTAATTTCATTCATTTAGGTTATTCATTTAACTTCACCTAATTAACCTACTGTACCACTACTACTAGCAGCACTACTAACCTAATTAAACTAGCAAAACTCTACTTCCCTAACTAAAAAACATCTAATTAGCATCTACTAGTACCACTACTGCCCTAACCTAATTAACATTTGTTGTCAACCACTACTATATACTACAAGCAGCATCTACCCTAAATAAACCCTACTGCCCTAACTAACTTTTGTTGTCAACCAATTTTTTTGCTCTAAACTAATTTTTGCTCTAACATCTACTACTTAACATCTTTTTCTCTAAATTAAAATTTTTGCTATAAATTAACTTTTACTCTACTAGTTTTTTCTCTAAAATGCACAGAGAGAGAGGAGTGGGGGACTTACAGAGAGGGGCGAGACGGTGGCGGGGAGGTGCTCGGCGACAGCGGCAGGGGCAGAGAGGGCGGGCTCGAGCAGGGGCAGCGGCGGTCCTGGGCAGGCTCGGGCGGCGGTGAGGTCGAGGGCGGCGACGGTGAGGTCGAGGGTGGCCTCGGGCGGCGGCATTGAGGCTGAGGGCAGCCTCGGGCAGCGGCGGTGAGGATAACGACGGCCTCGGGGGGAGACGGTGAGGTTGCGGGCATCCACGCCGGCAGGAGACGGCGGCAAAGTGGGGCGACGGCGAATTGGGGAGACGGTGGCGAGGGCGAGGGATTTAGGGGAGAAGTGGTGGCCGGAGGGAGGGAAACCGATGTTTAAGTGAAACATAACGGTAGCGCGTTCCTGAAAATGCGCTATAGCTAAGTTAGCTACAGCGCGTTTCCTGAGACGCGCTACTGCCATTCCTTTCTCCTTTTTCCCTTTTTTCATTTATTTTTATTTACATTTTATTTTTTCCTTTCTCCTTTTGTTATTTCTTCCATTTTCATTTACTTTTCTACTTGTTTTTCATTTTATTTTATTTTCGTTAGCAGTAGCGCCTTACACATAAACGTGCTGCTACAACAAAATTAGCGGCGGCGCTGTTTCTAAAAGTGCGCTACTACTATGTGTAGCCGATCGGCTTAGTGGTGGGAATTTTTGTAGTAGTGCTTTTACAACGGGACATGCTACTGCTATATATGTATCTGCAGCGCGGTTATTTAGCGCGCGCTACTGCTGTCTAGCAGTAGCGCCCTTTTTTAACATGCGCCGCTGCTAAAGTTCTGTGTATAGGCTTTTCCCTAGTCATGCATGCAAGTATCAAAAGGGAAGTCACAGCATGCACGTATGCATTGTACTCCATCTGTTTTGAAATATAAGTCTTTTTAGAGATTGCAACAAGTGACTACATACGAAGCAAAATATGTCTACATACATTCGTATGTTGTAGTCCATTTGAAATGTGTAAAAAGACTTATATCGAGTGCAGTGCTTTGATGCGTCGTGTCAACTCGTACAAGACAGAGAAGTTTGATTACTACAATGCCCTCTCCCTCGCGGACTAAGCTCTGGTGCCTTAACTGCACCTGCCTTTGGCTGCATGACAGGTGGGCCAACCACCTGTTGGGCCCACCTGTCATAGACGGAAAGGCAGGAGCAGTAAGTCAATGAAGTTGCATCCCTCCCTCGCGCATGAGCGTGGTGGCTGGCAGGACTAGTAGGAGCTTTCGCTACACGCTATCCCTCCCGCACGAGGTGGACGGACATGCAGCAGTGGATTCGATACTGTAGAAGTAGGAGTAACATCATTGTTCATCTTCTCGAAGAGGCGAAGAGCCAAGCGCAACCCGAACATGGCAGTTGCGAACGCTCGCGCGGTGCGGTGCCTTGCAGCACGCATGCATATAGCCAGGCTCTTGCATGAGACAAAATTGCTATTTGAGCCCACTATTGTAGTACTAGTACTTGCTAGTATAGCCCTGTAAACCGGAAAGGAGTACTTGCCTTTCTAGAGATTTCAACAAGTGACTAGACTACACCGCGTGCAATACTCCCTCTCTTCCGGTTTAGAGAAAGTACAATAGAGCTGAGTCAACGGGCTATAAGGATTAAACTAGTATATTTCTGCTTAGTTGGAGGAAAGAGAAGAGGAGAGAGAATGTAAGTGGGCTCTTCGTGAAGAGCCAGCTCTAGCACGTGCTCCTAGGCACTTTGTGAGAATGAAAGGTGGGCCACATAATAAAAAAGTAGTACACTCTTTTGATCTACTATTGTACATGTTGGCTATAAGATGTGATGTAGATGACATGGCACTGTCTTATAGCCAGCATCTGGCTATACTATTAACCATGCTCTTATAGGGCTCAAATCTCCAATCTCATCAACCAAGGCATTTTGCGATTGGAGGAATGTATCTCGTACTTTACAAAACTACCCTAATTAAACTCATGCATTAATTACGTAGTTTTCTTGTTTTCCTCTCCGCCTTGGTCGCGGTGCACAATATTGAGCACTCCTATATGTCTAGCCGCTCTATCTACATGCGGGACATCAAACCATCCGGGCCCGCATGCCATCCACCAAATCACAGCGAGGTGCTACAGTCGAAACTCACTGGTCACCCCGGTGTGGCCGTCATGACCCGTCATATCACAAAACCCACACCTTTACCAGCAGTGGTAAAGTGGCCTCGAAGTTGGACTGGACGAAGCAACCATCATTTCACTCGAACGCTCATTGAAGCCCTTTCTCCCCTTTCTTGAAGAAAACCTCACTCCAGGCTACTCACTTCTGCCATTTTTCTTCTGTACCAACGAACGAAAGGTGGGCGAATCAGTGATGCTGCTATATTTTCATTCCAAGAATCTTCTTTTTGCGAAGCACCGACCGATTCTCACAGCCTATTCTTTTCCCGTTTTCATTGCGATTGTAGTTTCCTTTCGATTGCTTTTTGTTTGTCAATTCATTGATGGATCCTGGAGCACTAGGTAAAGAGTTGTCGGCGGACAACCCACTGGAGACAGCGATCTCCAGGAACTAAGCATCGACCAATGAGTTGACCATGTTGGCGGGCCAACCCATGGAGATGAAGAACTCCAAGAAACAAGAACTGGCCAAAGAGTTGACGACGTTGGCGGATGAACTCCTCAAAGAAAGTTGGAAGAACAGCAAGGGCCCCATCGTGCCTACCCTGAAAACACTGATGGCCACCTATGCGAGGCTCAAGGCCGAGTTTGAGGATATAGTCGCTGTTGAGAAGCAGTATTCCCCTGGCAAGGTGATGGCCCACATCGAGGACGAGGAGATGGCCCCGGAGGGATGGGATCCCCCGGTGAGCTACACAAGGTAAAAAATAATGGCTTATTACCATAGTTGTGGTTTTTGATTATTTGCAATGTGCTTGCTAATATGTTTGGGTTGTGCAGGTGCCGGTGGACGTCCTTCATGATTCCGATGTTGCGGCCCGTCATGTGGACAACGCCCAGAGATCATTTTTGATGTTGCAGTCCGACTTGTTGGCATCGCCCCGGAGATCGATTCCCATGTCGCTGTCCATCCAATTGGACATCACCCCAGAGATCGATTCCCATGCCGCTGTTCGTGCTGTGGTCATTGCCCGAGAGATCGATGACAAGAAATAGTTGGTCGCGCTAATCCTTCAGGGTAGTTTGCATTGCCCTGTGTTTAATTACCAGAATGATGCGTATTATCAAACCATCTTAGGGCTAGTGCACTGTCTTGTGTGGGCGGTACTTGCTACTTTTGTTTGATAGTGAATCATGCGAAACCTCTCCGAGTTATGGAAAGAGATGTATCCTCACCAGCTTTTGATGTAATATATGGCATGCTTAGATGTAAGTTTGAACCATTTATCATATCAGCAGGGCTTGTTTGATGATTCTTGGTGTTAGAAGGCTAGCTACTATCCGAGCTATAGTACATGCAAAACACTCATCGAAGAGAAACGTTGGGGCTGATGAGCTCATGGTACGCTTATACTTATCCATCGTCGATCGGCCAATAGCCCAAGCTCCTAAAATTGTAGGCTTAATCGACACGGATGCATTCAGGCCTCATTTGGTTCATAGGGTAGGAAAATCGTAGAAAAAGTACAGAGACGTACAACAGAAAATCATAGCAGTACAGAGACGTACTCCCTCCGTTCCAAAATAGATGACCTATAGGCAGGATAGTTTGCCCCAGTGTTTTTTTAGGATGGCCTAGTTGGTTTCAGTGATATGACGTGGTACAGTGCCGTCCAGTCTTCTCGTGTGGTAGCAGTTTTGCGGGTACAGTAAGTTTTCTTTAAGAAGCGGAATTCAACGAAGTCATGATGGTTCCTTCGTCCGACCAACTTACAATGGGAAAGGTTGGGCCTGCGATACGACAGGGGTAGACCAGGATAATTTAAAAAAATAGTATAACTGCTGATTTATATTTATTTTTTATTTATGATGAATGCTAGCATTTCAACTCTTACGACGAAGAGTGCCAAACACGGCACATGTTGGATGTCCCACACGTTAGCGAAAGGAGTGGGACATGAACAGCGTGGTAGAGCCCAGCGCAAAAAAAAAACAGCGTGGTAGAGCGTCTCCACTTCTTCCACTTCTGGGTCGGAGACCACACGTAGTAGTACTAGTGGTATGAACGATACAAAGTGCGACCCGGAGAGAAAGATACGTCTAGTTGGAAGGTCTCGGGGCATACACATAAACAAATATAAAAGCTAATATGTGCCTCCAACTAATATAGTAGTAGTAGAGTACTTAGGCACGTACTCCATAACATCACCGTGCATTGCACATACAACATTTAGTGGTACTCCCTCTGTTCCAAATTACTCGTCGTGGTTTTAGTTCAAATTTGAACTAACACCACGATGAGTAATTTGGAACAGAGGGAGTACCTAGTAAGAGACAAATGTCGCCCAAGAGTTCCCTTCTCGACCCACTTTTGGGTGTTTGGTAGAGTGTATGGAGGGTGCATGAGTCCACACTAGTTTAGCACAAATACACTAGAAGCATGCATGAAGAGAGCATGCATGAAGAGGGGTGTTGAGTTGAGCATGCATGAAGAGGGAACAACTATGCTGAGACGAGAACACAACCAAACACACCCTATATGCCACGCATGTTCATACCGTTTGTGCCTTTCTACTTCACTTACTCCGGACTCCCCCATGGCCCACCTCACATTATCACCATATATATTTCTTGGAGTCCGTGCGCGGTGGGCGGGTGATCTCTTCTCCCTCCCCCTCTCTCTCTCTCTTCTCAGCCGACGCCTGCCGAGTGATTAGATTTCGGCTATCGACGGTTTATTCCCACATGTTAGTGAAAATGCGAGACAACGCGTGTCCCCTCTGGTGAGCGGCGTGCGAGCCGGACTGTCGGGGGTGCGACGCATATGATTCATAAGTGTGCCGCCTTTTCCTTTTGAACTTGCAAAGCATAACATTTTCGTGCGATCGGTCATAGAAATCCAGAACAGAGTGACAAGGGCGGTGCTTTCCGGCGTGTTACGCGGGCTAGTTTGAGTGATATGACGTCCTACAGTGCTGTCCACTTGCTCCATTTTTATGTAAGCAAGAGTCTACACTCTTACGCGGGAGGAGTGCGAAACACGGCCGATCTGATTTTGATCGAGGGAAAACAGTTCCCTGTGAAATAATGGAGCACTGTTAGCGATTATAGCATGATACTTAGGGCATCTCCAGCACTGGACCTCAAATTTACACATGCATCTATCCGAGGACACTGATGGATGACGTCCAATGCTGCCCGCATACCTTTTGACAACTATATGAACTAACCGGACAAAATTCGTGCAAACAAAGCAAATTTCAAATTAACCGTATGAAATTCATTACATTTCAAAAACTTTTCCTATAAAGTGGACAAAATTCATTACATATTTCACACAGACCATACTAAAACCTACTGTAAACCTAATCTAAATGATCACCGGCGCCAGACCACCATGTCCGGCCATGAACTTGAGAAAGTCGGCTATTACCTTTGCCTCCTCCTCATCTGCCTCGATAACCTCCTCCTCCGGAACACAAGGTTCTGAAGATTTCCGCCTCCACGTCGCCGTTAAGCAGCTAATCAGCCACCGATGTTTATCCTACCAAGCTTGGCGTCGACTGGGTGGAGGAGCGGTGGCCTTCCTGGGAATAGAGCAGCGGCGACCTACCGTGTACTACTCTTCCTCGCTGCCGGCTGCGCCCACACACGTGCGCTGGCTTCGTGGTCATGGCGGCGGAGGGCGGCCGGGGGGGAGACGGCGATCTCCTTTGTCTGCTCCTACGACAGTACATCCAAGAGAGCTTTGTAGCGCGCTCGGAGCGGGGCCGCCAATGTCCTTCGTCTGCTCTTGTGACAGTACGTCCAAGAGAGCTTTGGAGCGCCAGGAGGCCATGGTTGGAGTGGTGCCGACAGAAGGAAGGGACCAGAGGAGAATGAGTGTGGGTCTTTCGCTATGGCTGGGAGCGGGGGCTCAAGTTAATATAGCGGGCGAATGGTAATGAGCCGCGGCAGACGGATGTACTGCTGGCGCCGGAGTAGGTTCGTCGGCAGCCGCGTGTCATTAATGTGGGCGGCGAACGGAAGGATAGCCGTGGTGTCATTAACGCGGAATAGTCGCTTGCACCGGGATGTTGCGCGGGTGGTGCTCTCTCGGCCGTCGCGCTGTTGCAATGCTGGTGCCAGTGAGAGGTCGCGTGAATGCAGACGCTGCTTCAGTGACTTAACCGTAGGTGCGTTGTATCACAGACATGTGGGCCCAATAGGCATCTGGCCCGCATGTCAGTGACACACCAACTGCACCTGCAGTTAAGGCCGATGAATGCGGCATTGACGTTCTGGAGAGACGGTGATTGTTTCAGGCGGGAAGCATGCGCTAGCGATGGAAGGGGTTTCAATAGGCCAGGGCGGTCAGACGTTGGCGTGGTGGTAAAATTTGAACTCATGGATGATGAGCCTTTGAAGCGTATGCAGCACGTATTGAGTACTTGCAACCGCTCTTGTCGCCAGCTAGCCTTCAACGACCACCAAAGCTGTCACCAAGCGTCATTCATGCCACCGCGCCGCACACTAACCGGTAAGGAAGCGATGGCATCCCGCCGGCACCGAGTTCCTCGCCGCCCATGACCGAACACAGAATTGTAGGGAAGCGGTGGCATCCCGCCGTGCCGAGTTCATCGCCGCTCACGACCTCACACCTATGTGGGTGGAATTTTAAGCTGCCAAGGCCGAATGGGAGGTAGAGCAAGAGGCGGCCAAAGCCGCAAAGAGGGAGCGGAAAAGTCAGAAAACACTCAAGAAAAGAGAGGCCCGCCGCCGCAAGAAAGAAGAGGACGCACGCGCTGCTGCGGAGAGGATGGCGGAGTTCCAATCACAGTGGGGTGTCGCCGACAAATCCGGGAAGGAGAACGACGGCCTCTGGCCAGCATGTGAGAAGTAGTAGTACTAGTAGTTAGTATCTGTGTCTGTGTCACCCATAGGTTTGTTTAATTTTTTACGAGCATGTACCAGTACTACTAGTTACTACTATAGTTTTTAGAGAAAATTACAAGTACATTAGCCAAGACTCAATGGAAAAATTCCTATCCTATGCATCAAATGACATCTCTTTCTCTATAGGAATTGAGATGCATGTCATCTCATTTCCTATGATTTTCATATTCCTATAAAATTCCTATCCTATGAACCAAAGGAGTCCTATGCTGGAGTAACTACTGTAGCTAGCAGTACTGCTGGTATAGTAGTTTTCTTCAAGAAGAAGAATTCAACGAAGTCATGATGGTTCCTTCGTCCGAGCAACTTCACAGTGGGTAAAGTTGGGCCTGTGATTTGACGGCTCATTAGTAATTACTACGACGCGACGACCGGGGTGACTCTCCCTTGTAGTTCTCCGGGCATGGCAAGTGGACCAGGATGGTCGATGTCCCACATGTCGGTGAGCGGAAGTATTCTTTCCGATATCGAGCAGCAAGGAAACCGCGTGGTATAGTATCACTAGTGATTTATATTTTTTTATTTCTGATGAATGCTAGCGTTTCAACTCTTACGACGAAGGAGTGCCAAACAAACGGCACGTGCTGGATGTCCCACACGTCAACGAAATGTGTGGGACATGAACAGCGTGGTAGAGCGTCTCCACTTCTGGGTCGGAGACCACACGTAGTAGTACTACTGTAATAGTGGCATGAACGATAGAAAGTGCGACCCGGAGAGAAAGACACGTCTAGTTGGAAGGACTCGGGGCATACACGTAAACAAATATAAAACCTAATATGTGCCTCCAATTAATATAGTAGTAGTAGAGTACTTAGTCACATACTCCATAACATCACCGGGCATTGCACGTACAACATTTAGTGGTAGTAAGAGACAAATGCCTATATGCCACGCATGTTCATACTATTTGTGCCTTTCTACTTCACTTAAACATTACACAAGTTCGCATGTCCACTCCTGGGTGCATGTCCATCTCGTAGTTCCAGTCCCATGTGTTCTTCATATAGATGGAACGATCCTTGCATGACATGTGCACCTTGATGCTAGATGTCTCACATGTTGGCAAAAGGATGAACAAATCTCACGTAAAAAAATAGAGTGGAAGAACATAGATTCCCGACGACCGAGAAGGAGCAAGGAACCTCGCGGTGGAGCGTCTGCACTCATAATATTTTATATTATTCAGCGATATAAAATGAACCAATCATCTCCACAGTGGACTGGAAGAGTACGAAACACGGCAGCCCAGTGTAGTTACATTATACTAGTACATGGCTAACCCATGCTATCACCATACATCTTGGCTTATGTGCGACACCTATCTCTCGTAATCCAGCAGCCGTATAGCTTCTCCCTCCTCGTCTCTCTCAAAATGCGGCGGGCTGGCGTTTTTGTCGTCTATTGAGGTTGGTTAACTAATCACATGTTAGCGACATGCCAAGAGCATTCTAAAAAAATTACTTTCACGTTCCGTTTTCAAAAAGAAAAAAATCCTTTCACGTACGAATTTGACTGTATGCTTTGAGCAACTTGCATGTCCTATACTGCTCCTGTTTGGATACTCGAACTTAGCTAGAGGTTAGACTAACTCATGACTAACCCTGAACTAACTGTAGCCAAAGAGGTGATTGGGTGACAGGGTTAGATTGACAATAAATGCACTTGATGGAGAGAGAAAAGTGATTTTTCAGTGGTCCCAATGAGAACTATCTCCAGTTAGCACCTCTCGGGTGGGATAGTTTTTTTTGGTGGGTTCGGTGCAACTTGCTCCAATTTAAACCCTCATGCTTGGATCCCCAACTAGCTCAAACTAACTCTAACCCATGGATCCAAACAGGGCCTATGGCCAGCCTCGACGCGGAGCAGTCGCGTGCACCGGGAAGCGGCGCTCTCTCGGCCGTCGCGCCGCTTCAAAGCCGGTGCCAGTGAGAGGTCGCCTCCGCTTTGGCAGGGCACTAATGCGGCACTGACGCTCCAGGGCGACGCTGACTGTTTCACGCGGGAAGCGCGCTGGCAAGGGAGTATAAGTTTTGAACTGTTTCAGGTGTAGTACTTGTAGTTTGCAAAACTACTCAATTATTGCACTTAGTTTCCTAAGAAATTGTGGTAAAAACATTACTCCACAGCCCGCTTCCCTTCTCCTTCCCCTTCCACCGCCCATGCATGTCCGCGGGAAGCGACCGGTCAACCCTTATATAGGAGTGCTAGCTCAAAAAGATGCATGCATGACCACTAAAATTTCCAGATTAAAGCGCCACTCTAGCGGGAGTATGGCGTATGTTGTTACCTTCGGCCAGGCTATGGCTACCGGGCGACCACGACCAGAGAAGAGGCGGCGGGAGGGGAATGAATGCAACTACTATTTGGGTTCACCGTCCGGCTTAAATAAATGCACAGCATCACGTGTGCCCGTGG
The DNA here is from genome assembly GCF_056163025.1 of Triticum urartu. Classification (NCBI taxonomy): domain Eukaryota; kingdom Viridiplantae; phylum Streptophyta; class Magnoliopsida; order Poales; family Poaceae; genus Triticum; species Triticum urartu. The sequence continues at coordinate 382,484,101 of NC_141879.1, read as the reverse complement.
GTGCACAAATTGTAACATACGTGTCTGCTTAAGTGGGCGTCACGTAACTGGTGTGTGTGTGTGTGTTTGAGATTCTGAGAGACAGAGTGCGTGTGTGCGAATCTACTCTTCGGACATGTACTCAACCTTTTGCATCGGGATATAAGTATAATGGTATTTACTTTAGCTAGTGATTTACGTGGCCATGTTAACGTGGTTGTGTAAAAAATGTCACTTCCTGCTCGTGATTTGCGTTATATAATTACAAGCAAGATGCTTGTGCATTGCACGGAACATCAATATGCATTTTTTTACAAAACACCTGCTGTGATTTACCAATGCAGGAGTAATCCCATGTGTAAAAACTAACGATATTTCAAGAATTTTATCGGAAAACTGGTATCTCGAGAATGTCATTGAAAAAATGAAAGATGAGAGATAAGGTGAGGAGGAGTGGAGTGTGGTGGTGACTGGTGGTTGGAATGGGCGGAGGCATGGGGAAGGACGGCGCCAGCAGGCGGCAGCGGCCACCATGCTAGATTGTTCTAGAGACTTCCTTTTTTAATTGCTCAGCAATGAGGTTGTGGGAGATAAGGATGTGGAGAGAGGTGTGAGTATCTTTTGTAAAATTATCATAGTTTTCTTTCTATCCGTTAGATATAGATCAGATGGTCTATATTAGAAGATGGCAGGCACACCATCATCGCCAACTCGGTTTTTTATAAGGATACAGATGATAAGTTTGCTAACTACAAAAAGTAAACTGGAATTTGTCCATGTTATACAAGTAAATTGAGGTGATTGTTTATCATACGGGTATGGTTGGATGAAGGGTGGTAGGAACAAATGCTCCGCCTAGAGCATGTGTGTGTGAGAAGGAGTCTTAGTGTGTGTGTGTGTGGGTGTGTGTGTGTGTGTAAGAGAGAGAGAGAGATGGAGTCTTAGTGTGTGTGTGTGATGGAGTCTTAGTGTGTGTGTGTGTGTTTGTGTGGGTGCATGCGTGTGTGTGTGTGTGTTTGTGTGTGTGTGTGTGGGTGTGGGTGTGTGTGTGCCGCGGGGTCCTCGGTGGCGGATGTAATTTAAGTGTGCATGGCTTCATCATAGAGAGGTGATGTGTATGGCAAAGGCCACTAATGATGGGGTGTGAGAGAGAAAATGCTCGTAGAGAGGGAAGATAAGGTGTGTGCGTGTGAGAGGAGTTGACATTGAGAGAATGTGTTTGTTCGACAGACACCGAGGAAGACTACTATATATCGATGGTGCATGTAGGCGGGAATTAAACGAAGGGATGGTCTTATTGGTTTCGGGGACATAGGGGAAGAGTGAGAGGGGGGTAGCTAGAAGGAGATTGTTAAGTGTGAGTGTGTGTTTTACCCATCCAGGCAGAAGTTATGTGCACACAAAAAGAGAACGATTCGATGTGGCGTTAGGGTTGAGGGTAATTAACTATGTATGGAGACATAGAGACCTTGAACGTGCATGTGAGAGAGGTATATATGTATTCGTGGGATGTGTGTGTGTGCGCGCGCGCATGATCGAGATAAAAGAAAGAAGACATAAGTCATAAGATCAACGACATGGGAGACACAGATCGGTATGACAATATGCATGCATGTGAGAATGCAGGGAAGAAGGCCCGACAATTGAGCATGTGTTTTTGTCTTTAAGAGATAGTGGCGTGGGCTGGAGCATGCATCTATGGCGAGCAGAGGGAGTGAGGCACAACGATTGTGCAAAAGAGATCAACCTATAAATGAAAGAAGGTTGATGGAGAAACAGATAAATAGAAAGATAAAGATGCTAGCTAGTGTGCGTTAGAGATAGGAGTCGAGTGGATCAGAAGGTTGAGTTATGTGTGTGGGTGTGAGAGAGATGAAGACAGGGTGCATGTGACTCACATACAAACAAATATCGGAGAGAAATGAGATCCAGAGAGACGGAGTTATGTGTCTGCGAGAGAGAAATATATTTCACAACGAGAGTGATAGCTAGAGAGACATATGAGGGAACGCAAGATATCTCTAGGGAGAGAGAGAGAGTATGTGCGAGCGACATACAAGAGAACAGTGGAGAAATATGAGACCCTGGGAGACAGAGTTTGTGTTTGTGTGTGAGAAAGAGATATTTAAGAGGAAGAGTCGTAGGTTCTCATACCTAAGGAGAGAAAGACATCTCTGTATGAGGGGTGTGTGAGTGGCACACAGGGGAATAGTAGAGAGAAATGAGACCCCGGTAGACAACGTTTTGTGTTTGTGTGAGAGAAAGAGATTCCACATGGAGAATCATAGTTAGAGACACATAGTAGGGAGCGAGATATACTTAGAGAGAGATAGAGTGATGAAGTTCGAGGGAGAGAGTACCGTCAGTGTGTTACGAAGATAAAATATCATTGTCGACATACAGGTAGCACGAGAGATTCCCGAGAGACGATGAACGTGTATAGGTCTAGAGAGATAGTCCTATAAAAGCATGAGTGATAGTTATATAAGATGAATATCTCGATTAAATGGGATTCAAATATTTAAACTGGAGATCACGACATCGATAATATCATAAAGCAAATTGGTGCATCAAACATGCATATTCATTTGAATTTGGGGACACATGTAATGCTATATAGTTTATCAATATTGGTGATCCATAGATTCTTTAATTAGAGACAATGCATGGTTTATATGCAATTAATGTCTAAACAGGATTACACTATATGTTGCGTGTGTGAAACACATTATACATGTTTGAGAAGTAAAAAAACCGCATGAAACACACATTAATTGGAGACGGTTAGCGAGGAATGCATACATTGGATTTCAACATAAAGTGGTTTCAAATATTTGAAAATCTAAATTGATGGATACAACCTTATGAATCTGAGATCATGCCATTTGTAAACCATATTTATGTATAAAGGGTGTTGTGCTTTTGAAAATATATATAAAAAATGATGTATATATAATTTTATTCCAATCGAAAATGGCTCCCGCCCGAAAAAAACAGAATACAAACGAGATTCAAATTGAGTTGGCACGGTAAACATGCACTCTGCAAAATTTGAACGAAGGGGGGAAAGTCGCAGTAACCGCCCGAAACCAAAATCTGCAAGATGGAAATTACTACTGCCTATCCCTGCCACGCAAAGCCTATCTGCTCGATTTCTATAGGTTTCAATAGGGGTAGGATTGTAATTTCACTCAACCGTGACATAACCGCCTCTCACCCGGATTCATACACGGTGGGCGCCAAAACACAGTGTGTCCTCGGCCGAAATTGACTCCCTCCCCGATTCATACACGGTTGGCACCAAAAACAAACTCTCGCCGGCAAATATTCGGTGTATGCGAGATTACCGTCCTATCCCCAACCGACTAATATTGCTGTGCTGTAGGAAATTTGAAACGGGGGCTAAGTTTGTAAATTTCCTCGCATTTGAGACAAGTGCGCCCTGAAGACATGGTTCCCCCTTTCTCCCTACCTCCATTTCCCCATTCGTACTCCGTGGGCGCCAAAACACCCTCTCCACCCCAGCCTCCTCCGTCCGCCACCCCATCCACCGTCGTCCTCCTCCACCATGCCAGAGCTGATACCCCGTGGGCGCCAAAACACCCTCTCCTCCCCAGCGAAGGGCCGGTGAAGTAGAGCCTTCCGCGGCGTTGACGAGCTCGGCGATGCGGTCCAGCCAGTCCTCGTAGAGGTCGTCGACTAGACGGTAGCGTAGGAGCTCGCGTGACATGAGCAGCGCGGCCTGCGCATCCATGGGTGCGCGGCCAGCGTGAGAGGACGAGTCAGCCGGAGTTAGCGACGGGGTGGCGGTGGGGCCATCACGGCACACTGAAGGATGCAGCAAAGAGGCTTGCTACTCGTTTGCCGCCGGACTGGTGACGGCGTTGGCGGCAGGTGACGGAGAACGACGGGGAGGCCTGCCTACTAGGGTTGTCTGAGCGATACGGGCGGCGAGAGCGGCCCGGTGCTCCGTGCAAGCTCGGCGTGCGTCGGCCATGAGCTTGGTGGAGTGACGAAGCGTGGGTCGACACAGAAGAAGGCTTCGGCGCACCCCTACCTGGCGCGCCAAATGTTGGATATCGGGTTCCGACAAAACCCTCAAGGTTTGAACACTGGGGTGCGCAAGAAGATTTCCCCCTACCGAATCACGCCCTCAACCTTGCCACGATCTCGAAGGCAAGCTCGACGAACTCGCAACACAAGAGACGCAAGATTTATACTGGTTCGGGCCACTGTTGTGGTGTAATACCCTACTCTAGTGTGGTGTGGTGGATTGCCTCTCGGGCTGAGGATGAACAGTACAAGGGGAAGAACAGCCTCCTGAGGTGAGGTGTTCTTGTGCTTGGTGGGTGTGTGGATGGGTTGGATCTAGTCCAGGATGAGATGGCTGAGGCCCTGTTTTCATTGCCTCCTACTATGGTGGCTAATCCTATTTATAGAGGCCCTGGCCCTCTCCCCAAATATTGAGCGGGAAGGGATGCCACAACGACCAATTTGAAAGGGGAGCTAGTACAAGTTATCCTGACAAAAGCAGTCTTCGCCTGCCAAAGGCTCTGGTGGTGACGCCGCCTTGGGCTCCATGGTGACCTCCGTCTTGCTGTCCTACTGGTCTTGGTATCGTTGCCCCGATATTGAAACCTTTGCTTGACACCTCGGTACTCCTCGCCCGCGCTTGCCTCCTTAGCACCAAAGAGGGAACAAGGACACTGTGCGCGCTGGCGCCCGCCTGGTCTCGATCGTCATGGCTCACGTCATTGGAACCTTGCAGGTTTGCCTGGCCTTTATCTCTCCGCCCCTCGCGAGCCAGCCTGGTGAGGCCGCTCCCGAGGAGGTCTTGTGTAGTCTTCCTCGCGAGGCTTGGCCCCTCACGAGGGTCTTGGATGCTTATTGGTGAAGATGGGCCGTACCGGCCTGCTTGCAGAGCCACGCCGTTCCTAGAACGCCGACAGCCCGTGGTACATCTGGGCTGTTAACGGACTAGTTTTAGTTTAAGCCATTTAACGGCCCATGCAGAAACTGGGCTATTTCTCGTCCGAAGTAACTTTAGGCCTATTAACGGCCCGTAGTGCTCGTGGATAAATTTCATCCCAACTGGCGTATCGGCATGTTAATGGCCCATGTAACAGTTGGGCCTAATTACAGCCCGCGTTGAATCTGTCTTGCTTACAGCCCATCTGTTAATGGCCCGTGTCACTGTTGGGCCCACAACCTGTGTTGATACCTACGTTCTTAAAGCCCATAATTTTATTTGGCCAAACAGGGCCCGGGATCTATTTTGGCATGTTAATGGCTCGTTCTATTTGGGCCAAACATAGGCCTTAGGCAGTTTCAGCCTGTATAGTCCCATGAATTTTTTGGATCAATGCTAGCCCAATCTAGTTTTTAGCCTGTTAAAAGCGAGTGGTATTCTTTGCCCAGCTGGCCAGAACTTTACTTGGCATGTTAAAAGCGGAAAACTACTATATGTTTAGACCTGCTAATGGCCCAGGATGATTATAGGACCATGTTTCGGCCCATATATAGCGAGTTACGGGCCGACCTGAATACCGACAACATTGAGATCCATTGAAGCTTCCTGCCTAAATTACAGCATACCGACTAAGAATAAACCTGGACTATACAATAAAGAAATTATGGCATATTACATCCACTGGGAATCAAAGTTCACCACCGGTGATAATAAAGCGCAACGTGACCGCGGATTACATACACTAGGCATCAAAGGTCGCCACCAGTGCGTATAAACACGCCAACAAAAGAATAACAAAACTAAGAGCACTTCAGAAGGCATTAAGCATGTCCTGGACGTGAACCGCAAGCAGCCAAACGAGCTGATGAGACCTTAGTTATGTCAACGACAGATGCTCCATCCCTAGTTGTATAGCACCAAAGCCCGCAACGCAGTCCTCTGAGATCTACTTTGCATCATTGACATCAAGTCGGAGCTGAGCTGAAGCAAGCCATTCCGCTTTAAGTTGAGACCGAAGAATTCGATCTGATTGAGGCAGCAACTGCACCGAGGTTGCCTCACAGCTGCTGGTGAGTAGCTTCAACTCACTGTCTTCAACAAGACAAGACCTTGGGGTCATCTTGCTCTCTTCAAGATGGTTTGGCTCACTATATTCCCTGAAGTTCTGCCTGGCATAATAGATACCACTTTGAAAGAGAAACAAGGAGACACGTAACCGGTTTCACAATTATTTAAGCAAATAAATGGATCTGTACCGCATAAGGAACATGTTTTTACAACTACAATTTAAAATTGGTAGTTGTTGCAAACATCCAATCAGTTGTAAACATGAAAGTAAACAGCAGTGGAGGAAATGATGCCTATCCAAATCTATACTAGAACAAAGTTTGAAGGCTTGAGAAGGATGTGCTTACATTACATGTTAACACGGGCTAGACAAAGCCCTTCTCCATGTTGATGGAAGGTAATTCAATAAATTCCCTAAAGAAACTTCTTTATAAGCGTTGCCATTATTCTACATTTTGTAAAGAGTAAGTATATATCAAATAATATTTGAAGAAATAGAGGATAATGAAGCTCAGGTGCAGAGTGATGATACATAATCAAATAGCAATTAATTAAGTACAGCGTTACAACGCAAAAGGTACTGACAAGAGGAATGAAGACATCAATGTTTGTAGTGGCGTTGGCTTTTTTCAACATTTTGGTAAGAGTAAATGTCGATCTGATAATTTGGAGAAAGTGGAGGGCAGGGCAGTTAAGATGTAGAGTAATGCTAGACAATCAACTATCTCGCAATGCAAGTACAGTAATCCTACCACCGCTCGTTATTACTAGTCGCTCAAATGGATGTATCTAGCACTATTAAGTTCTAAATACATCCAATTGAGAAACAATTAATTCGATACGAAGGGAGTACATGACAATAAGTACTTACATGAGCAATCCAAAACTTCATAACCATTGTATTAATTCTACATTTATCTAAGTGTAAATATAGATCTTATAATTTCGAGCAAAGGGAGGATAAAGAAGCGAACATTAGAAGTGATGCTACATAATCAAACAACAATGAGTGTAAGTATGTTGACAAAGGGCAAGAGGTACTGACAAGAGCAGCGCAGTGCCCAGTATTGTTGTGAGATCCTATGGTCCTTTGAGAAAGGAGATTCATCTGAGATTAGTTTTCATAGAAGAGGAAGGTATGGCATATGCAGAAATTTAGGAGTTCAAATTTTTAATTGATATCATAGATAGTATGTGACGCTGGGCTTTCTGTAGTTCTAATAGGGGTTTGGCCAGTGGAGTAAGGGTAAAGTGTGGTATAGTTCGGCCTGTATTTTCTGTGGTTGCTGATCTATCTGATTTAATAGGTATCGCTAACTTTTCCAAATACCTACTTTGTACTCCTTGAGGATCTGCGCTCACCCTCTTCCTTTTGGACATCTATTATGAAAGAACAACGTTTGACTGGAAAAACATAGTATGATGACACATGGTAGGTACCGAAAATGGATAGGTCTCGTATATACTCATATATGATGCTTAAACTTAGCAGATGGTGGTGTAAGAAAGTAGAAGTAATGCAGGAGGTCATCTGCAAAATATGTGCGACCAATACAACCTTGCCAAGTTAGAGCAAGCACCTTGATGGGTGAATAAGATAGGCCATCCTCCACCATGCCAAGTTTGTTAGCCAGTGGATTGTTCCGCAATATTCCTCTCGTGCGCCCATTCTTATATTCATTTTGATCATGTTCAACACTTCACATGCATGAAAAGATAAAAACAAGTGAGATTATCTTTGTAATGTAGAAGTGAATCTAATCCAATACTGCCTCCCTGTAAACCCCTTTGTGCTATCTTTGCAATTCTTCTAAGAGATGCCGTGCATGCTGTAATTTGGTGTGTGCATTAATATAATGTGGCCTCTACTCAAAATATGAGAGCTCCATAAGTGACGATACTTCGCAGATGACAACTTCAACATATAGTAAAGAAGAACAAGTCGCCTGACCTGACATATTCAAAAATATACTAAGGGAGAACAACTCGACCTAACCAGTCGACCACAAATGTCTCTGCTACTCTTCCCAACAAGGAACATACTTATTAAAGAAGAGAAGAGGATCATGTTAAAGAAGAGCTGAAGAGCAAGCGGATTGAAGATATTACAAGTTTTTCTATACAATGTCGGTTGCCCACCCATGATGAACCAGAGCGCACAAAGAAATAATATTCCTTGTGGTCTCTCCATATGTGGCTCACATGCATTTTGAAACTAAAGTAGGAACATTTAGCTGACCAATTAAACATGTCTTGGTTTGAATAATATCAGCATAATATCATATTCGAATTTGTACAACTAAGCTTGTATAGCTCGACGGGTGGAGCAGTGCTATTATGACACGAACCACGTAGGCTAATCGTGATCATCATAAAATGGGGAAACCATAAGCATGATGAGTATAGTATTGACCATGGCAGTGGGATGGCAGATCTGAAGCTGCAAACCGTGCAGAGGATAGTTAGCAACCGATATTTTCTTTTAAATAACAACTAAGATTTGGTATGGACAAGAAAGTACAGTCAACAAATGACGAAGAAATACAATTCTGCTATCTCTCTATATGTCTGTTAACTAATATCAGTATCATATCACAATCATATTTGAACAACTAAGCTTTGGAATTATGAAAGCACCTACGCAGATCATAGTAGGGTAGATAAAGGGGGAAAACCCTATGCATCAAGAGTAAATTCGGGAAAGTGGAACTAGCTGGACCATATGGGCTTGTATTGTCGGTGCAGCAAGAAAGAGTTCGGAAAGGCTTCGACCCCAAAAGGGGCAGCTCTATTCAACTCTAGGCACAATATTGTTACTATTAGTCTAGACTATCAAAGGCGACATAGCTCCCAACATTTCTCGGATATTATGGCAGACCATCTAGAATCATTGAAAACATCCATCTGAAGTGACCCAATAGACATGTCGACTACAAATGTCCCTGCTCCACTTCCTGACATGGAACATACTGTACTACTCCCTCAGTTCTTAAATATAAATCTCGCAGAGATTCGAATGCAGACTACATACGGAGCAAAATAAGTGAATGTACATTCTAAAAAGAGTTATGTTTTATCGAAAAAGGCTTTTGCCCCACTTTATAAATAAAGCAACGATGAACAACAGCAGGTACAAACGCACTCCACGACAACACACGCACGCACCCAAGGCAGTTTAGGAACGGAGGAAGTAATATACTTATTAAGAAGAACAGAAGAGGGACATGATAACTAATAGCAAGCAAATTTCTCTACTTTTTTCTCTACTCTTATACTCTTATCTGTACTCTTATAAAAACAGAGTTGGTGATGATGTTGTGCCTGCCATCCTGCAATATAGGCTGTCCGATTTATATCTGACGGATAGGAAGGAAACTATGGCAATTTTGCAAAAATATACCCACACCACTCTCCACATTTGCAAATAAGGCCTTCCCTTGTTCATCCTTTTCTCCCACAAGATAAACTGCTCATACAAATGCATCTTGATGTTCCATGCAACGCACGAGCATCTTGCTAGTTAGCCCACTCATGATGAACCAGAGCACACAAAGAAATGCAAATCCCAGTTGTCTATCTATATGTGGCGCACATGCTTTTCGAAACAAATATAGGAACATTAGCTGACCAATTAAACATTCTTTGTTTTAGTAATATGAGCATCATATCAGATTCGTATTTCAACAACTACGCTTTCGAATTATGAGTGGCATGTTGTTTCGCTTGATGGGTTGAGGTCTTGAGGAGCAGTGCTAGCACGACACGAAGCACCTACGATGATGGTAGTGAATATAAAGGGTGGAAACCATAAGCTTTACCCGTATAGTGACCGTACCATGGCGGATCTGAAGGTGCAAACAGGACAAAGGCTACTTCACAACCAATGTTTGCTTTCAACTAGCCACTACGATTTGGTACGGACAAGAAAAGTACAGTAAACAAGTTACGATCTATTTTCCGGGTAAGATCAATGACTTAAGCAGATATGAAAGAGTACCACCTCTCTTGCGAAGCCGTGTAGGCCCATGCTGATATGTTGAGGGTGCTACGGGTGCGATGGCTGTCGGAGGCGTGGAAGAATACTTTAGACGGAGACGGCCGGGTCGGGGGATAAGTCCTGTTGCCGTGAACGAGGTAGTCGTAGGAGCGGCAACGATAAGGTGGATGACGGTGCCTATGAAGCGAGAGGACGAGATAAAAGAATCCTGGTCCGGCGCTGTGGATGAGAGACTTCCATCTCTTCCAGTGGATGACGGGATAGGGGAAGCGCCTCCGCAAGGTGGAGGATGAGGTGGCGGACGGAGGAGGCTGGCTGGAGTGGGGAGGTTGTTGTGGCGTCGATGGTGTATGAATGGGGAAATGGAGGGGAAGGGGGGATCTCAAATTTGGGACGCGCTTGTCTGAAATGTGGGGAAGTAACGAACTTATCCCCCATTTAAAATTTCGGACATCTCATCGGTTGATGATAGGACGTTAATCTCGTATCTCCCCAATATTTGCCGGTAGCGATTTCAGGCGAGGAAATGGTGTTTTGTCTCCCACGGTTGGCGCCCACAATGTATGAATGGTGCTGACAGGTAGGGCGGTTGTGTCATGTCTGAGGGAAGTTACACATCTGCCCCTATTCAAAATATTTGCCTACATCGATTTCGAACAAGGAGAGTTTGTTTTGCCGCCCACCGTGTATGAAATGCTGAAATGGAGTGAGAGACATAGGTCTTTCGGATGAGCTTGAATCAAATGTGTTTTGCCACCCACATTTGGTGCCCACCGTGTGTGAATGGGCTCAAAGGCGCTCATGTCATGTATGACTGAAGTTACTAGTCTATCCCTATGGACAGCAGTGGAAATTGGGTCAATTAGGATGTGAAGTGTCAGGGGTAGACAATAAATTCCGTTGCATAAACACTTGCTTTGGGCAGCCAGCAAATGATAGTGGGTGTTTTGCTGCTTCGTTCAAAATTTGGGATAATTAGCATTCACATTTACCCTAGGCCCTAACAACTAAATTCAAACCCAATTTGTATTCGATTACGAATATCCATACATCATTCTACGTTTTGTTATTTATTTCTTCAAAACCACGCAAAGATTTATTCCATCTTTGTATATGAATATGATTTAGAAATGTCTTGATCTTCAAATTCGGTAGGTTGGATACACTTTAAGTCAAATAGTTATTTCATCCAATACAATATGCTCACATGAAAAACAGTTCACCTTATGTCAATCATACAAGTACTGAGGATTACCTCGCCTAAATTTTTTTGATCATTACAACACATGGACAACATAGGGGGTCTTACAACATAATCGATTTAGAGACACGACATGACATGAAAGTATAGTAATCTAATGACAATTTCAACTGGTATCTAAAGAAGAACTAGGATTACCCTAGGCTTCAGATAGTAGAAGAAGCAGGACCACCTCTGTCTTCAAATGCAACATTCTTACTTCCTCCAATTCTTGGGTTGCTTGCATAATGCGTGCAACTAATTGCATAATTTCCAGCCCCAAGCCCAAGATTACCTCATTCATGGCAGCCACACCATCTCTTTCCGCCTCTAGTAGAGCCTCAAGAACGATACACTACTACAGGATGCCGCTAACGCGACACTATGATCAGAGACCATTCGAGAAACTGTGTGCGATGCAATAATTGCAAACGGTGCTGTATGAAAACCGTTAGAAATGTATAAAACGTTTGCGACGACGAATGCATCAAACACGGTTCAGGTTTTAGTTGCATGTGCGATGAAGGGCATACGATTCAGTTCAATTGACAGTTTGCGATGAGGAGGAACAAAAGAAACGGGCAGCCACATGAAGGCGTGTGCGATACACAGCATACGGTTCACTCGGATAAACTATTTGTGATTAGGCAACACAAAAGAAATGGTCAGCTAGATCAAGGTGTGTGTGCTTGAGGACATACGCTTCAGAAGTATTAAAGTTTGCGATTAGGCAACATAACAGAAATGGGTCAGCCAGGTCAAAGTGTCTACGATTGATGGCATACACTTCACATGGCTGAACTATTTGCGATTAGCCACAACAAACTGAAACAGTTAGATAGATCAACGTGTGTGCGCTAGACGGGCACACACATTCTAATAAAAAGAACCGTGCGCGATGGTGCTGGCATTGCCTACTACGGTGCATCCTATGGTCCAAACGCCACGTATGCGGCCGAGAAGGCGTACGTGCCCACGTTATGCCTTCCGGGATTAGTGCTGCACTTATAACCATCAGTAAATTTTGAGCATGCATCTGGTCACATTCCAAATTGCAAACCTGTTCACACCGAGCAAAAACTAAACAGTTTCCCACTTAGGAGCGTATTACTACATGGCTATAAATACTACTACTCCAAGATGACTGCACATTCCTCCTCAACTCCCCATCCACAAAAAGTCAAAAAAACAAGTCATTCATCATCGTTCCCTTGCGTCTGCCATGGCCAGCGTGAGTTCTGGGTCGCCAGGGAGAGGCGAGCCTGGAAGCGGGAGCACGAGAGATGTCCCGCCTCGCCGCGATAGCAGCCAACATGTCCCGCCGCACGGCCGTAGCAGCAAAGAGGTCCCGCCGCGCCACCGAAGCAGCACAGAGGACCCGTCGCGCTGTCGATGCAGCAGACTGGTGCGGCCGCGCCGCGGAAGCAGAAGAGATGTCCCGCCACACCGCGAATGCAGTAGAGATGTCCTCCCTTGCCGCGGTGGCCTCGGAAAATGCGTCGCGCTCATGCAAAGACTCTTACGGGCGCATGCATGCCCTCGTCCTTAGGAAGATGGATCAGATCTCTAGGTGGGCGAGGTTGCAGGATGACCTACAAGCCTCGTTTGAATAGTCTATCGACGTCATCCCGCTACTAAATGAGAGCAATGCGAAGCTCCGGGCCGAGTGCGACCTACTGAGGGCGAAGATCGTCGGAAGTAAGGAGCAGCAGGAGCAAACCACTTCCTTGTAGAAGTGGATCGGCGTCATCGTCGAGAAACTTATGGACGAGAATGCCATGCTGCGCATCAAGCGCAGAAGGCTGGTGGAGGAATCCGTGGATGCTCTCAACCAGCATCTTGAGGACAAGAAAGAGCTCGTTGCCGCCCGCCGGGGAGACTAGTTGTCTTCCTTCTTCTTTTGCCCTTGTGTATATCGGATGATGCTGCATGTTCCTTTTTTAATTATGTTTATAAATATGTAAGACAATTATTATCCAATGTCATCGTCCTCATATTCATCATGCTTGGTATAAGTCGCAGTCGATGCTATATAAGTCCGTCGGATCTTACATCAAGATCTGTGCAAAACTTTCTTTTCAAATTTTCATTTCTCTCTCTTAAATCTCAGTCCAGTGAGACATATAGCCACACCATAGAACAGGTGCTCGGGCGCCATTAATGGAAACATTGGGAGGGAGGTGCGCGGCGGGTAGCGGTCAAAAGGGCTCTCCTCCCGTTGAGCATGCGCAGGGGTCTAATCGCACGCCTCCCGTACTCAAATAGCTACCCCGCATGGCACCTCCTAGCCAATAAAAAAAGGGGACGCGTGGCCGCACGTAATTGGTAAGTCGAACTCCCACAGTTTCAATAATACTTGTGTTTCCGATTTGTAACATGACATCACTTGTTCCAAAATGACTTTGTTGATTGTTAAAGTGTGCGCCTTCACAAATAGGACAGAAAATACCACAGCATGTTGGTGCCATGTCATGAGACCATGCCAAGTTTCATGATTTTTAGGTGTGTTTTGGAATTATAGGAATTAAAAAAAACCAAGTTTCTCAATCTTTCCGGCCGAGTCACGACACCCAGATGTTTGAATTTCACTCCCATCTCTTGCATGGGACCTAGAAATTCACCCAAGGACACACATGTGATTTTTCAAACAACTTTGGTGCACTGGAGCATGTGCTTGTAGTTCAAATTTGAATTATGCACATTAAATGCCTAGAAACTCAATTAATGTATAAAAAAGGCCAACGAAGCCGGAATAATTCCAAAATTTAGCACGATACTTCTATTTGGTCTAATCTGGCTGTGTAAAAAAATTAAGGCGGGAGAAGGAAGTGTACGTATGTCGTTTCACACATGGAGGTGAAACGTTCCCTCTCGGAACCACGAGCCTTCTTGAGGGAAGCTCCGGTTTGCATGAAGCTTACACCAAAGCTTGTCCCAATTCGGGCAAAAAAATTACCGCAGCATGCTGGTGCCATGTCATGACACCATGCCATGTTTCATGATTTTCAAGCGTGTTTCCGAAGTACAGGAATTAAAAAACCAAGTTTCTCTATCTTTTCGGCCGAGCCACGATGCCTAGATGTTTGAATTTCACTCCCATCTCTTGCATGGGACCTAGAAATTCACCCAAGGACACACATGTAATTTTTCAAACAATTTCGTTGCACTGGAGCCTGTGCATGTAATTCAAATTTGAATTATGCACATTAAATGCCCAGAAACTCAGTTAATGTATGAAAAAGGCCAAACGAACCCGAAATAATTCCAAAATTTAGCACGGTACTTCTATTTGGTCTAATCTGGCTGTGAAAAAAAATTAAGGCGGGAGAAGGCAGTGTACGTATGTCGTTTCGCACACAGAGGTGACACGTTCCCTCTCGGAACCATGAGCCTTCTTGAGGGAAGGTCCGGTTTGCAAGAAGCTTACCCCAAAGCTTGCCCCAATTCAGGCAAAAAATTTACCGCAGCAAGCTGGTGCCATGTCATCACACCATGCCAAGTTTCATGATTTTCAGGCATGTTTTGGAAGTACAAGAATTAAAAAACCAAGTTCCTCTATCTTTCCGACCGAGCCACGATGCCCAGATGTTTGAATTTGAGTCCCATCTCTTGCATGGCACCTAGAAATTAACCCAAGGACACACATGTGATTTTTCGAACAACTTTGGTGCACTGGAGCATGTGCTCGTAGTTAAAATTCGAATTATGCGCATTAAATGCCCAGAAACTCAATTAATGTATAAAAAAGGCGAAACAAGTCCGGAATAATTCCAAAATTTAGCACGGTACTTCTATTTGGTCTAATTTGTCTATGTAAAAAAACAAAGGCCGGAGAAGGTAGTGTACGTATGTCATTTCGCACACAGAGGTGACACGTTCCCTCTCGGAACCACGAGCCTTCTTGAGGGAAGATCCGGTTTGCAAGAAGCTTACACCAAAGCTTGTCCCAATTCGGCCAAAAAAATTACCGCTCATGTTGGTGCCATGTCATGACACCATGCCAAGTTTCATGATTTTCAGGCGTGTTTTGGAATTACAGGAATTAAAAAACGAAGTTTCTCAATCTTTCCGGCCGAGCCACGACGCCTAGATGTTTGAATTTCACTCCAATCTCTTGTATGGGACCTAGAAATACACCCAAGGACACACATGTGATTTTTCAAACAACTTTGGTGCACTGGAGCTTATGCTTGTAGTTCAAATTTGAATTATGCACATTAAATGCCCAGAAATTAATTAATGTATAAAAAATGTGAAACAAGCCCGGAATAATTCCAAATTTTAGCATGGTACTTCTATTTGGTCTAATCTGGCTGTGTAGAAAAATTAAGGTGGGAGAAGGCAGTCTATGTACGTCATTTCGCACATGGAGGTGACACTCTCCCTCTCGGAACCACGAGCCATCTCGAGGGATGCTTCGGTTTGCAAGAAGCTTACACCAAAGATTGTCCCAATTTGGCCAAAAAATTACCACAGCATGTTCGTGCCATGTCATGACACCATGCCAAGTTTCATGATTTTCAGGCGTGTTTTGGAATTATATGAATTAAAAAACAAGTTTCTCAATCTTTCCAGCCGAGCTACGATGCCCAGATGTTTGAATTTCACTCCCATCTCTTGCATGAGACCTAGAAATTCACCCAAGGACACACATGTGATTTTTCAATCAACTTTGGTGCATTGGAGCCTATGCTTGTAGTTCAAATTTGAATTATGCACATTAAATTCCTAGAAACAAATGTATAAAAAAGGCGAGACGAACCCGGAATAATTCCAAAATTTAGCACGATACTTCTGTTTGGTCTAATCTGGTTGTGTAAAAAGTTAAGGCGGGAGAAGGTAGTGTACGTATGTCGTTTCGCACACACAGGTGACACGTTCCCTTTTGGAACCACGAGCCTTCTTGAGGGAAGATCCGGTTTGCAAGATGCCTACACCAAAGCTTGTCCCAATTCGGCCAAAAAAATTACCGCAGCATGTTGTTGCCATGTCATGAGACCATGCCAAGTTTCATGATTTTCAGGCATGTTTTGGAATTACAGGAATTAAAAAACCAAGTTTCTCAATCTTTTCGGCTGAGCCACGACGCCCAGATGATTGAATTTCACTCCCATCTCTTGCATGGGACCTAGAAATTCACCCAAGGACAACAGGTGATTTTTCAAACAACTTTGGTGCACTGGAGTACGTGCTTGCAGTTCAAATTTGAATTGTACACATTAAATGCGCAGAAACACAATTAATGTATAAAAAAGGCCAAATGAACACGGAATAATTCCAAAATTTATCACGATACTTCTATTTGGTCTAATCTGCCTGTGTAAAAAAATTAAGGCGGGAGAAGGCAGTGTGCGTATGTCGTTTCACACACGGAGGTGACACATCCCTGTCAGCACCAGGAGCCTTCTTCAGGGAAGCTCCGGTTTGCAAGAAGCTTACACCAAAGCTTGTCCCAATTCGGCCAAAAAAATTACTGCAGCATGTTACTGCCATGTCATGACACCATGCCAAGTTTCATGATTTTCAGCCGTGTTTTGGATTTACAGGAATTACAAAACCAAGTTTCTCAATCATTCCAGCCGTGCCACGAAACCCAGATGTTTGAATTTTATTCCCATTTCTTGCATGGGACCTATAAATTCCCCCAAAGACACACATGTGATTTTTCAGCTAACTTTGGTGCATTGGAGCATGTGCTTGTAGTTCAAATTCGAATTATGCACATTAAATGCCTAGAAACTTAATTAATGCATAAAAATGCCAAACGAACCCGGAATAATTCCAAATTTAAGCACAACACTCTTGTACTAGTTGCATGTTCACTGTACGTAAATGTTCTAGCAATTCAAACACCATCCTTTCCCTTCGTAACATCATTTTGTCTATCAAAACATAAGGACAAAATCAGGTATACCACAAACAGTTTATTAGAAAGAATCATGTGGGATGCGATATAAAATATCTTGGCGCACCGTCTTGTCTGGCTTACGCAGGAAGCTTCATCGTCTACAGTCCACCGCCCCCGCTTGAACCACACTTGCGTGCCAGTTTCTCGCGGCACCAAGCGAAAAAAAATTTCCACCGCGGAAATATCTATCTCCCCGCCCTCTCCCACCTACCAAAAGCCAAATCTCCACTGTTCCTCCTTGCTTTCCAAGTTCAAACCTTCACTGCTGCTTATTGGCTGCTCAGCCTCCTCACCGGCGACCCTTCTTATTGCAGTGCCGCCTCCTTGTCGGCTGCCCTTCTTCTTGCAGCGCCGCATCCTCGCCAGCGACCCTTCTACTTGCAGCGCCGCCTCCTCACCGGCGACCCTCCTTCTTGGTGCACGGCCTCCTCACCATTGACCCTTCTTCTTGTTGTGCGGCCTCGTTGATATGATCAGGTAATCCACACCCCACCCACACCATCCTCCTCCTGTCCTGTCCCACATGCTCCGACTGACGAAGCGACACCTTCCACCGAAATCACTGCCCCCCTCCTCCAATTAAGCGCCGCCCACATCCATTTTGCACGCAGTATAACGTGGAGCTGAGTAGCATGCGGCCGCACGCGCGAACAAGGTCGCTATGGATGAGATGCGTGTCGACCGCCAGATCTTGGAGGAGCACCTCGTCTTCAAGGCTACAGTCGACACCGCCGCGCGGTTATCTACTTTAAAATATAGTTCGTGATGTTTTCTCGAGGCCACCGCCAGTGCCTTTTAGTGATTTGTCCTCTATAATGTTAATGTGCAATCTGATGTTCAATTAATAGTTTGGTCCCCTGAAATGTAATGTTCAGCTAACACTTTGGTCCAACAATTGCTACATTTCACAGTACTATTGTCAAGCATTCTTTGTTTTGTGAACTGTCTTATCTTCTAGTACATGTTTCTGTTCCGCAATGTCGTGCTCAGTTAACTATTTTGGTTCATTTGGTCTACTGTCCATTTAACTGTTTGGTTCAGTTCTGCAATTTGATTTTCATTTACTGTGGGTACAATTTTGTATTGTTATGCATTTGACACCAATCGAATTTGGCTATACTCAATCCATATTCTACTGGTAGTATGGCAACTCTCAGTTAACCTGATCAATATGTTCCTTATGTGTGTTGCAGGGAAACAATGGGGGACACTGTGGTTTACCATCGAGGTTTGTTCAAGCAGGGTCCTTTGGCTAATAGCACATTATTGTGTAGTTGCAGGAATCATTCTAATATTTAGGTTTCTTACAATTTGGTCTTGAACATGTAGGTCCCGCTGTCAGAGGCTTAGACCCACTATTCGACCCATTTTGCATATGGGAAATGAGATGTCCATGAATATCAGTCAAGTCAAGAAACTGAGAAAGATTGTTAGGATGAAGAAACTTGCAAAGAATAACAGCAAGATCTTTGATTGCACAATGAAGAAGACATCAGTCAACTATCGGATGGTAGCAACTCTTTTACCTTGTTTTTACCCCTTGAGCCATTTCAAAATTTACAAAGAAGATACAAGATCGCTTAATCAGTAGCCGCGACCTTCTTCTGTAGGACGGGTGTCACCTATAGACTTCTTCTATAGGAAAGATCATTAAGTGGCGTGTCGCCAATCCCCTCGCCTTGCTCAGGACAACGCACCTTCTGCCAAACGGCCGGTGGCCACGAAGGTGAAGTCCAGCTCCTATTCTGGCTTGAGCCCCTCTCAAAGCTCATCTCCCCAGAGCCCTTAATGTCATGGTAGGCACCGAAGCCGTCGGAGAGCTCCACCCTTCCGCCTCTGAAGAGAAGATGAGAGTCCCCTCATCCCATGGAGTTCAACTTGAACTCCATGCTCATTGTGGAAGAGTAAGGATGATTTCTCTTTGTGATAAACATCTTCCTAAGTGGATTTGAATGCTTTTACTGACTGACCTCTTATTGTTGTTGTCGCCGGCAGGTATGTGGAAGAGGAGAAGGAGACCCTCATCCATCATTCCCGTAGGAAGCTCCGGCGCCTCGGGTCGCTCGAGGGCATCGAGGGCTCGACTTTTGTGGGGAAGGATGCAGAAGACCCTGTGTCGAGCCCCCAACCCAGCCCCCGCCCTGGGAGGGAGACTTGACCCCGCCCCCCAGAGGTGATGGAGACAACCATTCTGCCCCTTCACATGGAGGAGGGGTGGGGTAATGTAGGACGAGCCCCTCCTGGAGGAGCATGTGTCCCCTGCCGCTCAAGCCGAAGATGTCGTCATGGAATCCTTCACTTCAGAGATGGCGCAGAAGGCTGTCGGGTCTTCCCTGGCAGGGGGCGAGGCTCGTGACCCAGCAATGACTATTGCCGGGGAAACAGAGACCCCTGCCCGACAGACTTCCCCAGGTATCTAGCTTAACCCTTTTTACCTTTCACTCTCTAGCTGCCTCCACCGGCTTGTTTATTTGCTTAGAGATTTTCATTCCTTCGTTTGTTCACTAGCCCCTTCCATATTCAGCCCCTAGGCCGAACAACCAGACTTGTTGGAGGCGGTGGCCGACATAGGGAGGTCCGCCATAGAGGAAGCCGCGAAGGTCGCGACTACTGAGGGGCATGATCTAGTTGACGGGGGAACACAAGGTCGCAGGACGGGTGTCACCTATAGACTTCTTTTGTAGGAAATGGCTGCCATGTGGCGAACGGTTGCCACTTAATGATCTTGCGGCTTGACACCACACTGATTGACGACGTGAGTCGCGCTTCAGTGGTTGGTTGTAGCGGTTCTGCCCCCGTAAGCCCTGGCAGGCTCTGCCGGGGAGCGTTGATTACTTGCTTCTGGTGGTGGCCTTGCCCCTTGCCGGGCTCGCCTGCCCGGCAAGGGAGGCCCTTTTCTTGCCGATATCTTTCTCCTTAGGATCGATCTTGGTCCCTTTGAGCTGCATGTTGGTTCTTCAAATCCCTTGATTCTTCAATCTCTGACCTATCCCTGGCTTGTTCGTGCACGAGTCATGGGAAAATGTCTGCCCCTATATATTTTCCCCGACATAAGCCCCCGGGCCTGAGCCATACGTGTCGCGTGGCACGTTGGGTTAGGCCCCAAACAGTGAGCAGACACGTGGCGGGAAAGGGCTGCGTGTGACGGTTTGCCACAATGACTAGTCAATCCAACGTTCACTTTGCACAATTACTGCACGTCGTCGGGTCATGGGGCGGTTGTAGTTATGGTAAAACGGTAACTTTCTGAAGCGTCATACCTCTGCCCCACTTTCCCCCTCTTAAGAGCAGGGCAAATTGGAGCGGCACGATTCATCTGTCTCTCGCCCCGCTCCCACATCTTCTTGCTCCGCAAGCCAAGCGACAGTTCCCCATCTCGCTTCTCCTTCCACTGCCATCCTCTCCAAAGAAACCTTCTTGCGTTGCTACAGCAATGGGGAAGAGACCCGCAGACAAGAAGAAGTTGGCGACCGCGGTGAAGGAGCCTACCGCCGAGGGGAACAAAAGGTCGGCGGAACTGAACAAGAAGCAGAGCGAGGACGTCGTCTTCGTTACGTCCACCTTGAGCAGCCCCGTCCTTCAGGCGAAGTACGGGTACGTGTGGGGGCGGCCCGTTGAGGAAGTGCATGTAGCGCCCATGGTCAACGCAGCGTGCAAGGTGAATCCCCCCGATTCTTATCGGCTCTTCGCCGCTTATTTCATCTGTGGTATGTGTCCTCCTTTTTCGGAGTTCTTTGAGGCAATCATGAACATCTATGGATTTCACCTCCTTGATTTTACACCGAACATAGTGGCGACCATGGCCATCTTCGCGCACTTGTGTCAGAATTTCATCGGGGTGAAGCCCAATGTGGATTTATTCCGACATTACTTCATTCCGCGGGTGGAGAGCAAAGTTAACCATCCTGGGATCATTAGTTGGATACCAAGGTTGAAGAAGAATTACCTTCTAGGGTACCAACACGAGAGATGGGATAAATTGGTGTTGGATCCAGGACAAAGAAGCCCCCGAGTTTTGTGAAACGCGGCAAGAGTGCATCAAGCGCGGAAAGGATTGGACCTCCAAGGGCCTTTCCGAGGATAGGTTGCGCCCGACAATTAATAGGATCATCCGCCAGGTGGCTGGCGGGTTAACCATCGAGCATGTGGGGGCAGATTTCCTCCTCCGCCACATCTCACCGCTACGGGAGAGGGATAGGCCTGCGTGGCTATATGGCAGCGCTGCGGATAGGACGAGACTATTGCCGGGGCTGGCCAATAACTTTTCAGTTTATGGCCATGCTTGTCTATGCGACCAGCTATTTGGTCACTTCGAGATGTTCAAGCTCCCGCCAACCATCGTTCCCCTGAACATCAACCCTGCCCATGATCAGATACTGAAGTGGATGCCGGATTGCAATGCTGAGGGAGTATCGGGCACTTGGCAGCTCCCTTCCCTTGATGAAGACCTCCAGTGGTCGAGCACCTAGGTGGAGAAGGCCACCAGGGCCGAAGAGGGAATGTATAAACGCACCTTTGCTATGGAGGTAGCGTACCTTCTGAAGAGGGTCGTGGAGGACACAGATGCCCGCCGCGCAGAGATGGAGAAGGCCGCAAAGGCAGGGAAAGGCTGGGAACGAAAGCTCTTCCCAGGGCGGCAGCGAGGCGCATGCCACGGAGGATACTACCAGGGGAGTGCTTGCTGGGGATAACTTTACCGGCTAGATGCTCTAGCCACAGCAGCAACGGAGCTCCAGGAGGGAGAGGGGGATGAGCAGGAGGAGGGCACGGCAGCGGCCCCTGAAGAGGAATGGCTGGCGGCAGGGCCGCAAGCCCCTGGACCAGATCCAAACCAGCGCACCCGCAGGCGCGTCGCTACCCGAGGAGGGGCAACCTCTAACCCGATGCCACCCACCAAAAAGGTGAAGAAGATCTCCACCAAGTCTTCCAAGGCCGAGGTGGCGTGTTGCCAATCCCCTCGCCTTGCTCAGGACAATGCACCTTCTGCCAAACGGTCGGTGGCCACGAAGGCGAAGTCCAGCTCCTATTCTGGCTTGAGCTCCTCTCAAAGCTCATCTCTCCCAGAGCCCTTGATGTCATGGTAGGCACCGAAGCCGCCGGAGAGCTCCACCCTTCCGCCTCTGAAGAGAAGATGAGAGTCCCCTCCTCCCACGGAGTTCAACTTGAACTCCATTCTCATTGTGGAAGAGTAAGGAGGATTTCTCTTTGTGATAAACATCTTCCTAAGTGGATTTGAATGCTTTTACTGACTGACCTCTTATTGTTGTTGTCGCCGGCAGGGATGTGGAAGAGGAGAAGGAGACCCTCATCCATCATTCCCGTAGGAAGCTCCGGTGCCTCGGGTCGCTTGAGGGCATCGAGGGCTCGACTTTTGTGGGGAAGGATGCAGAAGACCCTGTGTCGAGCCCCCAACCCAGCCCCCGCCCTGGGAGGGAGACTTGACCCCGCCCCCCAGAGGTGATGGAGACAACCATTCTGCCCCTTCACATGGAGGAGGGGTGGGGTAATGTAGGACGAGCCCCTCCTGGAGGAGCATGTGTCCCCTGCCGCTCAAGCCGAAGATGTCGTCATGGAATCCTCCACTTCAGAGACGGCGCAGAAGGCTATAGGGTCTTCCCCGGCAGGGGGCGAGGCTCGTGACCCGGCAATGACTGTTGCCGGGGAAACAGAGATCCCTGCCCGGCAGACTTCCCCAGGTATCTAGCTTAACCCTTTTTACCTTTCACTCTCTGGCTGCCTCCACCGGCTTGTTTATTTGCTTAGAGATTTTCATTCCTTCGTTTTTTCACTAGCCCCTTCCATATTCAGCCCCCAGGCCAAACAACCAGACTTGTTGGAGGCGGTGGCGGACATAGGGAGGTCCGCCACAGAGGAAGCCGCGAAGGTCGCGGCTACTGAGGGGCATGATCTAGTTGACGGGGGAACACAAGGTTCTTTGCCGGTCGTGGAGCATTCCTTGGAAAGCACCTCGATAGAGGAAGTGGTTATCGAGGCTAACATTACTATTCAAACCATGGGTCCACTCCCTTCTTACGGGGGCGCGACTGATGCCCCACCATCTTCTTCGAACATGCTATCTGTGGTGCCATTGTTGCCTGATATCGGAGCCCCCAGCCCGACCTTGACAAACGCAGATCTTGATGAAGAGCTTCAGCGTCTTCTGGCACCACTGCAGCTGCGAGGCGGGGAGAATGACTCAGCTGCCATCACCATGGATTTGTCCTTCATCGAGTACATGGCGGTGGGCCTGAAGGAACTGCAGGCCCGACACAACCGGAAGTGGTAGGAGCTCAAGGAGTGGCGTGAATCCGCCGACAAAGTGGATCAGAAGATGAAGGACAAGTTCTTGGAGTTGCGTGAATGGCATGACAAGCAATTCAAGGCACTCATGAGGCAGCAAGAGGTCCTTCAGATGATGAGGGAAGATGTCGTGGCTCGGGAGGGGCGCCTGGTGGACCACAAAGAATCTTTGGATGCTAGGGAGCGAGAGATTTCCCTTCAGGAGGAGAATCTTGAAGCTTCCCTCCACGGCAAGGATGAAAGGTTGGAGGCCTTGGTGCAACAACACACCAAGGAATTGAAGGAGAAGCATGGGGCCGCTCTGGACACTCTTACAACTGACCATGCTGCCTGGCTGAAGAAGCTTGCTGAACATCTGGATGCCCTGTCTTCCGCCAAGGCCGAGCTCGACCGGCAGGTGGCCAAACTGACTGAAGACCTTGCCGGGAGTGCCAAGGAGGTGGAGGCACTCAAAGAAGAGGCGCGGCAAGCAGAGCTTCACTTGGCTGATGTGTAGTCGCAGATCTCCACCGAGACCCAAAGCCTTGAGCCCGCCAACGGCAACATCTCTGATATGAACGCAAGAATCGGCTCGCTGGAGCGGTCGGTGGAATCCCTTCAATCCCAGCACCAGTTACTGTACAAGGACTTGGAAACCGCCAAGCGCCTGCAGCAAGATGCAAAGGACAGGCTGAAGAACCGGGTTGATATGAACAACCTATGGATCAAGAGCCTGATTGACGTTGTAGAACGTCTTGGCGCCCAAGCTGCGGCAATTGGCATGGACGGCCTAGTCTACTCAGCTAGTGAGCAGAAGGTTCCGAGTGTCAAGATGGGGATCTTCTTCGACGAGTTGGTTAACAAGTTGAAGGTGCATGAAGAGGGGAGGACCGAGCGTTCCGCGACCGAGTCGCGGAGGCTCGCTCGTGACGCCCTCTTCATGGTCTTGAGCAACATCGCCTGTTGCCACCTAGAGCTCGACCTTGGTGATGACTTCAAGAAGCCGCCAGCGGGTGCTGACTTTGCCTCTGCTGAGAAGAAGGCCACTCCCTTCGCCGACAGGGTTCTCCGCATTTAAGTTATTCCTCCTGGTCCTGTAATGGAACATGATGTATATTTTGTGTTTAGTCATTTTATCTCTAGTGTTTGTGCGAGGTTGATACTTCTAGCTGGATCTTTAAGTGCATGTTTATCCCTTTAAACTCTATATGCTCGTGTTCGTATGATCAATTCCTATGTATGCTTTGGATGCCTGTTGATATCATATTTTCGTGATTGTTGTAAGGGTCTGACCCTTAACAGTCATCTTGGCATGGATGCGCCCCGACAGGTTTTTCCCAGGTAGCTCTCGATGCAGCCTCTCGTCCTGCGAGCGTGGCTCTAGACAGGACAATGGAGCGATCAAAGAAACTAGCCAACGTTCCTCCGCATGAGGGCTTTCACGATACAAACACTTACTGGAGTTAAGGGATAAACAACTGCAGAAATCTGCAATGCATCAAATAGAAGTTATAACATGGACTTACCTTTCGTTTTAAGCTCTTTTTCTGTCTGCCAGGCCGTGCGAGTTCAACGCGTCCGCGGTGCCTGCAGGAGTAGAAGTTAATCAGGTGGTTTCTTCATTCCCAGCAAGGATCATCATGTATCACTTGTGGCTGGCGGGCATAGGGGCATGGTGTCGGGCTTCGCTGGCCCCCCTTACTTTTGCTCCCCCCTCGAGTCAGTGTAATGTCTACCGTCACATGGGCCGCGCCAATGCGGGCAGCCTCGCTGAAGTGTGCTTGCTGAGGCATCAATCGATTGTCTCATACCAGCATTCTGCTCAGGATCACCCACAGTGGGGAAAATACTGGACCGAGCGTCGCATGGTAATCATCGACATTGATGACGCTGAGGCTAAAGCAACTCGACTGCCGATGAGGTGGGGGGAAAGGAAGGAGGGAGCTCATGTCCACACATCTTGTGCCCCTTCCTCCGAACAGCATTCGGATGGCGATAAAGCCATACAAGCCACCAGAGTAAATCTATTGCCATCAGCCATGGTCCTGGTCATGACCGTTGCTATGGTAAATCATGGAGAGAGGCAACACGACTCAAGGGTGCATCTTCCCCCGCTCTGCTTCTGCACCTCCGCGGGCGCCACGGTCGATATCGCTGTCGTGGATGAAGACGGCGATGAAGATGACGCGTGCCGTACACTTTCAGGGTCGCACAAGCCCTCCCCCTACCTGGCACACCAAATATGTCACGGGATTTCCGCGGCCACCTATGCGACAGGAAGGCCCCTTGTTGGTTTGGCAGGGAGCGGCGCATTGCATAAAGAGCAGACCGGCGTACGGCCGCGCGACAGGGAGCACACAAGCAATTTACCCAGGTTCGGGCCGTCGTGAGGTGTAAAACCTTACTCCTGCTTTAGTGGGTTGATGGTGGAATGAAAGGTGGTGGTGCGTAATTCACTTTGCCCGGCAAGGTTTGCCTAGGGGCTGTAGTGAAGGAAATATGCCCTAGAGGCAATAATAAAGTTATTATTTTATTTCCTTATATCATGATAAATGTTTATTATTCATGCTAGAATTGTATTATCCGGAAACATAATACTTGTGTGAATACATAGACAAACTAAACGTCACTAGTGTGCCTCTACTTGACTAGCTCGTTAATCAAAGATGGTTATGTTTCCTAACCATAGACATGTGTTGTCATTTGATTAACGGGATCACATCATTAGGAGAATGATGTGATTGACATGACCCATTCCATTAGCTTAGCACCCGATCGTTTAGTATGTTGCTATTGCTTTCTTCATGACTTATACATGTTCCTATGACTATGAGATTATGCAACTCCCATTTGCCGGAGGAACACTTTGTGTGCTACCAAACGTCACAACGTAACTGGGTGATTATAAAGGAGCTCTACAGGTGTCTCCAAAGGTACATGTTGGGTTGGCGTATTTCGAGATTAGGATTTGTCACTCCGATTGTCGGAGAGGTATCTCTG
Source organism: Triticum urartu (assembly GCF_056163025.1). Taxonomy (NCBI): domain Eukaryota; kingdom Viridiplantae; phylum Streptophyta; class Magnoliopsida; order Poales; family Poaceae; genus Triticum; species Triticum urartu. The sequence continues at coordinate 382,457,661 of NC_141879.1, read as the reverse complement.
GGCCCTCTCGGTAATGCACATCACATAAGCCTTGCAAGCATTGGAACTAATGAGTTAGTTGCGAGATGATGTATTACGAAACGAGTAAAGAGACTTGCCGGTAACGAGATTGAACTAGGTATTGAGATACCGACGATCGAATCTCGGGCAAGTAACATACCGATGACAAAGGGAACAAAGTATGTTGTTATGCGGTCTGACCGATAAAAGATCTTCGTAGAATATGTGGGAGCCAATATGAGCATCCAGGTTCCGCTATTGGTTATTGACCGGAGACATGTGTCGGTCATGTCTACATTGTTCTCGAACCCGTAGGGTCCGCACGCTTAACGTTATGATGACAGTTTCATTATGAGTTTATATATTTTGATGTAACGAAGTTTGTTCGGAGTCCTGGATGTGATCACGGACATGACGAGGAGTCTCGGAATGGTCAAGACATAAAGATTGATATATTGGAAGCCTATGTTTGGACATCGGAAGTGTTCCGGATGAAATCGGCATTTTACTGGAGTACCGGGAGGTTACCGGAACCCCCCGGTAACCTAATGGGCCTTAATGGGCCTAGTGGAGGAAGAGGAGAGGAGGCCTAGGGGCTGCCGCGCGCCCCTCCCCCCCAAGTCCGAATTGGACAAGGAGGGGGGGCGGCGCCCCCCCTTTCCTTTCTTCCCTCTCCTCCTTCCCCCCAAGTCCTAATCCAACTAGGGAAAGGGGGGAGTCCTACTCCCGGTAGGAGTAGGACTCCTCCAGCGCGCCTCCTCCCAGGGCCGGCCGCACCCCCCTTGCTCCTTTATATACGGGGGCAAGGGGGCACCTCTAGACACACAAGTTGATCCTCGTGATCGTTTTCTTAGCCGTGTGCGGTGCCCCCTTCCACCATACTCCTCGATGATATTGTAGCGGTGCTTAGGCGAAGCCCTGCGACGATAGAACCTCAATATCGTCACCACGCCATCGTGCTGACGGAACTCTTCCCCGACACTTTGCTGGATCGGAGTCCGGGGATCGTCATCGAGCTGAACGTGTGCTAAAACTCGGAGGTGCCGTAGTTTCGGTGCTTGATCGGTCGGGCCGTGAAGATGTACGACTACATCAACCGCGTTGTCATAATGCTTCCGCTATCGGTCTACGAGGGTACGTAGACAACACTCTCCCCTCTTGTTGCTATGCATCACCATGATCTTGCGTGTGTGTAGGAATTTTTTTGAAATTACTACGTTACCCAACATGTAGCGACTACGCGCGTATCGTGGCTTGGGTGTGTCAACTTTCCAGCCTTATAACCCCTCCGACGAGTGCCATGGGCCTCCTTTTATAGATTCAGGGGTCACCACAGTGGCAAAGTGGTCATTGTCCACTGACATGATAGCAAACAGTGCTATCATACCTAACTCTACGGGCTGACAGGGTGCATTAAATGCGCCGCTAAGTGTCACATCATTGGTCGCCCGGCAAGGCCTGCCGGGGTATCTTGCTAGCTCCGCCCCTATTCTCTTGACACGTCACAGGACGGGTGTCACCTATAGGCTTCTTCCATAGGAAATGGCGGTCATGTGGCGAACGGCTACCACTTAATCATCTTGCGGCTTGACACCGCACTGATTGATGACGCGAGTCACGCTTGAGTGGTTTGTGGTGGCGGTTCTGCCCCCACGAGCCCCAGCAGGCTCTGCCGGGGAGCCTTGGTTACTTGCTTCTGGTGGTGGCCTTGCCCCTTGCCGGGGAGGCCCTTTTCTTGCTGATATCTTGCTCCTTAGACTCGATCTTGGTCCCTATGAGCTGCAGGTTGGTTCTTCAAATCTCTTGATTCTTCAATATCTAACTTGTCCTTGGCTTGTCTGTGCATGAGTCAGGGGAAAATATCTGCCCCTATATATTTCCCCGACACTGGCCAAGATGAAGTGCCCCAACAACTACCTCTCAGGACTTATCAAGTATGTACTCACCAGTTCAATCTTACCAATACCAGTTACAATCAATGGCTATGTTTTGTATGGTCGATGTATTAAGCATGTTGTAGTGAACATGCCTAACACATTTTAGCTATTTCCCCTAACTTTTTATAGACAACCGGGCCATTATCTGCTCTGGAAGCACCAGCCTTGTGATGTTTAACTCTGCCAATTGCATATTTATCAATACCGGTTTCAATGGCCATTAAGCCTGTTGCAATTAACAGTTGTATCCATTTTTAAACAGATATATTTCAATGGCTACAAACTTAGAAAACATGAATTAGGATGATGTTAAGCCTGTTGCAATTGACAGTTGTATCCATTTTTTAATCCGTCACTTTGCTACCATGCTACTCTTTCGCAATGAAGATATCACTAAAAATGCTACCATTTTATTACCATTTGCTATTTTTGGTGGATATTAACCCTGTTGTAGTTAACATTGGCTTTTCATGTACTTCCACAGGCGTGGCACCCCGGCTCAGAGAAACCAGAATGCCCCGTATTCTAGCCCAGAGATCAAGATGAAGTCTTCTGGAATACAACACTGCTTGACATAGAACAAATAAACTCCTATAACAAAGGAAAATGATACAAGGGTTTGATGTTACAAAGGATCACATCAGCACAACGACACTACACCTTTAATACTACACTTATAGCAGCGACATCCTTCTAGCAGTGGAACAACGACGAAGGTGGTGAACTCCACTCCACAGGGAGTCTGGCTGGGACACGATCTAGCTTGCACGCACGGTAACCTTGACAAGCAAACAATTAGTCGCGGCATCACCTGCAATCTGGCATGAGACGCCAGGTCAGTAGAATGAATGTACTTACAAGATCACTACAACTAGAAGCATCAAGGGAAAACAAAAACACAGTATTAGTAGATTAGATTATCAACAACTACTATGATATGAAAGCAACTAGTAAGCATGACAACAACTACTAAGCATCACTCCACGGCAACAAAAATGAGGGTACCGGCAGGATAGCTTGCCAGGGGAAACTTGTTTACTTAAACGTATAGAGGCATCCCACTTGCGTGGACATATTACATGCACAAGTCCCTGGCAAGGTTTATCCTTTTCATTAATATGTTGAAACAAACAAGTATAGACCTTACAGGACACAAACATGGATTAAAAAGATTACATAATTTGAACTGAAATTTGGCAAGTGCCTACAGATTTAAGATTGAAAAAATATAAGTGCCCGTGATCCCCTTTCTTGTCCCTCTCCTCCTAGGCACTACGGCAGGAGGTGAAGTGGGCAAAAGGAGCGCATGGGCAGAAGCCGAGCCTAACCCTATCGGGCTCTAGGAGAGGTAGGCCGGCGAGAGCGGGAGGGCACGGACGAAGGCGATGGTGAAGAGATCGGCGTAGGCGAGTGATACGTCTCCAACGTATCTATAATTTTTGATTGTTCCATGCTATTATATTATCTGTTTTGGATGTTAATGGGCTTATTTATACACTTTTATATTATTTTTGGGACTAACCTACAAACCCAAGGCCCAGTGCATATTGCTGTTTTTTTTGCCTATTTCAGTGTTCTGCAGAAAAGGAATATCAAATGGAATCCAAACGGAATGAAACCTTTGGGAGAGTTATTTCTGGAACAAACGTGATCCAGGGGACTTGGAGTAGACGTCAAGAAATCAACGAGGAGGCCACGAGGCAGGCAGGCGTGCCTGCCCCCCTGGGCATGCCCCCACCCTCGTGGGCCCCTCGTGGCTCCACCGACCTACTCCTTCCTCCTATATATATCCACATACCCCAAAAACATCCAGGAGCACCACGAAACCCTATTTCCACCGCCGCAACCTTCTGTACCCAAGAGATCCTATCTTGGGGCCTTTTCTGGAGCTCTGCCGGAGGGGGAATCGATCACGCAGGGCTTCTACATCAACACCATAGCCTCTCCGATGATGTTTGTGTAGTTTACCACATACCTTCGGGTCCATAGTTATTAGCTAGATGGCTTATTCTCTCTCTTTGGATCTCAATACAATGTTCTCCTCGATCTTCTTGGAGATCTATTTGATGTAACTCTTTTTGCGGTGTGTTTGTCGAGATCCGATGAATTATGGATTTATGATCAAGCTTATCTGTGAACAATATTTGATTCTTCTGTGAAATCTTTTATGTATGATTTGTTATCTTTGCAAGTCTCTTTGAATTATCAGTTTGGTTTGGCCTACTAGATTGATCTTTCTTGCAATGGGAGAAGTGCTTAGCTTTGGGTTCAATCTTGCAGTGTCCTTTTCCCAGTGACAGCACGAGCAGCAAGGCACGTATTGTATTGTTGCCATCGAGTATAAAGAGATGGGGTTTATATCATATTGCCTGAGTTTATCCCTCTACATCATGTCATCTTGCCTAATGCATTACTCCGCCCTTATGAACTTAATACTCTAGATGCATGCTGGATAGTGGTCGATGTGTGGAGTAATAGTAGTAGATGCAGAATCGTTTCGGTCTACTTGTCGCGGACGTGATGCCTATATACATGATCATGCCTAGATATTATCATAATTATTCACTTTTCTATCAATTGCTTGACAGTAATTTGTTGACCCATCGTAATACTTCTGCTATCTTGAGAGAAGCTAGTAGTGAAACCTATGGCCCCCGGGTCTATCTTTTATCGTATAAGTTTCCAATCTAGTTTATTTGCAATCTTTACTTTCAATCTATATCATAAAAATACCAAAAATATTTATCTTATTATCTCTATCAGATCTCACTCTCGTAAGTGACCGTGAAGGGATTGACAACCCCTTTATCGCATTGGTTGCGAGGTTCTTATTTGTTTGTGTAGGTACGAGGGACTTATGTGTAGTCTCCTACTAGATTGATACATTGGTTCTCAGAAACCGAGGGAAATACTTACGCTACTTTGCTGTATCACCCTTTCCTCTTTAAGGGAAAACCAACGCAGTGCTCAAGAGGTAGCAAGAAGGATTTATGGCGCCGTTGCCAGGGAGGTTGCCCCAAATCAAGTCAAGATTTGATCTCCCGTCAACAAGCCATTTCTGGCGCCGTTGCTGGGGAGATCTACCACAAGTCAAGACATACCAAGTACCCATCACAAACTCTTATCCCTCACATTACATTATTTGCCTTTTGCCTCTCGTTTTCCTCTCCCCCACTTCACCCTTGCCATTTTATTCGCCCTCTTTTCCGTTCTCCTTCTTTCCATATGTATCTTTGTTTGTGTTTCCATGTGCCTTCTATTTGCTTGCATCTTTGCTTGCTAAAAATCTGTTGATATGGATCCACTTAAAGTGTTGTACTTGGATCTTCGATCCTTATGCGCTCGTGCTGAAACCCCAACTAGCCTAGTTGATGGGAAATCTTTAGATGAGCATGCTCATTTTGTGCATCACCGTTTGTCTGAAAAAGGGAGACTCTTATGGGATCAAATAAACAGATTGTTGTGTTATGCTTGGAATCTTTGTGAAATTTGTGATTTTACTTGTTGCTCTAAGAACCATAAAAACACCTCCCCTACCTATGTGCGTTTAATGACAATGAAATCTTATCTTCTTATGCAAAGGGTGTTTATAGTTACTACGATATCGAACAAATTGAAGAATTTGTTGCTTTTAAGGGTACTTCTGAACTTTCTTCTTTGATTGGAAAGTATGATATTACTCTCTACGAATCGGAAAATTTTGACATACTTAAATATTGCTATGAAAACTATGCTCATAATGTCTATGTCAAAGAATTTATTGAAAGAATGACCATTACTTGGGAAGAAAATAATGATATGCACGAATCTATAGATATTTATGACTCTCGTTATTTGATTGAAATATCCCTTGATTAACATGATGCCTGCTATTATTGTGGCCAAGATTCCAATATTTATGAAGATGAGTTTGCTATAGTTCCTTATGTTAAACATGAGATCGTTGCTATTGCACCCATACTTGATAGTTCCTTTGATGAAAAGCATGATTGCAATGATGTTATTATAAATTCTATTAATGTCAATTGTGTTAATGATATGCAAAACCATAAGCTTGGGGATGCTAGTTTTGCTATGAGTACTATTTGTTGCAATGAGCATAGTTGGGGTGATTCTTCTTTTCATCTTGAAAATTTATTCAAGGCCCATGATGAATATGAGATTGATAATAGTGTTTGCAATATTATTGAAAGTGGGTTTGGAAGACTGTCAACTTTAGATCCCACATATTTGGGGAATGTTCAATCTTATGAAATTTTTGATAAGAGTGGGTTTGGAGAGGGCATGACTTTAGTTAATTTTAATCCCACTATTTTGGAAGAGTGTCAACTTTGCATATATGTGGATCATGTTAAGAATATGTTTTGTGATAGCTACATTGTTGAATTTGATTATGATCCTACATGTAAGTATTATCAGAGAGGAAAATATGGTTGTAGAAAATTTCATGTTACTAAATTACCTCTCGTTATGTTGAGATTGCTATTGTTTCTTTCCGCTTCCTTGCATATGCTACTTTTTGCTTGCCTTGATAATTTGTTTTAGTATAAGATTCCTATGCATAGGAAGTATGTTAGACTTATATGTGTTTGTAATGTGTTTTATTATGCTCTCTTTGTGCTTCAATTCTTGTCTTTCATGTGAGCATCATCGAAATTGTCAATGCCTAGCTAGGGGCGTTTAACGATAGCGCTTGTTGGGTGGAAACCCAATTTTATTTTGTTTCTTCATTTTTGATTCTTTTTAGTAATAAATAATTCATCTAACCTTTGTTTAGATGTGGTCTTATTATTTTAATTAGTGTTTGTGCCAAGTAGAACCTTAAGTGGTGGTTTGCTTTCTTATACTAACGGAGCTTATGAGATTTTTTGTTGAGTTTTGTGTTGTGAAGTTTTCAAGTTTTGGGTAAAGATTTGATGGATTATGGACTAAGGAGTGGCAAGAGACTAAGCATGGGGATGCCCAAGGCACCCTAAGGTAAAATTCAAGGACAACCAAAATCCTAAGCTTGGGGATGCCCTAGAAGGCATCGCCTCTTTTGTCTTCTTCCATCGGTAACTTTACTTGAGGCTATATTTTTATTCACCACATGATATGTGTTTTGCTTGGAGCGTCTTGTATGATTTGAGTCTTTGCTTTTTTAGTTTACCACAATCATACTTTCTGTACACTCCTTTTGGGAGAGACACACATGAATTGGAATTTATTAGAATACTCTATGTGCTTCACTTATATCTTTTGAGCTAGATAATTTTGCTCTAGTGCTTCACTTATACCTTTTAGAGCACGGTGGTGGTTTTATTTTATAGAAATTATTGATCTCTCATGCTTCACTTATATTATTTTGAGAGTACTTTAGAACAGCATGGTAATTTGCTTTGGTTATAAAATTGGTTCTAACATGATAGGCATCCAGGATGGGTATAATAAAAACTATCATAAAAAGTGAATTGAATACTATGAGAAGTTTGATACTTGATGATTGTTTTGAGATATGAAGATGGTGATATTGAAGTGTGCTAGTTGAGTAGTTTTGAATTTGAGAAATACTTTTGTTGAATATTGCAAGTCCCGTAGCATGCATGTATGGTAACCGTTGTGTAACAATTTTGAAACATGAGGTGTTCTTTGATTGTCTTCCATATGAGTGGCGGTCGGGGACCAGCGATGGTCTTTTCCTACCAATCTATCCCCCTAGGAGCATGCGTGTAATGCTTGGTTTTTGATGACTTGTACATTTTTTCAATAAGTATATGAGTTCTTTATGACTAATGTTGAGTCCATGGATTATACGCACTCTCACCCTTCCATCATTGCTAGCCTCTTCGGTACCGTCAATTGCCCTTTCTCACCTTGAGAGTTGGTGCAAACTTCGCCGGTGCATCCAAACCCCGTGATATGATATGCTCTGTCACACATAAACCTCCTGATATCTTCCTCAAAACAGCTACCATACCTGCCTATTATGGCATTTCCATAGCCATTCCGAGATATATTGCCATGCAACTTTCCACCGTTTCATTTATGACACGCTTCATCATTGTTATATTGCTTTGCATGATCATGTAGTTGACATCGTATTTGTGGCAAAGCCACCATGCATAATTTATCATACATGTCACTCTTGATTCATTTCCCTTCCCGGTACACAGCCAGAGGCCTTCATATAGAGTCATATTTTGTTCTAGTATCGAGTTGTAATCATTGAGTTGTAAATAAATAGAAGTGTGATGATCATAATTAATAGAGCATTGTCCTAAATAAAAAAAGGCCAAATAAAAAAGGCCCAAAAAGAAAAAAAGGGACAATGCTACTATCCTCTTTTTCCACACTTGTGCTTCAAAGTAGCACCATGATCTTTATGATAGAGAGTCTCTTGTTTTGTCACTTTCATATAGTAGTGGGAATTTTTTTATTATAGAACTTGGCTTGTATATTCCAACAATGGGCTTCTCAAATGCCCTAGGTCTTCGTGAGCAAGCAAGTTGGATGCACACCCACTTAGTTTCTTTTGTTGAGCTTTCATACGTTTATAGCTCTAGTGCATCCGTTGCATGGCAATCTCTACTCCTTGCATTGACATCAATTGATGGGCATATCCCTAGCCCGTTGATTAGCCGCGTCAATGTGAGACTTTTGCTTTTTTTGTCTTCTCCACATAACCCCCATCACATTATTCTATTCCACCCATAGTGCTATATCCATGGCTCCCGCTCATGTATTGCGTGAAAGTTTAATTTTTTTTGAGATTACTGAAGTATAAAACAATTGCCTGGCTTGTGATCGGGGTTGTGCAAGATGAGAGCATTCTTGTGTGACGAAAATGGAGCATGACCAAACTATATGATTTTGTAGGGATGAACTTTCTTTTGCCATGTTATCTTGAGAAGACATGATTGCTTAGTTAGTATGCTTGAAGTATTATTGTTTTTATGTCAATATTAAACTTTTGTCTTCAATATTTTGGATCTGAATATTCATGCCACAATAAACAAAATTGCATTGAGAATTATGCTAGGTAGCATTCCACGTCAGAAATTCTGTTTTTATCATTTACCTACTCGAGGATGAGCGGGAATTAAGCTTGGGGATGCTTGATACGTCTCCAACGTATCTATAATTTTTTATTGTTCCATGCTATTATATTATCTATTTTGGATGTTAATGGGCTTATTTATACACTTTTATATTATTTTTGGGACTAACCTACTAACCCAAGGCCCGGTGCAAATTGCTGTTTTTTGCCTATTTCAGTGTTTCGCAGAAAAGGAAAATCAAACTGAATGGAACCTTTGGGAGAGTTCTTTTTGGACCAAATGTAATCCAGGGGACTTGGAGTAGACGTCCAGAATCAACGAGGAGGCCACGAGGCAGGGAGGCGCGCCTGTCCCCCTGGGCGCGCCCCCACCCTTGTGGCTCCACCGACCTACTTCTTCCTCCTATATATATCCACATACCCGAAAACATCCAGGAGCACCACGAAACCCTATTTCCACTGCCGCAACATTCTGTACCCAAGGGATCCCATCTTGGGGCCTTTTCCAGACCTCCGCCGAAGGGGGAACCGATCACGGAGGGCTTCTACATAAACACCATAGCCTCTCCGATGATGTGTGAGTAGTTTACCACAGACCTTCGGGTCCATAGTTATTAGCTAGATGGCTTCTTATCTCTCTTTGGATCTCAATACAATGTTCTCCCCGATCTTCTTGGAGATCTATTTTATGTAACTCTTTTTGCATTGTGTTTGTCGAGATCCGATGAATTGTGGGTTTATGATCAAGTTTATCTATGAACAATACTTGATTCTTCTCTGAAATCTTTTATGTATGATTTGTTATCTTTGCAAGTCTCTTCGAATTATCAGTTGGGTTTGGCCTACTAGATTGATCTTTCTTGAAATGGGATAAGTGCTTAGCTTTGGGTTCAATCTTGCGGTGTCCTTTCCCAGTGACAGCACGGGCGGCATGGCACGTATTGTATTGTTGCCATCGAGGATAAAAAGATGGGGTTTATATCATATTTCTTGAGTTTATTCCTCTATATCATGTGATGTAGGGTCGAACCCTATACGGCCGATCTTTCATGAAAGGAGCGGATCCCGCGAAGAACACGAGGTACACAAAGAGGGGAACAAGGGAAAACACAAGAGGAAACACAAGAGGAACACTCAAACTAACAAGAACAAGTCACACATGGGCTAGATCCTCGAGTACATAAGGTAAGATACACGATCAACGATCAACTAGGGACGATACAAAAGGGTAACCGGTTCTTCTCCGTGAGGAGGTCTTGAGGTTCTTCCCTAAAGAGGGGTCTTGAATCCGCTTGGGGGATCTTCTCCGGTGGAGGCTCGAATCTCTGAGGAGAAGGTAACCAAGTGGATGAGCAAAGCTCTCACACAAAATATGAGCTAATCCTTTGCTAACCCTAGAAAGTTGTACAGGATGGAGTATATATTGTCTAGGGGGAGAAGGGATACATGGGCCTCGGCCCTTCACTGTGCACAGATAGGGGAGGCCGGATGTCCGGCCTGGTCGGGCTGGATTTCCGGGCTTTCAGGCGACGCCGGATGTCCAGGCTGGGGGGGCGGATGTCCGAGCTTGAGCGGTGGCATTTGTTGCTCTCAGGTTCGGAGGGGCCGGATTTCTGGGCCAGTTCTCTGATGTCCGGGGGCTCGGAAGGGGACGGATGTTCGGGCTGCCGGGGCCGGATGTCCGGGGCCTGTAGCCTTCTGCGGCTGGGCTGCTGTAGAGGAAGACGCTCCAGGGGCCGGATGTCCGGGGCCTGGGAGATGCTCTTGGCTCCTTCCGTTGGTTCTCCTCATCCGTGGACTTGGGGACTTGTACATCTTCATGCGCATCTTCGGGAAGGCCCTCTTGGTGCCTAATCATGCACAACACCTCGGACTTAGGTAGTAGCCATGTCTCATGCATAGAAAGTGGATGTTCGGAGAGGAGTGAGTTCACCTTATATTCGATAGCTTTGGCTCGGGCTCGTGTCATTGGTCCAAGTGGTGTCGTTGGAGGTGTCGGTGCGTCCATGGGGATGATCATGGGATGCTCCGCATCATCTCCCCTCCCTTGGGGAAGATTCGTCCTCGGATCGAAATGCTCATCACCATGGTAGGGCGAGAGATCTTTGATGTTGAAGATGTCGCTCACGGAGTACTTGTCACGAGGGATGTTGATCTTGTATGTGTTGTTGTTGTAACGTGCAAGCACCTTGAATGGTCCATTCGCGCGTGGTCAAAGTTTGGACTTGCGTTCTTGGGGAAATCGGTCCTTGTGAAGGTGTAGCCACACGAGGTCTCCAATGTTGAATATCATAGGGTGCTTGTTGACATTGAGCTTGGTCGCAAGGCATTGTACTTGGCGCTCGATGGTGTTTCTTGTATCTTCATGCACCTTCTTGAGATGGGTCGCGCGTGCACTTGCGTCCAAATTGATGCGCTCTTGGAGTGGTAGAGGGAGAATATCCAATGGTGACAAAGGGTTGAATCCGTAGACGACCTCGAAAGGGGACTTGCCGATTGTTGAGTGTCTTGCTTGGTTTTAGGCAAACTCGGCGATGGGTAGACACTCCTCCCACTCCTTGATGTTTTTCTTGATGAGTACTCGAAGGACAGCGGAGAGTGTGCGGTTTGTCACCTCCGTTTGGCCGTCGGTTTGAGGATGGTACGCCGTGGAGAAGAGTAGATTGATTCCAAGCTTGGCGCATAGGGTCTTCCAAAAGTAGCTAAGGAACTTGACGTCGCCCCGAGATGATAGTCTTTGGCACACCATGGAGACGCAATATTTCCCTACAAAAGAGATTAGCAACATGTGAAGCATCGTCTGTCTTGTTGCAAGGAATAAAATGTGCCATTTTTGAGAAATGGTCCACAACGACAAATATGGAATCTTTCCCATTTCGAGTCCTAGACAAACCAAGTACAAAGTCCATGCTAATGTCTTCCCATGGTTGGTATGGAATTGGTAAAGGCATATAGAGGCCATGAGATTGAGCTTTGGACTTAGCTTTGCGACATGTAGTACATTGGTTGCTGAAACGATTGACGTCCGGAAACATCTTTGGCCAAAAGTAGCTCTTCGAGAGCGTGGCGAACGTCTTGTCACGTCCGAAGTGTCCCATTAAGCCTCCTCCATTAGATTCCTGCAAAAGCAACAAACGAAGAGAGGACTCGGGGATGCAAAGTTTGTTAGCTCTCATAAGATAGCCGTCTTTGATGTAATATCGTTCCCAAGATGTATTCGACAAACACTTGGCATAAGGAGTAGCAAAAGTTGCATCATGCTCATACAAGTCTTTGATATGCTCGAAGCTAATGACATATAACTCAAGTTGCATGACAAGCATGCATATGCGGGAAAGAGCATCCGCTACGATGTTTTCTTTACCCTTGATGTACTTGATGACATAGGGAAAAGACTCAATAAATTCACTCCACTTAGCATGATGCTTGTTCAACTTCGTTTGACCCTTAAGATACTTGAGGGTCTCATGGTCGGTATGAATGATAAACTCATGGATACGAAGGTAATGTTCCCATTCATGCAAAACGCGGACTAAAGCATATAGCTCTTTGTCATAGATGGGATAATTGAGTTGCTCTCCGGAAAGTTTCTCACTAAAGTAAGCTATGGGGCGCTTCTCTTGCGTTAACACACCTCCTATGCCATTACCACTAGCATCACAATTAATTTCAAAAGGCTTGTCGAAGTTGGGTAAAGCAAGCACGGGAGCATGAGTAAGCAAATTCTTAAGCTCATTGAATGCGGTATCTTGGGATGGTCCCCAAATAAAAGGCGCATTCTTCTTGCTCAAAGCATGCAAAGGCGAAGCAATGGTGCTAAAATCCTTCACAAAGCGACGATAGAAACCCGCAAGGCCAAGAAAACTACGCACTTGATGCAAGTTGGTTGGTTGCGGCCAAGTCTTAATAGCATTGATCTTGGAGTCATCAACATGAACACCCTTAGAAGAAACAACAAAACCCAAGAAAACGAGCTTATCAACACCAAAAAGGCATTTCTCCATATTAGCATAGAGGCGCTCTTTTCTAAGAGTTTGCAAAACGGTGCGGACATGGGTGACATGCTCTTTGATAGATTTGCTAAACACAAGAATGTCATCAAAGTAGACCACAACAAATATACCGATGTAAGGGCAAAAGACATGATTCATGGGGCGCATAAAAGTGCCCGGTGCTTCCGAAAGACCCATAGGCATGACTAACCACTCATACAAACCAAACTTGGTTTTGAAGGCGGTTTTCCATTCATCACCCTCTTGTATGCGGATTTGATAGTAACCACTCTTAAGATCAATTTTGGAAAATAGAGTGGCACTGCTAAGCTCATCAAGCATATCATCTAGGCGTGGAATGGGATACCTATAGCGAATGGTGATAGCATTGATAGGTCTACAATCGGAGCACATGCGAAAACTACCATCATGTTTTGGCACAAGAATGACCGGAATGGCACAAGGTCTCAAACTTTCACGCACATGTCCATGGTCTATGAGATGCTTTACTTGCCTATGTATTTATTTTGTTTCGTCGGGGTTAACACGGTATGTAGCTTTGTTCGGAAGAGGTGCTCTGGGGATGAGGTCGATTCAGTGCTCAATGCCTCGTAGAGGAGGTAGACCAGGAGGTAGCTCATCGGGGAAAACATCTTGAAATTCCTGCAAAAGAGAAGACAACACTAGAGGAAGAGTGTGAGAATTGTTAGTTTGTGGTGCATTGTCCTTGCACACGAGGACGTAGTGTAGGACACTAGATGGGTTCTCACACACTTCTCTCATCTCACATTTGGTGGCAAATAGAACTAGGTTCTTGTTTTCGCTCATCGTGGAGGCACTCAATTTTGGCTTGTGGCACTCACTCTCTTTTTGGTGGCTTGCTCTCTCACTATGATCTCCAAGATAGGTGTCTTGCTTGTCGGCGATCGCTTGACTTGGCGACATTGGACGGAGGACGTACGCCTTGCTCTTCATCTTGAAGATGTAGTGGTTCGTTCGGCCGTTGTGGACGACTCCTCTATCGAATTGCCATGGCCGTCCAAGGAGAAGATGACAAACGGTCATTGGAATGACGTCGCACTCCAAGGTGTCTTCGTAGGCGCCGATTTTGAAAGAGACTTTTACTCGGTGCTCGACTTGGATGGTGCCGGAGTCACTAAGCCATTGCACTTTGTATGGATGTGGATGCTTCGTCTTGGGAAATTGGAGCTTGGAGCAAAGCTATTCGCTTGCGAGATTATGACAACTTCCCCCATCGATGATGACCTTGACGGATCGTCCATTGATGCCGGCCTTGGTGTGGAATATGTGGCATCGATGGTCTTCTTCTTGGTGATGTTGGAGAGTCAAGACTTTGGAGACAACAAGTGCGGGGCTTGAGTCTTCATCGCAAAAAACTTGTTCTTCTTCATTGTTCACTTGGCGGTGCATGGCGACTTGCTCAAGGGCTTCCATTTCGCCTTCACTCATGGAGTCATAAGTGCCATCGTCGTTGAAGACCATGGTTCGCTTGTTGGTGCACTCATAGGACTTGTGGCCTCGGCCTTCGCAAGTGAAACATTTGAAGGAACTCGTCTTGACGGTCTCATCGGTTGGGGTTGATGATGATGAAGCTCTCGGCTTGAAGTTGCTCGTAGGAGGATGGCTTGTAGTTGACGAAGCTTTCTTGGAAGTCGACTTGTCGATGTTGGAAGTATAAGGTCTTGTAGTCGGTGTTGGAGTCGTTGAAGCTTGGTTGTTGGAGAAGCCGTAGGACTTGGATGAGAACTTGGCATACTTGAAATCATCTTGCACTTGGCATCCCGCTTTGGTAGCTTGGTGCACTAGCTCGATGAGATTTGAGTATGGTTGGAAGTCGGCGATCTTCTTGATAGGATGATTGAGTCCATTCAAGAAATGTGCCATTGTTTGCTCATCATCTTCTGTGACATTGGCTCTTATCATTCCAATCTCCATCTCCTTGTAATATTCTTCAACACTCTTTGTTCCTTGCTTGAGTTGTTGGAGTTTCTTGAAGAGGTCACGGTTGTAGTAGGTAGGCACGAAGTGTGCTCTCATGACATCCTTCATTTGCGCCCAAGTAGTGATGGGTGGTTCACCTCTTGCCTCTCGGCGCTCTATGATTTGTTCCCACCAAATGAGGACATAGTCTTGGAACTCAAGGGATGCCATCGCGATCTTCTTCTCTTCTTCATAATTGTGCAAACGGAAGATCTTGTCAACCTTCAATGCCCATGAAAGGTACTCTTCGGGATCGTTGCTTCCGTTGAACTTGGGCATGGTGAACTTAAGTTTGCCATAACGTTGCTCTTCATTGTGTTGGGGCCGGGGATGATGACGCCCATGTTGTTGATGATTGTGCAACTCGTGGTGCTCTTGGCGCGGAGGGTTGTTGTCTTCATGTTGTTCTTGTCGTGGAGGATCTCCATTGTCTTCATGCTCTTGATTGACTTGTTGTTCTTGGCGAGCCGTGGAGGAGCTTGTCGAGCTCGAGGAGGAACTTGACGATGCACGCGAGCTTGAAATCTTCGTTCTTGAATTTCTTCGCGAAGTGCTTCCTCTTGTTCATGGGCTTGTCGGCTTCGGTTGGCAACGGCTCGACTCGAATCGCGTAGAGATTGTTGTGCCGCAAGTGCTTGAGCGTCACGGAGTTGTTGTTCTTGACGTTGTGCCTCGGCATCTTGAGCACTTTGGTGTAGACACGCTCGCTCTTCCTCTTCATGTTGGCGTTGTCGTTGCCGTTCTCGGGCTAGCGCAAAGGCCTCTTGAGTTTGACGGTGTTAGGGCTCTTGAGAGTCGGTGTCGCGTAGCTGATTGAGGCTTGCTTGACGATTGGTGCGCGCGGCCTGGCGAAGAGTGTTCGATGTCGTTGTACTTGAGCCGGAGAGGGTGAAGTCGGAGTGGCGGCTTGAACGGCTCCTTCTTAAAGTGGAAGACAAACGGTTGAGCAACAAAGCACGAATTTCGTCCATCCTTGCGTCATTGTCTTGCTTGTGATCGTCGAGCTTGTGGTCAAAGTAGTCCCTTGTACGTTGCTCGGAAAGTCGCAAGTCGGCGGCAAGGTTGTCGATGCGTTCACTCATAGCTTGTTGCTCATGATGCAAAGCACGGTGTGCACCAAAGAGGTGACTCTTGGTGACGAAGGAGTTCATGTCGTCGTCTTGCTCCATGAAGAGTGGGTTGGTAGAAGTACTTGGCCTATCCATCACTCCAAGACAAATATGAGTGGTAGAAAGAGAAGAACGAGTACCAAATGTACCTTGACCGAAGTTGAAAGTGGATTGAGGATCACTCCAATGCAAGACAAGGAAATAGAACAATTGGTACTAGTTCTTGTCGGTTTCTCACACCTACACAAGTAAAAGCTTTTGGTGGAGCTTGGTTAGGATGGTGGCACAAAATTTGATGCAATTGTAAGTGAGCTTCAATAATGTTGGAAAAGATTCGCAAGATGCAATGCAACAAGTAGATCAAGCATATAAGGTACATGGAAACACACACGCAAAAACATAAGTGGGATTGTGCAACCAAGGGTGAGCCAAAATGTGGAATCCACAAAAATTCTCTTGTTGCACAACACTAGAGAGATGCTAGCACGATTGCACAATAGGCGGATACAAGAACTTGTGCACAACCTACTTAGCAAAAATGCAACGACTTCTATCCCAAATATTTCTTTATGCAAGGTGTTGTTATGATATGATTCAAGATGATCGAGTATGACAATCTTAATGTTGTAAGATGCTATGGTTCTTGCTTAAAAGCTCTTTGCTTATCTTTTCTCTTTGCTTAAAAGCTTGTTTGGCTCTTTGATGTTTGAGCTCTTTTCTCATGTAATGCTTGACGAACCAAGATAGCAAATGAGTATGCGATGACACTTTGTGACACAAGAGATGATACCAATATATGCAACAATGATGTATGTATGCTATGGGAAGTATGATCACTAATGTGCACAAGTCTCGTTGCCGGCAATAATCAATGTCTAGTCTCGATGGGTAAGCAATGCAAAGGAGTAAGGCTATGACGGCTATCAATGTAATGGCAAGAGTGATATGTCCAATACCAAGATGAGGTTACCAGTCTTGCTTCCGGTATGGTGTCAAAATGGTGGCACGAATACCAAGATGTAGTGGAGGTGGTCAGTGTTGATGACGATGTAGGACGGCAGTGATGATGTAGGACACGTCCGTGGCGAAGATGAGCGATGGTGATGTCGATGTCGAACCGTACCTAGATAGCCGAAACACAAAAGGATACAGTACCGCAACTCAAATTCTCAAACCTCGAAGTAGCAAATGTGTCGGAGAGCGAAACGGTCCAAAAATGGTTGGTTTATGCGGAAGTGGTGGAGGTATGTGGAAATGTATATGGTATATGGTGGGCACCGGAACAAAATTTGATGGAAATTGGCCGGAAAACGGGGCGGTGGATGGAGATGTTGCTGCAAGGGGTCGGATGTCCGGGTGGGAGGCCGGATGTCCGGGCTGGACGGGCCGGATGTCCGGGCTCTGGATCCGGGGACGAACGGGATGAACACCGCGAGGAGAGGTTAAATCCGGGCAAAATTCGGAGGAATTTGTGGATGGAAATTGGAGGGAAAAGGGTGGGAAGCTAGATCCACTCAAAACAAAGAAAATCCATGGATCCAAACCAACAAAATCTCAACACACCAACAAATCACCAAAAAAAATTGGGGTTATTTTTGGTGGGGATTTTTGAATTTAGGACGAAATCAACAAAATTAGGCTAGAAAACACAACGAGGAGGCTCCGAAATCGTGATCAACGTGGCTCATGATACCAAGATGATGTAGGGTGGAACCCTATACGGCCGATCTTTCACGAAAGGAGCGGATCGCGCGAAGAACACGAGGAACACAAAGAGGGGAACGAGGGAAAACACAAGGGGAAACACAAGAGGAACACTCAAACTAACAAGAACAAGTCACACATGGGCTAGATCCTCAAGTACATAAGGTAAGATACACAATCCATGATCAACTAGGGACGATACAAAAGGGTAACCGGTTATTCTCCGTGAGGAGGTCTTGAGGTTCTTCCCTAAAGAGGGGTCTTGAATCCGCTTGGGGGATCTTCTATGGTGGAGGCTCGAATCTCCGAGGAGAAGGTAACCAAGTGGATGAGAAAAGCTCTCATACAAAATATGAGCTAATCCTTTGCTAACCCTAGAAAGTTGTACAGGATGGAGTATATATATAGTCTAGGGGGAGAAGGGATACACGGGACTCGGCCCTTCACTGTGCGCAGACAGGGGAGGCCGGATGTCCGGGCTGGTCGGGCCGGATGTCCGGGCTTTCAGGCGACGCCGGATGTCCGGGCTGGGGAGCCGGATGTGCAGGCTGGAGCGGTGGCATTTGTTGCTCTCGGGTTCGGAGGGGCCGGATTTCCGGGCCGGTGGCCGGATGTCCGGGGGCTCGGAAGGGGCCGGATGTCCGGGCTGCCGGGGCCGGATGTCTGGGGCGTGTAGCCTTCTACGGCTGGGCTGTTGTAGAGGAAGACGCTCCAGGGGCCGGATGTCCGGGGCCTGGGAGATACTCTTGGCTCCTTCCGTTGGTTCTCCTCATCCGTGGACTTGAGTACTTGTACATCTTCATGCGCATCTTCGGGAGGGCCCTCTTGGTGCCTAATCATGCACAACACCTCGGACTTAGGTATTAGCCATGTCTCATGCATAGAAAGTGGAAGTTCGGAGAGGAGTGAGTTCACCTTATCTTCGATAGGTTTGGCTCGAGCTCGTGTCATTGGTCCAAGTGGTGTCGTTGGAGGTGTCGGTGCATCCATGGGGATGATCATGGGATGCTCCGCATCATCATGTCATCTTGCCTAATGCATTACTCTGTCCTTATGAACTTAATACTCTAGATGCATGCTGGATAGCGGTCGATGTGTGGAGTAATAGTAGTACATGCAGAATAGTTTCGGTCTACTTGTCGCGGACGTGATGCCTATATACATGATCATGCCTAGATATTCTCATAATTATTCACTTTTCTATCATGTAACATCCCAAAATTCTAAATTTTGGAATGTTATAATAAATAGATAGATTTGAATTGTTTGTTTGTTTGTTGTGTGATTGATTGACTGAAAGTGAGTGAATTTGAAACTTTTTGAAAGTTAAATGAGAGGGAATAAAAGGACTTTCCCAAAATTTCATTTTTGCATTTATGTTCTCCATGAATTCAAATTCATTTCATCACAAAACCCTAGAGAGAAGATGACATGACTTCTTCCATTTATTTAAACATAAAGGGGTGTTCAAAATATTTGAATTTCATTTGAAAATATTTTTCAATTCAGAAACTTTAAGCAACTCAATGATTTTCATGAGAGAAGATAAAATGACTTCTTCAAAATATATGAAATATGAGTTGGGAGTTTAAAAGGATCAAATTCAAAGTCCTTTTGGAAATTATTTTCAATTTGGAGTTATTTGGGTTTTATTCAAATTATTTTTCTCCAAAAATAAAATAT
This sequence comes from Triticum urartu, assembly GCF_056163025.1. Taxonomy (NCBI): domain Eukaryota; kingdom Viridiplantae; phylum Streptophyta; class Magnoliopsida; order Poales; family Poaceae; genus Triticum; species Triticum urartu. Next base: position 382,438,199 of record NC_141879.1, on the reverse strand, counting down.
ACGGAAAATAGGGTAACATGATTCCCTACAATAGAAAATTGGAGAGAAATTAATTTGAAATCATTTTGGTATTTCTAAAATGATTTTTATTGGGTTTTATTGTAGAGGTAGAACTATTTGAATTATCTGAATTTGTGTGAATTTTATTTAATGCTACGAAACTGTTCAGCTTGTAGGAAATCTTTTTCTGAAAATTTCGATATATTATATGCCTATGTCATATTTTTATTTTCTTTGCATTTATTTTATTTCTTCTCTCAGCAAAATCATTAACAAAAACCTTTCCCCGACTGGGCCGGCCCAGCCCAGCGCCAGGCCAAGCCCAGCCGCCACCACCCTCATCCCTGAGCTCGGGGCGGTTTCCCGAGTGAGCACGCACCGCCGCCGCAGTGCTCGACCTCGCCACCTCGCGCCTTGCCCCTCCCCCACGCAACCGCCTCCTCCTCCGCCTTTAAAAGGCGAGGGCGCCGCCCATGGATCCCGTTCCCACTGCCAGCTCGCCTCGCATCACCGCCACGGATGCCCGCATCTCGTCGCCGCCGCGCTGTTGCTCGCTGCTGCACGCCGCCACTCGTGCCTCTACTCGTCCGCGCTCGCCCGCTGCCGTCCCGCCGCAATCCGCCGCCGTCCCGCCTCGCCGTGCCATCGCCGGAGCCGCCGCTATCATCAATCGTCGCCGTCGGTTTTCTTGCCGAAACCGGCTGAACCGGTAATTAACCGCCCGGTCCGGTTTAATTTTATCTCTAGGTTTTATTTGGTTTTCTTCTAAAGCTGGTTTTATTTATTAGTTAGGTCAATTAGTGAGCGTTCGCTAGTTTAGGATTTGTAGCGAACAGTTTTCGTCCTGTATGCCCCTGTAGCGAGCGTTCGCTCGATATGATTTTTCTTTTTGTTTTATTTTTCGCCAGGGACCCATTCGTGATAAATTTTCTTACAGATTAGTCCCTCTGCTTCAAACGATGAGATCTTTTTACCCGTTTATCCAAATCCAACGAAACCAATGCTCACGTCTTTGTTATGATCTCCTCTATCCAGTAAGACAACTTAAACATGTTTTTGAAATTTTAAAATTTGAATTAGATCAGATTTAGATTCAAACTTCGTTTGATCATAACTTGAGTTTCGTAGCTCCGTTTGAGTTGATTCTTTTTGCAAATCGAAGCTCTTGACCTAAACTTTCTGATAAGGCTAAACACACATAATTTTGGTACTGTTAGAAATTGTTTTATGTTGCAAGAGTTATTTGCTTGGTTTTGATGCTTTCCGAATTGTTCTTCGTTCTTTCTGATCTTTTGAGTGATTGCTTATGTGTGGTTATTATTGATTGCTTACAATAGATTGACCGGAGTGTGACGAGTAGAACTATCAAGAGTTATGAATGCGAATCATCTTCATCAACATTGCAGGCAAGTTCACACTTTGATCATATCTCTTTCATACCCAGTTTTTATGCATTAGTTTCACCCTCAAACATTGCATGGTTAGGAATTGATAACATGTGGGTATTGGGAAGTAGTTGATGATGTAGGAACCTATTGCCTTGCATTCAAACCTTGGGTGTTACTATTATGTGATGCTTATATTGCCATGCTATGCTCGTAGATGTGGATTGGGTTTGAGTGTATCCATGACAGATGTGAGATTGTTAATTAATGGTTCAACTTAAGGTGGCAACTTGAATACACATCTGGGTGGATTGACGCACCTGGAGTACCCAGTGTTGCCTGTATTTTTGGAAATCCGGGGGTTCCGTGTGATTTTCCTATGGAGCACCACCCAGGCTCAAAGGGATCATAAGATTATTCGTACTAGAAACTTCCGTGTGCAGCCACAAGCTATTATGGGCTCTAGCATAGTTGAGTAAGTTACGTGAAGCTCTTGAAGAGGTGGATCAGCAGGTAGTGGGTTGTAGGTTTGGTATGGTCTACCCGTAGTAGAGAGTTAATGTTGCTGAAAGACTGTGTCTCGGTCATCCGTTTCTCAAACACCATGTAGTGCGAGAAATCCAACGAAGGAGATTGAGTCTTGTGGGGAAAAGTGCGCAAACCTCTGCAGATTGTACAAACTAATCATGGTTAGCCGTGTCCCCGGTTATGGACATCTTGAGTATCTGGTACTTGGATTATCATATTGATCTCATCACGTTACTTAAATAATTTGTTGGGTTATTGATGTTAATTTGGGATTGAGTTGGAGGAACCTTCTCAATATTTTCAAACAACTTTGTAGTTAAATAAATTATATTCCTTTGCAGTAGGGAAAAAATGGCTTTTCGCAAAAACATTATAACCATAGAGCTTTTCCACCGGCCATATATGCATGTAGTGATAGCTATTATTCATCATTACCCTCTAGTGTGAATTTGCTAGTACATTCAATGTACTGACCCTTTGTGGCTGCAATGTCTCATGTTGCAGGATTATCTTACGAAGAGTAAGTGATACGTTAGGGTTACGATTTCTACACTCAACTTTGCCGTTGGTGTTGATGGGAATCCACAACCTTGTTGTTACTTCCGCTATTTTGGATTGAGGTAATAGTATTTACGTTACTTTATACATGTGATTTACCTCTGTTATAAATCCTCGAGTGCTGTGTGTGTCAGCATACCGATCCAGGGATGACACTTAAGCACAGAGACTTGACCGTCTGAGGTCGGGTCACTACATATCAATTGCTCGATAGTAATTTGTTCACCACCATAATACTTGTGCTATCTTGAGAGAAGCCAGTAGTGAAACCTATGGCCCTATCTTTTATCATATAAGTTTCCAATCTACTTTATTTTGCAATCTTTACTTTCAATCTATATCAAAAAAATACCAAAAACATTTATCTTATTATCTCTATCAGATCTCACTCTCGTAAGTGACCGTGAAGGGATTGACAACCCCTTTATCGCGTTGGTTGCGAGGTTCTTATTTGTTTGTGTAGGTATGAGGGACTTGCGTGTAGTCTCCTACTGGAATGATACCTTGGTTCTCGAAAACTGAGGGAAATACTTACGCTACTTTACTGTATCACCCTTTCCTCTTCAAGATAAAACCAACGCAGTGCTCAACAAGTAGCGGTGAGCCGTCAACCGCCACCACCAGGGCCAGCATGACTTGGCAGGGCAAACGAAGGTGCGGCCTATGAGGAAGCCTGCTGGGGTCCAGCTACAAGGCTGTTGGATTAGCCGGAAGCACCACCTCCACCCCTGCTCCCAACTCCCCGGCAAATCATCTAACTGGAGAAGAGGTGCAGATGAAGATGGTGCTGCCGCTGCCTGACGGTGACAGTGCCGCTGATGCTCGGCCGGTCTCAGATTCGTCGCCCTCCCAGTCGGTGTCGTCATCGCCATCACTGTCCTCCTCGTCACTATCGCTTGAGGAGGAGCTTTCGTCGATGGCCAGGCTCTCCGCATAGCACCCAAAGCGAGCAGCCGAGATCCCAAAAACCTAGACTGAAAGGAAAACATCCTACATTAACTTAAAATGGAGACGTGCCCTTCCGACAAGCTGTGGGCGCAAGCAAAAGTCTTCCAGCCTTGACGGAAGTACATGACATGAGGGGTGGGGAAATCTACATCCACATGTATACTACCATTCCCACAGCCCCTCATGTGCAGTCTCAACGCTCGCAGCAGCTCGAGCTCGATCGCCCTTGCAAATGGGGTAGGGAGGCGGAAACGGCCGTGCGGAGGTTTATACAGCCTGATGACGAACTCCAAGGGCTAACCTCCGACGTCGCCTTCCATTGGGGGAGGAGCATCCGGAGCGGGCGCGATCGAGGTGCTGCCCCGTCGCCCTCGGCCACAGGCACCATGACAACCTCGGCCACGCCCCCTTCTGCCTGCTCTCACCGCGGGTTTAGCCCCCACATTAACAGAGCAAGGAGGGATGCGCTGTCAAGCAAAATTTCTCATAACCACTTGGGCAACACCCGATCCCCGACCTCTCGCCATGATAAGCAGAGGCTATGGAATGAATTGAGGGAGGAGGATGTGCGGAAGAGCGTCTCGCCCCACGTTGATAACCCACAAGTATAGGGGATCGGAACAGTTTTCAAGGGTAGAGTATTTAACCCAAATTTATGGATTCGACACAAGGGGAGCCAAAGAATATTCTCAAGTATTAGCAGCTGAGTTGTCAATTCAACCACACCTGGAAACTTAGTATCTGCAACAAAGTGTTTAGTAGCAAAGTAATATGATAGTAGTGGTAGCGGTAGCAAAAGGTAACGGTAGCAAAAGTAATGTTTTTGGTATTTTGTAGTGATGATAGCAATAGCAATGTAAAAGTAAATAAGCGAAGAACAGTATATGGAAAGCTCGTAGGCAATGGATCAATGATGGAGAATTATGCCGGATGCGGTTCATCATGTAACAGTCCTAACCTAGGGTGACACAGAACTAGCTCTGATTCATCAATGTAATGTAGGCATGTATTCCGAATGTAGTCATACGTGCTTATGGAAAAGAACTTGCATGACATCTTTTGTCCTACCCTCCCATGGTAGCGGGGTCCTAACGGAAACTAAGGGATATTAAGGCCTCCTTTTAATAGAGTACCGGAACAAAGCATTAGCACATAGTGAATATCTGAACTCCTCAAACTATGGTCATCACCGGTAAGTATCCCGATTATTGTCACTTTGGGGTTAACGGATCATAACACATAATATGTGACTATAGACTTGCAAGTTAGGATCAAGAACTCTCATATATTGATGAAAACATAATAGGTTCAGATCTGAAATCATGGCACTCGGGCCATAGTGACAGGCATTAAGCATAGCAAAGTCATAGCAACATCAATCTTAGAACATAGTGGATACTAGGGATCAAACCCTAACAAAACTAACTCGATTCCATGATAGATCTTATCCAACCCATCACCGTCCAGCAAGCCTACGATGGAATTACTCACGCATGTCGGTGAGCATCATGAAATTGGTGATGGAGGATGGTTGATGATGACAGATTGCTTTCTCCGGAGCCCCGTACGGACTCTAGATCAGCCCTCCCGAGAGGTTTTAGGGCTTGGCGGCGGCTCCGTATCGTAAAACACGATGAATCCTTCTCTCTGATTTTTTTCTCCCCGAAACCAAATATATAGAGTTGGAGTTGAGGTCGGAGGAGCTCCAGAGGGCCCACGAGGTAGGGGGCACGCCCCCCACCCTCATGGACAGGTGGTGAGCCCCCTGGCCTTCATCTTTTGCAAGGATTTTTTATTATTTCTGAAAAGTTGTTTCATGAAGTTTCAGGTCATTGCGAGAACTTTTGTTTCTGCACATAAATAACACCATGGTAATTCTTCTGAAAACAGCATCAGTCCGGGTTAGTTCCATTCAAATCATGCAATTTAGAGTCCAAAACAAGGGCAAAAATGTTTGGAAAAGTAGATATGACGGAGACATATCAACTCCCCCAAGCTTAAACCTTTGTTTGTCCTCAAGCAATTCAGTTGATAAACTGAAAGTGATAAAGAAATACTTTTACAAACTCTGTTTGCTCTTGTTGTTGTAAATATGTAAAGCCAACATTCAAGTTTTCAGCAAAGATTATGACTAACCACATTCACAATAACGCTTAGGTCTCAAGTTTACTCATATCAATGGCATAATCAACTAGCGAGCAATAATAATAAATCTCGGATGACAACACTTTCTCAAAACAATCATAATATGATATAACAAGATGGTATCTCGCTAGCCCTTTCTGAGACCGCAAAACATAAATGCAGAGCACCTTTAAAGATCAAGGACTGACTAGACATTGTAATTCATGGTAAAAGAGACCCAGTCAAGTCATACTCAATGTAAACTAATAGTAATGAATGCAAATGACAGCGGTGCTCCCCAACTGGTGATTTTAATAAGAAAATGATGACTCAACATGAAAGTAAATAGATAGGCCCTTCGTAGAGGGAAGCAGGGATTTGTAGAGGTGCCAGAGCTCGGTTTTGAAATAGAGGTGAATAGTATTTTGAGCGGTATACTTTCATTGTCAACATAACAACCAAGAGATGGCGATATCTTCCATGCTACACACATTATAGGAGGTTCCCAAACAAAATGGTAAAGTTTATGCTCCCCCTTCCACCAACAAGCATCAATCCATGGCTTGCTCGTAACAAAGGAGTGCCTCCAACTAACAAGAGTCCCAGGGGGAGTTTTGTTTGCAATTATTTTGATTTGAGTTGCATAAAGCATGGGACTAGGCATCCCGGTGACCAGCCATTTTCTCGTGAGTGAGGAGCGGAGTCCACTCCTCTTGAGAATAACCCGCCTAACATGGAAGATACGGACAACCCTAGTTGATACATGAGCTATTCAAGCATACAAAACAAGATATTTATTTGAAGGTTTAGAGTTTGGCACTTACAAATTTACTTGGAACGTCAGGTAGATACCGTATATAGGTAGGTATGGTGGACTCATATGGAATAACTTTGGCGTTTATGGAGTTGGATGCACAAGCAGTATTCCCGCTTAGTACAGGTGAAGGCTAGCAAAAGACTAGGAAGCGACCAGCTAGAGAGCGACAACAGTCATGAACAAGCATTAAAATTAATCAACACCGAATGCAAGCATGAGTAGGATATAATCCACCATGAACATAAATATCGTGAAAGCTATGTTGATTTTGTTTCAACTAAATGCGTGAACATGCGCCAAGTCAAGTCACTTAAATCATTCAGAGGAGGATACCGCCCTATCATACCACATCACAACCATTTTAATAGCATGTTGGCACACAAGGTAAACCATTATAAGCTCCTAGCTAATCAAGCATGGCACAAGAACTAAGATCTCTAGTTGTCATTGCAAACATGTTTATTCATAATAGGCTGAATCAGGAATGATGAACTAATCATATTTACAAAAACAAGAGAGGTCGAGTTCATACCAGCTTTTCTCATCTCAATAAGTTCATCATATAATCATCATTATTGCCTTTCACTTGCATGACCGAACGATGTGGATAATAATAATAGTGCACGTGCATTGGACTAAGGTGGAATCTGCAAGCATTCAATAAACAGGAAAAGACAAGGCAATATGGGCTCTTTTGTCAGATCAACAATAATGCTTATAAGAGCCACTTCAACAATTTAATCATGGTCTTCTCCCATCGACCCCTAAAGAAAAGAAATAAAACTATTTACACGGGAAAGCTCCCAACAACCAAAAGAAGAACAGGAAATCTTTTTGGATTTTCTTTTTAATTACTACTACAAGCATGGAAAGTAAACTAATTAAAAGCTACAACTAATTATTTTTGTTTTTCTTAAGGTTTATCAAACACACAAGAAGAAAGCATAATAAGGAAATAAACTAGCATGGATGATACAATGAAAAAGTATGAGCACCGACATCTAGCAATTAGTGTGTGAACATAAATGTAATGTCGGTGAGAAATACGTATTCCCCCAAGCTTAGGCTTTTGGCCTAAGTCGGTCTATGGACATGGCTGGCCTGGCGGATATCCATAGTAAAAGTTGGGGTCGTACTGTGATGAAGATGACTCCGATTGCCACTGGTTGGCAATCATCTTCGGATCCCACTGGTAATTAGATTGTCGTTGAGGATCAACTTGTGGTTCTGGCTCTGGCTCTGCGGCTGATGTAGGGTTCTGATAAGCGTGAATAGCCTCTAACGGAACAAGGTACTAGCCTGCAGATAAATCAAACAAGGAAGGAGCGGGCAGGGTAATAGTCTCAGGATGATGTTTATCAAAGAACAATTTGTATTTAAGCTCTCCTTCCCTATTCTTAACAATAAAATCATGTGCCACCATACTCTTATAATCTAAATAAACATGAGGCAACACTTTTTCTTCCTTCTCATAATGCCTAATAGGTATGTTAAAATGTGCAGCTAGGCGTGAAGCATAGATGCCTCCAAAGATGGGGCCCTTTGTACGGTTTAGACTTAACCATTTAGCAATAATGCTGCCCATACTAACAGAGTTATCACTGAATAAACCGTGGAGCAAAATAATAATATCGGGAACACTAAGGTTTCCACAGTTTCCACGACCAATTAAGCAATGACTAGTAAATAATGCAAAATAGCGTAAGACAGGAAAATGTATGCTAGTGATTCGTGCATCGGAAACCTTCCTCGTTTCCCCTACAGTGATGATATCAATAAACCCATTCACATCGCTGCGACGTGGTTCCTCTATCGTGCCCTCGAAAGGGACCAAACAAACCCGACAAAAATCATAAAGTGACATCTCCTTATGCTCATCATATAAATAAAACTCCACCATAGGTGGTGAGCTCCTAGAATGGAATTGAAAGTTTTGCACAAAGATATTTGTGAGTAGGAGACACTGATCGTGTTGGTCATGGAGGAAAGCGGTGAGGCCTGCATTCTTAGCCAATTCATAAAAATCTTCATAAATCCCGGCTCCTCTCAAGAAATCATCGGAAGGCCATTCACACGACCGAACCTCCGCGGTGCGAGGCAGATTATACTTGGGCGTTTGTGCCTTTTCCTTCGAGCCTCGGCTTGATGAGCCCCTCAAAAGTCTCTTCATTATTTTCTAAAAAATTCTGAAAATTTTAGTAACTTCAAAATAAAAGTAAACCAAACTCAATAATATTGATAGCAACTACTCCTACAAGTGCATAGGGCCTATGTCATGCATCAAAACTACTTTTGACCATATAAATTTGACATGCAAGCTCAAGAACAGGGTCACCTAAGCAGCAAAAAATTGCAATGAATAAAAAACTAGACCAAAAACTAATTGGACCAATGGAGGAGTCACATACCAAGGAACAATCTCCCCAAGCAGTTTTGTGAGAGGTGCTTTGAGCAAGGAGATCGAAAATGGCAGCAAGATGAGCTAGAACTCGTGCTTGAGCTGGATATTCGCGTTTGTGGGAGGAAGAAGAAGTGTGTGGGTGCAAGGATAAGTGGAGGAGGGCCACCGTGGGCCCACGAGGCAGGGGGCGCGCCCTGGGGGTAGGGCGCGCCCTCCACCCTCATGGCCAGGTGGATGACCCCCCTGCTGTGTTCTCAGTGCCAAATATTCTCAAATATTCCAGAAAAAATCATATTTAAATTTCAGGGCATTTGGAGAACTTTTATTTTCGGGGTATTTTTATGTTGCACGGATAATCAGATAACAGACAGTAAAATCCTATTTTTATTTTATTTTATATAAATAACAGAAAGTAAAAGGAGGGTACAGAAGGTTGTGCCTTCTAGTTCCATCCATCTCATGCTCATCAAAAGGAATCCACTAACAAGGTTGATCAGGTCTTGTTAACAAACTCATTCCGAATAACATGGAACCAGAGAAATTTCGAATAACACTATGTTACCTCGACGGGGATATGCACATCCCCAATAATAAGAATATCATATTTCTTCTTGACAGTAGGAAGAGGAAATTCAAAACCTCCAAATATAATCAATGGAATTTTTCCAATAGAGTTGATACTATGAACTTGAGGTTGTTTCCTCGGAAAGTGTACCGTATGCTTATTACCATTAACATGAAAAGTGACGTTGCCTTTAGTGCAATCAATAACAGCCCCTGCAGTATTCAAAAAGGGTCTTCCAAGAATAATAGACATACTATCGTCCTCGGGAATATCAAGAATAACAAAGTCCGTTAAAATAGTAACGTTTGCAACTACAACAGGCACATCCTCACAAATACCGACAGGTATAGCAGTTGATTTATCAGCCATTTGCAAAGATATTTCAGTAGGTGTCAACTTATTCAAATCAACTCTACGATATAAAGAGATAGGCATAATACTAACACCAGCTCCAAGATCACATAAAGTAGTTTTGACATAGTTTCTTTTAATGGAGCATGGTATAGTAGGTACTCCTGGATCTCCAAGTTTCTTTGGTATTCCACCCTTAAAAGTATAATTAGTAAGCATGGTGGAAATTTCAGCTTCTGGTATTTTTCTTTTATTTGTAACAATATCTTTCATATACTTAGCATAAGGATTCATTTTGAGCATATCAGTTAATCACATACGCAAAAAGATAGGTCTAATCATTTCAACAAAGCGCTCAAAATCTTGGATGGTTTGGGAGGAAAAGGCATGGGTTTCTGAACCCATGGTTCTCTTTCTTTACTGTGTTTCCTAGCAACAAAGTCTATCATAACGTTGATTCTTTGATTGTGGGTTATCAAGATCAACATTAGGTTCAATTTCTATATCATTATCATTACTAGGTTGAGCATCATCATGAACATTATCATTAACATTATGACTAGTTTCAGGTTCATTACCAAATTGTGTTTCAGCATCAGAAATAGAAATATCATTTGGATTCTCAGGTGTTTCAGTAATAAGTTCACTAGAAGCATGCAGAGTCCTATCATTTTTCGTTTTCTTCCTTTTAGAAGGACTGGGTGCGTCTACATTATTTCTCTGAGAATCTTGCTCAATTCTCTTAGGGTGGCCTTCAGGATACAAAGGTTCTTGAGTCATTCTACCACCTCTAGTCATAACTCTAACAGCATTATCATTATTCGTACTATTCAATTCATTGAGAAAATCATTTTGAGCTTTAAGTACTTGTTCTACTTGAGTGGTAACCATAGAAGCATGTTTACTAATAATTTTAAGTTCACCTTTGACATTAGCCATATAATAACCCAAGTGTTCAACCATATTTGAATTGTATTTCAATTGTCTACCAAAATAAGCATTAAAATATTCTTGCTTAGCCATAAATTTATCAAACTCATCTAAGCATGGGCTAGCAAACTTAGTAAATGGGATTTCAACTTTATCATATCTATAGAGAGAATTTACCTTTACTACCTGTGTCAGGTTATCAAGACCATGAGTTTCTTCAATAGGTAGAGGATTAAGATCATATGTTTCTTCAACAGGTGGTAAATTAAGACCATGTATTTCTTCAATAGGAGGTAAATTCTTAACATCTTCAGCTTTAATACCTTTTTCTTTCATAGATTTCTTTGCCTCTTGCATATCTTTAGGACTGAGAAATAGAATACCCCTCTTCTTCAGAGTTGGTTTAGGAATAGGTTCAGGAATTGGCTCCGGAGGTGTCCAATTACTTTCATTTGTCAACATATTATTCAATAGAATTTCAACTTCATCTGGTGTTCTTTCCCTGAAAACAGAACCAGCACAACTATCTAGGTAATTGTTGGCGTTCTGGGAAAGGGGGTCCCCAGACTTGCCTGCCTGCGGCGTGGCTCAGAGGGGGGCCCAGCACGGCCCATCTTCACCAACACAGACCCAAGACCCTCGCGAGGGGCCAAGCCTCGCGGGGCGGATGACGCGGAGCTTCCTCAGGCACGGCCTCATCAGGCTGGCTCGCGAGGAGGAGGAGAGATCAAGGCGGGGTACCTCACGAGGTGCCCGTGACGCAAGCCATGACGACCAAGGGTGCCAGGCGGGTGCCAACCCACGCAGTGTCCTCCTTTCCTCTTTGGTGCAAAGGGGGCAAGCGCAGCCGCGGAGTACCGAGGCATCATGCAAAGGTTGCCATTTCGGTGCAACAAGACCAGGACCAGGAGGACTGCAAGACGGGGGTCATTTTGGAGCCCCAAGACGGCGTCACCACCAGAGCTTTGTGCAGGCGAAGACTGCTTTTGTCAGGATAGCTGGTACTAGCTGTCCCCCTTCAAATTAGCCCGCCATTGTTGGCTCCCTTCCCGCTCGATATTTGGGAAAAGGACCAGGGCCTCTATAAATAGGACTAGCCACCCCCAGGGGAGGGGGGCATCAACAATCGGAGAGAGAGAGAGAGAAGGGTGACTGAACTCCTCCCAGCAGTTCATCGCCCCAGCCAAGAACAGACCCTCGCAAGGCTGTTCTTCCTTGTATTGTTCATCATCATCAGCCCAAGAGGCAATCCACCATGCCACACACTGGAGTAGGGTATTACACCACAATGGTGGCCCGAACCAGTATAAACCATGTGTCTCTCGTGTTGTTCTTTCCATAGCTTAGATCTTAGCGAGGCGGAGGGGTGCAGGTAGGTAGGAGGCGAAATCTCTGCACGCAACCCAGTGTTCGAACCTCAAGGGTCTGCCGGAACCCGAAATCCAACATTTGGCGCGCCAGGTAGGGGGTGCACCGGAGTTTTCTCTTCTGCCACCACCACGGCCTGCCTCGCGATGAGTAGCGCGTTGCCCGCTCCGGCCGCTGGCGCCAGCACGGGGGGCCAGGGGGCTCCGAGCCCTGGCCCCAGCCCTGCAACGGGTACGATGGCCAGACAAGTTCAAGCCGACGACGCCGCCGCGCTATGGCGGCGGGACGGATCCGCTGGCCTTCTTGCTGGCGAGCGAGGAGGCCCTCCTCGAAGCTGGAGGTGACGATAGGGTCATGGCCAACTGGCTCCCCATGGCCCTCACCGGCGCTCCGCGCACATGGCTGCTCCACTTGCCGGCAGCCTCCGTGGCCTCTTGGGAAGAGCCCCGTAGCCTTTTCCCCGCCCATCGCGCTACACCAACACCCCCGGTCATCGCGGCCCTCCTGGGCGGCTCGCAGGAGCCGCCTACAAGTCACCACGTCAAGCCGTTCATCCGTCGGGTCAGCGCCGCTTCCACGCGGCAGGGGGCTCTCCCGGACCGAGCGGCGCCCAGGGCCGGCCTAACCTTCAGCTCGGAGGACCACCCCTCCAACTCGGCCTGCTCGGGTGCGCTCCCCATGCTGTGCACCCCCACCATCTGCCAGGTGGCCGTCACCAGAACTCTCATCGATGGTGGTGCGGGCCTCAGCGTGCTCTCGGTCGAGGCCTTCAACCTCCTCTGCATACCCCTGGAACGGCTGCAACCCAGACGGCCCTTCTCAGGCGTTGGGGGCGTATCATCCCGCTCCTTGGGACAGATCTGGCTCCCAGTAACCTTCGGCACATACAACAACTTCCGCATGGAGCTGGTCGACTTCGACATTGCCCCCATCGGCCTCCCCTACAACGCCATCCTCGGCTACCCAGCGTTGGCCCAGTTCATGGCCATGACGCACCCGGCATACAACCTCATGAAGATGCCCGGGAGCAGCGGTGTCCTCACCGTGCACGGGGACACCGGAGACGCGCTGCGGGTGCTCAAGCTCGCCTTCAAGACGGCAGCGTTGGCACAGCCCGCCGACTTGGAGACCCCCGAGCCCAAGGGGGCTGCACCCGCCAAGAAGAAACAGTTGTTCACCCAAGACAAGGAAGAAACCAAGCAGACACCCGTCGATGAGGACGGGTCCACCAACGCCACTTTCACCATAGGCGCCAACCTCGAACCCGAGTAGGAGGAGGCCCTGGTCGGGTTCCTGCGCGCAAACAAGAAGGTATTCGCTTGGGAGCCTGACCAGTTGGCAGGGATCCCTAGGAGAGTAATCGAGCATCACCTCAACGTGTGCCCCAACGTGCGCCCTATGAAGCAGAAGGCCAGGCGGCAGTCCACAGAAAAGCAGGCCTTCATCGTCCAAGAGACCCGCAAATTAGAAGCCGCTGGGGTCATTCGCGAGGTCCGATACCCGGATTGGTTGGCCAACCCTGTCGTTGTGCCAAAGAAGGGAGGGAAGGAGCACATGTGTGTCGACTTCACCAACCTCAACAAAGCATGCCCGCAAGATCCATTCCCGCTCCCACGCATCGACCAGATTGTCGATTCCATCGCGGAATGCGACCTGCTATGCTTCTTGGATGCCTTCTCTGGGTATCACCAGATCAAGATGGCGGTAGAAGACGTCGAAAAGACAGCCTTCCTAACCCCGTGTGGGGTGTACTGCTACACTTGCATGCCATTCGGGCTGCGTAACACAGGGGCGACCTTTCAGCGGCTGATGCTAATCACCTTGGGCCTGTAGCTCGGGAAGAATGTTGAAGCTTACGTCGATGACATTGTGGTAAAGTCACGGGAGGCCAGGACCCTGATACAAGACCTGGAGGAAACCTTCGCGAGCCTCAACGAAGTGAACCTACGGCTCAACCCAGAGAAGTGTGTGTTTGGAGTCCCCTCGGGCAAGCTCTTGGGTTTCCTCGTGTCCCACTGAGGCATCGAGGCTAACCCAGAAAAGGTCATGGCGGTGAAAGACATGAGCCCGCCAAAGACCCTCAGAGAAATGCAAAAGCTCACTGGGCGCGTGACCGCGCTAGGGCGCTTCATCTCCAAGTTGGGGGAACGAGCGCTGCCCTTCTTCCAGCTAATGAAGAAAAAGGGGCCCTTTGAGTGGACTGAAGAGGCCGACAAGGCGTTCCAGGATCTCAAGAGATACCTGACCAGCCCACCGGTCATGGTGGCTCCGCACTCTCAAGAGCCCCTGGTGCTTTACCTCGCCGCCACTCCGTACTCCGCCAGCGCAGCCCTGGTGGCGGTTAGAGAGGAGCGTCGAATCAAAACCATAGCAGCAGCCCGGGACAAGGCAAAGCAGGAACAAGGAAGGCCCACAGAAACCGCCACCACGGCTGAGGAGGATCAGCCGCCGCAGAGGAGTGCACCGGAGGCGGAAGAGGCCCCTCCCCCAGATGGCCAGCCTTAGGAGGCCTCATCGCCTCAAGAGGCGCCATGGTCTCCGAAGGGAGCCACCAGCACTGATGCACCCAACCTCGTCGAGCACCCGGTGTACTTCGTTAGCACGGTGTTGCGGGATGCGAGGGCACGGTACCCCATGCCTCAGAAACTCCTCCTCGCGCTACAGGTGGCCTCGCGCAAGCTGCAGCATTATTTTCAGGGTCACCCCATCAAGGTCGTCTCGTCATACCCCCTGGAGAGAGTGCTCAGGAGCCCTAACTCAGCTGGAAGGGTCGCTGAGTGGAACATAGAACTGCAAGCGTTTCAGCTCGAATTCAGCACGACCAGAGTCATCAAGGGAGCAGCATTGGCAGATTTTGTGGCAGAATGGACAGAGGCACCAGGCCTCAAGGCTGACGAGGATCGGTCCCTCTCCCCAGGAAGCGAGGTGCCAGAAGGCTGGATCATGTACTTCGATGGGCGTTCTCTAGGCATGGCGCTGGGGCTGGGGCGGTGCTTATATCGCCCACTCAGGACAAGCTCTACTACGCTGTGCAGCTCTGTTTCCAGCAAGGTGAAAAGGTCTCCAACAACATAGCGGAGTATGAAGGTTTAATAGCGGGCTTGAAGGCCGCAGCTGCCCTGGGGGTGAAACGCCTCACCATCAAGGGCGATTTGCAGCTCCTTGTTAATTTCTCTAGCAAGGTGTACGAGCCGAAAGATGAGCACATGGAAGCCTACCTTGCGGAGGTCTGCAGGATGGAGAAGCGGTTCTGGGGGTTGGAGTTGCAGCATGTGCCCCGTGGCACCAATCAGCAGGCCGACGACATCGCCAAACGGGCGTCCAGGCAGTTACCTCAAGAGCCTGGCGTCTTCGAGGAGCGGCTCTTCAAGCCCTCAGCCCTGCTGTCATTGTCAAACACGGCTCAGCCTCGGGAGAAGCTCCCCCAGCCACCTACCTCAGGAGCTCCGGCCTGTGGCCCGGCCTCAGGAGCACGCCCGCTCCTAACGATGGAACCTCAGGAGGGATGCTGGATCACGGAGCTCCGGAGTTACTTAACACAAGGGACCCTGCCGGAGAAGGAGGAGGAAGCGGAGCGAGTGGCACGCCAGGCCACGGCATACTGCATCAAGGATGGAGAGCTCTATCGGAAGCGACCAAACGATGTATCCCTGCACTGCATCCCAGGGAGCAAGGGAAGGAACTGCTGGAAGATATACATGGCGGAGACTGTGGACATCATTCATCATCACGGACCCTCGTCGGCAAGGCGTTTCGCAGTGGGTTTTATTGGCCCACCGCGCTCAATGACGCCGTCGAACTAGTGAAAGATTGTGAGGCCTTCCAGTTCCACGCCAAGCAGATCCATCAACCAGCAGGAGGCCTGCAGACTATACCCCTTTCGTGGCCATTCGCAGTCTGGGGGCTGGACATCTTGGGCCCGTTTCCTCGGGCGCCAGGGGGCTACCGCTACCTCTACATCGCCGTGGACAAGTTCACCAAGTGGGCTGAAGTAGAGGCTGTCCGCACCATTCCCGCGGTCAAGTTCATTAAGGGCATCGTGAGCCAGTTTGGGGTGCCGAACCGCATCATCACGGACAACGGTTCGCAGTTCACCAGTAACCTCTTCAAAACATACTGTGCTAACCTTGGAACGCAGATATGCTACGCTTCGGTGGCGCACCCCCGAAGCAACGGCCAGGCCGAGTGAGCCAACGCAGAGGTCCTAAGGGGCCTCAAGACCAGGACGTTCAAGAAGAAGCTGGAGGCCTGCGGCAGAGGTTGGTACGATGAGCTTCAGTCCGTGTTGTGGTCCATCCGCACAACCGCGACCAAGCCGACTGGAGAGACCCCGTTCTTCCTGGTCTACGGAGCCGAAGCGGTCCTCCCTCACGAGGTCAGACGTCGCTCCGTGCGGGTCCTGGCGTTCGACGAGGCGCAGCAGGACGCCATGTGGGGGATGGACCTCGTGCTGGGGGAGGAACGTCGCCGAGAAGCCGCGCTGCGAGCAGCGAGGTACCAACAAGCACTGCGGCGATATCACTGCCGCAACATCCGCCCCAGAACTCTCGAGGTAGGAGACCTCGTGCTCAGACGGGTTCTCTCCAGGGAGGGGCTGCACAAGCTCTCTCCCATGTGGGAGGGCCCGTTCAAAGTTGTTCATGTTTCCAGGCCCGGCTCCGTGCGCTTGGAGACTCAGGAGGGGTTGCCGGTCCAGAACTCATGGAACATCCAGCACTTCCGGAGGTTCTACACCTAAAAAGGCCCAGAGCCTGTTAAGAAGGCGAATGCCTGTGAAGCTGTCACATTTTGGAAAAGGCCCAGAGCCTGTGTGTAACACCCTCGATGCGACTATAGCTCCCACGTGTCGAGGCACGACTTAGAGACATAATCGCATTGAAGGCATATGTCGCAAGTTAGGCAATCTTCACAACATCCCATGTAATATGATAATAAAAGGGGAGATAACATAGTTGGCTTACACTCGCCACGTCAATCAACAACATAAATAACATTACATCATCCAAACACTCATGGCCCGACTACGGCGCCAAAATAAAAGAGAACCCAACATGCGACACGGTCCCAATCACCCCCAACTGGGCACCACTACTGATCATCGGGAAAGGAAACGTAGTATCGTTGAGAGTCTTCGTCGAACTCCCACTTGAGCTCATACGCGTCACCTGGAGCAGAATCATCAGGCCCTGCATCTGGTGTAATAGTAATCTGTGAGCCACAGGGACTCAGCAATCTCGTACCCTCGCGATCAAGACTATTTAAGCTTACGGGTATGGCAAGGTAAATATATGAGTGGAGCTGCAGCAAGCGACTAGCAAGTATGATGGCTAACTTATTCGCAAAGGAGAGCGAGGAGAGGAGGCAAAGCACGAGCGAGAAACTAAAGAGCAACATGCGCAAGCATTACTCCAACACCGTGTCCACTTCCCGCACTCCGCCGAGAAGAGGCCCTCACGGTAACACACCTAGTTGATTCATTTTTAATTAATTAAGGTTCAAGTTATCTACAACCGGAAATTAACAAATTCCCATCTGCCCATAACCGCGGGCACGACTTTCGAAAGTTCAATCCCTGCAGGGGAGTCCCAACTTAGCCCATGACAAGCTCTCACGGTCAACGAAGGAATAGACCTCCTCCCAAGACGTTCCGATCAGACTCGGTATCTCGGTAACTCGAGACACTTCGACAGGTTAAAACAAGACCAGCAACACCGCCCGAATGTGCCGACAAATCCCGATAGGAGCTGCACATATCTCTTTCTCAGGGCACACTCAAATTGTCCAAACTTCCGGTAGGCCATCCCAGAGTTGCCCCTGGTAGCCACCGGCGGCTGACAGTTTGGACCAACACTCAGAGGAGCACTGGCCCGGGGGGGGGGGTTAAAATAAGATGACCCTTGAGTCTGCAGAACCCAAGGGAAAGAAAAGGCTAGGTGGCAAACGGTAAAACCAAGGTTGGGCATTGCTGGAAAAGCTTTAATCAAGGCGAACTATCAAGGGATTCCCATTATAACCCAACCGCGTAAGGAACGCAAAATCCGGGAACATAACACCGATATGACGGAAACTAGGGCGGCAAGAGTGGAACAAAACACTAGGCGAGAGGCCGAGCCTTCCACCCTTTACCAAGTATATAGATGCATTAAGATAACACGGCAATATAATGATATCCCAACAAGTAAATAAAAGATGTTCCAACAAGGAACGGCCTCCAATCTTCACCTGCAACTAGCAACGCTATAAGAGGGGCTGAGCAAAGCGGTAACATAGCCAATCAACGGTTTGCTAGGACAATGGTGGGTTCAAGGTTTGACATGGCAATTTGGGAGGCTTTCAAGCATGTGGTAGGCATCGTAGCAATGGCATAGCAAAAGAGCGAGCAAACTAGCATAGCAAAGATAGTAGTGATTTCGAGGGTATGATCATCTTGCCTGCACAGTTGTCAGAGTTGACTGGATCCTCAAAAGCAAACTCAACGGGCTCCTCGGTAGCGAACTCGTCTCCTGGCTCTACCCAAACAAGACAAACAAGCAACAAGGACACAATCAACCACGTGCAAACTCAAACAACACGATGCAAAGATGATATGCTATGCGGGATGCGATGCGGGATGCAAAAAGCAAGATATGACAGGAAATGCATGAACCTGGCCTCAACATGGAAATCCAAGTATGCCACTAGAAAGATGGGATGAAATCTCTTGAAAACGATATAAAGAACGCCTGAATCGGAGTTACGGTTTGGAAATGGCAAGCGATTCAAAATTGACACCGGTCTGCGACTTACAGCAAGTAGGCATCTAAATGCAACGAAATGAACATGCTACAGCATCCAAACATGACAACAAAATACATGGCAGGGATGCACAAAAGATTCTTAACAAAAGTCTAGCACTGACCTACGGCCAATTCAACCATTAGGAGGTTCAAACAAGCATGGCAAAAACGCAAATGGTAAAACAGATCTCAGACTTAGTGAAATTAACACTTGTCTGGAATTTCAGATCATATAGCCCTCTTCGGAGCAACAAAACAACATGCTACAGGACCTGAACATGACAAAGAAAGACATGGCATGGAGCTACTCAACAAGATTAACAAAAGTCCCTTAGTGACCTTGGCCAAAAGGGATCACAAAATATACTAACAAGCACACGAACATAGCAAAAAACATAATCAGTTTTCAGACTTAGTGAAAACTGGGACATGCTGAAACATAACTCACGAAGGCATGTTTACGAGCTCGATGCACTCACCACGGTGCAAGTCATAGCAAGACAAGCATACACCCATAAAGAAGGCACAAAATACTAGCTAGACATGGCAAGAACAATGGCATAGCATGCACGGATCAACTACAATAACATCGGCAAAATCGCAAACAAGTTGATGATCTGCCCAGATTCGCAACGAAGCAAAAGTACAGCTCGATTGACTCAAGCTAGGGTGCTCCATAATTGCAAACAAAGACACGGATGGATAGAGAACTCCTTTACTGATCATCCTCAAAAGAGGCACGGATCACTAGGAAACAGCATGAACATATGGCATCATGAACTAAATAATCCCAGACTTAGTGAAAACTACTAAGTCCCTGAAAACAGATTTACCGGGTGCCTCACTTTGCAAGCTTGCACAAGTCACCACACACATCACAAAAATGCATGGGTTGCACCTCTGGAAAGATAACAAAATCCTTAACAAAACATCTATAGGACTCATGGGCATATCATGCACACAACAATCATGGCAAAAATGACAAAAGTCTAAGATGAACTAGCAGATATGACAATTAACTCACGAAGGCCTCTTCTAACAGCATTTCGGGCATCAAGATGAACTCAAATGAAAATGACGCAATGGAATGAAATGATGTACTCATCGAGGCGAACATTTTGATATACTATATGTCCAAAACGGAACTACGGATGCGGAGATATCACAGGTCAAAGTTTGCATAAAAAATTAGGGTTCCGGGGGGAAAAGTCAACCGAGGGGATTTTTCAGATCCAGATCCAGCGCGAATGTTGAGGTTCGCCGGAGTCTCGTCGGGATCCCTGTAGCAGCAGAGAGGGAGTTCGCCGGAGCGGCTCCGGCCAGTGGAGAACGGCGCGGGGCGGCACGGGGACCGAGGCGGTGGTGGTGGCAGGGCGCCGGGCGGCGGAGCCGGGTGCACTGGCTCGGGGCGGCGATGGCGTGCGGCGGCGCCGGCCACCGGAGCCGAGGGAGGCGGCGGCGCGGGGCGCTGGGAGCTGGGAGGTGCGGGCGGCGGCGAACGGGCCCGCGGGGGCCCCGCGTGGGCCGGGCGGGCCTCGGGCGGCGGCGGCGAAGCGGTCCCGCCCCGGGGACAGGTGGCAGTGGCTGGTTGGAGGCGGCGGGATCCGGACACATCCGGCTCGCGCGGACGTTGTTCGGCGGCGGCGGAGAGGGATTTTTTTTAGGGTTTAGAGAGGGGATCCGCAAATTTTCGAGGGGGGTGTATATATAGGCATAGAGGGAGCTAGGGGAGTTCAAATGAGGTGCGGTTTTCGGCCACGCGATCGTGATCGAACGCTCTAGGACATGGAGCAGAGTTTGGTGGGTTTTGGGCCAAATTGGAGGGGTGTTGGGCTGCAACACACACGAGGCCTTTTCGGTCCCTTGGTTAACCGTTGGAGTATCAAACGAAGTCCAAATGGTACGAAACTTGACAGGCGGTCTACCGGTAGCAAACCAGGGCCACTTGGCAAGTCTCGGTCCAATCCGGAAATGTTTAATCCCCACACACGAAAGAAAGCTAGAAATGACCACTGGAGGAGAACGAAGCGCCGGAATGCAAAACGGACAATGGGGAAAATGCTCGAATGCATGAGACGAACACGTATGCAAATGCAATGCACATGATGACATGATATGAGATGCATGACAACGACAACAACACACGGAGACAAAAACCCGAACCCGAGGAAATAAATATAACTTAACGCCGGAAATGGCAAGAGTTGGAGTACAAATAGGGAAAGTTACATCCGGGGTGTTACAACACTGCACCACTACGAAAGGATCTCGTCCCGAGATCTAGGACTGAAAGAACGCCGGGTACTCAGAACGGAGGTGATCCTCGCGTTCCTAGGTAGCTTCACAGTCGGAATGGTGTGACCACTTGACTTTGAGAAATTTGATTGACTTGTTGCGAGTCTTGCGTTCAGTCTCCTCAAGAATAGCAACTGGGTGCTCACGATAAGAGAGATCTTCTTGGAGCTTAATGTCCTTGAAGTTGACGGTGCGGTCAGGAGTCTTGAAGCACTTTCGAAGCTGAGAGACATGGAACACATCATGAACATTTGCAAAGTTTGAAGGAAGCTCGAGTTGATAGGCAAGGTCGCCTCTCTTGCTGACAATCTTGAAAGGTCCCACGTATCTAGAGGCAAGCTTCCCTTTGATACCGAAGCGACGAGTACCTTTCATAGGAGAGACACGGAGGTAAACATGATCTCCGATCTCAAAAGCCAAATCACCGTGCTTACTATCATAGTAGCTCTTCTGGCCGGATTGGGCCGCTTTGAGGTTATCACGAATGACTTTGCACATTTCTTCTGCTTCTGTGATTAAGTCATTACCCAAAAGCTGACGTTCACCGGTTTCAGACCAGTTGAGAGGGGTACGGAACTTCCTGCCATACAGAATTTCAAATGGGGCCTTGCCCAAACTTGCTTGAAAACTGTTGTTGTAGGAGAATTCAGCATAAGGAAGACAATCCTCCCACTTCATGCCGAAGGAGATCACACAAGCCCTGAGCATATCTTCAAGAATCTGGTTGACACGCTCAACTTGACCGCTTGTCTGAGGATGGAAAGCTGTGCTGAAGCGGATGTTCGTGCCCATGGCCTTCTGAAAAGAATCCCAAAACTTCGAGGTAAAGATGCTGCCACGGTCTGAAGAGATCACTTGAGGAATATCGTGCAGAGAGACAATACGAGAGGTATAGAGTTCCGCCAATTGAGCTGCAGTGATCGACTCTTTGATAGGAAGAAAATGAGCCACTTTGGTGAGTTTGTCGATGACAATGAATATAGCATCATTGCCACGCTTGGACTTTGGAAACCCAGTCACGAAGTCCATCTCAATGTGGTCAAACTTCCATTCTGGAATGGCAAGAGGTTGGAGGGGACCAGCTGGCCTTTGGTGTTCTGCCTTAACTCTTCTGCAGACATCACATTCATTCACGAATTGAGCGATCTCGCGCTTCATTCGAGTCCCCCAATAAGCTTGCTTAAGGTCCTGATACATCTTCATGCTCCCAGGGTGGATGGAGAGGAGAGAATTGTGAGCCTCGTTCATGATCACTTTACGGAGGTCACCTTTGGGTACAACAATACGATCCTCGAAGAAGAGAGTGTCCTTGTCATCAAGGCGGTAGCACTTGTACTTGGACTGACTCTTGGCAATCCCAATCTTCACCTTTTTCACCATAGCATCAAGAAGCTGGGCTTGGCGAATCTGGTTTTCTAAGGTAGGAGATACTTGAAGGTTGGCAAGGAAACCTTGAGGAACAACTTGCAGATTAAGTTTGCGGAAATCTTCACAAAGCTCGGGTTGATAAGGCTTGAGAATCAGACTGTTGCAGTAAGCCTTTCTGCTCAAAGCGTCAGCAATCACATTGGCCTTGCCTGGAGTATACTCAATACTCGGATTATACTCTTGAATCATTTCGACCCATCGAGTTTGCCTGAGGTTGAGATTAGGCTGAGTGAAGATGTACTTGAGACTCTTGTGATCAGTGAAAATGTCCACTTTTCTTCCCAATAGAAGATGTCTCCAAGTCAAAAGAGCATGCACAACTGCTGCCAACTCGAGATCATGAGTGGGGTAGTTCTTCTCATTAGGCTTCAACTGGCGAGATGTATAAGCAACAACTTTCTTCTCTTGCATCAATATTGCGCCAAGACCTTGGAGAGAGGCATCACAAAAGACCTCGTACGGCTTGGATTCATCAGGCGGAGTCAGAACTGGAGCAGTGATCAATTTCTCTTTCAAAGTGTTGAAAGCAATATCACACTCCGGAGACCAAACGTACTTGACATGCTTCTGGAGAAGGTTAGAGAGAGGCTTCGCGATCTTAGAAAAGTTTTCAACGAATCTTCGGCAATAGCTTGCGAGACCGAGAAAACTGCGGAGTTGCTTCATGTTCTGAGGAGGTTCCCAATTCACAATTGCAGACACCTTCTCAGGATTCACGGCAATGCCCTTGGCAGAGATGATATGACCAATATAAAGAACCTCATCAAGCCAAAATTCACACTTGGAGAACTTGGCGTAGAACTGATGTTCTCTAAGCTTATCAAGAACCAAATGCAAGTGCTTGGCATGATCTTCCTTGTTCTTGGAGAAAACCAGAATGTCGTCGACATAGACCAAAACGAAGTCATTGGTGTAGGCGTTGAAGATGAAGTTCATCATGCGAGAGAACGTCGGAGGAGCGTTGGCAAGGCCAAAAGACATGACAGTGTATTCATATGAACCAAAGCTTGTTCTGAATGCTGTCTTGGGAATATCTTCTTCACGAATGCGAATCTGGTGATAACCCATACGGAGATCAAGCTTGGAGAATACTTGGGCACCTTTGAGTTGTTCGAACAGCTCATTGATGTTGGGAAGTGGGTATTTGTTCTTGATGGTCTTCTTGTTCACTGGACGGTAATCAACACAAAGTCGGTCCGTTTCATCCTTCTTCTTCACAAAAAGAACACCACAACCCCACGGAGAAGAACTAGGCCAGATAAGACCCATTTTCTCTTGCATATCGAGTTGCTTCTTCAGCTCTTTCAACTCTTCAGGTCCGAGCTTGTAAGGACGTTTGCACACAGGTTCCGTGCCAGGCTCAAGTTCAATAACGAATTCAACTGGCCGGTGCGGAGGCATTCCTGGGAGCTCTTCTGGAAAGACGTCTTGATATTCGCAAACGACTGGAATTTGAGAGATGGCATCCAATTCACCCTTCTCATTGAGAGAAAACAGACGGATGGTATTATCCCGAGCGGCAAAGACAATTACATCCTCAGACGAATGAGTTAATTGAATCTGCCTGGCTGCACAATCAAGCTGAGCCTTGTGCTTAGAAAGCCAATCCATGCCGAGAATAAGATCAATATCCGAGTTACCAAGAACCATTGGAGAAGCCAGAAACTTGAAATCACCCATCATGATAGAAATATCCGGAATCTCGTGATTAGCAAGCATACATTTACCCGGAGAGACGACTACTAACGGTTTATGCATAACTTGGGAAGTCAACTCAGCTTAGATGCAAAAGGTTTCGAGATGAAGCAATGCGATGCACCAGTGTCAAAAAGAACTTTTGCAGGTATATCATTAACAGGAAGGTTACCCATGATCACCTCTGACGAGTCCTCTGCCTGAGCTGCATTCATCAAATTGACCTTGGCATGCTTGGGGTTATGCTTGACCACAGCTGTACTTGCCGATCTGACAGGAGGAGGAGGAGGAAGACGCCTCTGGTTGAAACACTTGTTGGAATAGTGAACCTTCTGTTGGCACTTGTTGCACGTGACCTCTGAAAGCGGACGATGATACGGAGCACTCGATCTTGGAACTTGAGACGAAGTCTTGTTCTGAAAGCCAGGGTTGGGTGGGTGGGAAGAACTACTGCCACCTTTGCTCTTCTGCTGATACGGCTGACGGAACGGAGGAGGAGGAAGCCAAAACTTCTACTGCTTCGCCACTTGAGTAGAGGAAGAAGGAGTAACATCTCTGACTTGCTTCTTGGAAGCATCACACCTCAACTGAGCAGCCTCTTGCTTCAGTGCCATGTTGTAGAACTCATCGTACCTCAAGGGCTCAACAAGAACAAGAGTGAGCTGGATATCTTCTCTGAGACCACCCCTGAATTGGTATATCATGCTCTTCTCATCAGGTACGTCCTGCTTGGCAAAGCGGGCGAGCTTCTGGAACAACTTTTTGTAGTCATAGACAGACAAAGAGCCTTGCTTCAGATTGCGGAATTCCTCACGCTTGCTTTCAACCACACTCTGCGGAATATGATGAGCTCGGAAATCTCGACGGAAATCATCCCAAGTGATAACACGTCCACCTCTGGAGTCCTTGTACTGCTGGAACCATTCTGCAGCTTGATCTTTGAGTTGGAAGGAAGCGAACTTAACAAAGTCCTCAGGCCTGACATTACTGCACTCGAAATGCTTACATAGATCCACAAGCCAATCGTCAGCATCGGTTGCCTCAACACAATTGCTGACAGTCTTTGGCCCGTTAGCAAGGAACTGGTTGAGTGTAGCAAAGTGACTCTGATTGCTGCCTTGATTCCCATGACTGCCTTGATTGCGCTCTTGGAGAATTTGCATGATCAACTGTGTATTTGCATTTGTTGCGGCCATCACAGCTTGCCACGCCTCTGGATGAGGTGGAGGTGGTGGCGGATCAGGATTCGGAGTCGTGCGCGTTGGAGGAGCCATCCTGAAGAGGTTGACCACCATTAGCACATTGATAGATAAATATTGAAGCGGAATCCAACGGAATGAAAATTGCAACATATAGTCTTCACATCCGAACAAAATGAACGAATGCATTCCTCTTAAAATGGTCACATATCCATAAATTGAGAAGCGACATAGAGTTAAGGAAGAGAAATAAATCAACAAGGTACGGATCAAGAACGAATAATCGGTAAGAAATCCCAATCTCAAACCAATATCCGTGGAAGAAGAACTAGAGCTACTAGAATTCCCACCTATGAAACTTCCGTACTTTTCCGGTTATGCAATCAGGTGTTGGGGATACAGGGGAAGCATAATATCTCACCCAAACTAGCAAATCCTACATCCAGCTGTATCCATCCTTCAACACATAACCAAGAAAAACTTCGGAAACCATCTACCTCAACCTTCGAAAAGCATCTGTTATACAAGTTATGGCGATACTCCCGAACTCCTGCCCCAGTACTGGGCGGCGTCGAGGTTATCTCAACAACGAACTGCATAAAAGAGATTTTTTATGTCGGCGTACTAAACTCAGGTATTCCAGAACTGCAACGATAAAATTATGATGACAACACCTCAGAGCTCAACTCCCCGGGACACTTCCACTAAACCCCTGACAGGAGGCACCAAGACAATGTTCTCATCATAAAACCATCGGAACGATTTCAAGATACCCGCGTGATCCTAGAAATTTTTTTTAGTGAAATTTGAGAAGAGAAGAGTCAAAACTCTACGTCAGGATGCCTTACCAGAGCGATGAGGAGACTGGGAAGTAAAAAGAATTCCTAAACTCTCCGATATATAATTCCTAAATGACTCAAAACATTTTTCTAGACACAACTAGGCCGATAATAACGATCAAGCAATGGGGATCCTAAGGTCGGGGAAGGCTCTGGTTACCAACTTGTAACACCCTCGATGCGACTATAGCTCCCACGTGTCGAGGCACGACTTAGAGACATAATCGCATTGAAGGCATATGTCGCAAGTTAGGCAATCTTCACAACATCCCATGTAATATGATAATAAAAGGGGAGATAACATAGTTGGCTTACACTCGCCACGTCAATCAACAACATAAATAACATTACATCATCCAAACACTCATGGCCCGACTACGGCGCCAAAATAAAAGAGAACCCAACATGCGACACGGTCCCAATCACCCCCAACTGGGCACCACTACTGATCATCGGGAAAGGAAACGTAGTATCGTTGAGAGTCTTTGTCGAACTCCCACTTGAGCTCATACGCGTCACCTGGAGCGGAATCATCAGGCCCTGCATCTGGTGTAATAGTAATCTGTGAGCCACAGGGACTCAGCAATCTCGTACCCTCGCGATCAAGACTATTTAAGCTTATGGGTATGGCAAGGTAAATATATGAGTGGAGCTGCAGCAAGCGACTAGCAAGTATGATGGCTAACTTATTCGCAAAGGAGAGCGAGGAGAGGAGGCAAAGCCCGAGCGAGAAAATAAAGAGCAACCTGCGCAAGCATTACTCCAACACCGTGTCCACTTCCCGGACTCCGCCGAGAAGAGGCCATCACGGTAACACACCCAGTTGATTCATTTTTAATTAATTAAGGTTCAAGTTATCTACAACCGAACATTAACAAATTCCCATCTGCCCATAACCGCGGGCACGACTTTTGAAAGTTCAATCCTTGCAGGGGAGTCCCAACTTAGCCCATGACAAGCTCTCACGGTCAACAAAGGAATAGACCTCCTCCCAAGACGTTCCGATCAGACTCGGTATCTCGGTAACTCAAGACACTTCGACAGGTTAAAACAAGACCAGCAACAATGCCCGAATGTGCCGACAAATCCCGATAGGAGCTGCACATATCTCTTTCTCAGGCACACTCAGATTGTCCAAACTTCCGGTAGGCCAGCCCAGAGTTGCCCCTGGTAGCCACCGCCGGCTGACAGTTTGGACCAACACTCAGAGGAGCACTGGCCCGGGGGGGTTAAAATAAGATGACCCTTGAGTCTGCAGAACCCAAGGGAAAGAAAAGGCTAGGTGGCAAACGGTAAAACCAAGGTTGGGCATTGCTGGAAAAGCTTTAATCAAGGCGAACTATCAAGGGGTTCCCAATATAACCCAACCGCGTAAGGAACGCAAAATCCAGGAACATAACACCGATATGACGGAAACTAGGGCGGCAAGAGTGGAACAAAACACTAGGCGAGAGGCCGAGCCTTCCACCCTTTACCAAGTATATAGATGCATTAAGATAACACGGCAATATAATGATATCCCAACAAGTAAATAAAAGATGTTCCAACAAGGAACGGCCTCCAATCTTCACCTGCAACTAGCAACGCTATAAGAGGGGCTGAGCAAAGCGGTGACATAGCCAATCAACGGTTTGCTAGGACAATGGTGGGTTCGAGGTTTGACATGGCAATTTGGGAGGCTTTCAAGCAAGTGGTAGGAATCGTAGCAATGGCATAGCAAAAGAGCGAGCAAACTAGCATAGCAAAGATAGTAGTGATTTCGAGGGTATGATCATCTTGCCTGCAAAGTTGTCAGAGTTGACTGGATCCTCAAAAGCAAACTCAACGAGCTCCTCGGTAGCGAACTCGTCTCCCGGCTCTACCCAAACAAGACAAACAAGCAACAAGGACACAATCAACCACGTGCAAACTCAAACAACACGATGCAAAGATGATATGCTATGCGGGATGCGATGCGGGATGCAAAAAGCAAGATATGACAGGAAATGCACGAACCTGGCCTCAACATGGAAATCCAAGTGTGCCACTGGAAATATGGGATGAAATCGCTTGAAAACGATATAAAGAACGCCGGAATCGGAGTTACGGTTTAGAAATGGCAAGCGATTCAAAATTGACATCGGTCTGCGATTTACAGCAAGTAGGCATCTAAATGCAACGAAATGAACATGCTACAGCATCCAAACATGACAACAAAATACATGGCAGGGATGCACACAAGATTCTTAACAAAAGTCTAGCAATGACCTACGGCCAATTCAACCATTAGGAGGTTCAAACAAGCATGGCAAAAACGCAAATGGTAAAACAGTTCTCAGACTTAGTGAAATTAACACTTGTCTGGAATTTCAGATCATATAGCCCTCTTCGGAGCAACAAAACAACATGCTACAGGACCTGAACATGACAAAGAAAGACATGGCATGGAGCTACTCAACAAGATTAACAAAAGTCCCTTAGTGACCTTGGCCAAAAGGGATCACAAAATATACTAACAAGCACACGAACATAGCAAAAAACATAATCAGTTTTCAGACTTAGTGAAAACTGGGACATGCTGAAACATAACTCACGAAGGCATGTTTACGAGCTCGATGCACTCACCACGGTGCAAGTCATAGCAAGACAAGCATACACCCATAAAGAAGGCACAAAATACTAGCTAGACATGGCAAGAACAATGGCATAGCATGCACGGATCAACTACAATAACATCGGCAAAATCGCAAACAAGTTGATGATCTGCCCAGATTCGCAACGAAGCAAAAGTAGAGCTCGATTGACTCAAGCTAGGGTGCTCCATAATTGCAAACAAAGACACGGATGGATAGAGAACTCCTTTACTGATCATCCTCAAAAGAGGCACGGATCACTAGGAAACAGCATGAACATATGGCATCATGAACTAAATAATCCCAGACTTAGTGAAAACTACTAAGTCCCTGAAAACAGATTTACCGGGTGCCTCACTTTGCAAGCTTGCACAAGTCGCCACACACATCACAAAAATGCATGGGTTGCACCTCTGGAAAGATAACAAAATCCTTAACAAAACATCTATAGGACTCATGGGCATATCATGCACACAACAATCATGGCAAAAATGACAAAAGTCTAAGATGAACTAGCAGGTCTGACAATTAACTCACGAAGGCCTCTTCTAACAGCATTTCGGGCATCAAGATGAACTCAAATGAAAATGATGCAATGGAATGAAATGATGTACTCATCGAGACGAACATTATGATATACTATATGTCGAAAACGGAGCTACGGATGCGGAGATATCACAGGTCAAAGTTTGCATAAAAAATTAGGGTTCCAGGGGGAAAAGTCAACCGAGGGAATTTTTCAGATCCAGATCCAGCGCGAATGTCGAGGTTCGCTGGAGTCTCGCCGGGATCACTGTAGCAGCAGAGAGGGAGTTCGCCGGAGCGGCTCCGGCCAGTGGAGAACGGCGCGGGGCGGCACGGGGACCGAGACGGTGGTGGTGGTAGGGCGCCGGGCGGCGGAGCTGGGTGCGCCGGCTCGGGGCGGCGATGGCGTGCGGCGGCGCTGGCCACCGGAGCCGATGGAGGCGGCGGCACTGGGCGCTGGGAGGCGCGGCGGCGGCGAACGGGCCCGCAGGGGCCCCGCGTGGGCCGGGCGGGCCTCGGGCGGCGGCGGTGAAGCGGTCCCGCCCCGGGGATAGGTGGCAGCGGCTGGTTGGAGGCGGTGGGATCCGGACACGTCCGGCTCGCGCGGACGTTGTCTGGCGGAGAGGGATTCTTTTAGGGTTTAGAGAGGGGATCCGCAAATTTTCGAGGGGGGGTGTATATATAGGCATAGAGGGAGCTACGGGAGTCCAAATGAGGTGTGGTTTTCGGCCACGCGATCGTGATCGAACGCTCTAGGACATGGAGATAAAAACCCGTACCCGAGGAAATAAATATAACTTAACGCCGGAAACGGCAAGAGTTGGAGTACAAATAGGGAAAGTTACATCCGGGGTGTTACACTGTGAAGAAGGCGAATGCCTGTGAAGCTGTCGCATTTTGGAAAAGGCCTAGAGCCTGTGAAGAAGGCGAATGCCTGTGAAGCTGTCGCGTTTTGGAAAAGGCCCTGAGCCTGTGAAGAAGGCGAATGCCTGTGAAGCTATCGCCTTTTGGAAAAGGCCCGGAGCCTGTGAAGAAGGCCAACGCCTGTGAAACTTGCCGCCCGTGACACTCTCACGTAATAATGAGTTGGGGCTATACACGCCCCGGAGTCTCAGGAGCGCTGGCCTCAGGCCCTGGGGCTCCCTCCCACGCCCAGTGGCAGCACTTAGCTCCACGCTGGTGAGAAGACGTCGAAGACTAGATTAGGTGCCAGACGCGGCTTTTCATTTGCTTTCCGCAGTTGGCTTGTTCCTTCTCATTCGAAGTTTTATTGAAGTTGTTGCCGTCTTTGGCTTGTGCTTCTTCGACTTTTCACTCTCCTACCTCGATTTCTCTTATGCGAGGCCTCGCGAGGGGGGGGGCGACAGCCGAGCACCCTCGCGAGTGTTCCTGTCCTAGTCGTTCAAAGGGTTCGCGACCTGGGTCCATTACAGGAGAACCCCTCCAGTCCGTGCCCCACGGGCATCGCGACACGAACACAGGGCCTGGGTCGGTCGCCCCCTCACGGCTAGGGCCAGGAACTATCCACATGCGGGCACGTGGCCGGAAGGCACGATAACGGAAGCAAAACGGTGATTAACAGCAATAACCCAAACACACCCCCGCGGGGCTCCACACTACTGTCTTTTTTACGCAGGAACAAGGAAAAGAAAGAACAGATCAGGCGCAGCTCGCCTCACACCGGCCTGCAGGGAAGACTCGAGCTACCTCCGGGGCTCAGGCAGACTCCCTCTCGCGCTTCACCGGGGCGCGACGGCAGACGGACACGCTACCACCTCCCAAGCAGATGCGACGGCGTGGAGGCTGACCGCGGCCACCGCTGGAAGAGTCGCCGCCTGAAGAAGAACCAGAGAAGCTTGGGGAACCCCGAGTGCCGCCAGTCACGCGAGCGCTGTCTTCTCCATCATCGCCGGAGCTGGGTTCCCGGCCGCGGTCGTCGTCCTCGGGGCAGCACCCTGCGCGGCGACCATCTTCCCCAAACACCCTCATGTAGAGGGTGGCATCGCCATCAAACTTGAAGTGCAGGGTGCAACGACGGCTCAGGCCACGCGCGCGGGCAAACGTCTGCCAACCGCGGGCCAGGGCCAGGCTCCCGGCTGCAGAGACCTCCAGTGAAGCCCATGAGGCCCGTTGCAGCAGCCGTCGGCCTGAAGCCAGAGGCCGCCCGTGGCACCGGCCGGGAGCTCGCCGAGGAGGAAGCGAGGAAGCGGAAGCCGGGTGCTAGTCGGCTCCGCTGACCACACAACGAACTCCGGCAGCACCTCTGCAGCGTGAAAGCGCGGCCTAGGGGGACGCGCGACCGGAGCGCGCCCCCCGGCCGCAGCAATCCACCCGTCGCCGTGCTGAAAATCGCCTCCACGGCCGCGGGGAGCTACCGTGGTGGCCACAGGATGTTTGCGAGGGTGCCCTTGGCCGTGCTTGGGCGGGGGAGAGACAGGCTCAACCTGGCGAGCCTTCCCCTTCTCTGCGGCCGAGAACCTCCTCGACGGGGCCATGAAGAAAAGGAGAAGCAAGGGGGGGATGAACTGGAAGAGCCAACCTACGGCCCCCACGATCGCAGGTAATTATGACCCGCTTTGCATGCAAGGACTTGTCCAATCCGTGCAGTTGCCGAGGCGCCATGGGGAAGTGGAGACGCCCACGTCCAATCAACCGCCACGCGGCGCCCAAGACCGCAGGCTGTTAGGGCCCGCGGCACTTCGCTCTTGCCCTTTCGCCTCCCTGCACGGCCAAGCCCGGGCGCGCCTTGGGCCCGGGGGCTACTGTCGGCGTTCTGGGAATGGGGGTCCCCAGACTTGCCTGCCTGCGGCCTGCGGCGTGGCTCAAAGGGGTCCCAACACGGCCCATCTTCACCAACACAGACCCAAGACCCTCGTGAGGGACCAAGCCTCACGGGGCGGACGATGCGGAGCTTCCTCAGGCACGGCCTCATCAGGCTGGCTCGCGAGGAGGCGGAGATATCAAGGTGGGGTACCTCACGAGGTGCCCGTGATGCAAGCCATGACGACCAAGGGCGCCAGGCGGGTGCCAGCCCGCGCAGTGTCCTCCTTTCCTCTTTGGTGCAAAGGGGGCAAGCGCAGCCGCGGAGTATTGAGGCATCAGGCAAAGGTTGCCATTTCGGTGCAATAAGACCAGGACCAGGATGACTGCAAGACGGGGGTCATTGTGGAGCCCCAAGACGGCGTCACCACCAGAGCTTTGTGCAGGCGAAGACTGCTTTTGTCAGGATAGCTGGTACTAGCTGTCCCCCTTCAAATTAGCCTGCCATTGTTGGCTCCCTTCCCGCTTGATATTTGGGAAGAGGACCAGGGCCTCTATAAATAGGACTAGCCACCACCAGGGGAGGAGGGCATCAACAATCGGAGAGAGAGAGAGAGAAGGGTGACTGAACTCCTCCCAGCAGTTCATCGCCCCAGCCAAGAACAGACCCTCGCAAGGCTGTTCTTCCTTGTATTGTTCATCATCATCAGCCCAAGAGGCAATCCACCACGCCACACACTGGAGTAGGTTATTACACCACAACGGTGGCCCGAACCAGTATAAACCCTGTGTCTCTCGTGTTGTTCTTTCCATAGCTTAGATCTTAGCGAGGCGGAGGGGTGCAGGTAGGTAGGAGGCGAAATCTCCGCGCGCACCCCAGTGTTCGAACCTCAAGGGTCTGCCGGAACCCGAAATCCGACAGTAATCTATGGAGGCATCGGTTAGTCCATTATAAAAGATATCAAGTATTTCATTTTTCTTAAGAGGATGATCAGGCAAAGAATTAAGTAACTTGAGAAGCCTCCCCCAAGCTTGTGGGAGACTCTCTTCTTCAATTTGCACAAAATTATATATATCCCTTAAAGCAGCTTGTTTCTTATGAGCAGGGAAATATTTAGCAGAGAAGTAGTAAATCATATCCTGGGGACTACGCACACAACCAGGATCAAGAGAATTAAACCATATCTTAGCATCACCCTTTAATGAGAACGGGAATATTTTAAGGATATAAAAGTAGCGAGTTCTCTCATCTTTAGTGAACAGGGTGGCAATATCATTTAATTTAGTAAGATGTGCCACAATAGTTTCAGATTCATAGCCATGAAAAGGATCAGATTCAACCAAAGTAATTATATCAGGTTAACAGAGAATTCATAATCCTTATCAGTAACACAGATAGGTGAAGTAGCAAAAGCAGGGTCAGGTTTCATTCTAGCATTAAGAGGTTGCTGATTCCATTTAGCTAATAACCTCTTGAGTTTGTATCTATATTTGCAAGCTAAAATAGCTAAAGAAGCTTCTTTATCAAAAACATAACCCTTAGGAATAACAGGTAAGTCTTCATCATCACTTTCATCAATATTATCAGATTCAATATTTTCACTCTCTCTAACCCTAGCAAGTTGTTCATCAAGAAATTCACCAAGTGGCAAAGTAGTATCAAGCATAGAAGTAGTTTCATCATAAGTATCATGTATAGCAGAAGTGGCATCATCAATAACATGCACATATCAGAACGTATAGCAGAAGCAGGTTTAGGTGTCGCAAGTTTACTCAAAACAGAAGGTGAATCAAGTGTAGAGCTAGATGGCAGTTCCTTACCACCCCTCGTAGTTGAGGGATAAATCTTGGTTTTTGGGTCTCTCAAGTTCTTCATAATGATAAGCAGATATAAATCCCAAGTGACTCAAAGAATAGAGCTATGCTCCCCGGCAACGGCGCCAGAAAATAGTCTTGATAACCCACAAGTATAGGGGATCGCAACAGTTTTCGAGGGTAGAGTATTAAACCCAAATTTATTGATTCAACACAAGGGGAGCCAAAGAATATTCTCAAGTATTAGCAGCTGAGTTGTCAATTCAACCACACCTGGAAACTTAGTATCTGCAGCAAAGTGTTGAGTAGCAAAGTAATATGATAGTAGTGGTAGCGGTAGCAAAAGGTAGAGGTAGCAAAAGTAATGTTTTTGGTATTTTGTACTGATGATAGCAATAGCAACGGAAAAGTAAATAACCGAAGAACAGTGCATGGAAAGCTCGTAGTCAATGGATCGGTGATGGAGAATTATACCGGATGCGCTTCATCATGTAACAGTCATAACCTAGGGTGACACAGAACTAGCTCCAATTCATCAATGTAATGTAGGCATGTATTCTGAATATAGTCCTACGTGCTTATGGAAAAGAACTTGCATGACATCTTTTGTCCTACCCTCCCGTGGCAGCGGGGTCCTAACGGAAACTAAGGGATATTAAGGCCTTCTTTTAATAGAGTACCGGAACAAAGCATTAGCACATAGTGAATACATGAACTCCTCAAACTATGGTCATCACCAGTAAGTATCCCGATTATTGTCACTTCGGGGTTAACAGATCATAACACATAATAGGTGACTATAGACTTGCAAGATAGGATCAAGAACTCTCATATATTGATGAAAACATAATAGGTTCAGATCTGAAATCATGGCACTCGGGCCCTAGTGACAAGCATTAAGCATAGCAAAGTCATAGCAACATCAATCTCAAAACATAGTGGATACTAGGGATCAAACCCTAACAAAACTAACTCGATTACCTGATAGATCTCATCCAACCCATCAGCGTCCAGCAAGCCTAAATGGAATTACTCACGCACGGTGGTGAGCATCATGAAATTGGAGATGGAGGATGGTTGATGATGACTGTCGGCGTTCTGGGAACGGGAGTCCCCAGACTTGCCTGCCTGCTGCCTGCGGCGTGGCTCAAAGGGGGGCCCAGCACGGCCCATCTTCATCAACATAGACCCAAGACCCTCGCGAGGGGCCAAGCCTCGCGGGGCGGACGACATGGAGCTTCCTCAGGCATGGCCTCACCAGGCTGGCTCGCGAGGAGGCGGAGAGATCAAGGCGGGGTACCTCATGAGGTGCCCGTGACGCAAGCCATGACGACCAAGGGCGCCAGCCTGGCGCCAGCCCGCGCAGTGTCCTCCTTTCCCCTTTGGTGCAAAGGGGGAAAGCGCAGCCGCGGGGTACCGAGGCATCAGGCAAAGGTTGCCATTTCGGTGCAAGAAGACCAAGACCAGGAGGACTGCAAGATGGAGGTCATCATGGATCCCAAGACGGCGTCACCACCAGAGCTTTGTGCAGGCGAGGACCAACTTTAGTCAGGATAAGTGTACCAGATGTTCCCCTTCAAAATGGCCAATTGTTGGCGCCCTTCCCGCTCAATATTTGGGAAGAGGCCCAGGGCCATTGCCTATAAATAGGACCAACCACCCACAGAGAGGTTAGAGGTTAGAGGTTCGAGGTTCGAGATCAAGCATCAAGGATCAAGGATCGGATCGGAAATCAGAGAGGGAAAATCGGATCGAGTAGCATCACACACACACACAGAGAGAGAGAGAAGGGTGACTGAACTCCCCCTAGAAGTTCATCCTCCCAACAAAGAATAGACCCTCGCGAGGCTTTTCTTCCTTGTATTGTTCATCATCATCAGCCCAAGAGGCAATCCACCACACCACACACTGGAGTAGGGTATTACACCACAACGGTGGCCCGAACCAGTATAAACCCTGTGTCTCTTGTGTTGTTCTTTCCTTAGCTTAGATCTTAGCGAGGTGGAGGGGTGCAGGTAGGTAGGAGGCTAAATCTCCGCCCGCACCCCAGTGTTCGAACCTCAAGGGTCTGCCGGAACCCAAAATCCAACATTTGGCGCGCCAGGTAGGGGTGTGCCGGAATTCGTCTTCCACCACCCCGTTCTCCTCCGACCATCGCGCCCATGTCTGACGCTCATCGGGCCCGCGCCGAGCGCCGGGCCGCTCTCGCTTCCCACGTCGCCCAGACGGCTCTTGTCGGCGGGCGTCCTCGCCGTTCCCCGTCACCTGCCGTCACTGGCCCGGTGGGGGACAAGCAGCAAGCATCGTCTCAGCATCCGTCAGTGCGGCAAGACGGCCGCACCGCTACTCCCACGCTCACCCAGTTGGTTCTTCGTCCCGCGCGCTCTGCGCACCCATGGAGGCTCGAGCTGTGCTCATCGCGGCAAACGAGCTCCTGCGCTACCGTCCCGTCGACGACGTCTACGGAGAATGGCTCGACCGCGTCGCCTAGCTCGTTCGCGCCGCAGGGGGCTCTCCTGCGCCGTCCGTTCCGCTACACCGCACCCCGCCCCGCGCGGGCGACGAGGCTCCGGCGGCGCCTCGGCTGCCTCCTCCTCAAGAAGGCACCATGGCTCCAAGGCGCGTGACCCCTAGGCGGAACCCACTCCGTCAGGTGCCAGCGCGGCAAGAGCAGAGCTGCCAAGAAGTCCCTCGCCCGCAAGAAGCTGCCCGGGCGCTCCCTGCTCCTACACGTCGCGACCATGCTCCTGCTCCCGCATGTCGAGACCCCGCGCTGCTCCAAGCTGCAGTGCATGGGGGCATGCAAGACCAAGCTCTTCGTCACCCAAGGCCTCCCGTGGCCACAGCAGGCTGCCGTGCCTTCACCACCGAGCTACGCAGCGTTGCATGGCCCGGCAAGTTCAAGCCAGACCTGCCTCCTCGTTACGACGGCACGGCCGACCCTGCGGAGTTCCTCCAGCTCTATGAGCTAGGCTTCGAAGCTGCCAACGGAGACAAGAAGGTCATGGCGAATTGGTTTCCCATGGCGCTCAAGGATGGGGCCCGCACCTGGCTCCTGAACCTGGCTCCAAGCACGATCTCCTCTTGGGACGAGATGCGCACCCGCTTCATCGCCAACTTCCAAGGTACTCGCGACCGGCCACCTGCCATGAGCGACATTCGCCGCATCAAGCAACAATCCGGGGAGACCCTGCAGAAGTACATCCAGCGCTTCAACAACGCACGCCTCAAGATTCCCAAGGTGACTGAGGAGGCCATCATCTCAGCCTTCTCCGACGGCATGCGTGATGTCAAGATGAAGGAGGAGCTGGCGATGCATGAAGACATGTGCACGTCCTTGGATTTGTTCAACTTGGCAACCAAGTGCGCCAGGGCTGAGGAAGGGCGCCTCTCCCTCCTAGAGCTGCCTGCCTGAAAGTGCAACTATCCCTAGG
Source organism: Triticum urartu (assembly GCF_056163025.1). Taxonomy (NCBI): domain Eukaryota; kingdom Viridiplantae; phylum Streptophyta; class Magnoliopsida; order Poales; family Poaceae; genus Triticum; species Triticum urartu. Next base: position 382,400,846 of record NC_141879.1, on the reverse strand, counting down.
TGGTTTTGGTAATTCATAACAACATATAGCTCATTGAGCTAATGCTATTCCAAGATGATTATTTCAGGAAAGCTCAATGATTGGCATGGCATGGATAGTGAAAGTGGAACCCTCAAAATGCTTAGGACAGAGGATTGGCTCAAGCTCAAAAGCTCAAGACTCTTCATTTTATATTTTAGTGATCCAAGATCACATTGAGTCTTTAGGAAAAGCCAATACTATCAAGGAGGGATGAGGTGTTGCTTAATGAGCCTCTTGCTTCATGTGCTTAGTGATATGCTCCAAAACCCTCAACTACTTTCCCATATCCACATATGACCTAAACCCTGAGCCAAACTCGGTCCTACCGATTCTTTCTATCCGGTGCCACCGAGTTTCACTTGTCATAAGCCACTGCCAAACCGTAGCAATTCGGTTCTACCGATAGGGAACTCGGTCTCACCGAGATGGGATTGCAAACTCTCTGTTTCCCTTCCGTAACTTTTCAGTCTCACCGAAAGAGCGAATCGGTCCCACCGAGATTGCAATGTAAATTCAGTGTTTCCTTTTTGTAACTTTTCGGTCTCACCGAAAGAGCAAATCGGTCCCACCGAGTTTGCCTGACCAACTCTCTAGTTAGCTAATTACCAAAATCGGTCTCACCGAGTTTGTGTAATCGGTCTCACCGAGATTACGTTATGCCCAAACCCTAATCATATCAGTCCTACCGAGTTGCATGTCAGTCCCACCGAAAATCTCTAACGGTCACTAGGTTGACCTTTTCGGTCCGACCGAGTTTGTTGATTCGGTCCCACCGAGATTGCAAAACTGTGTGTAACGGTTGGATTTTGTGTGGAGGCTATATATACCCCTCCACCTCCTCTTCATTCGTAGAGAGAGCCATCAGAACACATACACAATTCCAACTCATATGTTCTGAGAGAGAACCACCTACTCATGTGTTGAGACCAAGATATTCCATTCCTACCATATGAATCTTGATCTCTAGCCTTCCCCAAGTTGCTTTCCACTCAAACCTTCTTTCCACTAGATCCAAATCCTATGAGAGAGAGTTGAGTGTTGGGGAGACTATCATTTGAAGCACAAGAGCAAGGAGTTCATTACCTACACACCATTTGTTACTTCTTGGAGAGTGGTGTCTCCTAGATTGGCTAGGTGTCACTTGGGAGCCTCCGACAAGATTGTGGAGTTGAACCAAGGAGTTTGTAAGGGCAAGGAGATCGCCTACTTCGTGAAGATCTACCGCTAGTGAGGCAAGTCCTTCGTGGGCGATGGCCATGGTGGGATAGACAAGGTTGCTTCTTCGTGGACCCTTTATGGGTGGTTGCTTCTTCGTGGACCCTTCGTGGGTGGAGCCCTCCATGGACTCGCGCAACCGTTACCCTTCGTGGGTGGAGCCCTCCGTGGACTCGCGCAACCGTTACCCTTCGTGGGTTGAAGTCTCCATCAACGTGGATGTAGGATAGCACCACCTATCCGAACCACGGGAAAAACATCCGTGTCTCCAATTGCGTTTGAATTCTCCAAACCCTTCCCTTTACATTCTTGCAAGTTGCATGCTTTACTTTCCGCTGCCAATATACTCTTTGCATGCTTGCTTGAATTGTGTGATGATTGCTTGACTTGTCCTACAATAGCTAAAATCTGCCAAGAACTAAAATTGGGAAAAGGTTAAGTTCTTATTTGGTCAAGTAGTCTAATCACCCCCCCTCTAGACATACTTTCGATCCTACAAGTGGTATCAGAGCTAGGTTTCCATTTGCTTTAATCTCCATAGCTTTTGGTGGTCATAGCCTTGGTTTCACAACCTAGGAGAGTATGGCGTCTAGCAAGGGAAATTATCACCGTAGAGGTCCTTACTTTGATGGTACTAATTTTGCTAGTTGGAAGCATAAAATGAAAATGCATATTCTTGGACATAACCCCGCCGTTTGGGCTATTGTGTGTGTTGGTTTGCAAGGTGACTTCTTTGATGGGAAAGAACCAAACCGTGAAGCTACCGCGGATGAGTTGAAGATGTTGCAATACAATGCTCAAGCTTGTGATATTCTCTTCAACGGATTGTGCCCCGAAGAATTCAACAAAATCAGCCGTCTTGAGAATGCAAAGGAAATTTGGGACACTTTGATTGATATGCACGAAGGTACCGACTCCGTCAAGGAATCCAAGTTGGATGTCCTTCAAAGTCAACTTGACAAGTTCAAAATGAAGGATGGTGAAGGTGTCGCTGAAATGTACTCTAGGCTTGCTCTCATCACAAATGAGATTGCCGGCTTAGGAAGTGAAGAGATGACCCATAGATTCATCATCAAGAAGATTCTAAGAGCCTTGGATGGAAAATATGATACCGTGTGCACATTGATCCAAATGATGCCCAATTACAAAGATCTCAAGCCAACGGAGGTGATTGGAAGAATTGTTGCTCATGAGATGTCACTTAAGGATAAAGAGGAACTTCACAACAAATCAAGTGGTGCCTACAAAGCCTCATGTGAAGCCCCTACATCATCAAGTGAGAAACAAAACTTCAATGAAGAATTGAGCTTAATGGTGAAGAACTTCAACAAGTTCTACAAGAGTAGAAGCAAAGATAGAAGCTTCAAGTCAAGGTCCTACAATGACAAAAGATCTTCTAGTCGAGAGCGAAACTGCTACAGTTGTGGAAGACCCGGACACTATTCCAATGAGTGTACGGCTCCCTACAAGAGAAGAGAAGATTCTCCAAAAAGAAGAAGCAAAGAATCACCACCAAGAGAGAGAAGGAGTAGAGATGATCGTTATGAACAAAGATACTCATGGAGAAGCAAGGATTCGGAAAGGAAGGAAAAATCATCAAGGAGCTACACAAAACGAAGACATCAAGCTCATGTTGGTGAATGGGTATCCGGCTCCGACTCCGACAGCCACTCCGAGAGAAGTTATCACTCCGACTCCGAAGATACTCAAGATGAAGGTGTTGCCGGTCTAGCACTTGTGTCAACCAACTCCTACGACATATTTGACTCACCAAATGAAGGAATTGGAAGATGCTTCATGGCCAAAGGTCCTAAGGTAACACACCCCGAGTATGTTGATTTCAATAGTGATGAAGATGACTTGTTAGGTGATGATTTGCTTGTTGACAACTCTAGTGATGAATACTATGATGAAACGTCAATTAATCATGCTAATCAAGATAAAACGAATGACAATGATAAGGAGAAGATTGAGGCTCTAACTAAAGAACTAAACACTCTTAAGTATCTTCGAAGATCATCGAGAACTTTTAAGAGCTCATGAGAAATTACGCTTTGAAAAGCTCAATCTTGAGCAAGAGCATGAGTTCTTAAAAGCAATCAATGATGATCTCCGCAAGAAAAGTTCTTCTTACATTGCCAAGCGTTTACTCTTATCCACTTACATGCCTCAAGTCAAGTCTTGTAACAAGAACAAGACAGATTCTTCCTCTAGCAGTAACAATGATCATGCTAAATCCAATATTGTTGCTTCTAGTAGTTCTCTTGATTCCACTAATGATTCTCTTAGCCAAGTTACACTTGAGCAAGAAAATAGCTTATTGAAGGGAATTATAGAGAAAGGAGTGTACAAAAGCCTTGCCGGGAGTAAGCAATTCGAGGAAATTGTGCGCAAGCAAGGAATGCACCGGAAGAATCAAGGTGTTGGTTTTGAACAAAAGTTCAATGCCAATGGAGTTGAGTGGGAAGAAGATCAATACCCCAAGACAAAGTTTGTTCCTCAACAAGAGAAGTATGATACTTCTTTCAAGGGAACACAAGCTCAAGATGATCTTCCACCACAAGACTACAAGCAAAAAGGCAAGGACAAGCTTCAAGAGGAAATTGATGCATTTGAAGAAGCTCCTAAGACCTTAGTCAAGTGGATTCCCAAGACTACTTCAAGTTCCACTTCATCAAGTACGACTACAACTCCAAGGATTCCCATCAAGATGGTGTGGATCCAAAAGAAGAAGAACTAGAGAGTTCTTGAGGGTGACTCCGCCAACATACTTCACTCTTATCATTTTGGCAAGAACAAGTGCAATCAACTTCCACATCTTGCACTAGTTCAAGGAGTCACAAACCCTCTTGTTGGTAAGACAAGGGACAAGGTAACCTAAAAGTTTTCATGGATATCATCCTGTGTGTGCATCACTCTATGTCTATGGATATCCTTGTTTGTTCCTTGTGGGACTAACCCATGTAGGTATTGAAAGTGCAATTCACTCAAATGGATAGCTCCAAGTGATCTACATCAACATTGAGCATCCACATCTTCAACATCTACATGAAGTCATCATCGACAAAACCCGAGGTTAGTTCATCCCTCTAAAGGGGGATATCACATCTAGGGGGAGCTTTACTCTAAGACTTGAGCTAAAGCACCTCTAAAGATGTGAACACAACAATGCTTTATGTAAAAGTGGTAACCCCACTTGAGCTTAAACGATGAGTATGACCTATGATCAAGTGTTCTCACTTGACTCCTAAGTCAATATACTCATATATAGATGACCTTGTCATCGCAAATTGCTTGATAGATGCTAGAATTGGTTGTGCATGTCTTGTCACATATTTCATTTGCCATCTTATTGTGTGAGCATGCTGGTTGCATATTTTACTCATTCGAGGACATCCACTTGTTGTTTTGATTGTTTGGTTTTATTTCCTTTTGCCAAGTGGATGGACAAGAATGCCTAAGAACCTCCTCTAGCTATCTATGCTTTTCTCGTCTCAAACTCTATTCATGCTACATCACAAAATTTGATCAAGTCAGATTCGAACCACTCTGTGTGAGGAGCGCTCGGAGTCCCCGATTCGTCATAGACTTAAACCTCCAAAACCTCTTTATGATTCTCGGTTTGACCGATACCCTACTTTCGGTCCTACTGAGATCATTAAGTTGATCTATGTTTTTGATCTCGGTGCAACCGATTTGAACCATTCGGTCACACCGAGTTGCAATAACTGTATACAGTTTTGCATCTCGGTGCCACCGAGTCGTTCCACTCGGTCACACCGACAGGGTCGGGCTATATATAGTCACGGGCAAAATTTTGGAAATTTCTCCAAACCCCTTCGCCCGCGCGATAGCCTGCTCTGCCAACGTGGTCTACGGATCGTCTACTCGCCGCCAGCCGCCTCCAGTCGCTGGTCTCCATCGCCGTCAACGGAATTCAACCCCGCCGTTGCCGCCGTAGCGAGTCTCCGCCGAACTAGGGTATGGACTCGATCAAAGTGCTATTCCCCGTCCGATTCCTAGCACATTGTGTTCTTAATGATTCTTGCCACGATTGAAACACTCCTATCCAGTCAATGCGCTCGTAGATTAGGTTTGATTCGAAAATTCTAGGTTTAGGTTTCCGCTGAAACCATCTCAGACCCACCGAGTTGAAAAACTCGGTCCCACCGATTTGGCTCATGCCATTGCACAAGTGAGACTCGGTCTGACCGAGAATTACTTATCGGTGTGACCGATTTTGGAACTTTGTGAAACCCTAGCAGTCTCGGTGCCACCGAACTGTGACTCGGTCTGACCGAGTTCACTAGTTTAGGTTCGAAAACTGCTTCGATATCACCGAGTTTAAAAATTGGTAGATCCGAGATGATTTCAGTGGGAAACTAAAACTAAGTTTTTGGATCATCCTTTTGCAAAAGTCTCTGCATTTTGTGATGCCCATCTATTCTACCTCATCTGTAAACTATTCACAGGGTCAGCAGTCAGCTTGTTCATCATGTCAGACCAAAGTGATAGCCAGAACATGTCAGAAGAGCAAGTGCAGATGAGTGAGGGCACTAGTCCCTCAAGTTCTTCAGATGATGGCAGCAGAAGTACTCCTAGCAATCTGGCTAAAGCTGCCACCAGACAGAGGAAGAAGAGAACCTCAGAATCTGAGGATGAAGATTATGTGGCAGAGGAAGAGGAAGCCACATCAAAGAGAGTTGAGCCAGCACAGGGCACAAAGCCAGGCTTAAAGATCAAAAGGCCAGCAGGCAGGCAGCCTATGCCAAAGGACAGAGCTTCAACCAAGATTTCTGAGAAGCCCACTCCCATAGAGCCAGTTGCTGCTGAAGGCAAGAAAAGGAAGGAAAGGGTCAAGAAGACCGTAGCCAGAGTGCTTGGAAAGGCTTCCATCATGGAAGAAGAGGAATATGAAGAGGTTGCTGCACCAGCACCTAAGGCACCTAAGCTTATGCGTGATGCTATAAGATCAGGGGCTGCCACATCTAAGCCCAAAGAAGCACCCAAAGCTGCCTCCAAGCCCAAGTCTCCACCAAAGAGAAATACAAGGAGCATACCTGCAGCTGAAAAGAACAAGGCCCCAGTGCCTGACATTGCTGAAGAAGAAGAAGGTCAAGTGCTCAGAAAGCTCAAGCCCAAGATCCCAGACCATAGTGATGCTCATCCTGTGGCTGAGGACATGAAGCTCAGGAGAGACTCAGGGCTCAGGAAGTGGAGAGAAGCAGACCCGTATGCTTCAAGGAGAAGAACTGGTGTGGATTACAGGTTTCACACCAAGGAACGACAAGATTTCTATGAGACAGTGCTGCTTGATAAGAAGCCAATAGTCTGTGATATGAGATGGGTTGACTGGCAATACATCAAGGACAATGAAGAGCACTATCCTGGAGTGCAAGACAGCTTCAATGCTTGTGGAGTAGCAGACTTTGTTGGGCAGAAGCTCACAAAGTGGAACGAGGAACTTATTATGCAATTCTACTCCACATCACACTTTTATCCAGATGGGAGGATTGTATGGATGTCAGAAGGAACCAGATATCAGTCAACAATTGCTGAGTGGGCACAGCTCATCAATGCCCCAGAGGAGCATGAGGATGACTTGGACATTTGTGCCAAGAAGAATATGGACCACAACTCCATGTCTAATATGTACAAGGAAATTCCAAATGAAGCACTTGATACTTTCAAGTTTGGCTCAGTGCATTATCTTCTGTCTGGGCTGCCAACTATCAATTGGATCTTGAGGCACACCTTATTGCCCAAGTCTGGAGATCACAAGAAGATCAGAGGCCATGCAATCAACTTACTACATATCTTTGATGTGCCACAGAAGTTCAAGGTGATGAGCCTCATGGTAGAGACAATCAAGAGGACAGCAGCAGACCAGAAGAGGAGTTGTGGATATGCCCCACAGATTCAGGAGCTCATCAACTCCAAGATGGGCACGGGCATATACTTATTGGACAAGGAACACCTGCCCATCCATCCAGATTTTGAAGATAATCAAGTTGTTATGACTGAGAATGAACCATCGTCTGCCCAAGCACAAGCAAAGAAGGAGAAGGCAAGGAAGGAGAAAGCTGCCAAGATGCCAACTCAAGAGGAGGCATCTGAGTATTTCTTGAAAACCAAACAAGAGCAGCTTGGTTACCTAATTGCATCCACCCTGCGGATTGAGAAAGGACTAGCCACCCTAACTCAGAACTAGGCAAGCCTAGAGAGAATGATGGAACAAAAGTTCTATGACTTGGATGTCAAGGTGACAGAGATTCAGACTGCAGTGGAGCAGCTCCAGGATGATATACAGGAGAGGAGAGGCAAGACTACAACTGATGCCTTTGCCAGAGTGCCACGAGGTCCGAGGTCGTCTGCAGTGCCAGTTTCTGACACTAGAGCCACCACTTCTGCACCAGCTACAACTTCAGTTCCACCAGCTCCAGCATCTACTTCAGCCTCAACTCCAACCACGTCTACAGAAGGCTTCGTCCTTGGAGTGCTCCGGACTCCACCACCACCTGAAGATCAAGCCTGAGCGTCGATCTAGCACTATGCATTTTCTACGAACTTTTTGGTAACTTGTTGCCAAAGGGGGAGAAAAATGTATAGATCATAGGCTTCGAGAGAGAGAGTGTTGCTTTTTTTCTCTCTTGCTTTATTTGGTGGTTTTTCGAACTTTGTTTGCTTTTGAGTGCTTGAGATACTATGTCATTGCTTGTGAGACATTGATGATCATGTGTTTGATCATAAGCTAAACTTAATGCTTGGTGAATGCTATTATCTTATCTATCTTATGTGATCATTCACTATTCTTGGTGATGAGTGCATGTATTTCATTCTTATCATTTTAAGCGCTCCACCAAGATGTATGTGACATGGAAGAGTAACCCATGACTCTAACTCCTTATGCATTTGCAGTCCAAAGCAAATTTTAAAAATGCACAAATTTAGGGGGAGTTCTTACTTGTCACATACTTCTCAAAGCAACGATATATTTCATGCTTATTATCATTTGTCGAAGCTTTGATCTATATGTTGTCATCAATTACCAAAAAGGGGGAGATTGAAAGTGCAACTATCCCTAGGTGGTTCTGGTAATTCATAACAACATATAGCTCATTGAGCTAATGCTATTCCAAGATGATTATTTCAGGAAAGCTCAATGATTGGCATGGCATGGATGGTGAAAGTGGAACCCTCAAAATGCTATGGACAGAGCATTGGCTCAAGCTCAAAAGCTCAAGACTCTTCATTTTATATTTTAGTGATCCAAGATCACATTGAGTCTTTAGGAAAAGCCAATACTATCAAGGAGGGATGAGGTGTTGCTTAATGAGCCTCTTGCTTCATGTGCTTAGTGATATGCTCCAAAACCCTCAACTACTTTACCATATCCACATATGACCTAAACCCTAAGCCAAACTCGGTCCTACCGATTCTTTCTATCCGGCGCCACCGAGTTTCACTTGTCATAAGCCACTGCCAAACCCTAGCAATTCGGTTCTACCGATAGGGAACTCGGTCTCACCAAGATGGGATTGCAAACTCTCTGTTTCCCTTTCGTAACTTTTCGGTCTCACCAAAAGAGCGAATCGGTCCCACCGAGATTGCAATGTAAATTCAGTGTTTCCTTTTTGTAACTTTTCGGTCTCACCGAAAGAGCAAATCGGTCCCACCGAGTTTGCCTGACCAACTCTCTGGTTAGCTAATTACCAAAATAGGTCTCACCGAGTTTGTGTAATCGGTCTCACCGAGATTACGTTATGCCCAAACCCTAATCATATCGGTCCTACCGAGTTGCATGTCAGTCCCACCGAAAATCTCTAACGGTCACTAGGTTGACCTTTTCGGTCCGACCGAGTTTGTTGATTCGGTCCCACCGAGATTGCAAAACTGTGTGTAACGGTTGGATTTTGTGTGGAGGCTATATATACCCCTCCACCTCCTCTTCATTCATAGAGAGAGCCATCAGAACACATACACAATTCCAACTCATATGTTCTGAGAGAGAACCACCTACTCATGTGTTGAGACCAAGATATTCCATTCCTACCATATGAATCTTGATCTCTAGCCTTCCCCAAGTTGCTTTCCACTCAAACCTTCTTTCCACTAGATCCAAATCCTATGAGAGAGAGGTGAGTGTTGGGGAGACTATCATTTGAAGCACAAGAGCAAGGAGTTCATTACCTACACACCATTTGTTACTTCTTGGAGAGTGGTGTCTCCTAGATTGGCTAGGTGTCACTTGGGAGCCTCCGACAAGATTGTGGAGTTGAACCAAGGAGTTTGTAAGGGCAAGGAGATCGCCTACTTCGTGAAGATCTACCGCTAGTGAGGCAAGTCCTTCGTGGGCGATGGCCATGGTGGGATAGACAAGTTTGCTTCTTCATGGACCCTTTGTGGGTGGTTGCTTCTTCATGGACCCTTCGTGGGTGGAGCCCTCCATGGACTCGCGCCACCGTTACCCTTCGTGGGTGGAGCCCTCCGTGGACTCGCGCAACCGTTACCCTTCGTGGGTTGATGTCTCCATCAACGTGGATGTAGGATAGCACCACCTATCCGAACCACGGGAAAAACATCCGTGTCTCCAATTGCGTTTGAATTCTCCAAACCCTTCCCTTTACATTCTTGCAAGTTGCATGCTTTACTTTCCGCTGCCAATATACTCTTTGCACGCTTGCTTGAATTGTGTGATGATTGCTTGACTTGTCCTACAATAGCTAAAATCTGCCAAGAACTAAAATTGGGAAAAGGATAAGTTTTTATTTGGTCAAGTAGTCTAATCACCCCCCCTCTAGACATACTTTCGATCCTACACTGCCGCAGACCTAGAAGAGAAGAAGCCCAAGGCAAAGGATGTGAAGCGCAAGGGGGCTGCCGTGCTCGCAGCAGAACCAGACACCAAGCGGGGCAGATATCTGCCCGAACCTCCCAAGGGCAGTCGATACTGTGTGTACCATGACCTCCACACCCACAACACCAACGAATCTCAAGAGCTCCGAGCGGTGCAAGAAGGAAGGATCGGCCGTCGCCCCGACCACGGTGACCGGGGCTACGATCAAGGAGGAGGAAGGAACACAGGACGCTAGGAAGACCGTGGCCCGCGCCAAGGGTGGTGCGATCAACCTCGCGAGGATCGTTGGCAAGATCCGCCTCGCGAGGGAGACTGGAGGGATCAGCCTCGCGAGGATCGCCCGCAAGGCAACGCAGGCCTCCCTCCGCTGCCGCCGCAGCCAAGGAGAAACGAGGACCGCCACCAAATGCAGTCCTCCCCAAGGTCGAAGCCACGCGCCCTCTAAAGTGGTCGGCGTGCGCCATCATGTTCAGCTCAGCAGATCAGCTCAAGTGTGCGGCTACAGCCGGAGTCCTCCCGATGCTTTGTTCCCCAATCATCAGCAACGTGGTGGTCACCAGGACCCTCATCGATGGCGGGGCAGGGCTCAACGTCCTGTCCGTGGAAACATTCAACAATCTCCAAGTGCCCTACAGCCAGCTTCAGCCAACCAAGCCTTTCTCCGGAGTCACCGACGGCTCCACTGTCCCGATTGGGCAGGTCCGCCTCCCTGTCACCTTCGGGGCACGCGACAACTACCGCACCGAGCTCATCGACTTCGACGTCGCTCACATTCGCCTGCCGTACAACGCCATCCTTGGGTACCCAGCGTTGGCCAAGTTCATGGCCGTAACTCACCACGGCTACAACGTCCTCAAGATGCCAGGAAGTGGCGGAGTCATCATGGTGCCCTATGAAGAGAAGGACGTGGTGTGTTCCCTGGAGCGAGCCTTTCAGGCCGCGTCACTTGAAGACCCGGATCGCGGAAGCAGGAGGCTTCCCGAGACCGCCCCCAAGAAGAAGAAGACATCGTCCGGCCCAGCCCCTCAGGAGGCAGGCCCCTCTGGGCCCGTGCCTGCCCAGGGGGAACCCCCTTCCATCGCATAGCAAAGCGCGCCCGGCGCCCTCCTCAGGCAAGGCTCGGGGGCTCTCCCCTGGAGGGCCACTGACCTGGCTAGGGTCACGAGGGAGGCGCTTGGGCACCACATGGGGGCGTGTTTCGAAGCACGTTTCCGTCAAGAAGGAGTAAGGCAAGGAGAGCCAGACCCTCAGGAGTTCGTCAGCAAGGCCATATAGGAGCTACAGGAGTCAAGAGTCATGAAAGGCGGCCGCCGCCTACCAGCAGTGGCTCCCCATCCAGGCGAGGATGGTGGGCTGCGTGTCCGCATCGACATACCAGGGCTCAATCGAGTCGCCTCTCTGGAGCGCCTCTGGCCCTCGCGAGTGGGGCGCTACGGAGGTCCACCCCACAACTACGTTCGCATGCCTTACAGCTTGCCGGACGTGGTTGCCACGTACCAGCGCCTCATGAGGGGCATCATGGAGGCACAAGAGGCCAGGCGTTCCGCAGCCCTGGCGGAGATGGAGATGGTGCGCGAGGAGCCACCAGCGCCTCCGGAGCCTCCCGAGGCCCCTAGGCCTGGGGGCTCGTGAGGATCGGCTTCCGTAGCCCACCGAGTCTGCTACACCAACACTCCTTCGTCCTCAACATCATCAGGTGACATCTTTCAAGTTTCACTTCCAGCTGGGAGCGCCCCCCAGGGCTGCATTATTCCCAGGCCGCGTGGGTCCATCCTTGCGGCATGTATCCCTTTTATTTCATGTTCTTAGCTTACTTTGTTGGGGGCGCCCCACGGGCTGCATCATCCCCAAGTCGCTTGGGCCTGACCCAGTGACGTCCACCTTCCCAGCATCTATTTGAATGAATCCACTCCTCCGCGGCTAATGAGTTTGACCTAGTTGCCCGCTCAACTAACGCCAACTGACGGAGCTGCTCCCAAACGGCACGACGCTTGTGCATGGATCCGTCCTTGCAACACCGACAAACCTGAATGGCTGAGCTCTGGCCGCGGCAGCCCCGCATGGCGCCACCTCGTCAAGCCTTTAGTGCCTCATCGGCCCTCGGAAGCAACCAACGGCTGACTGTCAATTGTCATGGCAACCCCTTGTTCTTTCTATGATAGGTCTACAGGATCTCCTAAAGGAGCTACGTCAGGAGAGGCCCTTGCGGCGTCTCCTTCACTCTCATCCGGGCGAACCGCTTGCACGTTAAAGGGGGGGTTCCTGAGCATCGCGACTCAGGGATCCTACTAGCTCTCCAGCCCTCACCCTCTGGCCTTGTCCACGGCATCGCGACCTGGCATACAAGCGACGACTGAGACTCGCTTGAGGGCCGGGACCCGAGGACGTAGAGCAGAAAGGGGAGCAAAGGTGAGAGGGGAGGGACACGCGAGGACCTCACCGAGCAACCTCACTCCTGCCGATGCACGGACCCGGCGACACACCAGAAAGCGACCCCTGATTCTCGAGATAAGTCACCACCCGGAAGCACCAGCTACTGTGGCACCATCCCCGCACCTAATGCAATCCCGTGTTAGCGACGCCGCTCTCCTTTCTCACCGAACGACGGCTGCTTGAGCGCCAAAGGGGACCTCCTGAGCATCGCGACTCAGGGGCTCTTACCGGACTCCGGGTCGCTCACCTCCTGGCCATGACCACGGCATCGCAACCTGGCATACCAGCGACGGCTGAAGCCGCCTTGGGACTGGGACCTGTCGGCGCAGAGCACCAATCCCTTGTGAGGTTCGAAAGGGAGAACTGAGCTAAGACGGAATGAGCAACTCGCACAATTCTACGACAAGGGTTATATTAACAAAACAGGATCACAGACAGCTTACAAGCCCCCACGGGACGCGTCTTTGATTCCTCGCAGGGAACAGATCCTAAAAGGACGCTAACTACGTGCTCCCCTGCAAAAGACGCCATCATCAACAGTGGGCCATCAAGCACCGGTGCCAACCCCATCCAGATCAGAGGCGGCGACGGCCTGACGAGCCCGCCCTGCCCCAGGAGCGGCGCCGGCTCGGGGGCTCATAGCTGTCGTTGCTCGTCTCTGGAGTCGCGAAGAGCTCGCCGGAGTCGCTGGAACCTCCGCCGCCTCCGCCGCCTGAGGAGCTGCCAAGGGAGAGGTCGGCGGGCCCAGTCCTCGCTGCAGCAGTGTCCCGGCCACCTCTCCCGGGGCAGCACTCCAGCCGGCGCCCGTTCGCATCGAAGACCTTGAAGAACATCACCGAAACACCGTTGTACTCCAAGTGGATCGCGAAGGCGCCTCTTGTCCTGCAAACCCAGGCGACTTCGCTCAAGCCTCGAGTCATGAAGACCTCGCCCGGGGCAACGACCGCGACCTCTGCCTCAGTCGCGAGGGTGCTGCAACCGGTGTGCTGCAGCCAAAGCTCCAGGAGTTCTCCCTACGGGACAATGGAGGCGAAGAAGGGAGGAAGGCGAATCCAAGACCGAGGAGGCATGGCGGCGCGGAGCATGAACTCTCAGGAGGAGCCTCGGTGTGGACCCCAGGGGGGACGACCCACACCTTCGTGACCCGTCGGCGCCGACGGTGGCGCCTCCCATGGCGATCAGCATCAGCTCCTTCAGGGCCCTCGTTGTGGGCGTCCAAGGGAAGCGGGAACCCCGGCAGTGCCCGCTCGCGCCAGGGCCTCGACACCACCTGATGGGCCCCCTCGTCCGGGCCGCGGAGGACGAGCCGTTTCTTCGGTGGGAGCGGGTCTGGTTCCTCTCGGGGAGCCTTTCCCTTCTCTGCCGTCGAGAACCGACGGATCGGAGCCATCGCAGCAAGACGGAGCAAGGACCGGGAAGAAGGAGAAGCAAGAAGGGATGGACTGGAAGGGTGCGCGCCGTTCCGTACTTATGGCCGGCGAAGGCCAACCGCCGACCTCCACGATCGCAGGTAATCATGACCCGCTTTGCATGCAGGGACTTGTCCAATCCATGAAATTGCCGAGGCGCCATGGGGAAGTGGAGACGCCCACGTCCAATCAATCGCCACACGGCGCCCAAGACCGCAGGCTGTTAGGGCCCGCGGCGCTTCGCTCTTGCCCTTCCGCCTCCCTGCATGGCCAAGTCCGGGCGCGCCTTGGGCCCGGGGGCTACTGTTGGCGTTCTGGGAACGGGGGTCCCCAGACTTGCATGCCTGCGGCCTGCGGCGTGGCTCAAAGGGGGGCCCAACACGGCCCATCTTCATCAACACAGACCCAAGACCCTCGCGAGGGGCCAAGCCTCGCGGGGCGGACGACACGGAGCTTCCTCAGGCACGGCCTCACCAGGCTGGCTCGCGAGGAGGCAGAGAGATCAAGGCGGGGTACCTCATGAGGTGCCCGTGACGCAAGCCATGACGACCAAGGGCGCCAGGCGGGCGCCAGCCCGCGCAGTGTCCTCCTTTCCCCTTTGGTGCAAAGGGGGCAAGCGCAGCCGCGGGGTACTGAGGCATCAGGCAAAGGTTGCCATTTCGGTGCAACAAGACCAAGACCAGGAGGACTGCAAGATGGAGGTCATCGTGGAGCCCAAGACGGCGTCACCACCAGAGCTTTGTGCAGGCGAGGACCAACTTTAGTCAGGATAACTGTACCAGATGTTCCCCTTCAAAATGGCCAATTGTTGGCACCCTTCCCGCTCAATATTTGGGAAGAGGCCCAAGGCCATTGCCTATAAATAGGACCAGCCACCCATAGAGAGGTTAGAGGTTAGAGGTTAGAGGTTCGAGGTTCGAGATCGAGCATCGAGGATCAAGGATCGGATCGGAAATCAGAGAGGGAAAATCGGATCGAGTAGCATCACACACAGAGAGAGAAGGGTGACTGAACTCCCCCTAGCAGTTCATCCTCCCAGCAAAGAACAGACCCTCGCGAGGCTGTTCTTCCTTGTATTGTTCATCATCATCAGCCCAAGAGGCAATCCACCACACCACACACTGGAGTAGGGTATTACACCACAACGGTGGCCCGAACCAGTATAAACCCTGTGTCTCTTGTGTTGTTCTTTCCTTAGCTTAGATCTTAGCGAGGCGGAGTGGTGCAGGTAGGTAGGAGGTGAAATCGCCGCGCGCACCCGAATGTTCGAACCTCAAGGGTCTGCCGGAACCCAAAATCCGACAATGACGATGGCGACGGATTCCCCTCTCCGGAGCCCCGAACAGACTCTAGATCAGCCCTCCCGAGAGGTTTTAGGGCTTGGTGGCGGCTCCGTATCGTAAAACGCGATGAATCCTTCTCTCTGATTTTTTCTCCCTGAAACCAAATATATAGAGTTGGAGTTGAGGTCGAAGGAGCTCCAGGGGGCCCACGAGGTAGGGGGGCGCGCCCCCCACCCTCGTGGATAGGTGGTGGGCCCCCTGGCCTTCATCTTTTGCAAGGATCTTTTATTATTTCCGAAAAGTTGTTCCATGAAGTTTCAGGTCATTCCAAGAACTTTTGTTTCTGCACATAAATAACACCATGGTAATTCTGCTGAAAATAGCGTCAGTCCGGGTTAGTTCCATTCAAATCATGCAAGTTAGAGTCCAAAAAAGGGCAAAAGTGTTTGGAAAAGTAGATACGACGGAGACGTATCACGCGTCCCCTTTTATAGGCTGGCAAGAGGAGAGGCTGGGTTTTTCTGTGGAGGTTGGCGCCCCTGTTCGACCAATCCGACTCCTTCTCACCATTAACTGCTCAAGGAATCAAGGCCGACCCTCTGTCCAATCCATGGCGCCTGGCTTTCTTCCATGGCACCCATTCTCGTACCCTCTGCATTGGCCAGGAACCATGCACAATGCATGCGGTAAACGTGGCAGAAGCGCTTGGAGCGGGAAGAATAGTGGGATGGCAGTTACCGCCCCGTGAACGTGGGACGTGGGTACTCTGCAAGACGTGGCTCATTATCTACCACAATATAGTTGGCGTTACACGACGGACGGAAGAACCAGAAACTGACCTGGGCTCAGGTTAATGTAGAAGCAAAGAAGATCTCAAGGGGCAAGCCACCACTATGCTCCTACCCGTGCACTGGTTAGGGCCTACCCCGATGACGCCCGGCACCGCTTTCGGGCCAGGCCCGGGGGCTCCTGTCGATGCAATAAACCCTAGGTCCGTTGCCCAGACTATGCATAGGCCCAAAGATGAGATTACAACATCCAATATCAGACCAAGTACCAAAGATCAGTCCTTTGAAGGACCAAAGTGCAGATCAAGAAGACAAAGTCAAGCCAAAGAAGCAAGATATAACTAAGGGGAAAACCTCCCTTGCCGGGCAGGCGAGCCTGGCGAGGTCGGGGTTCCCTGGAAGCAAGCCTCTAGATTGTCCCAGCAGGCCTGCCGGGGCTTGCGGAGGCAAACTACTCCACTGCACCACCTCACAGCAAAATGCAAGCCATCGATCGGTGCAGTGTCAAGCACCTAGGTGACTAATTGGCTGCTTCCTGCCACATGGCAGCAACTTCATACAGAAAACACCTCTATATGACACCCGTCCTGAGACGTGTCAAGCAAGCAGGCACGAAGCTGGCAAAATAGCCCGGCAATGCCTACCAGGCACGCTGTCACGTGACACTGAGCGGCGCATTTAATGCTCTCAATCGGCCTCCAGAGTTAGGTTTGATAGCACTGTTTGCTATCTAATCAGTATGTAAAAGAATGGTTTGCCACTGTGGTCACCCCTTTATCTATAAAAGGAGGCCCATGGCTACCGTGGAAAGGGTTCAGACCCTCACACATTCATACGCGCAGAGCCACTCTCGCCCCAAGGCAACCTTGCCAGGAAAGAGCGTTGCATTCTCCACCATTATCCACCATCAATCCACCAAAGCAGGAGTAGGGTTTACACCACGCGGTGGCCCGAACCTGGCAAAACTGCCCGTGTGATCTTTGTCGTGTTGTGTTACGCTTCTCCACTCTTTTTGCAACGTGCCCATCCCCCCGCCGAACCAAAAGGGGCTCATGGCCCCATAGGTGGTCGTGGTTTCCCACGACATTCCCCTTTGGACGACTCCTGCCGGGGTTGATCCCTTGAAACATGCCAGTAACATTGAGATCTTCAAATGGTATCAGCTTGCCGATCACCTTGGGAGAAATCAGATTCAACCCGGCCCCACCGTCAACAAACATCTTTATGAGTTTGAGGTTGTGGATTGTTGGCGAAACCAACAATGGCAAGCACCCTACTGAAGTGGTGCGGTCAGGGTGATCCTCTTCGTCAAAGATGATGGCGTGCGAGACCATTTGAGTTGTTTTTGGGAACCTGCTTCTGGCTCCACAGTGTTGACCTCACGTGCCTACTATTTCAGCTGGCGGTGACAGGAGTGCAAGGATGCGCCCCCGTCAATGCTCAAGGTGTCGGTAGCTTTCTGAAATTCTTGCTTGCTAGTTTCTTCTTCTTCTGGTTGGTGGCATTGTCATCATCGTCGTCTTCTGAGTCAATGTTAATGCCATCTTCTTCTTCGGGGAGTCGCCTCCCCTCCTTTGTACGAGCACACTTATCTTCCAAGGTGTAAAGCTCATTCATAGTCTTGGACAACCGTACGTTCATCTTGGAACATATCCTACGGTTGCGTATATTGAATTGGAACGCGGCAATCACAGCTGCCGGGTGGATGTCTGGAATGTTCCTGTGCACCCGACTGAATCTCTGCATGTACTTCTACAAGCTCTCTCCTTCACTACAAAAAAATACACTTCCGTAATGATACGTGTTTGTCACAGTAGGATACGTGTTTGACACAATCAAGATAGTCATACATGTGATGTTGTAGAAGTGTTCCATGACATTACCAAAATTATCATCACGGAAGTGTCCACTTCCATGACAATAAATCGCACGTCATAGAAGCGCTTTTGTCAAGGGAAATCGACACGTGGCATCCACCATAATGGGTCACCGTTAAGCTATCGGGTTCCGGTTTGGATCCAATAACCCCTTAACAGCCCCGACCAATGGGGATTTTCCACATGTAAAATTCTCATTCACCGGATAATCCACGTGTCAGCTCATCGCTGGGACAGATGTCATCCCTACAATGGACAGAAGACGCCTATGATATGTCGACATGTGGCACAGCCCAACAGTGGCCCATTTACGGTGAAAAGGCCAGCCTAGCTAAAGGCCCACCATATTTTTTCAGACACTAGTGGGCTGGCCCGGTAACAACCTACCATGTTTTGGGTCAAATTGAGGCCCATATCAGATCAGGCCCGGTCATAGCCTGTTGTGTTTTGGGCTAAATTATGGCCCATATCAGATCAAGCCCGTTAGCATGCCATTGTTCTTTTGGGCCCATTCTAAGTCAGGTTTGTATTTCAGCCTGTTAAATCCCAGTTTACCAGTTTGGCCCGATAATAGTTTCGGCCTGTTAGCGGCCGGTGGTGCATCTCGGCCATTGTCGGGCCAGTTTCAGTTTAGGCCATTTAATGTCCAATGCAGAAACTGGGCTATTTCTTGTCCGAAGTAACATTAGGCCTCTTAACGGCCCGTAGTCCTCGTGGATAAATTTTAGCCCAACTGGCCTATCAGCCTGTTAATGGCCCATGTAACAGTTGGGCCTAATTACAACCTGCGTTGAATCCGGCCTACTTACAGCCCATCTATTAATGGCCCGTGACACTGTTGGGCCCATGGCCCACGTTGATACCGGCGTTCTTAAAGCCCATAATTTTATTTGGCCAACAGGGCCCAAGATATATTTTGGCTTGTTAACGGCTCGTTCTATTCTTTGGCTCAACGCTAGCCCAATCCAGTTTTTAGCATGTTAAAAGCCCGTGGTATTCTCTGCCCAGGTGGTCAGAACTTTACTCGTCTTGTTAAAGGCGGAAAACTACTATATGTTTAGACCTGCTAATGGCCCAAGATGATTATAGGCCCACGTTATGGCCCATATATAGCGAGTTACGGGCCGGCCTGAGGACCGACAACATTGAGGTCCATTAAAGCTTCCGGCCAAAATTACAGCATACCGACCAAGAATTAACCTAGACTATACAATAAAGAAATTATGGCATACTACATTCACTGTGAATCAAAGTTCGCCACTGGTGATAATAAAGCGCAACGTAACCGCGGATTACATACGCTAGGCATCAAAGGTCGCCACTGGTGCATATAAACGCACCGACAAAAGAATATACAAAACTAAGAGCACTTCATAAGGCATTAGGCATGTCCTGGATGTGCACCGCAAGCAGCCGAACAAGCTGATGAGACCTTTAGTTGTGTCAATGATAGATGCTCTATCCCTAGCTGTATAGCACCAAAGCCCGCAATGTAGTCCTCTGAGATCTTCTTTGCGTCATTGACATCAAGTCAGAGTTGAGATGAAGCAAGCCTTTCCGCTTTAAGTTGAGACTGAAGAAGTCAATCTGATCGAGGCAGCAACTGCACAGAGGTTGTCTCACAGCTGCTGGTGAGTAGCTTCAACTCACTGTCTTCAACAAGACAAGACCTCCGGGCCATCTTGCTCTCTTCAAGATGGTTTGGGTCACTATATTCCCTAAAGTTCTGCCTGGCATAAGACATACCACTCTGAAAGAGAAACAAGGAGACACGTAACATGTTTCACAATTATATAAGCAAATAAATGGATCTGTTCTGCATAAGGAACATGTTTTTACAACTATAATTTAAAACTGGTAGTTGTTGCAAACATCCAATCAGATGTAAACACGAAAGTAAACAACAGTGGAGGAAATGATGCCTATACTATAACAAAGTTTGAAGGCTTGAGAAAGATGTACTTACATTACATGTTAACACGGGATGGTCAAAGCACTTCTCCATGTTGATGGAAGGATAATTAAATAAATTCCCCAAAGAAACTTCTTTATAAGCGTTGCCATTATTCTACATTTTGTAAAGAGTAAATATATTTCAAATAATATTGGAAGAAATAGAGGATAATGAAGCTCAGGTGCAGAGTGATGATACATAATCAAATAGCAATTAATTAAGTACAGCGATACAACGCAAAAGGTACTGACAAGAGGAATGAAGACATCAACGTGTGTAGTGGCATTAGCTTTATTCAACATTTTGGTAAGAGTAAATGTCAATCTTATAATTTGGGGAAAGTGGAGGGAAGGGCAGTTAAGATGTAGAGTAATGCTAGGCAATCAACTATCTCGCAATGCAAGTACAGTAATACTACCACCACCCGTTATTACTAGTCGCTCAAATGGATGTATCTAGCACTATTAAGTTCTAAATACATCCAATTGAGCAACACTTAATTCGATACGGAGGGAGTACATGACAACAAGTACTTACATGAGAAATCCAAAACTGCATAACCATTGTGTTAATTCTATATTTTTCTAAGAGTAAATATAGATCTTATAATTTCGAGCAAAGGGAGGATAAAGAAGCGAACATTAAAAGTGATGCTACATAATCAAACAACAATGAGTGTAAGTATGTTGACAAAGGGCAAGAGGTACTAACAGGAGCAATGTAGTGCCCAGTATTGTTGTGAGATCCTATGATCCTTTGAGAAAGGAAATTCATCTGAAATTAGTTTTCATACAAGAGGAAGGTAAGGCACAGGCAGAAATTTAGGAGTTCAAATTTTGAATTGGTATCATAGATAGTACGTGACGCTCGGCTTTCTGCAATCCTAATAGGGGTTTGGCCAGTGGAGTAGGGGTAAAGTGTGGTACAGTTGGGCCTGTGTTTTCTATGCACTACAAAGAAAATACTCTTTCGTGATGATACGTGTTTGTCACAGTAGGTCGTGTTTTTTGTCATGCATGTACATCCATGACGATTTTATGACAGAATCAAGATAGTCATACATGTGCTCTCGTAGAAGTGGTCCATGACATTACCAAAATTATCATCACAGAAGTGTCCACTTCCATGATGATAAATCACGCGTCACAGAAGTGCTTTCGTCAAGGGTGACCGACACGTGGCATCCACCATAACGGAACGTCGTTAAGCTATCGGGTCCAGTTTTGGATCCAATAACCCGTTAACAGCCCCGACCAATGGGGATTTTCCATGTGTAAAATCATCATTGGCTGGAGGAAACACGTGTCGGCTCACCATTGGGACAGATGTCATCCACTCATTGGACCCAAGGCGCCTATGATACGTCGACACGTGGTACGGCCCAACAGAGGCCCATTCCTATGAAAAGGTCGGCCCATTTGACTTGGTCAAAAGGTGGCGGGCTGGCCCACGGAAAGCCTGTTAACGGCATGTTTGCATATAGCCCATTTACAGCCCGCTAACTCATGGCCCGTTATGGCCTACCGGAATTAGGCCCGGTAGCGTCATCTGGGGCGTCCAATATGATTCCAGCCCATTGTAACTTCCGGCCCATGTATCGGCCATGACGTATTTCGGCCCATATGAGTCGCTTTGTAATTCTTGGCCCATTAACGGCCCATTGTGAAACCGACCCATAAAGAACAGTGTATCACTTTATACCTATTAGCGGCCCATTATTCCATTGGGTCGTTTCTAGCCTGTGTTACCTTTCGGCCTTCTTAGGGCCCATTTATTCTTGGGCTCATTTCCAGCATTTGGTTACTTACGGCCCGTTATTGGCCTTTTCTGCTTGTGGGCCAAATTCAGCCCATGGATCCAGTCGGCATGTTTGTGGCCCGTTAATCTGTTGGGCCATTTTCATAGCATCATCAAATATGGCCTGTTAACGGCCAATTATGGTCATCTCATAAAATGTATGATTGCCACTCTAGCCCATTTACGGCCCCTTATATGGCCCGTACAAGGCCCATAGATGAGACGGCCCGTAGAAGGCCCATTGATCCGACGGCCCATAGAAGGCCCATTGATCCGACGGCCCATTGAAGGCCCATGGATCCGACGGCCCATAGAAGGCCCATGGATTCGACAGCCGATAGAAGGCCCATGGATCCGACAGCCCATAGAAGGCCCACGGATCCGACGGCCATAGAAGGCCATGGATCGTCCGTCCCGTAGATAGCCCATGGATCATACGGCCTATGGAGGGCCATGGTCACTACAACGTTTGGGTGAGTTGGCCCCCGTTTGAACGATATAGCATATACAAAGAATTATCCTACTCTATACTATCACTTCTAAAAAACATACTGTCACGACCGGTTTTCCAATAAAAATATTTAGTGAGAAACCAATCTTTTGAGTCCAGTATGAGAGAAATCCTCCTCACTGGTAGACAAATTCTTGATACAATAAGCGAGTAGCATAAAATATATTACAGGGTTGAACTACGGTTGCTCAACCAAATTATTACAAGCACACCAATAATTATACATAATGGCGCACATGACACAGTGGTGTGGAGGCATACTACTGACTCGAGGATAGGGCGGTGGTGGAATAACACAGCGGGAAGAGAGATACAAGACTCTAAAACTGTCATCTCATCCAGCATCGAGGTGAGGCTCAATGAATTTATTAGGTAGCGGAAGCGGATATAATACAGTGACCAAATCCAGGGTCGCACGAGACTGACTGGGACTCCTCTAGGCGTCGGACTCGCTATCAAATTCTTCATCCATGAGATCGCCTTCGTCAGCATCTGGCCAAATCAACAAGCCAGTGAGTACTTGGAAAGTACTCGCAAGACAGTTCGGACGTAAGATATAACAAATGCATGCATGAATGCGTCATGATTAATTCACCAATGTACATTCAAAATTTAGCATAACGAAGTAAATAAAAGGAAACGGCGGTAGTACGCCTGAAATCCCAACAAAACATAAATGAAAACCGATTGGGTGTCTGAAGCGACGCCTCGATAGGTGAACAAATAAATATAAGGAAAATGATGCCACAGTCGGGCGTCTTAGCGACACCACATAAAGGGCTTTAAAAGAAATGCCACAGTCGGACGTCGGGGCGACATCACAGAAAGGGCTTTAAAAGAAATGCCACAGTCGGACGTCGGGGCGACATCACAGAAAGGGCTTTAAAAGAAATGCCACAGTCGGACGTCGGGGCGACATCACAGAAAGGGCTTTAAAAGAAATGCCACATTCGGACGTAGGGACGACATCACAGAAAGGGCTTTAATTCACAAGCAAATAATGTTCATAGTAAATATTCAATTCATGAAAATAAACGGGTTAGTCCATCCACAGGAATAATCATTTAACCGGACTTAGCACTCATGCGATTCACCGGAGTCTCTGTCATCAAAACTGGCACTTGTCAGGATAAGATAATGCTGATATTGGACATGGAATAGATGATTCAAGGAATATATGACTCTGCAGAGTTTGTACAAAATTTCCCACAGCCAACGGATTTCCGTAGTCACGAAGGACTAGTTCCGTTTACGGTTTTCCGGAAGAAAACACAGCTAACCAGTACACACCCATCCTACCTCTCGATGCTAGGAATCACCCTAGACATCGTCCAAGAAAAACTTTTGAGACGGGGAGATCACAATCTCGAATAGCATGGGATCAAATTTATATACGCGCGCTCTAAGGGGTGCCCCCCTCTTGGTCACAACCGGAAACACCCATGCCCCCTGACCGGATGACTGGCTTTAATCCAGGGCCATGGAACCATCATCACGGCCTCTCCTTTTTGGTGTGTACCAGGTAAGCGGTTTACAACTTACTACGCCATATTCCTTGCGGAAAACATGTGGTAGTACAGGGAAGGAAGAATGGAAGGAACTGGAATGATACGGGTCGACACTGATGTCATATAGTCTGGCATAAGACTAGCATGCTACAACACTGCCATCTTACCCATCCTCATGCCAACACATGGCCATTCATACTCACATCCATCCTCTTATGGATCATTGAACTCACTTACCTCAACAATGCATGGAAATAACGTTCATCGATATGCTCAACAACATGCCATGAGACTAACTAAATGCAAAACATGCCAAGACACTCATCATATCAAAAGTTCAAACATGCTTGCCTGGTTCGGAGTAGTCGGAGCCTAGCTCGGTGAAGTTTGCGGTCCCGTCACCTCCTTCGGTATCTACGGTATAAAGAGAATATACGCGCTATCGTAAATACCGTGAGGTGCACAAAAATTATTCCAAATAATTTTCAAATAAATCGGATAAAAAACTAGATAGAATTTTAAAGAGGGCGGAAAAAGAATCAATCAAAAATACTATTCTGTTTAAAAGTTATAAGGGTTTTTGTCCAGGGACTCATCTGTAATGAAACAAGAGGTTTCCAGGGGCTAGCTCATAAAAACAGAAAGCGCTTCGGTAGCGACTACGCCAGTCCAGAGGGAAAGCGCATTCGGCAGAAGACGTTTTCAGAAAACGCTTCGCTCAGACAGGATAGAGAGGCTGACAGGCGGGTCCCGCCCGTCAGGTTTGAATGTTCAAACGGGGCGGCAGAGTTCGCCGGTGCCCGAGAGCCGCGGTGGTCGCCGGCGGCGATCCACGGCGAGGCAGGGAGATCGGAGGGTACCTCCGTGTTCAGGGCGCCCTTCCGCGTTGGTTGGTGGTGGTGGTGGCGGTCGGCGAGCACCACGTCGACGGCGAGCCTCGCTCTGGCGGACGGCGGCTCGGGTGGTTGTGGGACTCGTTGGAGGGAGCTGCGAAGGCCAAATTAAGGAGGGGGTTAGACTTCTGGAAGCTAGAGGGGGTAACTGGCGGGTTTGGGCGCCGGAGACGGCCTCACCGGAGCGAATTGAGGTGGAGGCCGAGGCGGAATGGGGCGGCCGGAGTCGGGGGAGGAGACCTCCTCGAGGCTCCTCCAGTGGCCTGGCGGGGTGTTGGTGAGGTGTAGAGGTGGTGCGTGCTCGAGGGTGAGCTCGGGAGCGCTTTTTATAGGCGATCCGAGGCGGTGGCCGTGAACGGGGATCTCCGGTGAAAGTTACGGCGGCGCAGAGCTTGGTCGGGGGTGATTAGGGAGTTGGGCGTCATCACGGAGGTCCACAGGTTCCATTTAGGTGCTAATCGGGCTGGGATTTGGTGCTTAGGGCGAGCTCGACATAACGGGGCGGCGCGGGCCCGTCGGCGGCAGGGAGCACGTTCCGTGCTTGCCGGGCCACGGCGACGGTGCCACGGGCGTGCCCTGGCATGCATGAGCCACGCGTAGAGCCAGGGAGCAAAGGCGGCACGGAACGGCGTTATGCCGCCGTTCTTCTACTTGTCGGCCGCTACGGGGTTCGGCCGCCGCAAGACACGCCGGCGCAGGCGGGCCCGTGCGCCGCCGACGCCGGGAAGGCGCCAAGCGCGCGTGTGGTGCTCCAGACAGGAGGAAGAGGCGGCGAGGAACGTGCCAAGGGCACTGTGGGCATCTGACTGAACTTCTGACGAAGATCGACACTGAACTCTAAATTTTTCTGAATATGAACAGCAACAGTGCATGCAAGGTGTTCGACAAAATGAATTTGGCCTCTGGGGATTTTTCCTTGAGCTGATTTTTGGTGGAGTGGCTACATCATTGCTCCAGTAGGCTGCCTGAATTTTGGTGGAATTTTTGGAGAAGTGTAGATATGAATTTCACCAAATTTGGCAAATCTGGTCCAAACTTGCAGAGATAGAATTTTGAAAAATTTGAAAAGAGGAGGAGTGGATCAAGATGGTTCTGGGTTGTGGGTACAAAGGACTATCCAGGAGAGTTGGTTTGAGGTCAAAACTCAAATGAAAAAGGGTACTTGCTTTGAAAATCTCTCAGGCTCCAAATAATTTTCAGAAATGATTTGAGGGGAAATATAATTAGAATAAAATCCAAAACTTGCTTGGATGAGTTGGGACAGAGAACTTAGGTTGATTTCAAGGAGGAGGGGAGGTTTTGGAGGGGTTTTACCATATGGACAAAATATAAAGTCATGGGTGGTTTCCAAGATATAAAATCCCAAATTTTCATAGAGTTACTTTTTAAAAGAAAAAGATTAAACTCCCAAAATAATTTGAGAGGGAACCAACAGAGAAGAAGTTTCAAAAGATCAAACACCATAGTTTTGAAAAAAAAAATCCTTGCCAAAGAAAAGGAAGTCTTTAAGAGGAAGGATTTCTGGAAAAGAAATTTTAAAAGCCCTCTTTTTAAAAAAAATCCAACAAAGTTTTTGATGAAAACTAATTAAAATTTTTGGAGTGTCACAACTCCTACCCCCTTAGGAAAAATCTCTTCCCCGAGATTTCAGCTGATCCTTAAATAAGTGTGGATGCTCTGTCCGAAGAAAATCCTCTCTTTCCCAAGTTGCTTCACTTTCGGTGTGATTGCTCCACTGAACTCTGAAAAACTTGATGGTTTTCTGTCGGGTCCTCCTTTCAGACTCCTCTAATATTTTTACTGGGCGTTCCCGATAAGTGAGGTCTGGCTGCACGTCAATGTTCTCATGAGATACTTGTTTCTCTGGTTTGCTTACACACTTCCTTAATTGAGAGACGTGGAACACGTCGTGAATGTAGGATAAGTCTTCGGGTAAGTCTAGCTGGTAGGCTACAGTGCCTCTTCGTGCCACTATGCAGAATGGTCCAATGAATCTTGGTGCTAACTTCCCTTTAATCTTAAACCGTTGCAGTCCCCTCATAGGTGATACTCGTAGGTACACAAATTCACCGGGTTCAAAATTGACCCCACGATGTTTCTGATCGTAATAACTCTTCTGTCGGCTTTGAGCGGTCTTGAGTCGGTCCCTGATTAGCTTGACTTTTTCCTCGGCTTCTTTGAGCATGTCTGGGCCGAAGATACGGCTGTCTCCGGTCTCTGACCAATTTAGCGGGGTACAACACCTCCGTCCGTATAGGGCTTCAAAAGGTGCCATTCGCAGGCTGGCCTGGTAGCTGTTGTTGTATGCGAACTCGGCATATGGCAGACTTTCTTCCCAACTAGTTCCATAGGTGAGGACACATGCTCTCAGCATGTCTTCTAAAATTTGGTTTACGCGTTTAGTCTGTCCATCAGTCTGGGGATGGTAGGCTGTACTGAAGGCCAATTGAGTTCCCAGAGCCTGTTGTAAATGATCCCAGAATTTCGAGACAAATTGAGTGCCTCTGTCGGATATTATAGTCCTCGGGACTCCATGCAGACAAACTATACGGGAGAGATAAATCCTGGCAAGCTTCTGAGTGTTGTAGGTTGTCTTTACCGGAATGAAATGTGCCACCTTGGTTAATCTATCGGTGATGACCCATATGGTATCATTCCCGTGTCGTGACCGAGGTAGTCCGACAATAAAATCCATCCCTATTTCATCCCATTTCCACTCAGGTATTTTGTTTGGTTGCAGTAGTCCGGCTAGTTTTTGATGCTCAACTTTTATGCGTTGACAAGAATCGCAACATGCAACGAATGTGGCTATGTCCCTCTTCATACCGTGCCACCAAAATCTTTCCTGAATATCCTTATACATTTTGGTTCCTCCAGGGTGGATTGAATATGGAGTGGTGTGTGCTTCAGCTAGGATTTGCTGTTTGAGGTCCTCTATGTTTGGCACACAGAGTCTGTCTCCGTACCGTAATATTCCATCATCGCCTATGACAAACTCCGAGGCCTTGCCCATACTCATGTTTCTTTTAATTCCTTCGATGCTGGGGTGACCAGGCTGAGCTTCTTTAATTCTCTCCACAAGGTCGGGCTTTATTTCCAAGTTTGATATGGTGCCTTCCGCGATCATTAACAAGTTGAGTTTGGCAAATTCTTGTTGGAATTCAGGTCTCAAGCTTTGCAGACTGTTTTCGTCGGAGCTGGGGTTCCGACTAAGAGCATCGGCCACTACATTTGCTTTCCCTGGATGATAGTGGATACCAACATCATAATCCTTTACCAATTCCAACCAGCGTCGTTGCCGTAAGTTTAGTTCTGGCTGTGTGAAAATATATTTGAGACTTTTATGGTCCGTGTATATTTCACATCGATACCCAAGTAAGAAATGCCTCCATTCCTTAAGTGCATGAATAACTGCTGCCATTTCTAAGTCATGAGTGGGATAATTTTCCTCATGCTTGCGGAGTTGTCGTGAAGCGTATGCGACAACCTTGCCTTCTTGCATCAACACGCACCCGAGACCTTTTCGGGATGCGTCACAGTACACCTCAAAGTTTTTGTGTATGTCTGGCACAATTAATACCGGTGCTGAGGTTAATTTCCGTTTTAACTCCTGGAAACTTTTTTCGCAGGCTTCTGTCCATTCAAACTTCTTGTCTTTCTTGAGTAACTGCGTCATTGGCTTGGCTAGGGTGGAGAATCCTTCAATAAATCTGCGGTAATATCCTGCCATTCCCAAGAAACTTCGTACGTCCGTTACGCTGGCTGGTGCCTTCCAGTCAAGTATGGCCCTGACTTTCTCTGGGTCCACTGCGATACCGTCTTGAGTCAGCACGTGACCTAGAAAGCCTACTTGTCTTAGCCAAAATTCGCACTTGCTGAACTTGGCATACAATTGATGTTTCCTGAGTTCTCCTAGCACAATCCTGAGATGTTCCGCGTGCTCTTCTGGTGTTTTGGAGTATATCAGAATATCATCGATAAATACCACAATGAACTTGTCCATAAACTTCATAAATACTTTGTTCATGAGGTGAACAAAATATGCGGGGGCGTTTGTTAATCGAAAAGGCATAACTGTGAACTCATATAGTCCATATCTGGAGGTGAAGGCTGTTTTGGGGATATCTTCTGTTCGCACTTTTAATTGATGGTATCCTGACCTTAAGTCAATCTTTGAGAATACCTTGGCCTAAGCGAGCTGATCAAATAAATCATTTATTCGTGGCATCGGGTATTTGTTCTTGACTGTGACCATGTTAAGTGCTCGGTAGTCTATGCACAATCTTAGTGTTCCATCCTTCTTTTTGGCAAATAAAATTGGTGATCCCCAAGGTGAGGTGCTGGATCGAATGTATCCCTTCTCCAGTAATTCCTTTATTTGTTTTTTCAACTCAATCAACTCGGATGGTGCCATTCTGTATGGTTTCTTGTATATGGGGGTGGTTCCTGGTGCTAGTTCAATGCTGAATTCTATTTCTCGGTCTGGTGGCATGCCTGGTAGTTCTTCGGGAAATACATCTGGAAATTCACATACCACTGGAACCTTGCTTAACTCAGAAACGTTCACCTTATTCAATCTCGGCTGCCGGGGTATTTTTCTTTCCTTGGCTGATACTTTTATTGTCTTCCCGTGGTGGTGCGTGAGAATTATGGTCCGGTTGAAACAGTCAATAAAACCTTTGTTGGTGGTTAACCAGTCCATCCCTAGGATGACATCTAGTCCTTTATTTTCCAACACAATAAGATTGGCATAAAATTTCAATCCTTCGAACTCAATAACCACATTCTGACAGTAACTCTGAGTAACTTGCTGAATCCCAGGGGACTTGATGATCATGGATTTTTCCAAGGGAAACATCGAAAAATTATTTTGCAAAGCAAAACTTTTCGAAATGAATGAGTGAGAAGCTCCAGAATCAAACAAAACCGTTGCAGGTATTGTGTTGACAGGAAACGTACCGAGTACGATATCCGGAGCGTTTTGTGCTTCTTCTTTGGTTACGTGGTTTAGATGACCCTTCCTGTGGTTGTTGTTGGGGTTGAAATTGTTGCGCTTGGGCGCTGAATTATTTCCACCATTGTTTGGCTTCGGGGTCGAGTTCCTTGGCTTGGGGCACTGTTTGGCATAGTGCCCTTCTTCTCCACAAGCGTAGCAAGTAACGCCTGGGCGATATGTGAACTCTTTGTCCCTTGCATGGAAATTCTTGGTTGGGCGAGAGATGTTTGTTGTAGGTTTGTGTGTCCCACCTTTCTGAAAATCTGTCCTGCTTCAGTGGTTGTGTGCAAGAGTAGTCTGGTCTCTTTTTCGCTTACGTAAATCCTCCAAGCTACGTCTCTCATTTTCCAGAGTAATAGCTTTGTCCACTAGTGTCTTAAAATCTGGAAAAGTGTGAACGACCAGTTGGCATTTAAGTGCGGGCGCCAGACCGTCAAGGAATTTCTCCATCTTCTTGCTTTCAGTCATACGTTCTTCATTGGCGTAGCGGGACAATAGAGTAAATTGACCGTTGTATTCTGACACTGTCAGGTTCCTTTGTTTGAGGTCATCAAACTCTCTCTTCTTGATTTTAATAATACTCTTGGGAATGTGTGCACCACGGAAACCTTCCTTGAAATCATCCCAGGTTATATCATTTTCGTTGGGGTGCATGTGCAGAAAATTCTCCCACCATGATGCAGCTGCTCCCGTGAGATAGTGCGGAGCATATAGTACTTTCTCGAGATCTGAACATTTTGCAATAATTAATTTTCTCTCCATATCTCGAAGCCAATCCTCGGCTTCAAGAGGCTTGTCAGTATGAGAAAATGTTTGGGGACGTGTCTTCTGTAGCTCAGATAACTTGGAATGCTGCTGATACTGTCCATGGTGATTTCCCATGTTGATGACTTGGTTCATCATTTCCTGATGTTGTTGCTGACTCTGCTCATAAAGGCGGCACATTTGTGAAAGTGCCGATTCACTGCCCTGTTGGCTTGACTGTCCTTGAGTGAACTCGTTGCTGGGTTGTGTATCATAATTTTCCTCTGGTGGAGTCGGCATGGAGCGAGTCCAAGGACGAGACATTTTCCACTCTGGGGATATATTTTGTAAAACCCATAAGAAAAGCGGAAAGAGTCACAAAAACAATTCCATAAATGCATAAAGCTGGCAAATAAAATTAAATAACCAAGCTTACTTAAGAAAAACAAATCGATTTGCGCACGGAGAAGGACTGCTCATTACATATCTTACACGCGAGCGGTAATTATACAATACATCACTCAGGATATGCGTATATAATCCTGACATGTTATTTAGGCTAGTGCACTCCTCCAGATCCTACATGATGCGCAAACAGGCTACTTCTCACAACCTATGTACATATAAACATATCATACAAAGCGGTACATTGTATGGTGGCTAAGCGTAC
Source organism: Triticum urartu (assembly GCF_056163025.1). Lineage (NCBI taxonomy): Eukaryota > Viridiplantae > Streptophyta > Magnoliopsida > Poales > Poaceae > Triticum > Triticum urartu. The sequence continues at coordinate 382,369,890 of NC_141879.1, read as the reverse complement.
TCAGGCGGAGATGTTGACGACCTCCTTTGCCCTGCCGAGGGTGAGGCGTAGCGAGGCTGGAGACTCGACTTCCTCCTCGCTAATAGGCTCCATACGTGTAGTGTTGCGCTGAGTAGATGGAGCGGGTGCCAGAGGCGGAACAACACGAATAGGGGTGGGCGCGCAGGGTGGTGCAGTGCGCGCTGGAGTGGGCGCAATAACTTGGTTGAACTCTTCGGTAGAAGGCAGGCGACGAGTAGGTGCATAAGATGCTGAGGACGAGACCCAAGTCAGTGGCGGTGCGGTGGGTAGGAGCTCCCTCCTGTTGGCAGCACAGCCATGAACTGAGTCCATGCGGGCAGCCGCGAAGTCATCCACCAGGTTGTCGAAGGCTGCCTCCAGGGCTCGGAGATACTCAATGAGCATCTCAAAAGCCTCATCTCGTTCTCCTCTGGGGCAGGAGAATGCGTAGTGACAGGTGTAAGGCACATGGCATTTAAGATAACGGTAACGACGAGTCTTCATCACGGGGAGGACATCCCTGAGACGAGCTATCGCCTCACGGGCTGCCATCTGCATAGCATGCCTCTCTGTAGGCATGGCTCTTCCCAAGAACCGGAAGCGGCGTAACTCACCACGCCCTCCCTTGAACTGCACCGCGGCCTGGTGCATGGTCAGACTGTCGTTGACTCGGTGCTGGCAGAGTGTGAAGACTAGGCGCACAGATGGCCCCATCGCGACCTGAACGATGAAGGAAAGAAGCTTGACGAACCCATCGGGCACGTTGGCGAAGGTCTGAGACTCGCAGCTGTTGTCGGCCATCTACAAAAGTAGGTAAAAATTCTGCATGGTCAGATCATAAATTTATGCTGACTGACAGAAAATGACTACAATTGCAAGAAAATATGAAATGGCTCAATCATGCTAATAACCAATTAGCGATCGCACCTAGTGGCTTCCTACAGTCAGCCTGGCTCTGGTACCAAGCTTGTCACGACCGGTTTTCCAATAAAAATATTTATTGAGAAACCAATCTTTTGAGTCCAGTATGAGAGAAATCCTCCTCACTGGTAGACAAATTCTTGATACAATAAGCCAGTAGCATAAAATATATTACAGGGTTGAACTACGGTTGCTCAACCAAATTATTACAAGAACACCAATAATTATACATAATGGCGGACATGACACAGTGGTGTGGAGGCATACTACTGACTCGAGGATAGGGCGGTGGTGGAAAAACACAGCGGGGAGAGAGATACAAGACTCTAAAACTGTCATCTCATCGAGCGTCGAGGTGAGGCTCAATGAATTTATTAGGTAGCGGAAGCGGATATAATACAGTGACCAAATCCAGGGTCGCACGAGACTGACTGGGACTCCTCTAGGCGTCGGACTCGCTATCAAATTCTTCATCCATGAGATCGCCTTCGTCAGCATCTGGCCAAATCAACAAGCCAGTGAGTACTTGGAAAGTACTCGCAAGACAGTTCGGACGTAAGATATAAAAAATGCATGCATGAATGCGTCATGATTAATTCACCAATGTACATTCAAAATTTAGCATAACGAAGTAAATAAAAGGGAAACGGCGGTAGTCTGCCTGAAATCCCAACAAAACATAAATGAAAACCGATCGGGTGTCTGAAGCGACGCCTCGATAGGTGAACAAATAAATATAAGGAAAATGATGCCACAGTCGGGCGTCTTAGCGACATCACAGAAAGGGCTTTAAAAGAAATACCACAGTCGGACGTCGGGGCGACATCACAGAAAGGGCTTTAAAAGAAATTCCACAATCGGACGTCGGGGCGACATCACAGAAAGGGCTTTAAAAGAAATGCCACAGTCGGACGTCGGGGCGACATCATAGAAAGGGCTTTAATTCACAAGGAAATAATGTTCACAGTAAATATTCAATTCATGAAAATAAACGGGTTAGTCCATCCACAGGAATAATCATTTAACCGGACTTAGCACTCATGCGATTCACCGGAGTCTCTGTCATCAAAACTGGCACTTGTCAGGATAAGATAATGCTGATATTGGACATGGAATAGATGATTCAAGGAATATATGACTCTGCAGAGTTTGTACAAAATTTCCCACAGCCAACGGATTTCCGTAGTCACAAAGGAGTAGTTCCGTTTACGGTTTTTCGGAAGAAAACACAGCTAACCAGTACACACCCATCCTACCTCTCGATGCTAGGAATCAACCTAGACATCGTCCAAGAAAAACTTTTGAGACGGGGAGATCACAATCTCGAATAGCATGGGATCAAATTTATATACGCGCGCTCTAAGGGGTGCCCCCCTCTCGGTCCCAACCGGAAACACCCATGCTCCCTTACCGGATGACTGGCTTTAATCCAGGGCCATGGAACCATCATCACGGCCTCTCCTTTTTGGTGTGTACCAGGTAAGCGGTTTACAACTTACTACGCCATATTCCTTGCGGAAAACATGTGGTTGTACAGGGAAGTAAGAATGGAAGGAACTGGAATGATATGGGTCGACACTGATGTCATATAGTCTGGCATAAGACTGGCATGCTACAACACTGCCATCTTACCCATCCTCATGCCAACACATGGCCATTCATACTCACATCCATCCTCTTATGGATCATCGAACTCACTTACCTCAACAATGCATGGAAATAACGTTCATCGGTATGCTCAACAACATGCCATGAGACTAACTAAATGCAAAACATGCCAATACACTCATCATATCAAAAGTTCAAACATGCTTGCCTGGTTCGGAGTAGTCGGAGCCTAGCTCGGTGAAGTTTGCGGTCCCGTCACCTCCTTCGGTATCTACGGTATAAAGAGAATATACGCGCTATCGTGAATACCGTGAGGTGCACAAAAATTATTCCAAATAATTTCCAAATAAATCTGATAAAAAACTAGATAGAATTTTAAAGAGGGCAGAAAAAGAATCAATGAAAAATACTATTCTGTTTAAAAGTTATAAGGGTTTTTGTCCAGGGACTCATCTGTAATGAAACAGAAGGTTTCCAGGGGCTAGCTCATAAAAACAGAAAGCGCTTCGGTAGCGACTACGCCAGTCCAGAGGGAAAGCGCATTCGGCAGAAGACGTTTTCAGAAAACGCTTCGCTCAGACAGGATAGAGAGGCTGACAGGCGGGTCCCGCCCGTCAGGTTTGAATGTTCAAACGGGGCGGCAGAGTTCGCCGGTGCCCGAGAGCCGCGGTGGTCGCCGGCGGCGATCCACGGCGAGGCAGGGAGATCGGAGGGTACCTCCGTGTTCAGGGCACCCTTCCGCGTCGGTTGGTGGTGGCGGTGGCGGTCGGCGAGCACCACGTCGACGGCGAGCCTCGCTCTGGCGGACGGCGGCTCGGGTGGTCGTGGGACTCGTCGAAGGGAGCTGCGAAGGCCAAATTAAGGAGGGGGTTAGACTTCTGGAAGCTAGAGGGGGTAACTGGCGGGTTTGGGCACCAGAGACGGCCTCACCGGAGCGAATTGAGGTGGAGGCCGAGGCGGAATGGGGTGGCCGGAGTCGGGGGAGGAGACCTCCTCGAGGCTCCTCCAGTGGCCTGGCGGGGTGTTGGTGAGGTGTAGAGGTGGTGCGTGCTCGAGGGTGAGCTCGGGAGCCCTTTTTATAGGCGATCCAAGGCGGTGGCCGTGAACGGGGATCTCCGGTGAAAGTTACGGCGGCGCAGAGCTTGGTCGGGGGTGATTAGGGAGTTGGGTGTCATCACGGAGGTCCACAGGTTCCATTTAGGTGCTAATCGGGCTGGGATTTGGTGCTTAGGGCGAGCTCGACAGAACGGGGCGGCGCGGGCCCGTCGGCGGCAGGGAGCACGTTCCGTGCTTGCCGGGCCACGGCGACGGTGCCACGGGCGTGCGCTGGCATGCATGAGCCACGCGTAGAGCCAGGGAGCAAAGGGCGGCACGGAACGGCGTTATGCCGCCGTTCTTCTACTTGTCGGCCGCTACAGGGTTCGGCCGCCGCAAGACACGCCGGCGCAGGCGGGCCCGGGCGCCGCCGACGCCGGGAAGGCGCCAAGCGCGCGTGTGGTGCTCTAGACAGGAGGAAGAGGCGGCGAGGAACGTGCCAAGGGCACTGTGCGCATGTGACTGAACTTCTGACGAAGATCGACACTGACTCTGAATTTTTCTGAATATGAACAGCAACAGTGCATGCAAGGTGTTCGACAGAATGAATTTGGCCTCTGGGGATTTTTCCTTGAGCTGATTTTTGGTGGAGTGGCTACATCATTGCTCCAGTAGGCTGCTTGAATTTTGGTGGAATTTTTGGAGAAGTGTAGATATGAATTTCACCAAATTTGGCAAATCTGGTCCAAACTTGCAGAGACTGAATTTTGAAAAATTTGAAAAGAGGAGGAGTGGATCAAGATGGTTCTGGGTTGTGGGTACAAAGGACTATCCAGGAGAGTTGGTTTGAGGTCAAAACTCAAATGAAAAAGGGTACTTGCTTTGAAAATCTCTCAGGCTCCAAATAATTTTCAGAAATGATTTGAGGGGAAAAATAATTAGAATAAAATCCAAAACTTGCTTGGATGAGTTGGGACAGAGAACTTAGGTTGATTTCAAGGAGGAGGGGAGGTTTTGGAGGGGTTTTACCATATGGGCAAAATATAAAGTCATGGGTGGTTTCCAAGATATAAAATCCCAAATTTTCATTGAGTTACTTTTTAAAAGAAAAATATTAAACTCCCAAAATAATTTGAGAGGGAACCAACAGAGAAGAAGTTTCAAAAGATCAAACACCATAGTTTTGAAAAAAAATAAAATCCTTGCCAAAGAAAAGGAAGTCTTTAAGAGGAAGGATTTCTGGAAAAGAAATTTTAAAAGCCCTCTTTTTTAAAAAAAAAATCCAACAAAGTTTTTGATGAAAACTAATTAAAATTTTTGGAGTGTCACACATACACTATACAATAAAGAGACTAAGGCATAGAAACGTAGAATAATCCTACACTATACAATAAAGAAATTACAGCCGATTATACCCACTCGGCATTATGGTTCGGCACCAGTGATAATAAAGCACACACAAATAGCAAATTACATACACTGGGCAAATACAGCTCCTACATCATGGACGTGCATCAACATAACTTACCATTTGAACTATAATCTCTTCAGAAAATAGGATTGGCCGGATTTACATAGCACAAATTTCAGTCTGCGAAATCTCCAATTCCTTCATTGTTACCTCAGTGCCTTGTTTCATTTTTTTGACTCCTGCATCTAATACCTGCATGTCCAGTCTCAACTTGTTGATTGTACATTGAGAATCATGTACACGTTGTCTTACCACCTCTAATTGATGCTCGAGAACATCAGCACATTCCAATTCCAATCCATAATCATTCAGTAACAGCCATGCCGCACTGCTCACAGATTTTTGTGTTGATGTCACTTCATCCTAAAATGTTTCTGTAAGTACACATGACTAGGGCAAAAATATAGTTACAATAGTGAAGCGAGCAAGACATACTATTTTGTACGTGGCAAAACAGGACTAACAAAAATGTTACACGTCATGAAGCATAAGGAGGTGATATTTTAAAAATTATAAAAAGGTAGTCTGTGCAGCCTGCATACAGAAATCTCTCTTAGCTCACCAGAGGAGCATGATGTTGGGGCCCAATCCAAAACACAGACAAGTTACAAATTTAGAAAGCATGTTGCGTAGAAGTAAGCAAGCAGTTGGCCATTCTGTAGCTCAATTAAAGTCTTAGGGAGCATAATGAACAACAGCGGGTTTCATACAAACATACTGCAACAAGCAAAACTATGCAATCATTAGCCTAGTATAAACTAGATTGCGAGCCTCATGCAATAATAGTTGGTTAATAGACTTCAAAGCTTCAGGCACACTTCGGCAGAGTAATTAAATGGTAAGGGCTTTAATTATGTCAACTAATAGTTATACAAGTACCCAACATCAGGCATCATTCTTTGGGCATCTCATTAACTGAGGACAAATAAAGCAATTGAAAAGAGCAAATTAACTATGCCTGAAACAAACAAGGAATTGAAATGTTGAGTTGGATACAATGACTTACCTTAACAGGTTGAAGAGGCTTAGCGTAGCTCCTACTTCTCTTGCGAGGCTCCTTTCTAACATCTTGTACTTGGAAATCCTCAATCTTATCTTCATTGCACCCCCTCTGCAAGGTGACACAAACTAGTTACTCGTCTCCTTGGAAAATAAATATGCATACTTTCCAGTCTGTGAACACAAAAGGATGAGATTATAACAAAACAACACCACAGAATGAAACATGCCGCATCTCTTGCTCTTGCAGACAATGAAATGAGAATTTACTATGTCTGCACTACGTAAAAACTAGGCATACCTTCGAACTGGATCTCCAGGTACTCTTGGAGAGCCTACTTTAGTGTACAGCCAAACATTTATGTCACCTATGAGTTAGAAAAGGCCCCACTACAACAGCCCTTAGTATTTAAATTGTTGACAAGCTCTGTTAGAGTGTTAGGTCAAGAACAACAAGTAATCAAAGCAAACAGTCCTAGTATGGCTGGCTGATGCAAACAAGCAATTGAACAGATGTGTGAGCAAATCTTCCATATCAAGAAAAGAAGCAAAGAAGGAGACTTAAAGACCATCACTTGACTGACCAGATTTAAGGGGCATTTAAACATCATGTGCAATGTATGAACTAACATAAACATTGCATATTCCATATTCTACAATGGAATGCACATGTATTAGGTTATGCCATGTATGATGATGCCTAAATGTACACTATAGCAGGTAGGAGTGATTCATCATTGCACGCACAATTGAATTGCAGGTTAAGGGCCAGTTCAATTCCGCCTTTTCAGGGCTTATTGTCAAAATAAGCCATAAAGGATGTAAAGAAGTCATTTTTGAGTTATGGGCTTGGGCTTAACTAATTTTGGTTTGGAGGGGGGTGTTTTGGGTAGAACCTCACTAAAAATTGCAGGGAAGGGGAATAGTGAAATGACTTTGTTGTTTGCCTATATTACACTCAAAATGCAACTGCTGACGCCCGCGTCACACCTCACCCTCAAGTAAAAACAAACACGCAAGCGTTCATTGCCCTGCCCGCTTGCATCTCCTCTCCCCTTTCCCTCTACCTCTATCCCCTGCCTGCAGCACTAGGGTTCCTCCAGCGAGCCGTCGCCATTGGTACCATCTTGCCTGGTCCTCGACGATGCTCTGTCCAACTAGGCTAGATGGCCGGTGGGTAGGGGCAAATCTCCCTGGCTGCTCCTCCCTCTGCCACCGACCCTTATTCTCATGGTCTCCAGTAGGTGCTCCATTGTGGTTCGTCCAACGCACTACTCCGGCAGGAGATGCATAACTACGGATGATGCCACACTGCGGCAGAAGGCACCTTATTCCCCCTCCCCACCTCCTAGGCCTTGTCCTTGAGGTGTTGTTGAAGGATGAGCTCATCCAACAAGGTGAGGATCTCCTCTAATTTTTTCCAAATTTTCATTTTGATCCACTATACGATGAATTTCTATGAGCTGCTTCTACCGCTGCTATATGATGCATTGCTATGAGCTGCTCCTGCTGCTGCTATATGATGAATTGCTATGAGCTGCTGCTACTATATGATGAATTGCTATGAGCTGTTGTTCCTGCTATATGATGAATTGTTATGAGCTGTTGCTGCTATATGATGAGTTGTTATAAGCTGCTCCTGCTGCTGCTGTATGATGAATTGCTATGAGCTGCTCCTGCTGATGCTATATGATGAATTGCTATGAGCTGCTCCTGCTGCTGCTATATGATGAATTGCTACGAGCTACTCCTGCTACTGCTATATGATGAATTGCTATGAGCTGCTCCTGCTGCTGCTATATGATGAATTGCTATGAGCTGCTCCTGCTGCTTCTATATGATGAATTGCTATGAGCTTCTACTGGTACATGACGAATTGCACACTGCTGCTGCTGTATGATGAGTTGCTATGAGCTGCTGGTGCTGCTATATGATAATTTCATGTGGTGTTGCTATATGATAATAACCAGCACTTGGACCATCGAATTTCAATAAATAATTGTTCTTCATTTAAATGTGGGTCATGCATTCTTTGTTTAAATTAGGCAATGGGATCTCTATGGAAAACATTGACCAAAGTAGATTGTGCCAAGTAGATGGTATCTTTGTATTTGCATTTTGAGCAAATAGTGATGGTATGTTTTCCTATCATATTAATTACTGCATTGGGTTCAATTTTTCATGTTTGCAAGTCAAATTAATTTTCATATGGGCAGAAAAATGAAAAAATATTATGCAATCTAGACTTTTCACTGATCATACCAAAGATAAGCTGAAAACACAATGAAAAGAACTGGTTGGCTTATTACATGGAGCTTATATTCACAGGTGCTTATTTTCTTAGGATAACTAGTAATAATTGTCCCTAAGAAACTTGGCCAATAGAACTTACATACAAATAACATGTCACGATGATTGCAATGGAGGAGTAACGTACCATATCACACTGATTGGCTCACCGCTGCCTCTCCTTTTTTGCGATGTTCCATGAAATTGCCACATACATCTTGTACTTTCTCATTGTGCAACCCTATCTGCAAGTTGGCACGGCTAATTTCAGACATCTCTACATGATAATACATTGCATATCCCTTGCGCATAATTAAACCACCAATTAATGATTGTTTGCGTAGCATAAACTAGCCATGACTCTATGTGCTGGACCAGCAGGCACTCTAAGGGAGCCTAATGTAGTGCACTGGAATTCCTACATGCCACCTATGATTTTGTGTAATGTACTCCCTCTGTTCCTAAATATATGTCTTTGTAGAGATTCCAGTATGGACCACATACAGATGTATATAGATGCATTTTTGAGTGTAGATTCACTCATTTTGCTCCGTATGTAGCCCATAGTGGAATCTCTAGAAAGACTTATATTTAGGAATGGAGGTACGAGGTAGTATCATGTATGACATCTATATCTCTGGCAGCCAGTAGTAGAAATCATTGTCTGCACAAAGGGATTACTGGTCGAAAATCCTAGCAAAGCACGCTGGCAGGCACAGAATAATACAAGAGAGAGAGAGAGAGACAGAGTCGTACTTACAAGATCATAAAAATGCCTCAGTACAGGATCTTGGTTGGCCAAGTTGTTAGATACATAAGAAACATCGTCCTTGTAGTTTTTGCCAGCTGCATAACAGGTAACAGTGACATGTTAGTATATTTGAAGTACATTGGGCAGGTGATGCTGGACGGGTTTAAAGGTGACAAGTACCTTGGCCGTGGCGGGTGCTTGGCATCTTGCCAGACGGTGGGAATCAGGTTAGAAATGTCAAGGGTGATGATGTTGCGCTTGCTGTCCGGGTCCGGTATGGAGATCTAGAACCATCTAGTAGGTTGTTTGTGGAGCGGCTCCGGTAGGGTGGACTACGGTGTGGGCGAAGAGGATCTGTGGCCATGGACGAGGGCGTAGGTGAAGCTGCTCAGGTGGTTGGGTTAAGGATGATGTCGATGATGCGGATCTGTAGCCATGGACGGGGCGTTAGAAGCTGTTCTGGTAGGTTGGATGATGGTGCGAGGAAGCGGATCTGAGGCCGTGGACTTATGAGTTGGCAAAGCGACCCTGGTAGGGTTGAGAATGGTATAGGCGAAGCTACTCTGGTGGAGTTGACGATGGTGTCGGTGAAGCGGCTCCGGTAGGGTTGAGGAAGGTGTCGGCAAAGAGGATCAGAGGCCATCGACGGGGGCGTCGGTGGGGCAGCTCCGGGGGGTGTGGACGAAGCGTCTCCGGTGGGGAGTATGAATGAGCCGTTGCAGATGCGCTGCGGTTGACGAGAGTAATGGTGAAGCAGATCCAGCGCCATGGACAAGGCCGACACTAAATGGGTTGTGGTATAGTGGTGGATGAGTGGTCTACTTGTTTCTAGGGGAGGTGGGAGGGGTAGATGCGGCCGCAGAAGCAGATTTGGTGAGGTGGACGCCGCTGGCAGTGAATGGGCTCTCGTACGCCAGTGGATGAGTGTAACAGCTTGGATTTTGGCGCTTTCCTTTTTCTTTTTGATTTATTTGGTTTTTGCTCTGTTGTTCTTTTTGGAGTGGTTCTGTGGCCTTGTCACATGGGAAATCAGCTTCATTTCCTCTCCCAAGTGGCTCATCATTCTCAAAACTTTTCCAAGACCATGTCACTCCACTGCTTGACCAAACCCTAATTCCTTTGTCTAGGGAAAATTCCTTTTTCTATTAAAGGAATAATCCTAATAGCCATAGGTTGTGAAGCAACCTATATTTATGTCCATCCAATAATTCCCAAATAATTCTCATAATTCCTTTGGGTCATATGTTGCTCAAATATGCCCAAACTTTCCTGTCCTAGCCCAAGAATAATTCTCCAAAAATTCACTCTTCCATTTTGTCCAGAGTGGCACTTTGTGAAGGAAGTGCTATTGATCCAATCTTGTTTGCTCCCAAGCTTGTTGGGCTTTCTTTTATGTCCAAATAATTGCTTCATGCCAAAATTCAACTTTATTTGCCTAGCCAATCTTCCTCAGCAATTTTTCAAAGTTTCTGTCAAACAGAAGGCTTTGTAAAGGAAGTACTAGCTAGGTTTATCCAAATGAGATGAAATTTGGCACACTCCTTAATGTGCTCATATTAACCCCCTCCTCCAAGTTTCAGCTCCATCCAATCATCTATGTGAGCACAGGACCAAATCTTTTATTCTGGCAATATTTTTCAGGTTGTGAAGCAAGTATAATTTTTATTGCTTCAAAAATCCTCATAAATTACCAGATTGTTCTCCTACCCAAATAACTTCTCTCCACAAATTTGGCACCTTTTCACTCAGCCAATATTTCTCCAAAATTATTGCAAGTTTCTGGTCAGCAAGGATGTTTGTGAAGCAAGTACCATTTTGGTGAATCCAATTGGTATGAAACTTACACAACATCTTTATATGATCAAATCATCAAGCCTTGCCAAAGTTGATCTCAAGTGGCCACACCATTTGAGTGCATCATCTTGATCCATTTTCTGGACCATTTGGGGCAGTTGCAAAGAAACTATGTTAAACCTTGATCCTAATCTTCTCAAAATTACCAGGATGAAAGTCTTTCTTTACCTCAACCTCGCAGACAAACTCAATGGCTCCAAACCCTTTCCTGTTGATCACTAGTGCTCAACCAAGTTTACTGCAGTAAACTTCAGAGACTTCGTACCGTTTAACCAGATCACTTTTAATCGAACTACCACCGTAGTTGAGACCTACCCTGGATGAACTACCCACTAGATAAGATGCTCAAGCCCATCTCCCCCGCTATATGCCAGTGCACGCAGTTACCACGTTAATGGCAGCACAGTGCACGCACTCTGTGCATTGCGGCCGCGCCCAGTGGCTGTTTGTGCTTCGGCCCCTCCTCCTCCCGTCGTCTTCGTGCGCGTGAGCATGTCCAACAGCTAGCCTGCATCGTCGCCGTCTCCCTAGACCCCTCTTCCCCTCCGGCAGCTTCCTCACCGACGCCCACCGACACTTGCCGCCGAACGCCCACGGGAGCACAGTGCCCCGACATGTTTTAATGGTGCTCGGACTCTTCCTCTGCTCTCCGGCGTCACCTACCCCTCTGTGAGCTCTGAATCAATAGCTCGTCGTGTTCCCGCGCCCTCCCGTGCTCGCTAGCCGTTGCCAGAGCCTCGGCCGGACGTGCCCAGCGACGCCTGAGCCCATCTCCCTCGCCCGGCTATAAATAGCCATCCCCGAGCCCTCCCGAGCACCTCACAAGCCTCCCCTCGCTCCACTACGCCTCCCCAGCCCCTCATTTGAGCTAAAGGAGCTCTCCTGACCTCCCCTCCACGCCATGGCCACCGTCGGTGCCCTCTTAAATCCGAGCCAACCAAGCCCTCCCCCTCCCTCCTTACCTCACCGTAGCTCCACCCAGACCCCGACGGTCCTCCCCGTGTCCTCGCCCCACCGCCGGAGCCACCCTGGCCGCCTACCCCGAAGATCGCCGCCGCCTCTGCCTCTTTCCTCCTCCAACTGTCGCCGCCTCCCCACTCCTCCCCGGGGCTTGTTTTCCCCCCGGATGGATGCGGTGGGTTGCGCTGCGCTCGCCGGTGGACTCCCCTTGGCCGAAGTTGGCTGGAGCCGCGAGGCCAGCGCCGGTGCTGGCGCGCCTCCCTCTGTTCTGCTCCGCGTCAGGGAAGAAGAGAAGGAGCGGGAGGAGAGAGAGGAGGGAGTTGACCCAGCTGGCCAGTGGGCCCGCATACCCACCTGTCGGCGGGTGGGCGTTGACCCCGCCCGACCAGCTAGATAAGTGACGGGCCCCACAGCCCGTGGGACCCGTCACTCAGTGACCCAGAGGCCAGCCCTGACCCCTGCTGACGTGGATAAGTGGACACGGCTTTTTTCGTGTATGATTTCATCCACCCAAAGCGTATTTCCCCGAGTGCGTGTTCTGTTTTTCTGTTAAGAGCCTGTTTGTGATGATTTTTAGTACAAAGAGGTCCCTGGCAGAAAAAGAGCTATAACTTTTTACTCCCAACTCCAAATCAGGTGATTCCAAAGCCCACTTCTTCGGTTCATTGAGCCCGTTCAGATGGAACCATTTTCACCATGTTTTGACATTCTGAAAACGAACATTTTGCCCCTGCCCTTATTCAGCCCCTCCGAGAGAGAACGCTTTTCGGTGATTCGTTCCGCGAGTTTCGTGCACTTTCTCCCGGTGTATTCTTCCACCCCACGCAAGACACACCCTCCATTTGCATGATTGCAAAGCAGTAGCATGGTATAAGTTATTTGAACTTGTTTAAAATATTGCTTAGCTATGTATGATACGTTCATGGCATTTCTCGGAATATTGTTTCGATCTTGATATTGCCATGATATTTCTTGGAGTTCTAGGACTTATATTTTGATGATTATGTGGATGACATGTTGCCTTTGGATTCTTAGTGGCTATTATGATTATGTTCATGATGGTATTATGCTTTGGAGTATTACTTTGGATGTCATGTTGCCTTTGGATTCTTAGTGGCTATTATGATTATGTTCATGATGGTATTATGCTTTGGAGTATTAATTTGCATATCATGTGGCCTTTGGTTTATTAGTGGCTTGTATGGATATTTTTCATGATGATATCTGGTATTATTTTGGAGTATTAATTTGCATATCATGTTGCCTTTGGATTATTAGTGGCTAGAGTTAGTTTCATCATGATGCTAGTTGATATTATGTTTTGGAGTATGATGATGGGGATGATGCTTGCATGTGGATCTTAGCCAAATAGCTTTATTCTTGTTATTGGAGTAGTAGGATTATGATTTTTGGATTCATCATGACAGTAGTGTAGTGCTACCCTTGGAGTATTTTTGAGATGATGATATTATGCTTGGACTATTTGTTGGTTATTGTTATGACTTGGATTATAGTTTGATAGTATATATTGGAGTAGCGGTGTCGGATTTTGGGTTCCGGCAGACCCTTGAGGTTCGAACACTGGGGTGCGTGCGGAGATTTCGCCTCCTACCTACTTGCACCCCTCCGCCTTGCTAAGATCTAAGCTAAGGAAAGAACAACACAAGAGACACAAGGTTTATACTGGTTCGGGCCACCGTTGTGGTGTAATACCCTACTCCAGTGTGTGGTGTGGTGGATTGCCTCTTGGGCTGATGGTGATGAACAATACAAGGAAGAACAGCCTCGCGAGGGTCTGTTCTTTGCTGGGGGGGACGGACTGCTAGGAGGAGTTCAGTCACCCTTCTCTCTCTCTGATTTCGATCCGATCCTTGATCCTCGATCTCTATCTCTAACCTTCCTTTTACATCGAACCCGAACCCTGATCCTTGTGGGTGGTTGGTCCTATTTATAGGCAATGGCCCTGGGCCTCTTCCCAAATATTGAGCGGGAAGGGCACAAACAATTGGCCATTTTGAAGGGGAACATCTAGTACACTTATCCTGACTAAAGTTGGTCCTCGCCCGCACAAAGCTCTCGTGGTGACGCCGTCTTGGGCCCCACGATGACCTCCGTCTTGCGGTCCTCCTGGTCTTGATCTTGTTGCACCGAAACGGAAACCTTTGCCTGATGCCTCAGTACTCCGTGGCTGCGCTTGCCTCCTTTGCACCAAAGGGGAAAGGAGCACACTGCGGGGGCTGGCGCCCGCCTGGCACCCTTGGTCGTCATGGCTTGCGTCACGGGCACCTCGTGAGGTACCCCGCCTTGATCTCTCTGCCTCCTCGCGAGCCAGCCTGGTGAGGCCGTGCCTGAGGAAGCTCCGTGTCGTCCGCCCCGCGAGGCTTGGCCACTCGCGAGGGTCTTGGGTCTGTGTTGATGAAGATGGGCCATGCTGGGCCCCCCTTTGAGCCACGCCGCAGGCCGCAGGCAGGCAAGTCTGGGGGCCCCCGTTCCCAGAATGCCGACAGTAGCCCCCGGGCCCAAGGCGTGCCCGGACTTGGCCGTGCAGGGAGGCGGAAGGGCAAGAGCGAAGCGCCGCGGGCCCTAACAGCCTGCGGCCTTGGGCGCCGCATGGCGGTCGATTGGACGTGGGCGGAACTATTCCCCCATGCCCCCTTTATTTTGCGCCATGCTAGGCGGACTCGCAGTCATACATAGCCGCTCCCCTTTCTGTTGCTAGAACGCCCTTTGCCCTTCCTCCGCCCGAACTGCAGCTTCTGTTTTCAACCCAATCATGAACCTTCCCCCCCCTTCCCATCGCCATGGCTCCGACGAAGAAGGGAAGAGGGAAGAAACCCGTGCCTCCGCCTTGCCCGCCGCCGTTGGCGGCCTCCGCCGAGGGCTTGGGCAAGGTCAGCTCGGCTCTGGCCATTATCTTCAACGAATGCGGGAGGACGACGGCCTAGCCCTCGTCCCACTTCTCCGTCGACAGGATAGTCACCGAGGTCCTGTATTTTGCCGACGCCCTGTGGGCGGGTCTAGTTCCTCCCTTTCCTGATTTCTTCAATGCCGTGCTTTCCCACTATCAGATCCACATGATGCATCTGGGTCCTGAATCCATCACCCTCCTTTCGGTCTTCGCCTTTGTTTGCGAGGCTATGATGGGCATCCTTCCTTCGGTTGCCTTGCTGCGCCACTTCTTCTCGCTGCGCCTTGTCGACCCTACCCAATGATGGGCGTGCGTGAGCTTCGTTGCCGCGTCTGAGACAGCGGCCTCTAGGATTGACTTCAAGCTCCCTCTGCCCGCGGCTGGGTTCCGTGAGCGGTGGCTGTATGTGGATGCAGGGGTGGCCAGCCCCCTGCTATCAGAGCCAACTTCGCCTGCTGTCCCCAATTCGGGCTGGGGCCAGGAGACGCTTGAGAGCCCCCGGCTCGTCTTCGTCTGGCACCGCTTCGCGTTCTTGAGGTCGCTTGGCGTGACAACGTCCAAGGTGGTGAAGGAGTTCCTGCTACGCCACATTGCTCCTCTCGAACACCACTCCCGCCGGATGTGGGCCTTCTGTGGGCGCGATGATCGCATGAGGCTCCAGGAAGAGGACCTGACGCCTGAAGTGGGGAGGACAGCGCTCTTGACCCTGACTGGGGACCCCAACCATCGCAGCATCCAGCATGGAGGGGCCTTGCTGTACCTCTGCCAGAGCAGGGGCGATTTTGTGAATCAGATGCCTATCTTTGATGAGTTTGGGCCGCGCCCCGCCGGCCTCCAGGGGCCTCGTGATAACCCAGTGATGGTGACTGTCCTTCCAGTCGGCCAAGGAGTCTCTTCCTCAAATGGCGGAGCAGGGAGGCATGAGGCGCCAGAGGCCAAGGGGGCTCCCGGCGGGGTGACAGCACCGGGCGATGCTCATGAGGGAGCAGCTCTTGGGGACCGTGCCGCTGAGGCTGAGGGTGACAAGCAGCTGCCCTCAGTGCCTGCGACTGAGGCCCCTGAGGCTCCAGCTGCTTCTCCTGGCGAGGCGATTGGCAGCACGCATCAGGCAGGCGCCCCTGACGCAGATCGCCTTGCCGCTCCGTCTTCGTCGCAGTTTGATCCCTGCGCTCAACTCTTGGGCCGCTTCCGCGTGGACTTTGAGGCCCTCCGGAAGAGAAGGGAGGCCCTGGGCGATGATTACCCTTGTCGCCTGCTGAAGCGTAGGAAGTACTTCGCCACTGATGAGTAAGCCTTCTCCTTTCCCGGCTCCCGATCCTTCTGTTGCTTTTACTGATCCTTGCTCCGCAGGCCCCTTCCAGCCGAGCTCGCGGAGACGGCTATGGTGCCGTCCCCCTTGGCTTCGCCCCCTCCACCGTCCTCAAGCGCTCCGAGCAGCAGAGCCCTTGTGGTGAGGGCGATCGGAGAGGCGAACCTCCCCGAAGCGCATCGTGGCCCTGCGCACCTCGCGATCCTCCTTCGCGGGCCTTCTCGTGGCATAGCCAGCCTGCCGTGGGCTTCTCGCCTGGTCGTGGACTGTGATTGGCTGAGGCGCTCCCTGCGCTCTTCATTTGGGGACGGGCTGGCTCCAGGCCGGGTTTCTGGCATGACGTGCCCAGCCATCGCGAGGGTGCCAGCCCCCAGCCCCCTGCCCGGAGGGGGAGTGCTGATTCGTGGCCCCCGGCGCTTGCTCGGGGTAGATGATGGTGTGGAAGACGTGCTCGAGCGCGCCCGGGAGCGTCGCGCTCTTCGCCAAGGATTCCTTTGAAGGGCGGCTGACGTGGTGAGCCTGCTTGGTAAGGAGCTTGCTGATGAAGATGCACGCCTTGAGGCCGAGGGCCTGCGCCTGGCTGCAGAGAGGTGCGAGCTGGAGGGCACCATCGCCCTTGCGCGCCATCAGCGCGATCTTGATGATGCAGAGGCCAAGGCGTCGCTGGTGGCCTCTCGGGAGGCCTGATCTCGGGGCGCTGAGGATGCCTGGGAAGCCGACCAGTGGTGAGAGGCGGCGGAGGAGCGGGCTCGGGAGCTCCTGGCCTGGTGCCACTCACTGGAGGAGCAAGTGGAGCTGCGCGAGGCAGCCCTCGCGTCGATGAAGGTGGCCTCTGGCGACCCAGCAGAGCTCCAGAAGCGCGAGAAGGCGCTGACGCTGGAAGCCGCCGAACATACCCGCGAGTACGAGCGTCTGGAGACGAGGGAGCGCTTGGTGACGCAGGCGGAGGATGATGTCGCTACACAGGAAGCCCGTGTCCTGGAGGAGGTCGGACGTCGGGTGGCGATGGCACGTTTGAACCTCGAGCACGAGTTCGAGGAGAAGCTGGGGTTGATCTGGGCCGAGGCTGAAGGAAGGACTGCCACCTTGAGGGCCAAGCTGGAGGAGGCGACGCGGCGGGCCGATTCTTTCCGGGCCGCCCTTGAGGTGGCGCAAGGTGAGCTAACCACCTCCCAGGCCGAGGTGCTCCTTCTTCGCCAGCGGGCGGAGGAGGCTGAGGTCGTCGCGCGCCAGAATGCGGACGAGATACGTCAGCGGCGGATCCTGGAGCATGAGCACGGCCCCATGCTCACCACGCTCCGCGAGAGAGCCAACACAGCCTTGGGCAACATCTGCGAGGCGGCTGTTGGCGAGCCGCACGCAGTCAACTACGCCGGCAATCTTCAGTTCTTCACCGACGTGGTGATGCAGCTAGAGGCGCGGTCGGTCAGGGCTGACAGGTTGGTGGAGGAGAGGAGCCGCGCCCTACTCGGGCGCTCCTTTTCTCGCGTCTTCAGCCATCTCCGAAACATGGATCCCCACTTCGATTTTGACGCCGCCATCGCCCCAGTGCCCCAGGCCGTCCGAGACGACCTGGCGCACTAGATGGAAGACAATGTGGATGCTCTTATCAGGGCCTTCGCTTCAGACAACGAGGACGTGATCATGGCTGCCGATGAGGGCGGCTTGGTGAGCGGTCCTGACGCCGCTGGCGGCGACGCGGACAGCGATGGCGAGTTCAGCGATGCCAGCAACAGCTCGGGTGGTGCTCCTGAGGACGCATTGGGGGATTTATCCGACTGATTGTGCATCATTCCTGCTTCCTTACCCTACATGAATAGAACTCAGGTTTTGGCCTGATGGCTGTGAGAGCATTTTGGAGGGGGAGCCCCTCATGTAAAACTTGTGTTCATCGTATTAGTAGACGCTACATTCCCCATGCGCCCGTGCCAAGTGGTTGGCTTAAGAGACGCGCTGGTCGGCTAGTTTACCTTTGTCCCGTGCTGGCCCTGAGGTAGCCTGTGGGAGGCTGTGGTGTCCTGAGTGTTCCCTGATTGAATCCGTAGGACCTGTAGTAAAACACCCTCCTGAGAGGACGCGGCGGCGGCAGTCTGGGCTGAGCGCAAGCTAGGCCTGACCCGGCTCGCGAGGGGCTCATGAGGGGAGGCAGCTGAGGCGAAGTGGTAAACCAAACGCGAGGAATTGCTCGAACCAGACTAAGCACCCCTTCCCCGAACACACGCAAATCTCAAATTCGAATCCAACTTGAATCCAGCGGGGGAAAGCGACAACCAAAGGGAAAAGCAACGAAAGCAGACAAAAGGCCGCATCCGGCACCTAATCTAGTCTTGGACGTCTTCTCACCAGCGCGGAGCTAAGTGCTGCCACTGGGCGTGGGAGGGAGCCCCAGGGCCTGAAGCCGGTACCCCTGAGACTCTGGGGCGTGTACAGCCCCACTCATTATCACGTGAGAGTGTCACGGGGCGGCAAGCTTCACAGGCACTAGGCCTTCTTCACAGGAACTGGCCTTGCTTCATATCGCCAGACGAGGGCCCCGCCTTGCGCCACACTCTAGTGCCATCAACGACGACCGGAAACCAGGATGCCCCCCATGGGGTAGAGTGGTCGCCAGCGGTTCCCCTGACGACCACGGGTCCTCCGCTAGGGGCAGGCCCTGAGGCACCTCCCCAGCAGAGGGCCTACCTCCTGAGAACACCTTGCTCCGAACTCCGCGGTGGTGATGTGGATCTCGGCCCCTCTCCTACAGCCCCCTGCGCCCTCCTCCCGAGGGGTAGGAGACTGTGGGAGTAGGGCTGCTGCTCGCTGTGGCGACCTGCACCTCCTGCGATCCATGATTAGCGTATGCTTGCTCTTGAGGAATTAGCGGTACACGATAATCGTTGCCTCCAGCGTGGCCAGTGGGACCGTCCCGGGGCTCCTGGAAGGGCTTAGCTTCTGGCGCCTCGTCCCCCCAGCTCAGGGTGAGGAGGGTGTCCTTGGTCCATCATGAGGGGCACATATTCTTCCGGCGCCGTCATCCCGCAGGCCATGCCGTCGCGCTCCGCGGGCCACATAGCTCTGCTTGACGCGCCCCCCGTGGGGTGGTAGCGCGGCTGTCCACTGGGGCCGCGGGTCGCGTCGAGTCCTTCTTCTTCGCGGACCGGGAGCGGGGGTAGCGCCGCCACCGGTCCGGTGCCGACAGCTTCGCTGGCGTTGGAGTAGCCTTGGAGCCCGCAGGCGCGCGCGGAGCCCCCGCGCGGGCCGCCCTGGGCTTGAGATGGGAGCTGGGTGCAGAAGGGGTGAGGCCCCGAGGCGGCGAAGCCCAGGAGCTCTGCCACCCGCTCCAGCAGCACGTCGCGGCCGCCCTCCAGCAGCCTGCACTACAATAGCTCTCGGGCCGCCGTGAGCGCGGCCCTCGAGTTCGCCTGTTCCCGGCGGGTGTACGGTGTCGTGGTCGCGGCGTGATTGGAGGCCCTTGCCACGGAGCGAGAGCTGTCGAAGCCTGTCCGCATCGCCCGCGGCCCACAGCGCCCTGCGGACCGCGAGCTGCCTGGTGCACGGGGTCGCCTGAGGCGAGCGGCTCTGCACGGGCGGGCCATGCCGCCCATGGATCTGGGTTGCCCGCCTGGTCGCCGGACATGGTGATGACGACGCGACAGGGCACGAAGCGGTAGAAGGTGGATTCCGGCGCACCCCTACCTGGCGCGCCAAATGTCGGATTTCGGGTTCCGGCAGACCCTTGAGGTTCGAACACTAGGGTGCGCGCGGAGATTTTGCCTCCTACCTACCTGCACCCCTCCGCCTTGCTAAGATCTAAGCTAAGGAAAAAACAACACGAGAGACACAGGGTTTATACTGGTTCGGGCCACCGTTGTGGTGTAATACCCTAGTCCAGTGTGTGGTGTGGTGGATTGCCTCTTGGGCTGATGGTGATGAACAATACAGGGAAGAACAGCCTCGCGAGGGTCTGTTCTTTGCTGGGGGGGACGGACTGCTAGGAGGAGTTCAGTCACCCTTCTCTCTCTCTGATTTTGATCCGATCCTTGATCCTCGATCTCTGTCTCTAACCTTCCTTTTACCTCGAACCCGAACCCTGATCCTTGTGGGTGGTTGGTCCTATTTATAGGCAATGGCCCTGGGCCTCTTCCCAAATATTGAGCGGGAAGGGCGCCAGCAATTGGCCATTTTAAAGGGGAACATCTAGTACACTTATCATGACTAAAGTTGGTCCTTGGCTGCACAAAGCTCTGGTGGTGACGCCGTCTTGGGCCCCATGATGACCTCCGTCTGGCGGTCCTCCTGGTCTTGGTCTTGTTGCACCGAAATGGCAACCTTTTCCTGATGCCTCGGTACTCCGCGGCTGCGCTTGCCCCCTTTGCACCAAAGGGGAAAGGAGGACACTGCGCGGGCTGGCACCCGCCTGGCGCCCTTGGTCGTCATGGCTTGCGTCACGGGCACCTCGTGAGGTACCCCACCCTTATCTCTCTGCCTCCTCGCGAGCCAGCCTAGTGAGGCCGTGCCTGAGGAAGCTCCGTGTCGTCCGCCCCGCGAGGCTTGGCCCCTCGCGAGGGTCTTGGGTCTGTGTTGATGAAGATGGGCCTTGCTGGGCCCCCCTTTGAGCCACGCCGCAGGCCGCAGGCAGGAAAGTCTGGGGACCCCCGTTCCCAGAACGCCGACAAGCAGTTATCAAAGTTATAGTTTTGGGGATAAATTCCGTCATTAAGTTGGTCAGGTGCCACCGAACCTGGCTCTTTTAGTGCAACCACATTTGCCTTATGGGAAGGTCCTGATGCAGTCTATTGTCATGCCTCTCGCCGGTGCCTCCAACTAGGGAAGGTTATGGGCGTGCGGTACCCTGGCGCGCTAAGCAGACATAACCTTGTGTGACCGTTATTGTTGTTATGGATTCGGTCCCCGTGAGGGACGTTTTGGCCACAACGGTGGTCGTTGTGTCTTTGGTAGACACGGGGCCACCCAGGACTAGCCAAGTGGGGAGTGAGTCGGAGTGGCCGGGAGAGTGTCATGGCAGTAGATCAGTTTTGTCGGAATGCCGGTGGTCCACCCGAATGGTAGTGCGAGGCCATGGATTCCGTGGTGTGGGTATAGTGTGCTACCTCTGGAAAGTGTTTTTTTTAATCTATCGATAGCCATGTCCTCAGTCAATGGCAACAAGTTCGCACTAGGTCACACCGTTCGATCAACACTCACATGACGGAATGACTTACAGGTGATATATATATATGTATATATATGTTGATATTTGAGCAGTACAGATTGGCAGGATGTGGGTGATGATGTTGGAGACCAAGTGTTGGTCGTGGTACTGATCGCCGGAAAGATCACCGTTTGAGACCAAGTGTTGGTCATGGTAGTGATCGCCGGAAAGATCATAGTTTAGATTTGATCACGAGGTGATCGAGATGGTATATTGCTTGGCCGGTTAGCCAAGAGTGATATGGTTATGGAGATCTGAGATGGTGATTTATTAGTATTGTATCAGTTACATACCATGCTTAGTAGTTGTTTCATTATAATAGTTGTTAATTTTATTAACCTGTTAAATGCTATGTTATTGTCTTGCCTTGATGTTTATGGTTGTTGTGAGCTTGCAAGTACATTCAATGTACTGACCTGGCATGTCATGCTAGGTTGCAGGTGATGTCTTGATTGCTTGCTTGCTTGTCGAGGTTGCCGTGCGTGCAAGCTAGAGCGTGTCCCAGCCAGAGTCCCTATGGAGTGGAGTTCACCACCTTCGTCGTTGTTCCGCTGCTAGAAGTATTCCGCTGCTACGAGTTGTTCCGCTGCTAGCATAGAGCAAGTTTAGTATTGCAGGCGTAGTGTCGCCGTGCTGATGTGCTTCGTTGTAACATCAGACCCTTGTATTATTATTTTTTTGTAATAAGAGTTGATTTGTTCTATGTCAAGCAGTGCCGTATTCCAAAGACTTTTCCTCGATCTCTGGGCTGTAATACGGGGCGTTCCGGTTTCTCTGAGCTGGGGTGCCACAAGCTTGGTATCAGAGCAGGTCTGGCTGTAGGACGCTCTAGTCAGCGCGAGCGGTAGAAATCAGTAGTTTAAGGTCCAACTTGTTTTTTGCATTTGGTTGATGCATTTGTTTGTTGCATAGCATGCATATAGCTTTATTATTTTGTTACTAACGGTTTAATCTGGTGAGTGTAGATGGCATCGATCCGGATCCACTACAGCTCAGCTCCTGCATTTCTTCCAGTTTATTCTCTTGCTCATTCTTCGGTGATTGGTGTCATTTCTGTCCCAGCGGAGTGATGCCAAGTGATCCTGACACTGTTTGCAAAAATGGTGCTCAGGTATCGCGCCGAATTATTTCCTTCAGCCCCACCTTTTGTTTCGGTGGTAGACATGCTTCTATCACGGATCGTCCTTTTTCTTGTCATTTTGGCAACCCTTAATGATCGTAGTTATCAAGAAAGGGCAATGACAGCAGGCTTAGTTTCTTCCTCGCTATCCTTATTTCTTGGACGAGTACGGATATTTTCCGCCCACTTGATAATAATTTGGTCGCGACATTCATGTCTTGCTACATGGTTACCAAGTATGTCCTCACCTCCGAGCTAACCTGGCTAAGCTAGCAATTGGTGTAGCATTGTTTACACCAATTCTTCCACACATTTATTCGTCCTCGTGCACATCGTCACAGCATGCTAGATCGTAGAACCAGAGATCCCGCAAAATTTGTGTGCTTAAGTAGGCATGCATATTGTATGACTAGAAGTAATATGCGACATTGATTGAGTGTGTAGTGATTGTTGTTGTGTGCTTTTGTTCAGTGGAGTTTTCTTTTGTTTCTTTCTTTTTGGGCCCCGGTGTTACATTATTTATCCCCTATAAAAAGTGGCTCATCAACCGACACCGGACCGGAAGAATCAGCAAGGAGTTCAAATATTTGGAAACTCAGCTAAACAGAATGGAATTCTTAGCCGACTTTTGTGAACTGGGGAATATCTGATCTTGAGGCTGATAATCAATTTTTGTATTAGTGTGCACTCCTCACAATAGTACTGATCACTCAAGTCTATATCAGTATAAAATCCTCATAGCAGTAATGATCAAGTCAGCAGCAAGACAAGTCAGGTACAAGATCAGCGGTATATTTTCAGTCAAAGGTATGAGGTCATATACAAAATTTTGGCTCAACAATGCATGATGCTTGAAATATGTTATCATCTGAAATAAAGTCAGAATGTGATATGCTCAAGGAAGACAGTCAAACAAATTTTTTCATACAAATAATCAGCCACAGAATATTATGGGCGTGTGTGTAGATTTCAGTCTGCATATTAGTATGAAGCTTTGGATGTAAGAAACTCAGTATTCTTCCACACGTTATCGGAAGAAATTTATGATGCAAGGATCCTCAGCATGATATGTGAATAATTTCCGGTCCAAGATACCCGGTCTTTCTCAGCAATATACCTCGGTAACAGGTTCTGACGGATTGAAATGAAAATTTTCTCAACAAGCAAACCCGAGGAGAAGCTTCTCAAGTACGGAACTCAGGCTTCTCCAGCACAATAATCAGACCAAGCTTCGAGTATAAGCTATAGAGCCTTCTTCGACACGCTACCCAGACAAAAGATTTGAGTAGAAGCTCACGAGTCTTCATCGGCAAACTATTCGGAGGGCTTCTCTCGTAAGCCACTCAGTCCGCGCTAGTATCCCAATATTGCACCATCCTCAGAGAATATGCATCAGGACATATGCCTACCTCAAGAATCAAGTGTTTGGCTGCATATGATTTTTATATATGGTGAGCATGCATCCCCAATCATATCAGTCATTCATATGAGGTACGGATCCAACAGATATACCTAAGGAAAGTACGAATCCCACAGCCTCATGATTCATGCAAAGGAAGATAGGTAGAGATACATCTCATGAATTACATGGATCGACAAGATCTGGGGATGACATCACAGAATCCATAGTGTTGACAATGGTCATCAAGGTCATTATTCCCCGACCAGTCAAGGTGATATATGATCTGGGGATGGATGTGGTGGGCTGCGCTGCGCTTGCCGGTGGACTCCCCTTGGCCAGAGTTGGCCGGAGCCGTGAGGCCAGCGCCGGTGCTGGCGCCCCTCCCTCTGTTCTTGGCCGCGTCGGGGAAGAAGAGAAGGAGCGGGAGGAGAGAGAGGAGGGAGTTGACCCAGCTGGCCAGTGGGCCCACGGCCCCACCTGTCGGCGGGTGGGCGTTGACCACGCCCGCCCAGCTGGATAAGTAACAAGCCCCACAGCCCATGGGACCCGCCGGTCAGCGACCCAGAGGTCAGCCCCGCCCCCTGCTGACGTGGATAAGTGGACACGGCTTTTGCCGTGTACGCTTTCATCCACCAAAAGCGTATTTCCCCGAGTGCGCGTTCTGTTTTGCTGTTAAGAGCCTGTTTGTGATGATTTTTATTACAAAGAGGTCCCTGGTAGAAAAACAACTATAACTTTTTACTCCCAACTCCAAATCAGGTGATTCCAAATCCCACTTCTTTGGTTCGTCGAGCCTGTTCTGATGGAACCATTTTCACCACGTTTTGACATACTAAAAACGACTGTTTTGCCCCTGCCCTTATTCAGCCCCCTTAGAGAGAGAACACTTTCCGGTGATTCGTTCCGCGAGTTTCTCGCACTTTCTCCCAGTGTATTCTTCCACCCCACGCAAGCCACACCCTCCATTTGCATGACTGCAAAGCAGTAGCATGGTTTAAGTTATTTGAACTTGTGTAAAATATTGCTTAGCTATGTATGATATGTTCATGGCATTTCTCGGAATATTGTTTCGATCTTGATATTGCCATGATATTGCTTGGAGTTCTAGGACTTATATTTTGATGATTATGTGGATGACATGTTGCCTTTGCATTCTTAGTGGCTATTATGATTATGTTCATGATGGTATTATGCTTTGGAGTATTACTTTGGATGTCACGTTGCCTTTGGATTCTTAGTGGCTATTATGATTATGTTCATGATGGTATTATGCTTTGGAGTATTACTTTGGATGTCACGTTGCCTTTGGATTATTAGTGGCTTTATGAATATTTTTCATGATGATATTTGGTATTATTTTGGAGTATTAATTTGCATATCATGTTGCCTTTGGATTATTAGTGGCTTGTATGAATATTTTTCATGATGATATCTCGTATCGTTTTGGAGTATTAATTTGCATATCATGCTGCCTTTGGATTATTAGTGGCTAGAGTTAGTTTCATCATGATGCTAGTTGATATTATGTTTTGGAGTATGATGATGGAGATAATGTTTGCATGTGGATCTTAGCCGAATAGCTTAATTCTTGTTATTGGAGTTTTAGGATTATGATTTTCGGATTCATCATGACAGTAGTGTAGTGCTACCCTTGGAGTATTTTGAGATGATGATATTATGCTTGGACTATTTGTTGGTTATTGCTATGACTTGGATTATAGTTTGATAGTTTATATTGGAGTAGCAGTTATCACAATTATAGTTTTGGGGATAAATTCCGTCATTAAGTTGGTCAGGTGCCACCGAACCAGGCTCTTCCAGTGCAACCACATTTGCCTTATGGGAAGGTCCTAATGTGGTCTATTATCATGCCTCTCGCCGGTGCCTCCAACTAGGGAAGGTTATGGGCGTGCGGTACCCTGGCCCGGTAAGCAGACATAACCTTGTGTGCCCTTTATTGTTGTTATGGATCCGGTCCCCGTGAGGGACGTTTTGACCACGACGGTGGTCTTTGTGTCTTTGGTAGACATGAGGCCACCCAGGACTAGCCCAGTGGGGAGTGAGTAAGAGTGGCTGGGAGAGTGTCATGGCAGTAGATCGGTTTTTTCGGAATGCCGTTGGTCCACCCGAATGGGAGTGCGAGGCCATGGATTCCGTGGTGTGGGTAAAGTGTGCTACCTCTGCAGAGTGTATTTTTTTAATCTATTGATAGCCGCGTCCTCGGTCAATGGGCACAAGTTCGTACTAGGTCACATCGTTCGATCAACACTCACATGACGGAATGACTTATAGGTGATATATATATATATATATGTTGATATTTGAGCAGTACAGATTGGCAGGATGTGGGTGATGATGTTGGAGACCAAGTGTTGGTCGTGGTAGTAATCGCCGGAAAGATCACTGTTTATATTTGATCACGAGGTGATCAAGATGGTATATTGCTTGGCCGGTTAGCCAAGAATGATATGGTTATGGACATCTGAGATGGTGATTTATTAGTATTGTATCAGTTTCATACCATGCTTAGTAGTTGTTTCGTTATAATAGTTGTTAATATTATTAACCTGTTGAATGCTATGTTATTGTCTTACCTTGATGTTTATGGTTGTTGTGAGCTTGCAAGGACATTCAATGTACTGACCTGGCGTGTCATGCCAGATTGCAGGTGATGTCTTGATTGCTTGCTTTCTTGTCGAGGTTGCCATGCGTGCGAGCTAGAGTGTGTCCCAGCCATAGTCCCTGCGGAGTGGAGTTCACTACCTTCGTCGTTGTTCCGCTGCTAGAAGTATTCCGCTGCTATGAGTTGTTCCGCTGCTAGCATAGAGCAAGTGTAGTATCGCAGGCGTAGTGTCGCCATGCTGATGTGCTTCATTGTAACATTAGGCCCTTGTATTATTATTTTTTTGTAATAAGAGCTAATTTGTTCGATTTCTGGGCTGGAATATGGGGCGCTCCGGTTTCTCTGAGCCGGGGTGCCAAAGTGAGTAGTCTAGGGTTTCGAGAGGGGAGGGGAGAAAGGCCGATGAAGTACGGACGGCGTGATGTAAGATGCTCTGGTGTTGTGGAGTTAGTCGTTTTTGCGGGAGGTGGAGAGGAAATGGGGGTGCCGTGTAGTGGGGGGAACCGGAAGTTACCAAAGCAGCCCTGACCTATTATGTAGATGAGGGTGGTATTGTAACTGTTGGTCTCCGTGCACCAAGGACAAAAGGGGAATTTCACATGCTAAAGACTAAGGTGGCTGAAATTTTAGAAGGAGGCGGGAGATTTTGCCGCCCGCTAGATCGTTCGTATCCAGTTTCAACTAATTTTGGACCGTGTTAGCGGGAAGGTCATGCGAGAATGTGTGCACGGGGCACGCGTCAGCAGTTAATAACTGGTGTGAAGTCCACCCCAGAAAAAAGACAATAACTCGGGATGATGCGTCGATAACTTGGACGTTCACATGGGCGCGGCCAATCATACGGGTGTAGTGGCGCGTTCACAAAAAAGGGATCAAACGCTCAGCCTATGTATTTCTCGTGTAAGTAGATAATTTAGTGCAATTGGTTATTTACTTTAAACATAATGCATTGACGTGTTACTGTAGAGGCGCACAAAATGAAATGGATATTGTTGTCCGCTACTTAAAAGTGGTACCTCATATGATTACATAGCCTCCATTTCATAAATTGCGTACCCGTTGAATTCATATATGAATATTACATATATTGCTTCATAATAGAACCTTAAATCATCCATGACTAATGATTTTGAATGCAAGAATAACAATGGTGCATGTGATAGCTACATTGGTTGTTTGAAGAAACATCACTGTAACTTTGGCATGCACAACTGAAAAGGTTTATTTAAATAGAAAAAAAGTGATACGTGAGTGTCCAATCTTTATAGTGTTGAATCGATATTGTACCTTTGGCCACGATACGAAGTAGATATTGATTTATGTTCAAGCGATGCACGTCCATGATCGCTAGATAGTGATACGTGAATGAATTGTGCAATCTCTCTCACACACATACATATCTCATTTCCCTGTGGGCATCAGGATCACACACGCGCACTTCGTGTATTTCTCTCCCTCCGTCAAGGTTAGAATTTGTCTTTCTATCCCGTCCTACAAGTCTCTCACACAGAAACACACACGCTCTCTCTGTCGAAGACGCCCACCCCTTTAATTCCGCCCACCCACTGCCACTAATGTCTCAAAGTATAATAATGTATGTCACACATATTCCTAAGGTTAACTCTAGTTTCAGAACCATATGAATACATACAATGGGATTCCAGCAGAGCACCTTTTGTTTTGAGATTTTGCTCTCTCTCTCTCTATCTCACACTCACACACGCTTGCATTTGCATGCACACCGTTTTGTTTATCTTCGTGATGCCTTAGGTATGCCTCGCATAAATGCTATCTACATATCCCTTAATATATCTAGAAATGTGTCACACAAACTCCTTCTCCCTACTAGCAAGATGCCCATGCGTTGCACGGAACATCAAGGTGCATTTGTATGAGTAGTTTATCTTGTGGGAGAAAAGGATGAACGAGGGAATGCCTTATTTGCAAATGCGGAGAGGGGTGTGGGTATCTTTTTGCAAAATTGCCACAGTTTCCTTCCTATC
Organism: Triticum urartu; assembly: GCF_056163025.1. Lineage (NCBI taxonomy): Eukaryota > Viridiplantae > Streptophyta > Magnoliopsida > Poales > Poaceae > Triticum > Triticum urartu. Next base: position 382,341,443 of record NC_141879.1, on the reverse strand, counting down.
CGTCGGATATAAATCGGATGGCCTATATTGTAGGATGGCAGGAACACCATCATCACCAACTTTGTTTTTTATAAGAGTAGAGATATGTAAGTGTCACTGCCCCCCCCCCCCGACACACACACCCACACCCACACAACCACACACACACATTTGCCAACACCAAAGGAGTAGGGTGACACCTCGATCTTGATACTAATCTATCAACTGGCTTCTCTCTCCAACACACACACATGCACACACCCTACCCGACAATGAAGGAGTAGGGTGGCACCTCGATCTTGATAGTAATCTATCTACTCCTCTTTCAAACACACACACACACACACACTTGCTAGTTGTGCCTCTGTGCCTACCGCGCACACTCTCAATATGTCTTTCGCTCCCTCCCCCTCCCCCACCCCAACAATGACATCAGAAGGGTGACAACTCGATCTAATCGTAATCTGTCAATTGGTTTCTCTCTCGAACATTGTGTCTCTATGCCTCGCTCAGTAGCCCCCTCGATATGTAGACTTCTTGCACGCGCACATCTGTAGTGACGATGACGCTGAACCCAGTGTGCCTCGTTTTTACCGGCCACATGTGATAGTTTTCACCCTGTTTTTTGTTAATTAACAAGGAAACCTTTTCTTTGTTACTACTAGTGAATCTTAAATCATTCGGGGAAGACATAAAATATATCACTTCAACCCAATTAACGCAGTAACTATTTTAAAAGAAACTAGCTAGATGCCCGTGCATTGCACGGAACATCAAGATGCATTTGTATGAGTAGTTTATCTTGGGAGAGAAATGGATGAACGAGGGAAGTCCGTATTTGCGAACGTGGAGAGGGGTGTGGGTATATTTTTGGAAAATTGCCATAGTTTCCTTCCTATCCGTTAGATATAAATCCGACGGCCTATATTGCAAGATGGCACGCACACCATCATCGCCAACTCTGTTTTCTACTCCCTCCGTTCCTAAATATTTTCTTTTTAGAGATTTCATCAAGTGACTAAATATGGATCAAAATGAGTGAATATACACTCTAAAATATGTCTACATACACATCCGTATGTGGTAGTCCATTTGAAATCTGAAAAAGACAAATACTCCCTCCGTTCCTAAATATAAGACCTTTTAGAGATTCTACTATAAACTACATACAGATGTATATAGACATACTTTAGAGTGTAGATTCACTCTTTTGATCCGTATATAGTCTATAGTGGAATCCCTAAAAAGTCTTATATTTGGGAACGGAGGGAGTATTTAGGAACGGATGGAGTATAAGAGTAGACTGGTTAGCACCGGATGCTCGCAATGCGATGACATGAGTTCGAATTCTGTCTTTAACTTTAGATTTTTATATTATATATTACTTATTTAATATATACTTCTTTCGCTACTGTACTCACAGTGGAACCCATAGAGTACTTAGAATACAAGATTACGGATGGACTTGTTTCTTTTTAACTTTCTATACGAAGCTGTAGCCACCCTGCACGTGTACACTGTACATGCAATTAACTTTTTATAAAGGGACAATCATACACGCAATTAACTCAAATGGATTGGATGTCACTCTATTATTTCCAGCATAAGAGCATCTCCAATGGCAGTCGACAAATTTCCTCCCGCTTCCTTCCGCGGAGGACGACATCAAACGCTAGCGGCATACATTTTCACAACTCTACCAACCGGATGAAATTCGCGCAAACACGGACTGATTTCATATAACCATGAATAATTTCGTATAAAAAAGCCAGATCTTCATATAAACATGATGAATTTCATTGCATTTACATGAACTAAATGGTGCCAACCCGGCTCTCTTGGTATAATTGATACTCCCTCCGTCCGAAAATACTTGTCGTAGAAATGGATGTATCTAGACTTATTTTAGTTATAGATACATACAATTTATCCATTCTTAGAACAAATATTTCCCGCCAGCAGGAGAGGGAGAACATAATCTAAATGGCCACCCGCGGATCCCTTTGTCTTCCTCATGTCTGGCAGACACTTGTGGGGTCGACAAAGGTCCTCGGAAGAGACGAAACAGCAAAGAAACCACCTGAATGCGCAGTCGTCGCCTCGGCGGTGGCCTTCATGGGACCCAAGTGGTAGCAGCCTCCCGTGTTCTACATCTCCTCAATGATGGCGGTGAACACGAAGAAGCTGGCCACCGACTCGTCGCTCTCCATGCACCCGGATTATGTCTCTGCCTGCATGGTGCTGCCGCAGGCACGGGAGGCGCGCCCACAGACACCGGTGGCGCGGTATGATGCGGCAGCGACGACGCCCGTACGGGTGTGCTCTCTGCCGTGCTGGCGTGGAGCAACTCGCCACTCCTCATCGAGCTGAACTGGAGCGGCGAGTTGCTGAACCACGCGCCTGCTTGGGGCGGCAACTGGCTCCGTTGAGCCAAGCGTGGTTGGTGGAGCACCGAACGGCCTCGCCCGTATCCGGAGGGCTTGGTGGGCCACCCAGCCGGGTAATATGCCGGAGAACGGCTACTCGGAAGCCGTCAGAAGAGTGGAGAAAATTGTGAAGGAGGATATGGGGGAGCGGCGGAGGGGTGCGATTCTTGCCCGCTGTTTGTCTGGCCTCGTGTAAATACAGGGCGAATAGTAGGAGCTTGGCCGGCGTCTGGCCTCGTTTAAACTAAGGGCGGATGGGAGGAGCTCGGCCGGTGTTGCGTTTAATTCCGGCCCGCTCCTGAACGGACGTGTGGCCAGAGTAGGTTTCTCGGTTTGCATGCGGGTTTAATGGAGGCGAGGAGGCGTGTTCAGCCGGGCATGCAGCGGGCGGCGCAGTACTATTCGATTTGACAGTGGGCAGCACAGTTCTCGGTACATCTTTAATGCAGACGAGGGAGGGAGTAGCGGTTCCCGAAATATTGAAATGCCAATGCATCCTCCTTTAATTAATGCATCAGGGAAGTAATGGAAGGAGGACCGGGAAAAGAGGCTGGACGATGTCAATGGAATGCAGTTTGCCCTCATATAAAGGCGCCCCTCCATTCCAGTGCATCTACCACATCGTACGCACCTAAGCATTTGCCTAAGCACCTACACTATGCGCAAAAGTCCTCGCACCAGACCCATGGCGGTGATGCGCGCAAGCGGCCAGCAGCTGTGCCAGATGGTCCACGGCGGCCTGCGGCATGGCGCCGAGGATCGTCTCCAGACGGTGTTGGCGACCGGCTGGTGGATGGCCGCCGTCAATGCCAACTACGACTCTTAGTTGGACCAGATGATCGTTGCCACCACCAACAAGTTCACCATCCTCAAGAAGCACGCGGACGACATCGCCGTACTCCTCCAGCCCGCACGCCCAGACTACTCATTGCCTGCCACCCTAATCGGCCTCCATGGCCGGAACCTCTTTCAAGCACTGGTGGCCCTACGACTACCCACCGATGCCACAAAGAATGTCCACCTGGAGGTCGCACTCGCCGCGAGGCGCCTCGCCCTGCAAGAATTTGTCGACCTACATATCCACATGTACGAGAAAATCGTGTACATAGGTATCTACAAGGCCAGTGAGGACGCTACGACATTGCCCTTCCTCAACCAGTTGGAAGCCTTGGATGCCTTTGCTGAGAAGCACCTCGACCTCGCCACAAAAGCTGCCGCTCCTTAGCCGCCGGTTGGTGGCCCGACGCACTAAGTTGAGAAGGAGGAGGTCATACATTGATGGATGCATCTTTCTTCTTGCCTTCTGTAACCACCACTGCGATCTCATCATCATCATCGCCTTAATTCTTATTGTGCTGTTGCATTCTCGTTCCAGTCAATACCGACATGTGCGATCCCTTTGCTTAATTATATACATCACTTTAACTAGTACTCCATCCATCAATTTATAAGTTGTGCTTACCTTTTCCATCATCTTCATGCAACGCGTGGGCATCTTGCTAGAAACACTAGAACATGTCAAACCCCATGTGACCAAACCGACGATGCGCCAACCTAGCTACTACGTACCCTGCTTATCTGGCGGAAATAGCCCCACCCTAGCGTTTCCAATCATTATTTCTATCTATCGATCGTGCCAAGGAGCAGAACCAAAATGTTACAATTTATACATGTTTCACTACTCCTACTCCTATAAAAGACTCAGTTGGTGATGGTTGTGTGATGAGGACATCAATACCATTGTTACACCCACAGCCCCTGCTGCTATACATACTTGACCAATTACTAGAGCTCGCGCACGCCAATTAACTTATCAGGTACTTTCATTTCTTGGTAAGGATTCTAATGTTCATGAGAATATAATGCTGCCTAAATTGGATACATTTGTTTTGCTTACAAATGAGGGGCCTGGCATGAATAAGAGGGATGAACACTGGAGCAAGACCAAGCATGGAGATGATGGCATGCGCAAGGGAACAAGAACGGAGTTCCAAGTGATGATTTCAAGACTTTGAAGCCACCATAAGGAGTGCATGAAGCCTTGTATGAAATATACAAGATGCCACTTCATAAATTCCGTCCAGAGGCTATTGTAGGTGCTGCATCACCTTATTATTGGGCCAGGTCCATGTATATTCGAAATACTTAAGTATAGGCTGTTTTTCGAGTCCGTATGTGTGGGGAAACAAGAGTTAGGGTTGGTTTCGGACCCCTCCTCCAAGGGCCACGAAATCCCCCCTCTTCCTCCATATATACAACCCTTAGGGCGTTGTTTAGACTTTGGGTTTTGTTTAGATTAAAGTTCGCCATAGATGCAACTTCCCGTACTTCGTTTGTGTTCAACAACAAGACAAAGGCGTCACAGAACCCCACCTTCATTAATAAAGCTTTCCTATTTTATTCGCAATATCCAGATTGCAATCTCAGTTTCTAGCTTGTTCTTCGTTTGCTCGCAGGAAATAGACCCTCGTTGTCAGGTTGATCGTGCTTCGGCGTGGTCAATAAACCTCAGAAGTTGGTTTAGCGATTGCTAAGGCGCGACGTCTTCGCACGTTCGTAGTCGGATCGTCAAAGTCGACTCCCAGAAAAAACGATATCTATCTCATTGAAACATTGGGACACCTTCGCCTCTATCAAGTGGTATCAGATTTCTAGGTTGCTCGGTGAGATTTTATAGTTTTTCATAGTTTAGATCGAGTCTGTTCTTCATTCCTACAGTCCACGAAAAAGCCAAAAAAAATTAGGGTTAGTTCATCATATCTGAATCAGTCTGAGCCTTTGCATAGTCTTTTCAGTATTTTGCTTTGTTGAATTTGCGGTTGCATGGTCATGTCTAGTTGCTGGTCTTTGAGTCTAGTCTTTTAGAGTTTCGAGTTCTGGTCATAAGTTGTCACGCCGCCGCCGCACCATCATCGTCGCCCCTGCCATCTACCACCACCGCTTATCCGCCACCGATCCGTCTTCATATACCATCACCAATCCGTATCCATATACCACCACCAATTCGTATCCATATACCACCACCAATCCGTATCCATATACCACCACCAATCCAAATCCATATACCACCACCGTTGCCATATCCTACCACCATATATCCACCACCAATCCGAGTTCTTGTCATATTAGGTTTGTTTTCGAGATCCGTCTAATTTCCGATTCGTGTTCCTTGCCTGAGTAGGTTTCGGAAAAAATGCTGCCCTGGTTTCCGAAAAAAGTCAAAAAACAATTCATGCCCATCATGTCTGTTTGACGAGGGAAGAGGTTTGAGACACTCGCCATTATAGTGATTTTTCGCAAAAAAAGAGGAGCGCAATAAAAAACAGAGCAAAAAAAGTTCGAGAGTGTGCTTCTCCCTTGTTTCCATGCAGCGTCATGATTTTGTTAGTGTTCTAGGCTCGCGTCTCTAGCACGGTCTAGCCTAGGACCAGCACAGTACCGTCGTTCAGCGTTTATTCAACTTTGCATCTCTGAATTGATTATTGCTGACCCTTTTTGCTACCGTATTATAAGCCTTCCCAGCTCCACATACATCTACGTCGTGCGTTTGACTCTCCCTAGTAATCGCTCTATCCAAGCTTTGAGAGTTTTGACTACGATGGTTGCCGATCACCGCCTGCTGCTGGGTAAGAAGTGGTAAGAATTTAAAATTTGCTTGACGGATTTGTGACACCCACCACCACCTCTTGTTAGTAGTATGTAGGATCATATTCTTGTGTGTTTCTATTGCTGCTAACCATGGCAGGATCACAAGCCGACGAGACTGACTGGGAGAACATGACAAATAAGGATTTGCATGATAAATTTCAGCAAATGATGAGTGGACAGGTGCAAGATGTGCTAAACAGATTTGAAGACGCCATGGAAAAGATAGATGGCATGGAGAAGACGTTCGAAACAAAGCTCGATAACAAGTTTAATGAATTGCTCATGCGTCTTCCACCACCACCACCGGCTGCACCTAACGCACCTCTACAATAACAACAACAACAACAACAACAACAATGACTACCTCCACGTCGCGAAACAGCCCTCCGCCGAGCGAGCCGTCTCCCTCTTTGCGCCTGGCCAAACTGTTGGTGCTGCTGTTGATACTTCTGTGGCTCCTGCTGCTGATGTGGATGAGGATGATTTTGCGGGAGATTACGAGGATGAGGTTGATCAAAATCAGAACTACGTGCAACCACCAGCACCACAACCACCAGGTCGTCCACATGCAAATAATGGCAATGGTAGGGCTCCCCCTCAGGTACGAGATATGACCATCTCCCTAAACTGAAATTGAATATTCCACCATTTGAGGGTAGATATGTTCCTCATATATATCTTACTTGGGAGTTTGAAACTGAACAACGATTTACATGTTTACAATATCCCGAGGAGAGACGTGTTCCTGCTGCTATTTGTGCTTTCACTAGTTTTGCATGTGTTTGTTGGTCTGAGCATTGTAGATTATATCCTATTCCAGCTACTTGGGCTGCTTTAAAAACTGCTATGCGTACTCGTTGGGTTCCACCATATTATCAACGTGAATTACTTCAAAAATTGCAGCGTTTAAGACAAGGAAAAAATTCTGTAGAAGAATATTATCAGGAATTACAAACTGGCATGATTATATGTGGTATTATTGAGGAGAATGAAGCTATGCTTGCACGTTTTATGGGTGGATTAAATAGAGAGATTCGGACCATTCTAGAGTATAAGGAGTATACTAATATCACTTGTTTATTCCATCTTGCTTGTAAAGCTAAACGTGAAGTGCAGGATCGACAGGCATTGGCGCGAACTAACTTTTCTGCAGGTCGATCTTCATCATGGACACCACATGCATCCTCTACTTCTACTACACCAGCATCTCCACCAGGTGCCACCTCCAGATGTGATACAAGAAAGCAGTCACAACCACCACCATCTGCCAAGAGCACACCTGTCGGGCCTACGCAGAGCTCTTCTTCTTCCATGGCATCAACAGGGCACACAAGTGATATTATTTGTCGTTGTTGTAAGGGAAGAGGACATTTTGCGAGAGAATGCCAATCTCAGCGTGTGATGATTGCTACTGAGGATGGTGGGTAAGAGTCCGCTAGTGACTATGATGAGGAGACTTTGGCTCTTATTACACATGAAGAACACGGTGGGAAGGATTCTGATCATGAGACACAATACATGGCTGCTGAAGATGCTGACAGGTATGAATGTTTAGTTGCTCAACATATTTTGAGTGTGCAGGTTATACAAGCTGAGCAAAATCAGAGGCATAATTTGTTCCATACAAAGGGAGTTGTGAAGGAACGTTCTGTTCGCGTCATCATAGATGGAGGGAGTTGCAACAACTTGGCTAGCATGGAGATGGTGGAGAAGCTATCTCTCACCACGAGACCGCATCCACATCCTTACTACATCCAATGGTTCAACAACAACGGCAAGGTTAAGGTAACACGTACTGTTCGTGTGCATTTTAGTATCTCTACATATGCTGATTATGTTGATTGTGATGTGGTACCTATGCAAGCATGTTCCTTATTACTTGGTAGACCATGGCAATTTGATAAAAATTCTGTACACCATGGTAGAAACAATCAGTATACTCTTGTTCATAAGGATAAAAATATTACTTTGCTTCCTATGACTCCTGATTCCATTTTGAAAGATGATATTAATAGAGCTAATAAAGCAAAATAGGAGAAAAATAAGAGTGAAAATCAGATTGTGCCAAAAGAATTTGAGCAACAAATGAAACCTAATAATAAACCATCTAGTGTTGCTTCTGAAATTAAATTTGAAAAGTGCATGTTTACTTGCCGCCAAATCTGATATTGATGAGCTAGATTTCAGCAAACCTGTTTGCTATGCTTTTGTGTGCAAAGAGGCATTATTTTCATTCGAGGACGTGCCTTCCTCTTTTCCCCTGCCATCACTAACATTTTGCAGGAGTTCACTGACGTCTTGCCACAAGACGTGCCACCGGGATTACCACCTATTCGAGGGATTGAGCATCAAATTGACTTAATTCCCAGTGCATCGCTACCCAACCGTGCACCATACCGTACCAATTCAGAGGAGACGAAGGAGATTATGCGTCAAGTACAGGAGCTGCTCGACAAAGGTTATATACGCGAATCCCTTAGTCCTTCTGCTATTCCTATCATTTTAGTGCCGAAAAAGGATGCTACGTCGCGTACGTGTGTTGATTGTAGAGGCATTAATAATATTACTATTCGTTATCGTCATCCTATTCCTAGGCTAGATGATATGCTTGATGAATTGAGTGGCTCTGCAATATTCTCCAAAGATGATTTGTGTAGTGGATACCATCAAATTCGTATGAAATTGGGAGATGAATGGAAAACAACATTTAAAACTAAGTTTGGATTATATGAGTGGTTAGTCATGCCTTTTGGGTTAACTAATGCACCTAGTACTTTCATGATATTAATGAATGAAGTTTTACGTGCTTTCATTGGACGGTTTGCGGTAGTTTACTTTGATGACATATTTATTTATAGCAAATCTTTGGAGGAACATTTGGAACATTTACGTGGTGTTTTTATTGCTCTACGTGACGCACGTTTGTTTGATAACCTTGGAAAGTGCACCTTTTGCACCGACCGAGTATCTTTTCTTGGCTATGTTGTTACTCCACAGGGAATTGAAGTTGATAAAGCCAAGATTGAAGCTATTGAGAGTTGGCCGCAGCCCAAAACGGAGACACAAGTGACGAGTTTCCTTGGCCTCGCTGGTTTCTATAGGCGTTTTGTGAGAGATTTCAGCACCATTGCTGCACCTCTCAACGAGCTTACAAAGAAGGATGTGCCTTTTGTTTGGGGTACCGCACAGAAAGAAGCCTTCACGGTATTGAAAGATAAGTTGACACATGCTCCTTTACTCCAACTTCCTGATTTTAATAAGAATTTTGAGCTTGAATGTGATGCTAGTGGAATTGGATTAGGAGGTGTGTTATTACAAGATGGCAAACCTGTTGCATACTTTTCTAAAAAATTGAGTGGGCCTAGTCTGAACTATTCTACTTATGATAAAGAATTATATGCTCTTGTTCGGACCTTAGAAACATGGCAACATTTTTTGTGGCCCAAGGAATTTGTTATACATTCTGATCATGAATCTTTGAAACACATTAAAATTCAAGCAAAACTGAACCGTAGATATGCTAAATGGGTTGAATTCATTGAGACTTTCCCTTATGTCATTAAACACAAGAAGGGTAAAGAAAATGTTATTGTTGATGCATTGTCTCGTCGTTATACTATGCTTTCACAACTTGACTTTAAAATATTTGGTTTGGAGATCATCGAAGATCAATATGTGCATGATGCTGAATTTAAAGATGTATTGCAGAATTGTAAGGAAGGGAGAACTTGGAACAAGTTCGTTCTTAACTATGGATTTGTGTTTTGTGCTAACAAGCTATGCATTCCAGCTAGCTCCGTTTGTCTTTTTTTGTTGCAGGAGATGCATGGAGGAGGATTAATCGGACACTTTGGCGTCAAGAAGCTGGAGGATATACTTGCTACACATTTCTTTTGGCCAAAGATGAGACGGGATGTTGAGCGTTTTGTTATTCGTTGCACTACATGTCAAAAAGCTAAGTCACGACTCAATCCTCATGGTTTATATATGCCTTTGCCAGTACCTAGTGTTCCTTGGGAGGACATATCTATGGACTTTGTTTTAGGTTTACCTCGAACAAAGAAGGGGAGGATAGCATATTTGTTGTCGTGGATAGATTCTCGAAAATGGCACACTTTATACCATGTCATAAAAGCGATCATGCTGTTAATGTTGCAGATTTGTTCTTTCGTGAAATTATTCGCTTGCATGGTGTGCCAAATACTATTGTTTCAGATCGTGATACTAAATTTCTTAACCACTTTTGGAGATGTTTATGGGCTAAGTTGGGGACTAAACTGCTTTTTACTACTACTTGTCACCCCCAAACTGATGGACAAACTGAAGTAGTCAATAGAACATTGTCTACTATGCTTAGGGCTGTTTTGAAGAATAATAAGAAAATGTGGGAAGAATGCTTGCCTCATATTGAATTTCTTATAATCGTTCATTGCATTCTACTACTAAGATGTGCCCTTTTGAAATTGTGTATGGTTTCCTACCTCGTGCACCTATTGATTTGTTGCCTCTTTCATCTTCGGAGAAGGTTAATTTTGATGCTAAAGAGCATGCTGAATTGATTTTAAAAATGCATGAGTTAACTAAGGAAAACATTGAGCGTATGAATGTTAAATATAAACAAGCTGGAGATAAGGATAGAAAACATGTTGTGTTTGCACCTGGAGATCTTGGTTGGTTACATTTGCGTAAGGATAGATTTCCTAATTTGCGGAAATCAAAGCTAATGCCATTTGCTGATGGTCCTTTTAAGGCGTTAGAGAAAATAAATGATAATGCATATAAACTTGAGCTGCCTGCAGATTTTGCGGTTAGTCCCACTTTTAAAATTGCAGATTTGAAGCCTTATTTGGGTGAGGAAGATGCGCTTCCGTCGAGGACGACTTCATTTCAAGAAGGGGAGGATGATGAGGACATCAATACCATTGTTACACCCACAGCCCCTGCTGCTATACATACTGGAACAATTACTAGAGCTCGCGCACACCAATTAAATTATCAGGTACTTCCGTTTCTTGATAATTATTCTAATGTTCATGAGAATATGATGCCTCCTAAATTGGATACATTTGTTTTTCTTACAAATGAAGGGCCTGGCATGAATAAGAGGGATGAACACTGGAGCAAGACCAATCATGGAGATGATGGCATGCGCAAGGGGATCAAGAACGGAGTTCCAAGATATGATTTCAAGACTTTGAAGCCACCATAAGTAGTTCATGAAGCCTTGGACAAAATATACAAGATGCCACTTTATAAATTTTGTCCAGAGGCTATTCTAGGTGCTATGTCACCTTATTGTTGGGCCAGGCCCATGTATTTTTGAAATACTTAAGTATAGGCTGTTTTTAGAGTCCATATGTGTGGGGAAACAAGAGTTAGGGTTGGTTTCGGACCCCTCCTCTAAGGGCCACGAAATCCCCCCCCCCTCTTCCACCATATATACAGCCCTTAGGGCATCGTTTAGCCTTCGGGTTTTGTTTAGATTAAAGTTTGCCATAGCTGCAACTTCGCGTACTTCGTTTGTGTTCAACGACCAGACAAAGGCGTCACAGAACCCCACCTTCATTAATAAAGCTTTGATCTTTTATTCGCAATATCCAGATTGCAATATCAGTTTCTTGCTTGTTCTTCGTTTGCTCGCAGGAAATAGACCCTCGTGGTCAGGTTGATCGTGTTCTGGCGTGGTCAATAACCCTCAGAAGTTGGTTTAGCGATTGCTAAGGCACGACGTCTTCGCTCGTTCGTAGTCGGATCGTCAATGTCGACTCCCAATGAAAATGATATATATCTGATCGAAACATCGAGACACCTTCGCCTCTATTATGGTGTGTCTGCCATCCGTCGTTTCTGACCATTAGATCTGCATCTAACGGCTGTGAGGTAAGTTGTGGCATTTTTGCAACAATAGCCCACTTCTCTGCTCCAATTTGCAGAAAACCCCTTATTATCTTGAAAGCAACCACATCCCTCGCTCACCTCATCGAAACAGCCTGAGAAATATATTTTGAGTGAAAAGTACTCCCTCCGTTCCTAAATATTTGTCTTTCTAGAGATTTCAATAAGTGACTACATACGGATGAAAATGAGTGAACCTACACTTCAAAATATGTCTATATAATCCATATGTGATAGTCCATTTCAAATCTCTAAAAAGACAAATATTTAGGAACGGAGGGAGTAATATATTAGGAGTATATCAAACAAGAGTGATTTCTTTCCAGTTTGTGAACAAGTACTACTATTCTACTACTTTGGATCCGTCGCAACGCAGGGGCACATTGCTAGTAAAAGGAAAAGGCCTGCCGCGTTCGCGTCGCACTCGCCCCACACACGACCGGGAATCGGGAGTACTCCACGGCCCGTCCGGCACGACACATAGCTTAGGGAAGGCGTGTTGCCTAGCATTTTCACTTTCATGTGGGACCGCCGTTGAGCAAACCGACTATTGGCAAACCGCACCCCGCCCGCCGCCGGGTTGGAAAACAGAAATGTGGGGAAGATCTAGGTGTACCACGGAAGCCAAGAAATTTGGTGTCAGATGGGTCTCGTTGATAGAGTAGGAGCATTCCGTACTACTCTACTCCTATTAGTACCATGTTTGTACTATACAACTAGTTGGTACGTGCATGACACAACATCGCAGGAACAAAAAATGGGAAGATCTTATTTTGGGTGATTTATCTTTTTTCAGTCAACGTAGTATGAATAATATGATGTGGGGGGCACCCATGAAGCTTATGTGGCTTGGTTGCATGGCTATGAAAGGTTAGAGAAAAATAAATAGATAATGTGTTTAGAGTGCACTCCACTAAATAGATATACTTTGGATCCATTGCAACGGGCCGACACATCTATATCTATACCCCCTATATAGTGTGCAAATAACTTTGAAAGTTGGTCGTTGGATGAAGCCAATCCGACGGTACAAAGATGCAAAATCCGAGCACTACTGGTCGTTGGATATCATCTACATTCCACCATATTCTGCCACACGTAGAATCTAGAAGACTCCATGGTTGAAATCCATTCATGACCAACTTTGCCACAACTAAGCTTAGGCAAAGTGTGTCTGCCACAAAAAATGTGGCTAACAAAATGGCCACCACAAGTGTGGCAAGATTTGGCAAGAAGTTGAGTCTATGACATGTGGACCATGTAGCTTGAAAAGTGTGGCAAGCCACAAGTGTAGCAATGAACCAAACACATGCCTGGTGTGTTTGGTAGGGTGTATGAAGGGTGCATGATCCCAAGAGTTCCCTTCTCGACCCACTTTTGGGTGTTTGGTAGAGTGTATGGAGGGTGCATGAGTCCACACTAGCTTAGCACAAATACACTAGAAGCATCCATGAAGAGAGCATACTGAAGAGGGGTGTTGAGTTGAGCATGCATGAAGAGGGAACAACTATGCTGAGACGAGAACGCAACCAAACACACTTGTGGCACGCCTAAGCTTAGGCGTGGCAACCTTAGGCTGCAAACCAAATATCTATACCCCTATATAGTGTGTGAATAACTTTGAAAGTTGGTCATTGGATGAAGCCAATCCGACGGTACAAAGATGGCAAATCCGAGCACTACTGGCCGTTGGATATCATCTACATTCCACAAGATTTTGCCACATGTAGAATCTAGAAGACTCCACATGTAGAAAATGCACAACCCACCAGAATCTCATGCGTGCAATGCATGTGTACCTTACTAGTAGTTGGGAGTAGTAGTAAGAAACAAATTCTGGGTTTGGCATGAGCTCGTACTACGGGAGCACCACAAGGCCTGCACCAGGAGTTACATTTCCCTCTCGGGGCCCATGGGTCCGAACTTCAATGGCTTAGTGCCCGGCCTATGAGTGAATGACATGCGGACCATAAATGCGGCTGGCCCACATGTCATTCTCATGGTGGTGGTGTGGTTCGTGACTCACTCGTTCAAGATGAACCGGCCGGTGGTGGTGTGGTCATGTCGAGGGTGCCACAGCTAGGCGGCGGGGCGTTATGAGGCGTAGATGGCCACACCGTCGGGTACTACCTGTAGTACAGAATTACTCCAGCTGAGGATTGATGCCCGGGACGAAATGTGTCACAGCTGCTGGATGAAAATTTGATGGTGCTGGAGTACGGATCGGAGCACAGTAGCGGAGCAGGCAAACTGCTCTAGTCGGGTGTGGATGTGGTAGAAAGTTGATAGTCGCCGCAGTTCAGCTGGCCCGCATGTCATGCACACAAAGGCAGAGGAGCGGTGGGGCCGAGAGGTATGAGGCGCACGTCGGGGGGTTGAGGATCCCCTGACGTGAACAATCGTACCATTCTTTCACTGACATGTGGGACCCCCAAGTGTAGGTCCCACCTGTCAGCGAAGGAAAGGCAGGGTAAGGCCATGATAGCCATGTCATAGGATCCATGTCCACATTGGGGGACATCGTGCTTACGGGTAGGGTTGGAGCGGCGTCATGGGAATCGCGTGTGGGTGTGGTAGTGGTACAAACAAGAAATGTGATGGTCGCCGTGTGAAAGGATCGAGAAGAAGTGTCTGGAAGGGGGTGAATAGACTCTTAGCAATAAAAGTTGCAATTTTTAATTTCTTTATGTTCATGTGGAGTTTTAGCACAAGTTCACACATTTATTATACATATCAAGCAAGCATGACAAGAGTATATGAGCAGCGGAAAGTAAAGCATGCAAGTTGCAAGAATGTAAAGGGATGGGATTTGGAGTGTGCAAACGCAATTGGAGACATGGATATTTTTTATCCGTGGTTCCGATAGGTGGTGCTATCGTACATCCACGTTGATGGAGACTTCAACCCACAAAGGGTAATGGTTGCACGACTCCACAGAGGGCTGCACCCACGAAGGGTCCACGAAGAAGCAACCTTGTCTATCCCACCGTGGCCGTCGCCCACGAAGGAATTGCCTCACTAGGGTAGATCTTCACGATGTAGGAGATCTCCTTGCCCTTACAAACTCCTTGGTTCAACTCCACAATCTTGACGGAGGCTCCCAAGTGACACCTAACCAATCTAGGATAAACCACTCTCCAAGAGGTAACAAATGGTGTGTTGATGATGAAGTCCTTGCTCTTGTGCTTCAAATGATAGTCTCCCCAACACTCAACTCTCTCTCATAGGATAGGATTTGCTGGAAAGATGATTTGAGTGGAAAGCAACTTGGGGATGGCTAGAGATCAAGATTTATGTGGTTGGAATGGAATATCTAGACCTCAACACAAGTGTAAGTGGTTCTCTCTCATAAAATGTATGTTGGAAGTGTAGGCATGTTCTGATGGCTCTCTCCACGAATTAATAGTGGGTGGAGGCATATATATAGCCTCCACACAAAATCTAACCGTTACACACAATTTACCAAACTCGGCGGGACCGAATCGTTTAACTTGGTCAGACCGATTTAGTTCATAATGTGACCATTAGGATTTTCGGTAGGACCGACTTGATCAACTCGGTGGGACTGATGTGCTAGGGTTAGCGCAAAGACTCATCTCGGTTGGACCGATTACACAAACTCGGTGGAACCGATTTTGGTAATAAGCCAAACAGAGAGTTGGCTAGGCAAACTCGGTGGGGCCGATTTCATATTTCGGTGAGACCGAAATTAATGTAATTGGCAACAAAGAGTTTGCGAGCCCATCTCGGTGAGACCGAGATCCTATCGGTGAGACCGAATTTATTAGGGTTTATGGCAGTGGCTTATGTCAAGTGAACTCGGTGGCGCCGGATAGATCAAATCGGTGGAGCCGAGTTTGACTTTTGGTTTGGGACATATTTGGATGTGAGAAAGTAGTTGAGGGTTGCGGAGCATATCACTAAGAACTTTGAGAAAGCAAGCCATTAAGCAACACCTCACCCCCTCTTAATAGTATTGGCTTTTGTAAGGACACAACGTGATCTTGGATCACTAAAATAGAAATGCAGAGTCTTGTGCTTTGAGCTTGAGCCATGTAGCGACCCGGCCTCAAACTGTCAAGTCTCTGTGCTTCAGTGTCATCCCTGGATCGGTAATGCTGACACACACAGTACTCGACGGATTTATAACAGAGTGGAAATCACACACTTATTACATCGAATGTCTCAAGAGAGAACTTATTACAATAAATATGGCTTAAGGCCATCTAATACGATAACCGCGGAAGGCTTGGAAGAATAAAATGAGTCCATCAACTCCAATGGCATAGCTGAGTGCGTGACAACGACCTATCGCATCTTACTCCTCATCTGAAAAGTCTGCAACTTGATACGTTGCAGCCCGAAAATGGGTCAGCACATGGAATATGTTGGCAATATAACACATGAGAGTAATGAACAGATAAATGCTATCACTACATGCATATATGGCTGGTGGAGGCTGTATGGTTAATATGTTTTGTGAAAAGCCAATTTTTCCCTACAATAAAGGAATTCATTTTATTTAACAATCAAGGTAGTTGAACAATATTCAAGATGTCCATAACCAGGGACACGGCTAACCATGATTAGTTTATACACTCTGTAGAGGTTTGCGCACTTTTCCCCACAAGAATCGATCTCCTCCGTTGGATTTCTCGCACTACATGGTGTTTGAGAAATGGATGACCGAGACACAATCTTTCAGAAGCATTTGCTCTCTACTCTGGGCAGACCGGTACACCTACAATCCCCTACATCTGCTAGTCCACCTCTTGAAGAGCTCACGCAACTTACTCAACTATGCCAGAGCCCATGATGGCTTGTGGCTGCACACGGAAGTTTCTAGCATGAATAGTCTTATGATCCCTTTGAGCCCGGGTGGCAAACCGTATGATGATCACACTGGTACTCCGGGATATCCTAGGACAACATTGGATTCTCCAGGTGCCCACAAGCAATCCACCTAGACGTGTATTAAAGTTGCGACCTTAAGTTGAACCATTAATTAACAACTCACAATTGTAATGGATACACTCAAACCCAATCCAGGTCTACAAGCATAGCATGGCAATGTAAGCATAACGTAGAAGTGACTCCCAAGGGTTTGATAATAAAACGAGCAATAGGTTCTACCTCATCATCTACTTCCCAGACCCACATGTTAGGAGATCCTACACATGCAATGTGTGAAGCTTGAAACTAATGCAAAAAAAACTCGGTGATAAAGGGGTATGATCAAAGTGTTACTTTCCTTGCTGACGATCTGCAAATCCTAAAGACTCGTAGTAGCACGCTTCACACTCAGGGTGTTCTATCGCAAATAAACAATAGCATACATAAGCAATCAAGCAAGGATGCACGGGTAAAACTCAAATAATATGATCTAACCAGAAAGTTCAATTGAAGAACTCCACTTTGCAAAAAGAATCAAATCAAACGGAGCAACGAAACTCAAACTGTGAAAGAAATAAGATCCGATTACTAATCTGGACTAAAGTCAAATTTTACCATACCAAAAGCTTGTTCAACTTGGTCAAACAGAAAGAGGGCTTCGAGACGAAGATCCAGGCGCTTGAATCGCTTGATTTTGATAAACAAGCGAAAAGAAAAACTAAAACGAAAAACAGGGCGGAGATCATGATAAAAAATAATCGCGGAAAATCGTGGAAAAAGAAAAACTGACGAAGAGGCTAACGAATGAACGTTCGCTGTCTGTGACTAACGGATGAACGGCGTTCATTAAAATGAACGTACAGACGAACGACCACAAAATAAATAAATCGACAAAAAAACCGATCTAATAGAAAAAAATGAGATCTAATGAATAAATAGGCCGCAGACGGCGAGGCGGCGGCACGGCTCCGGCGGGTCGGGCGCGGGGCACCGCGGCGGCGCGGCAACGGGCGGGCGACGCTAGGGTTTCGGGGGCTGGGGCGACTTGGGGCTCGGGCCTCAGGGGCGTGGCTTATAAAGCCCTGGGCTAAGTGTCCTAGGCGGACACGGCCCGGTAAGTCGGTTCGCATTTTTTTTAAATATTCCGACGTGCAGAAAAACGATCAAAAGAAATACTAAACGGACTACAAAAATCCTGAAATAAATTTTCCCCGTCCTCTAAAAATACGTCGGCCAAGGTGAACATTTATTTGGGCATCAAATGCAATTTTGAAAAACGCATATTTTTCCTAATCCAAATAAAATAGTGATAAAACCCCAAATAAAATACAAATTGATTTTAATATTTTTCCTCCAACATTTCATTTATTTTGGAGAAGTCATATTATCTCTTCTCATATAATTTTAATATGAAATATTTTCGAGGAGAAAAATAATTAAAACCAAAGTGATCCTTGTTTGAATATTTGAGAAAAGTTCAAATATGAGAACTAGGAAAATCCCCAACTCTCTCCGAGGGTCCTTCAGTTGCTTAGGATTTCGAGGATAGCAAAACGAAATGCAATAAAATATGATATGCATGAATGACCTATATATAACATTCCAAACTGAAAATTTGGGATGTTACAAACCTACCCCCTTAAGATGAATCTCGCCCTCGAGATTCGGGTTGGCTGGAAAATAGGTGTGGGTGGTCTTTGCGTAGATCATCCTCTCTTTCCCAAGTGGCTTCGTCCTCGGTATGGTGGATCCACTGTACTTTGCAAAACTTGATAACCTTGCTGGGGGTAACTCGACTGGCAAATTCGAGAATCCTGATTGGTTTCTCCTCATATGCCAAATCACTGTCTAACTGAATTGCTTCCAGGGGCACTGTATCTCTTAGAGGAATATCGGCCATCTCAGCATGGCACTTCTTCAACTGGGAAACATGAAACACATCATGCACTCCTGACAGTCCTTCAGGTTACTCCAACTTGTAAGCAACCTCTCCCATGCATTCCAAAACATGGTACGGTCCTACAAATCTCGGGGCTAACTTTCCCTTAACTCCGAAATGCTTAATTCCTCACAGAGGTGACACTCGCAGATATGCTCTGTCTCTGATTTCATAGACTACCTCCTTGCATTTCGAGTCTGCATAACTATTCTATCAGGACTAAGCTACTTTTAGTCTATCTCGAATCAGCTTAACCTTTTCCTCGGACTCCTTAATCAAATCCGGTCCAAACAACTGGTGGTCTCCAACTTCATCCCACATCAACGGTGTTCGGCATCTTCTTCTTCCGTATAGGGCTTCAAACGGTGCCATCTTCAAACTGGCCTGGCAGCTGTTGTTGTACGAGAACTTCCCGTAGGGTCAATTATCATCCCAACTAGACCCGTAGTCTAGTGCACAAGCTCTCAACATGTCCTCCAGAATCTGATTGACTCTCTCAGTCTGTCCATCTGTCTGCGGATGAAAAGCTGTACTGCACTCTAGCCTGGTTCCCAAAGTCTGGTGCAGTTGGTGCCAAAACTTTGATGTAAACTATGTTCCTCTATCTGATACGATGGTCCTTGGAACTCCATGCAGACATACGATCCTGGTCATATATATTTTGGCCAACTTTGCACTTGTATATGTGGTTTTCACTGCGATAAAGTGAGCGACTTTGGTCAAGTGGTCCACTACTACCAAGATAGAATCATATGCCAAGCTTATCCCACTTCCATTCGGGTATTGGCATAGGCTGTAGTAATCCTGCTGGCTTCTGATGTTCTGCCTTCACTCTCTGACATACATCACATACGGCTACATACTCGGCAATATCCTTCTTCATTCCAGTCCACCAAAAACTCTCCTTCAAATCCAAATACATCTTGGTGTTTCCGGGGTGTATCGAGTATGGTGAATCATGAGCTTCCTGTAACATCAACTTCCTGATCTCGGCATTATTGGGCACAAATACATGGTCCTCAAACCACAAGGTGTCATTCTCATCCTCATGAAAACCTTTGGCTTTGCCTTCACTCATCTTCTCCTTTATCTCGACAATTTCTTTTTCATCCTTCTGGGCGTCTCGAATCTTTCCCAACAAGGTCGAGTGAACTTCCTTGGTTGTAACAAAACCTCTAGGAACAATCCCTAAATGTAGCTCCCTGAAATCTTCTGCTAACTCCCTTGCCAAACCTCCTGTTACTAAGGTATTGGCATAACTCTTTCGGCTCAAAGCGTCTGCTATGACATTGGCCTTTCCCGGATGATAGTGCAACTTCATATCGTAATCCTTTATAAGCTCCAACCATCTCCTTTGCCTGAGGTTCAACTCCTTCTGTGTGAAAATGTACTTCAAACTCTTATGATCCATGTACACATCACAATGGTTCCCAATAAGAAAATTTCTCCAGGTTTTTAGCACATGCACTACCGCTGCCAACTCCAAATCATGTGTGGCATAATTCAACTCATGCGGTCGAAGTTGTCCTGAGGCATATGAAACAACTCTTCTGTCTTGCATAAGTACTCCTCCAAGTCCTAAGCGAGAGGCGTCGCAATACACTTGGAAATCCTTGCGAATATGTGGCAGAATCTGCACCGGGGCTGTAGTCAAACGTTTCTTTAACTCCTGGAAACTTGCTTCACATTCGTCAGTCCAATGGAACTTGGTGTCCTTCTTCAACAACGTTGTCATAGGCTTCGCAATCGTAGATAAATTTTCAATGAATCTCCGATAGTATCCCGCGAGTCCAAGAAAACTGCGGATTTCTCCAACTGAGGTGGGTGCCAACCACTCAGTGACCGACTGAACTTTGGTGGGGTCTACTGCTATACCTTCTCCTGATATAACATGTCCAAGAAATCCAACTTCCTTCAACCAAAACTCACATTTGCTGAATTTGGCATACAACTGATATTCCCTGAGTTTCTCGAGAACTAAACGCAAATGCTCCTTATGTTCCTCTTCATCCTTTGAATATACTAAAATATCATCAATGAACACCACACCAAAGTTATCCAAGAACTCCATGAACACCTTATTCATCATACTCATCAAATAGGCAGGGGCATTAGTCAATCCAAATGACATAACCGTATACTCATATATCCCATACCTTGTGGTAAAAGCTGTCTTAGGTATATCCTTTTCTCGAATCTTCAGCTGGTGGTAACCTGATCGCAGGTCCATCTTCGAAAACACTTTAGCTCCTTGCAGCTGGTCAAACAGATCATTGATCATCGGCAGTGGGTACTTGTTCTTCATTGTCACTTCATTCAATGCCCGATAATCAACAACCATTCTTAGAGACTTATCCTTCTTCTCAACCAATAGCTCTGGGGCTCCCCATGTTGATGAACTCCGTCGGATGTATCCTTTCTCCAATAACTCCTTAACCTGTTTCTTGATCTCCTCCAGATCATTCGCGGGCATCCAGTATGGTCTCTTTGATATAGGCCCGGTGCCTGGCAACAACTCTATCAAAAACTCGATGTCTTGATCTAGCGGCATGCCTGGTAATTCCTCTAGAAATACATCTGGGTAATCCTTCACAACAGGCACTTCCTCCTGAACAACTCCCGTGAGATAATGTACTTGGGTTCTCCTTGGTGCATGTCTGGATACATACTTGATCCTTTTTCCCTCCAGGGTAGTAAGCAAAATTGACTTACTAGCGCAATCGATGTTTCCTCCATACATCGACAGCCAATCCATTCCTAATATCCCATCCAATCCTTGCGAATCCAAAATTATCAAGTCAGAGGGGAAAACATGACTACCTATGGTTAATGTCATCTGAAAACATCCACTGCTTGCCATATACTCGGCTCCGGGTGAGGTTACTAGCATAGGTGTCTTAAGAACTCTAGTGGGCAACTTATACTTATCCACAATTCCCCTTGATATGTATGAATGCGATGCACCGGTATCAAAAAGTACGATTGCGGTAAATGACTTAACTAAAAACTTACCGATAACTGCATCTGGTTGCTCTTCAACCTCCTACACGTTCACGTGGTTCACTTGTCCTTTGTTAAATGGATTGGGCTTCTTCCTAGAGCTCCCATCACCATTTCCATTCTTCGCTTCAAGGCACTCAGTGGAATAGTGTCTAGTCATCCCGCACTTGAAACAAGTAACGTGGCTTAGGTACCTCTTGGCGGGTGTGGCTGGATTGGAACTGTTCTGATTGCTGCTTGCTCCATTCCCATTCCCATTCTTTGGGCCATTATGATTATGGGAACTTACTCCATTGTGAGTGTGGCCTCCATGGTTATGGGTAAGCCCTCCCGAGTTCGGGGTAAAGCGAGGCTTCTGCTGAGCTCCTGAATTGTACTTCCCTTGGTCATATTTCCTCTTGCGGCTCTCTATCTGCTGCTGCTTCCCTTCGATCATGAGAGCTTTATCTACCAACTCCTGGTAGTTGTTAAATGTTGCCACCATTAACTGCATACTCATCTCATCATTCAACCCTTCCATAAACTTCTCCTGCTTCGGGGCTTCTATGGCCACATCATCTGGAGCATAGCGGGATAACTTACTAAACTCCTCCACGTACTGCCCTATAGTACGGTTCCCTTGGTGTAAGTTGTGAAGCTCACGCTTCTTCATGCTCATAGCTCCAGTGGATACGTGGGCTATGCGGAATGCTTGCTGAAACTGCTCCCACGTGACATAGGCTATAGAAAAAGTGGCTGTGTAATTCTCCCACCGTGCAGTTGTGGGTCCATCCAATTGGTGTGCAGAAAAACGCACCTTCTCAGCATCTATGCAACCTGCGGTGGTCAACTCCCTTCCAATCCTGTGCAGCCAATCATCAGCAACTATTGGCTCGATGCTACTGGAAAACACCGGCGGTTGCAGCCTCAGAAAATGGGCTAAGTTGTCAACTAGGGGTGGTGGCGGTGGGTTGTTGTTGTTGTTGCCCTAGTTCTGAACTAACAACTGCATCAAGGCATTCTGCTGCTGGATCAACTGAGTGAGCTCCGGTGGGAAAGCAAAACCGGGGTCACGTCTCGGAGGCATCTGATGGGTTTAGAGGGAAGATATTAGAATAGAATGAGGTCTAATGAGAAAAGACTACCCATATGCACATGAGACAAACACAATCATATCATATCACTCAATCAATCAAGCAAGGGCATACAATCGGTCTAACTATCGTTAAAGTGCTCAGACTACTAATATTTACATGGGGGTGCACTACTAATAGTATGGTGGTCTACTAGAAATTTTGATCGGTGGGAGACTCCATGATATCCGCTCCAGCTTCGTCTTCATAGTCATCATCACTACTATCCGGGTCGGAGTCGGTGTCGTCGATGATGATGTAGTCTTTAGAACGAATCTCCTTGGGTTCGTCGTCTTCTCCTCCTGGCGCGGGGTCTCCCGTAAAAACTCCTAGCTTCCTGGTCATGTCATCATTCCTCTCCACAACTATCATCATTTCCTCCTCATATCCATCGCGTGTAGACTTAAGCTCCTCTTCTAGCTCCATGATCCTGATCATCGCCTTCTTCAAATCTATCATGCTTGTGCACATCTGGTTCTCCTGGCGACGAATGTGATGGCTTAATTCCTGGATGAATGCTACAATGGACCTGTCCTTCCTGGTGTTGATCATCTCCCATTGCTCATCTCGGCGCCCACATATCTGGTAGATAGTCTCCTTAAGCTCCTTGTGGTAAACTTCGCCAATGCGTCCCATAGCAATGTGGGCTGCCATACTCTTGCCTAGACTCCAAGTTGGTGCATCAAAGGAAAACTCTATAGGTTTAGTGAATGGCGAGAACGTCCTTCCTGGAACTTGAACTCGAATCATCCAGTGCTCCTCTTCTGGTAAAGTGGCGGTATAGGTCCCGGTGAAACTTGGTATTCCAATGTTCAGGTACTTAGTGACTTCCTTCAAGTGTCATTCAAAAGGTGTGTCTTCATCCGGTTGTGCAAACTTGTTCCTCGAGTCTGCCATCCTAAAGATTAGAAAATGGAGAGGAGTCAGAAATAGGTAGAGAAGAGTGGCCTATGGCTTTTCTTAGTGGTCGTGTCCTACATTCAGCGTGTGCTCTAATACCATCTTGTAGCGACCCGACCTCAAACGGTCAAGTCTCTGTGCTTCAGTGTCATCCCTGGATCGGTAATGCTAACACACACAGTACTCGGAGGATTTATAACAGTGGCAATCACACACTTATTACATCGAATGTCTCAAGAGAGAACTTATTACAATAAATATGTCTTAAGGCCATCTAATACGATAACCGCGGAAGGCTTGGAAGAATAAAGTGAGTCCATCGACTCCAATGGCATAGCAGAGTGCATGAAAACGACATATCGCATCTTACTCCTCATCTGAAAAGTCTACAACATGATACGTTGCAGCCCGAAAATGGGTCAGCACATGGAATATGCTGGCAATATAACACAGGAGAGTAATGAACAAGTAAATGCTATCACTACATGCATATATGGCTGGTGGAGGCTATATGGTTAATATGTTCTGCGAAAAGCCAATTTTTCACTACAACAAAGGAATTCATTTTATTTAACTATCAAGGTAGTTGAACAATATTGAGAAGGTTCTTCCAACTCAATCCCAATTAAAAGTAATAATCAACCCAACAAATTAGTTTAGAGTGATGAGATCCATATGATAATCCACGAACCAGATACTCAAGATGTCCATAACCGGGGACACGACTAACCGTGATTAGTTTATACACTCTACAGAGGTTTGCGCACTTTTCCCCACAAGACTCGATCTCCTCCGTTTGATTTCTCGCACTACAGGGTGTTTGAGAAACGGATGACCGAGTCACAATCTTTTAGAAGCATTTGCTCCCTACTCCGGGCGGACCGGTACACCTACAATCCCCTATATCTGCTAGTCCACCTCTTCAAAATCTCACTCAACTTACTCAACTATGCCATAGCCCATAATGGTGTGTGGCTGCACACGGAAGTTTCTACCATGAATAGTCTTATGATCCCTTTAGGCCTGGGTGGCGGACCGTAGGATGATCACACGGGTACTCCGGGATATCCTAGGACAACACTGGATTCTCCAGGTGCCCACAAGGAATCCACCCAGATGTGTATTAAAGTTGCCACCTTACGTCGAACCATTAATTAACAACTCACAATTGTAATGGATACACTCAAACCCAATCCACGTCTATGAGCATAGCATGGCAATGTAAGCATCACATAGAAGTAACTCCCAATGGTTTGATAACAAAACGGGAAATAGGTTCTACCTCATCATCTACTTCCTAGACCCACATGTTAGGAGATCCTACTCATGCAATGTGTGAAGGTTGAAACTAATGCAAAAAACTGGGTGATAAATGTGTGAAAGTAGCACGCTTCGCACTCTGGGTGTTCTATCACAAACAAACAATAGCATACATAAGCAATCAAGCAATGATGCACGGGTAAAACTCAAATAAGACGATCTAACCAGAAAGTTCAACTGAAGAACTCCGGTTTGCAAAAAGAATCAAATCAAACGGAGCAACAAAACTCAAACCACGAAAGAAACCAGATCTGATTACTAATCTGGACTAAAGTCAAATTTTACCGTACCAAAATCTTGTTCAAGTTGGATAAACAGAAACAGGACTTCGAGATGAAGATCCAGGTGCTTGGATCGCCTGATTCCGATAAACGAGCAAAAAGAAAAACTAATACGAAAAACAGGGCGGAAATCGCAATCGAAAATAATCGCGGAAAATCCTAGAAAAAGAAAAACTGACGAATAGGCTAACGAACGAACGTTCGCTGTCTATGACTAATGGATGAATGTCGTTCATTAAAACGAACGTACAGACGAACGTCCGCAAAATAAATTAACCCATGGAAAAACCGATCTAATAGAAAAAAAAATGAGATCTAGGGTTTCGAAAGAAAACTGAACGGTTTTCTCGCGAAAACCGGCGGCGGCGGCTACCTCCGGCGACTGAAGGCGAGGCGGCGGTGGGACGGCGGTGTGGCTCCGGCGGGTCAAGCGCGGGCGGCAAGGCGGCGCGGCGGCGAGCGGGGTCGGCGGTGGCGCCGCGGGAGGCAGACGGCGGCGCTGGCGGCGGCGGCGGGCGGGCATCACTAGGGTTTCGGGGGCTGGGGCTACTTGGGCCTCGGGCCTCGGGGGCGCAGCTTATAAAGCCCCAGGCTAAGTGCCCTAGCCGGACACTGCCCGGTAAGTCGGTTCGCATTTTTTTTAAATATTCCGACGCGCAGAAAAACGATCAAAAGAAATACTAAACGGACTCCAAAAATCCTGAAATAAATTTTCCCCGTCCTCTAAAAATACGCCGAACAAGGTGAACATTTCTTTGGGCATCTAGTGCAATTTTGAAAAATGCATATTTTTCCTAATCCAAATAAAATAGCGATAAAACCCCAAATAAAATACAAATTGATTTTAATATTTTCCTCCAATATTTCATTTATTTTGGAGAAGTCATATTATATCCTCTCATATAATTTTAATATGAAATATTTTCGGGGAGAAAAATAATTAAAACCAAAGTGATCCTTGTTTCAATATTTGAGAACAGTTCAAATATGAGAACTAGGAAAATCCCCAACTCTCTCTGAGGGTCCTTGAGTTGCTTAGGATTTCGAGGATCGCAAAATGAAATGCAATAAAATATGATATGCATGAATGACCTATGTATAACATTCCAAATTGAAAATTTGGGATGTTACAAGCCAATCCTTTGTCCTCAGCATCTTGAAGGGGTTCCACATCCTCTAGTCCATGCCACTCCATTGTTGAATTTACCCGAAACATACTAGGTAGAAGCATTAATCCAACAAGAGATATTGTGACATTGATTACCAAAATCACCCAGGGAGCACTTGTTCTTTCAATCTCCCCCTTTTTGGTAATTGATGACAACATACATCAAAGCTTTAGATGAAGATATAGAGAATAACAAGTAAAGCTTTGGAAAGACATGTAACATGCATAGGCTCCCCCTACATGTATGAAATCATGTAAATATGGAATATAGGAGCATGTGAATGCATAAGCATGACAGAGTAAGCAATGTGTTACATGTATCTTGGCTATATGCATCAGAGCAAATGATGTGAGTATAGGGAATGTACCTTCATGCTCATGAGTCCTTCTTGCAAACAGTATGTACATCAGCAAGAAATCCTCATGCACATGAGTGTGATGTATATACTTACCTTGTGGTCTTGAGTTGGCTTAGGAAGGAATGAACCTGAGTAAACAAGGTTAGATAACACAGATACATCTACTTGCCAGAGCAAACAAAGAAACCACAAGAATACCAAGACTGGGATGACATGTAGAGAGTGAGTACTGAGTACTCTATTGGATATAGATATGTACCCAAAGGTAAATATGTGCATTGAATTCAAGGATTTCCTTCCCTTAGATGTCTTGCTCCCCCTGAATCTAGCATCGGATACTGGGAGAAGATAGGGAACAGAAAAACAGAGTAAAGAAAAGAAGCAGAGCTAATGCAAACAATCACCTATGAACATGTCTTTCCCCTCTTAAAGACATGTGACTTCTCTCCTCTTGAACACCAGGCATCTGGGGTTTCTTACGCTCTCCCCTGAGTATTCTCTCCCCCTATAGAAATGATTAAGCTTTGATGTGATCTCTCTCTCTCCCCCTTTGATATCAATTTCCAACAAGGGTTCTTCTGGATTTTTCTTACAAATGGGTTTGGTCCTTGAGTCACAAAGTAAAGCAGCAAGTCGAATGTGATGCTGGTAAAGGACAAGAATCATTGAGTGGAGCTGGAGCAAAAAAGAATGCGGGAACAGGTGGCAAGCTGTCTTTCTTGTAGTGAAATCGGTAGCACCGAGTTGTGTGCTTCGGTGGCGCCGAAAGGATTCGGTTAGACCGAAGGAAACAAACCTGTGTGACTGAGTTCATCATAGTGAAAACACTTGTCACCTCAGCTCACTAGGCAGGTAAAATCTCACAAGGATTTGCAAGGAATTTGCTGAAAGATTTGCAGTGAATTGGATGCAGGGAATGCAGAAAAAGAAAAGAAATCTAGATGAAGTTTTTTTTGAAAGGGGAAAACAAATATGCAGGAGACAAATGCAAGAGCACAGAAAAACACAAGAGAACTTCATCTAGAATTGGGTGGTGACTGAGTCACCTATGTTAGAGTATTTTGACTGTGGAGTCAAGTGAGAGCACTTGATCGTAGGTCATACTCATCGTTTAAGCTCAAAATGGGGTTACCATTTTTTGTTAAGCATTTGGTGTATTCACATCTTGTTGAGTTGCTTTAACCTATCACTTGAGGTTAAGCTTCTCTAAGATGGAATGACATACCTTGGTTGGTGGTGTTGATCCTAGTCATGTAGTCGAACTTGTGTGAGTTTCTCGAGGTTAATGTAGTTCATCAAGAGTTGAGAGCACCACTTGTAATTTGAGTTCATCTACCTACATGGGTTAGTTTTGCAAGGAAGAGCACTTGTGTATCCAAAATGACAATTATGAAATTATATACATATAATTTGTCAAAGGATATGCCGAAGGGTTTCGTGCTTCCTTGTCATCGAACACCCTATTGTAGAGACTTGGTGATGTAGAGATTGCTCAAGATGTGAGAGAGTTGCAATCTCATAGATTTAGATTTATCCAAGTACCTACAAGGGTTAGATAATATGCAAGGGTGCAAATATATCCAAGACATATGAATAGCATTATGAAATAAATATCAAGGATTAGTCATAGATTCATGCCTTGCATGTATCCAAATGGAGTTCCTACTCCAAGTTTGAAGCATCAATGATGTTCAACTCACCTCTCAAACGACAAAAGACTTTCTCATCAAGCGGTTTGGTGAATATATCCGCCAATTGCTTATCGGTACGAACATGCTTAAGATTAATGTCCCCTTTAGCAACACTATCTCGAATGAAATGATGACGAACTCCAATATGCTTAGTTCGAGAATGTTGCACGGGAATGTGAGCAATATTAATAGCACTTTCATTGTCACAAAGCAATGGAACATGTTTCACATTGATCCCATAATCTTTAAGAGTTTGGTTCATCCAAAGTATTTGAGCGCAACATGAATCGGCGGCAATGTATTCCGCTTCGGCGGCGGATAAGGATACTGAGTTTTGTTTCTGGGAAGACTAAGACACTAGAGATCTACCAAGAAATTGACAAGTACCTGAGTGTACTTTCTATCAACCTTGTGTCCGGCAAAGTCCGAGTCAGAATAGCCAACAAGATCAAAAGAGGACCTCTTAGGATACCAAATGCCAAAATTTGGTGTATGTATTAAGTATCTCACTATCCTTTTCACAGCCTTAAGATAACATTCTTTGGGGGCCGCTTGATATCGTGCACACATGCACACACTTAGCATAATATCTGGACGGGAGGCACATAGATATAACAATGAACCGATCATAGAGCGGTAAACCTTTTGATCAACCGGTTCACCGTCCTTAGTCAAGTCAAGATGTCCACTAGTAGGCATGGGTGTATTCATACCTTTGCATTGTTGCATATTGAACTTCTTGATTAAGTCCTTGGTGTACTTTGTTTGAGAAACAAACGTACCTTCCTTAGTTTTCTTTATTTGCAAACCAAGAAAGAATTTGAGTTCACTCATCATAGACATCTCAAACTTCTCCGACATAAGCTTTCCAAACTTCTCACTAAAATGAGGGTTAGTCGAACCAAATATAATATCATCAACATAAATTTGGCACACAAATAGTTCTCCATTAACCCTTTTGGTGAAAAGAGTAGAATCTGTTTTTCCAATTTCAAATCCTTTTTCAATAAGAAACTTGGTCAAGCATTTATACCACGCTCTAGGGGCTTGTTTAAAACCATAAAGAGCATTGTGAAGTTTGCAAACATGATTAGGTTTCTTAGGATTGAAAAAGTCGGGAGATTGCTTAACATAAACTTCCTCCTCAATTTCACCATTTAGAAAAGCACTTTTAATGTCCATTTGGTACAAGGTGAAATCATGGTGATTAGCATAAGGAAGTAAAATGCGAATGGACTCAAGTCTAGCAACGGGGGCATATGTCTCACCATAGTCCATACCTTTGACTTGAGTGTAGCCTTGGGCGACTAGACGAGCTTTGTTGCAGACGACTTGACCATCTTCATCTTGCTTGTTGCGAAACACCCATTTGGTACCAATGATGTTGTGGTTGTTGTCGGTCTTCTCGACCAATGTCCACACTTGATTTCTCTTAAAGTTATGTAGCTCTTCATGCATGGCATTTATACAATCCGGATCTTCCAATGCTTCTTCAACCTTCATAGGTTCAATGCTAGAGATGAATGAATAATGTTCACAAAAGTTAGCCACACGAGTTTTAGAGCGAGTGATTCTCCCGGTTTTAATATCGTTGAAGATTTGTCTTGCTTGAACTCGTGAGAGCTTTTGCTTGGGTCGGGGTGGAACATCTTCTTCATCATCTTGTCCTTCTTCTTGGCCTTCTTCATTATTGGCATTGCCGTTTTCTTGTCTTGGTGGAGAAGGGGTTGATGAGGTTCATCTTGATGCACTTCCTCATTCTCTTCATCTTGGTGCGTCCCACTCGTGGATGCTTCCATGTCGACTCTTGGTTCACCTTGTTGTGAGGTGGAAGCCTCCACTTGGACAGACAAGGTACTCTCCTTTACCTCCGTTGGACGAATCTTGCCGATAGACAAGTCTTGGATTGCTTCTGAAGGGTCTTTGTCTCCTACATCAATTGGCAATTGCCCTACTTGCGAGCCGTTAGATTCATCAAACTTCACATCTGCCGTCTCTTCAACCTTTCGGGTGAAATTGTTGTAGACACGATAAGTGTGAGAGTTTGAGCCATAACCAAGTAGGAAACCTTCATGAGATTTAAGAGCAAATTTAGAACGATGATGCTTATCAAGAATGTAGCACTTTGAGCCGAATACTTGAAAGTATCCAACTTGGGGTTTGTTACCGGTGAGGAGCTCATATGCCGTCTTGCCGAGTAGCTTGTGAAGATACAAGCGATTTGTTGCATCACAAGCTGTCTCAACCGCTTCCGCCCAAAAGTGTTTTGGAGTCTTGTTCTCATCAAGCATCGTTCTTGCCATCTCAATAAGAGTCCGGTTCTTCCTCTCAACAACTCCATTTTGTTGAGGCGTGTACGTAGCCAAGAACTCATGTGAAATCCCTTCTTCATCAAGGAAGGTATCCACATTTGTGTTCTTGAACTCTGTTCTGTTGTCGCTCCGAACCTTCTTGATCTTCACTTCAAATTGATTTTGGGCCTTCCTAGCGAAGTTTTTGAAGATCTTTTGGACCTGCGATTTATCATCAAGAAAGAACACCCACGTAAATCTTGAAAAATAATCGACTATGACTAGACCAAATGAGTTACCACTGAGACTCTTGTAGGCATTGGGACCAAAGAGATCCATATGAAGTAGCTCGAGCGGTCTTCTCGTGGTCATGATGTTCTTCACCGGGTGACTTCTTCCAACTTGTTTTCCTGCTTGACAAGCACTAAAAAGTCTATCCTTGTCAAATATAACATCTTTTACTCCAAGGATATGATCACCTTTAATAAGCTTATCAAGATTTCGCATGCCCACATGACCTAGCCTTCTATGCCACAACCAGCCTTTAGAAGATTTAGCAATTAAGCAAGTTCTAGGTTGAGCTTTTCTAGTGAAATCAACAATGTAAAGATCACCTCTACGTATACTGGTAAAGACCATTTTATGATTATCTCTACGAAACACTTGGCAATCTACTTCAGTAATACGACGTTGAAACCAAAGTCAGCAAGTCTAGATACGGAAAGTAAATTGTAGCCAAGCGATTCAACGAGCATAACATTTTGTATAGAGCTATCATGTGAGATGGCCACCTTACCAAGGCCAACCACCTTACCCTTTGAGTTATCACCGAAAGTGACATACTTTCGAGGGCTGTCATTTTCAGCAAGTTCACGAAACATATCTTTGTCTCCAGTCATATGATCAGTACATCCACTATCAAGGACCCATTCCTTTCCTCCGGCCATGTAGCCGCGAAGATTAGCCATAAGACCAAAGTGTCTCATTGCATCATCAAGATCATAGTCACTATCATCATCCTCATCATAGTATCCATGTTCAACATCGTCATGTGGTGGATCAATTCCTAGAGAGAGTGATTCATTAGAAGTATGACCGTAACAATGTTCATCTCTATGAATTCTAATGACTTCGGAAATGATATTGCTAATAATTCCAACATCTCCTTCGGCACGCATGAGATCACGAAGCTCAAATAGACAATCATCAAACTTAGGATCACTAGTGCTCATATTACTCAAGGTAATAGACTTATGGAGAATTTCGTCTAGATTTTTCAAGGAATAATTTGGGAATCGTTCCTCAAGAAATCTCCATTTAGTGTAGGCACACTTAAGAGTAGGTAAGCTAGAAATTAAATTTTTGGGCAATCCTCTAATGATAAGATTGATAGTTCTAAGATTGTGAATCATGTCAAGATCATCATCGGGTGTGGGATGTGTCGGTGTCAAAACCGGCGGATCTCGGGTAGTGGGTTCCGAACTGTGCGTCTAGGCCGGATGGTAACAAGAGGCAGGGAACATGATGCTTTACCCAGGTTCGGGCCCTCTTGACGGAGGTAAAACCCTACGTGCTGCTTGATTAATATTGATGATATAGGTAGTACAAGAGTAGATCTACCACGAGATCAAGGAGGCTAAACCCTAGAAGCTATCCTATGGTATGATTGTTGTATATGGAGTTGATTGCCTACGGACTACAACCCTCCGGTTTATATAGACACCGGATAGGGTTAGGGTTACACAGAGTCGGTTACAATGGTAGGAGATCTTGAATATCCGCATCGCCAAGCTTGCCTTCCACGCCAAGGAAAGTCCCATCCGGACACGGGACGAAGTCTTCAATCTTGTATCTTCATAGTCCTGGAGTCCGGCTGAAGGTATAGTCCGGCTACCCGAACACCCCCTAATCCAGGACTCCCTCAGTAGCCCCCGAACCAGGCTTCAATGACGACGAGTCCGGCACGCAGATTGTTCGGCATTGCAAGGGAGGTTCTTCTCCAAATCCTGTGTACCTGTAGGAATAATGTCCGATTTTTGTAATGTAGTGTTCCTCGACTTCCATGCCCAATAATGGCCGTCTTCCACGTGTCAAACGAATGCGAAAAGCCGAGGCGTTTTTACATCCACACCCCTAGCCGTATAAACGAGCCGCCTATTTAACGGGATGGGGATTTAGGTCCAAACCACATCTTCTCCTTTCCGCGAGTTATCATCAGAGCGCTTCCAGCAAAGGTCCATTCCAACATGACCAGCCGTTGCAGCTCCTCCCCTCGCCCCTCCGGTCCCAAGCCCGGGGACTGCGAGAGTTGCACCATCCCGCATAGCGAGTTAGTGTCACTTCAGGCAAAGGGATTTCTCCCTCAGGCATACATGGTCCCAGTCCGAGCTGGTCTCACCACCTACAATGGCGGAAAACAAGCGGAGAGCACCCCCAATCCTTCTAAAGGAGAGCGGGTGTGCCTCGTCCCCTATCTAATAAGGGGACTGGGATTTCCAATTCATCCATTTCTCCGCGGGCTTCTGGAGTTCTACGGCCTCCAGCTGCACAATCTCACGCCCGCCTCCGTATTTCATATTGCGGGTTTCGTCGCCCTTTGTGAGCTATTTTTAGGCGTTGAGGCTCATTTCGTGCTGTGGAAGAGGTTATTCTGCCTGGTGCCCCATTCTCAAAAGGGGTCTATATACCAAGTGGGCGGAGCCGAAGTATGGCGCATCGCCGGGACCGGATACCTATCCGGAACCCCAAAGAAGGCGTCCGAGGACTGGCCTTCGGAATGGTTTTATATAGATGATGTCCCGCTACCGGACCCTATCTGGGTCGGTCTCCCTGAGTTCAACAGTGCTCCATTGAAGAAACGCTTGAGCTGGCGTCCGCGGAGCTCTCAGAGAGAAAGCGACAGAGACGTCCTTTACCTGATGGGCCGGATAAGACTGTTGGCTCATTCCAGACTAACCATGATTGGAGTCATGGCCGCATGCATTATGCGGGGGTGCAGCCGCTTCAATATAGAGGCCACCCCATGTGGGATTTCAACGAGGAGGATGACGCCACACGTTATGGTCGTAAGGGGCCGGCCTCAGCCGCCGCCTTAGTAAAGATCTTATCCTCTTTGTACAAGGGAGAAAAGGAGGAATTCCTCCGCGTCAACCCGCGGGCCGGATTCAGTATGTACGATCCTCCAAGTTGGGTAAGTGAACAATTGCGCTTGCCCGTTTGTTTTACACTCCCATGGTTAGATAGGTAGTCTAATGACTTCAATGCAGGAACTATGACAGGAGGTAAAGGATATAAGTAGCCGCCCTCCACAGCCCGAGGACCCAGAACGGTCCCTCAATCCGGACTCCGAAGAGGATCCGGACATATCAGTGGAGCTTATGGACGGGGTGTTCCATCAGCTAAGCAAGGACAATACCTTGGTAGCCATTACGGCGGATTACCCAGGGTTAATCCCGGCCTCCCAGGTGACAGAAACTGGGGTCTTGTTCCCTTGAAAGAGATTCCACCCTCACGTAGCCCGGTGTTTCTGACGACAGCCATGTTTTGCAGGGGAGATTTCCGAGGCAGGAGGCCGAACCTGCGGAGGCTAGCCAATGAGGGGCCGCAGGGCCCCGTGGGGCAAAAAGGAATGAAGTCCGGACTGAGATGCTAGTGCAAAGGTATAGTGCACCCTCTGTTTCCCTGGAGCTATTCTGTTAGGGCATATTAATGTTCGTGCTATCTTCAGAACGAAGAGACCTCGCCGGACTACATCCGAAGAGGTTGCCAATCGCGCCTCCACCAGCCAGGCTCCAATGTCTGGCCAGGAAGCGGAGGTGAGCACAAGGCGCGCACCGGATGCTCCTCCGACAGAGGATGCGGACAGGCTGTCTGCCACAAATTCTGAAGTGGAGAGTGCCATGAATCACAGGCGTCGCCGGACAATTCTACGCGACGCTTGTTTCTCCCAAGAGGTTTTAGATGCCTTTAATTCGGGAGATGCGTACCTCCGTGCTGCTCAAAATGGTTTAGCCAGAGCCACGGAGCAGTATGTAAAAGACATACGGGTAAGAAAATTTTGGTTAAATATATATATATGCCAGTAGCCCCCGAGACTTGAAGCAGTTAGAGCAACTGATTTAAGGATCATTTAATAAGCAGGTTCTTACAGAGAAGAATACCGTACTATCCTAGGAGCTGGAAAAGTGCAAGGCCCAACTAGAGGCCGCACTAGCCGCAGCAGGGGAGCCCAAAGAGACCCCCTCAGGTAAGATACGCTTCGAAAGATTAGTATTGTGCGGTGTGGGTGCAAATCTGACAAATCATGTTGCAGATGGCGCCGGACTCGATCCGGAAAAGCAACAACTCTTATGCCGGCTAAAGGCCGGTGAGAGTATGTTGACAAAGGTGAGGCGAGAGAAGAATGATCTTCAGGATGCCAACACCAGGCTGGACGTCGAACTTAAAGATGTTCGTGGCCAGCTGTCGGACTCCACGAGGGAGAATCGGCGGCTTCGACGCGGCATATTCAGTAAGTGCTTGAACGAACTTTGAAAAAAAAGAGTTCGGCGAGGAAGTCGACTAACAGAGTAATGTCTGTAGGTATGCTCACAGGTCGTCCTGCAGAGGAAATGCCCGGTTCTACAGGTGACCTTCTTCCCGAACTCATGCAACTGCACGAGCGAATTCGGCAGGCGATGCGAGGTGTTGCCGAAGCCTTATGGCCTGCCCACTCCATGCCCGAGGGCCTTGGAGAGCTTGCGGAGAAGCTGAAGGGAGCTCGGCGGCGCTTCCAGTTGTGGAAGATATCGGCCTGCCGACAAGGCGCTAGGGAAGCCTGGGCCATGGTGAAGACCCGTTTTACGAAGTTTGACCCAAACCACATGGCCGAGGTCGGACCAGTGGGGCCTGACGGGAAGGAGATCCCTGTGAGCTTAGTGTACGGCCAAGTAGAGTTGGCCGCGAAGTATTCCCAGCAGGACTGTAAATTAGACAGCCTGTTAGATGGTATAGAAGAGGAATACAATCAGTCAGAATGACTATGTAATTTTGAATTGACATGTGTAATGTCTTCTAGCCGGATTGTAGATCGTTTGTCGTTGCCGACCTTTTCGCTTCAACCTCGGGACCTGACGGTCCGGAGTGTGTCCGAATACCATAGCGGTTATATAAGAACCATGGTATGCATAGAGACCAGGCGTAGGGGTCATTAGTGCTTTATCAGACAAGTGCCCAACTAGTTATGTTATATTACATGGTTAGTAAGAAACATCTTCCAGAGAGAATAGTTCCGTTAGGGGTTCCTTTCGCTGGGAGGCATGCCCTAAAGTGCATGTCCGGACTGCGTAAAAAGACGCAGAAAAAGCATCTCGGGCGCATAAAATGAGTAAAAAGATCATCTTTTATCTCACCGACCGAATATTCCCTTAAGAACGCTAGCTTTCGGCTTCACCCAGTCTGAGGTACACATCCGGCTGACCCGGCAGTAACAATCGCAGAGGTGCTCCCTTTACCGCCTAGCCGAACAATCGGGAACGTAGGGGTAAGCACAGGAGCCAGGCAACCCAGCTTGGCCAAAACTTAAGTCATATCGATGCATATAATGGTGAATAAAAAGGTACATGCGGAAGTTTGACGCATGTGTTGGGCATGAAGCCCGTATAAATAAGCTTCTGTTAAAGAAGCCCCCAGGTTTAATGAGTGCGAGTGACGCGTCACTAGATGAGCCTTTAAGGGCTATAAAAGAAAAGAGGGGAAGGAGAGAAATGTAAGACAGAAAAATGCAAAAAATGGACAGAGGAAGGAGACGAACACAGAGTCCGGCGCTAGGCATAGAATCTTTGGAGACGGGTGGCGTTCCACGGGTTCGGCTCGAGTCGGTTATCCGACGCATCTCGCAGGCAGTACACCCCGCCAGTCAGGACTTGATCAATTATGAATGGACCTTCCCACTTGGGCTTGAGTTTTTCCTTTTTCTTATCCGGCAGGCGTAGAACTAGTTCGCCAACATTGTAATTTTTGGCCCGTACTTCTCTGCTTTGATATCTTCGGGCCAGCTGTTGATAAAATGCGGAACGGGCTTTTGCCACGTCACGCTCCTCCTCCAGGGCGTCCAAGTTGTCCTGCCGATCGAGCTCGGCTTCTCTTTCTTCGTACATGCGCACTCTAGGTGAGTCATGAATTATGTCGTAGGGCAAAACTGCCTCTGTGCCGTACACCATAAAAAATGGTGTGGTGGTGCGATTTGGCGTGGTCCACAGCCCCCATAGCATGGAGTCGAGCTCCTCTACCTAGTGCGTGTTAGATTCCTTGCGGGACCGCACCAGTCTGGGTTTAGTGCCGCTCATTATAAGACCATTTGCACGTTCGAGCTGGCCGTTGGTTTGTGGGTGATAGACGGAAGCATAATCGAGCTTGATGCCCATGTTTTTGCACAAGAGTTTAACCTCGTCGGCGGTAAAGTTTGTACCGTTATCGGTTATGATGCTGTGGGGGACGCCATAACGGTGTACAACCCCGGATATGAAGTCTATCACAGGTCCGGATTCGGCCGTTTTAACAGGCTTGGCTTCTATCCATTTGGTGAATTTATCCACCATGACCAGTAAGTATTTTTTCCTATCGGTCCCACCTTTAAGGGGTCCGACCATGTCAAGCCCCCAGACCGCAAAAGGCCAGGTGATGGGTATAGTTTGGAGTGCGGTGGGTGGCATATGGCTTTGGTTGGCAAAAAGTTGGCAACCAGCGCATCGTTGGACTAGGTCCTGAGCATCTGCCCGGGCCGTCGGCCAATAAAAGCCTGTACGGAAAGCCTTGCTAACAAGGGACCGAGCAGCGGCATGGTGGCCACCGAGTCTGGCATGAATTTCAGCCAGAAGGTTCCGCCCTTCCTCTTTGGAGATGCACCTTTGAAGGACTCCGGTAGTGCTTTTCTTATAAAGCTCTCCCTCATGGACTCTATAGGCTTTAGATCGCCGCACTATGCAGCGGGTCTCGTTTTGGTCCTCCGGGAGTTCCTGCCTAGTAAGGTAGGCTAGGAATGGTTCTGTCCACGGGGCGATGACCGCCATTATTACGTGGGCTGAAGGTGTAATTTCATTGGCAGAGCCTCCAATTATGTCAGATTGTTCGGCGTTGAGTGGTGCAGCTGGGTCCGGGCTATTATTTGCGGGTTCCCCCTCCCATGCTACGGATGGCTTGAACAATCTTTCCAAAAAGATGTTGGGGGGACTGCATCGCGTTTTGCTCCAATGCGTGCTAGGATGTCCGCTGCTTGATTGTTTTCTCGGGCTATATGGTGAAACTCCAGCCCTTCGAACCGAGCTGACATTTTTAGGACGGTGTTGCGGTAAGCTACCATTTTTGGGTCCTTGGCGTCGAAGTCTCCATTTATTTGGGATATCGCGAGGTTTGAATCCCCGCGTACCTCTAGGCGTTGGATACCCACGGATACTGCTATCCGGAGACCATGTAGGAGGGCCTCATATTCGGCTGCATTGTTGGAATCCATGTACATGATTTGGAGCACATATTGGACTGTGTCTCCTGTGGGGGACGTCAAGACGACGCCAGCCCCCAGTCCGGCCAACATTTTGGAGCCGTCGAAATGCATAATCCAGTTTGAATATGTGCCGTACTCTTTAGGGAGCTCGGCCTCCGTCCATTCTGCGATGAAGTCGGCCAAAACTTGCGATTTAATAGCTCGCCGTGGCTTATAGGTTGTGCTGCTTCGCTCGATGCGGTTCTAGTCTATTTCCATTTTTTGAAGGGTTTCCTCATAAATGAGGTTCAGTCCGCTGCCTCCATCCATGAGCACCTTGGTGAGGCGAAAGCCGTCCACTATGGGACTGAGGACCAATGCGGCTGGTGCTCGGGCTGTTCGGAATCTAGGTTCATCACTTGCGTTCAAGGTAATAGCAGTGTCGCTCCATGGATTTATTGTTGCAACTTGATAGACTTCGGCGAGGCTGCGGAGTGTTCTTTTTCGCATACTGTTTGATGCGAAAGTCTCGAAGACTGTGAGAACGGTACTGGTGTCCTCGGGCTGGCTTTCTGCGGCCTCCAGAATTAAGAGGTCCTCGCCAATTTTTGCCACCTGCCGGAGTATCCAACATGCTCTAAGGTTGTGAGTTGGTGTGGCGTCCTCTGTACTATGGATTCTACAGGGTCCATCAAGCCACCTTTCCAGTATGGTTCCATGCCCTGTAGAGGGTTTTGGCTTTTTGGTGTTTATCCCGGGTGTCCTATGATGATGCACCCTCTTAGTTCGGACGGGATTACTATTCAAGGCAGGATTATCCCAAAATTTTATTTTGGTTTTCCAGGCGCTTTCCATCGCATAGTATTTTTGTGCTATGGACGCCAAGTCAACGAAGCGTGTAATATCACGATGACTTACGGCGTTAAGGATTCCCTCGTCCGTGCAATTACTGCAGAAAATTGAGATTGCGTCTCCCTCTCAGCAATCCTTTATCCTGTTCATAACCAGGAGGAATCTGGCCCAGTAATGATGTACTGTTTCCTCGGGCCTCTGCCTGATTTGGGAGAGATCGCTTATGTTCGGGTGGGCGGGTGTCATTGAATCTGAAACCTCACCCAATCCAAGATTTGGAGGCCGAAGAGTTTCTGAACTCTGAAGTTCGGATTCTTGGATGTTGTCCAACGAATCTAGCCCGTTGCCTGATCCTAAGCTCAGGTCTTGAGTTACATCCTCCTCTCCGCGGGTATCCGGCTTGGAGGAGTCGGGAATTCGGACGTAGCTAGTCCTTAAAATAGATGAAGGGTCGCCGCACTGCGCCTCTACCACGGCAACGTGGTGGGTGACTTGGGGAGAGTTAATTTCTCTTAGATCGGGTTTAAGCCCAACCTGGTCGTAATCCGTAGCGACCCCCAGGGCCGCGATGCGATCCAAGAGCTCGTTTATGGAAGAGAGCTCCATTGGATCTAGCTGCTCAACGAGCTCCGAGCCGACGTGTATGTTGCTTTTGATGACACGAGAGGTCACCGTCGGTGCAACAGCCGAACAGGCGGTCATGAGGAAACCACCTAGCCGGAGAGTTTGGCCGACAGCCAAGGCTCCCTTAGCAACGGTGCCGTCTTTAAAGACGGGAGGAGGCATCCTTCCTGATTGCGACGGCACAGAGGAACTCTCAATGAAAGCACCAATGTCGGTGTCAAAACCGGCGGATCTCGGGTAGTGGGTCCCGAACTGTGCGTCTAGGCCGGATGGTAACATGAGGCAGGGAACACGATGCTTTACCCAGGTTCGGGCCCTCTTGATGGAGGTAAAACCCTACGTCCTGCTTGATTAATATTGATGATATAGGTAGTACAAGAGTAGATCTACCACGAGATCAAGGAGCCTAAACCCTAGAAGCTAGCCTATGGTATGATTGTTGTATATGGAGTTGATTGCCTACGGACTACAACCCTCCGGTTTATATAGACACCGGATAGGGTTAGGGTTACACAGAGTCGGTTACAATGGTAAGAGATCTTGAATATCCGCATCGCCAAGCTTGCCTTCCACGCCAAGGAAAGTCCCATCCGGACACGGGACGAAGTCTTCAATCTTGTATCTTCATACTCCTGGAGTCCGGCTGAAGGTATAGTCCGGCTACCCGACCACCCCCTAATCCAGGACTCCCTCAGGATGCAAAGGGTCAATATGAGGTGCACAAGGGCTAGTAATGTACTTGTTCAAATGATATTCATTGAAAATCTCAAGCATCTCATTTTTCCACTCATGGAAGAACTCTCCATCAAGAATAGGCACTCTATGTCTAAGACTCCCCAACGTAGACTCATCCATCTTCCTCCAAAGGTGTTTAAACCAAAGCAATGGAGACCAATGCTCTGATACCAATTGAAAGGATCGAGAAGAAGTGTCTAGAGGGGGGTGAACAGACTCTTAGCAATAAAAGTTACAGTTTTTAATTTCTTTAGGTTGAAGTGGAGTTTTAGCACAAGTTCACACATTTGTAATACATATCAAGCAAGCATGGCAAGAGTATATGAGTAGTGGAAAGTAAAGCATGCAAGTTGCAAGAATGTAAAGGGATGGGATTTGGAGTGTGCAAACGCAATTGGAGACACGAAGATTTTTTATCCGTGGTTCCGATAGGTGGTGCTATCGTACATCCACGTTGATGGAGACTTCAACCCACGAAGGGTAATGGTTGCGCGAGTCCACGGAGGGCTCCACACACGAAGGGTCCACGAAGAAGCAACCTTGTCTATCCCACCATGGCCGTTGCCCACGAAGGACTTGCCTCACTAGGGTAGATCTTCACAAAGTGGGCGATCTCCTTGCCCTTACAAACTCCTTGGTTCAACTCCACAACCTTGACAGAGGCTCCCAAGTGACACCTAACCAATCTAGGGACACCACTCTCCAAGAGGTAACAAATGGTGTGTTGATGATGAACTCCTTGCTCTTGTGCTTGAAATGATAGTCTCCCCAACACTCAACTCTCTCTCATAGGATAGGATTTGGTGGAAAGATGATTTGAGTGGAAAGCAACTTGGGGAAGGCTAGAGATCAACATTTATGTGGTTGGAATGGAATATCTTGACCTCAACACAAGTGTAGGTGGTTCTCTCTCAGAAAATGTATGTTGGAATTGTAGGCATGTTCTGATGGCTCTCTCCATGAATGAAGAGTGGGTGGAGGGGTATATATAGCATCCACACAAAATCTAACCGTTACACACAATTTACCAAACTCGGCGGGACCGAATCGCTTAACTCGGTCAGACCGATTTAGTTCATAATGTGACCATTACGATTTTTGGTGGGACAGACTTGATCAACTCGGTGGGACCGATGTGCTAGGGTTAGGGTAAAGCCTCATCTCGGTTGGACCGATTACACAAACTCGGGGGAACCGATTTTGGTAATAAGCCAAACAAAGAGTTGGCCAGGCAAACTCGGTGGGGCCGATTTCATA
Organism: Triticum urartu; assembly: GCF_056163025.1. NCBI lineage: Eukaryota > Viridiplantae > Streptophyta > Magnoliopsida > Poales > Poaceae > Triticum > Triticum urartu. Next base: position 382,299,614 of record NC_141879.1, on the reverse strand, counting down.
TTTCAGTGAGACCAAAATTAATGTAATAGGCAATAGAGAGTTTGCTCGGTGAGACCGAGATCCTATTGGTGAGATTGAATTGATTACGGTTTCTGGCAGTGGATTATGTCAAGTGAACTCGGTGGCGCCGGATAGATCAAATCGGTGGGGCCGAGTTTGAATTTTGGTTTGGGACATATTTGGATGTGAGAAAGTAGTTGAGGGTTGTGGAGCATATCACTAAGCACTTTGAGCAAGCAAGCCATTAAGCAACACCTCACCCCCTCTTAATAGTATTGGCTTTCCTAAGGACTCAATGCGATCTTGGATCACTAAAATAGAAATGCAGAGTCTTATGCTTTGAGCTTGAGCCAATCCTTTGTCCTCAGCATCTTGAAGTGGTTCCACATCCTCTAGTCCATGCCACTCCATTGTTGAACTTATCTGAAACATACTAGGTAGAAGCATTAGTCCAACAATAGATATGCTGACATTAATTACCAAAATCACCCAGGGAGCACTTGTGCTTTCACCGTGGTTCAACTTCCATGGACAAGCTGTCATGTCTGCTGACACATGTATAGCAAAACTAGAGTGTTTATATTTCAAGCACGTGAACAAGTATTATTCTACTACTTTGGATCTATTGCAACGCACGGGCCAGCACATTGGTAGTAGTAGTGTCTATCTCTATTTCTAGAGGCCTTCCCTCGTTCATCCATTTCTCTCACAAGATAAACTACTCATACAAATACATCTTGATGTTCCACGGAACGCACGAGGATGTTTCCTTGGGGGTCTCTCTAGGGCGGCATGGCCGTAGTTGCAAGTTGATGCCCCTTGCGATGCCGACGTTGAGGGGCACTCGGATTTCCTCTGATGAGTAGGTAAGATGAGTTTGATCACGTAGTAAATGCATTCTAAACACTACTTCCATGTCCATTTCCTAATTCTCCCCCTTCCCACTATTTCACAGGTTAGGCTCGGTGCGAGTGGAGATTGTCTTGCATATGTACGGGAGGGTACCAACATCATTTTGCACAACATTTACAACGGTGACACCGTTCCCATAGAACCTTTTGTCCAACATTGGGATCAGCCATGCAACGGGCCACCGCATGAATCGGTACGATGGAACCATGGTGAGATTGAATAAGATAGCATGAACCTTGCACATGGCGGTCAAAGGTGGACCTTGTTGTCTGCGGCCGATTTGTTGCCGTACGAGTACGAAGACGCTGTGCTCCTTTCTAACCGCATCTTCGGGGTGACAAACCAGGGGACTTGTTTCGTATGGGACACATCCTATGATATACTCCCTCTCTCCTAGTTTATTTGTTTTGAATCTTTTCATTTTATAAGTTTCAAATTCAAATTTAGAGCTCCCCATCACATATTGAGATTACAATGTCCATTAAATCGTTGTGTGCATGTATAGTAAAGAAACAAATCTCGAGTTTGGCACGAGTTCGTGCAGCGGTAGCACCAGCTTGGCGCAGGAGTTACATTTCCCTCTCAGGGCCCTCGGGACTGAGCTTCAGCGCCTTACTACACCTGCCTTTGAGTCAATAACATGTGGACCCGATATGTGGCTGGTCCAGATGTAATGCTCCCGAAGGCAGAGGGGCAGTGGGGCCGAGAGGGGTGAGCCGCAGGTCGGGGGATATGTGGTGTCATGGGTTCATGCGGCGTCATGGGAATCGCGTGTGGTTGTGGTAGAAACTTGATGCTCGCCACATTTAAGGTGGCCCACATGTCACGCACACAAAGGTAGAGGGGCGGTGCGGCCGAGAGGGGTGAGGCACACATCGTGGGACGTGGTGCCGTGGGTTGGAGCGGCGTCGTGGGAATCACGAGCGGTAGTGGATGAAATGTGATGGTCGTCGTAGTTGAACTTCCATGGACAAGTTGTCATGTCTACGGACACATGCATTGCATACCGATCACTGGAAGGAGTACTAGAGAAAGCTAGGCGGGTAAATAGTTCCTTATAGTCAAGCGGACCCACGCTACTACTCCCTCCATTCCAAATTACTCGTCGCAGAAATGGATGTATCTAGAACTAAAATACATCTAGATACATCCATACTTGTGACAAGTAATTCGGGATGGAGGGAGTACTTGTTCCAATGACATGCACACCATCGAAATAGTCCATCTATATCAATATACACCGAGAGGGAATAATTGTTTTTATACAAGAGAGGAAATAGTTTGTCCATCCATAATGCCCTGCTGCTGGTGCAACCTTATCTTCTTCTTCTTCTTCTTTGTATTATTCTTCTTCTTGTCCTCATTTTCTATGGGAGACAGCTTCGCAACAAGCTCTTTGGACCTTGCAGCTATCTCGAAACTCACACGGGCATCGGGGGTAGCATATTTTATCCACTTGTATGTCAAGGGATAATTCTCCCATCCAGACGACCATAATGCCACTGTCTCGTCACCCTTCTGAAGATTTGTATCGAGCACAAAATTTGCTACGTCGAATAGGGATGGTGTCTGTTTATCACAATCTTCTAAAGGAATTTTGATTCTGGTTTGTAGGTCAGCGATGCTTTTCAAATCAAGGTTGTACGGCTACAGCTTCTGTTTGTTCCCTTCGATGGCTGCCCCACAGAAGTATATGTCCTCCAGAGAGAAGAAATCGTGAAGCTTACTTAGTATGGAGGGTGCGTGTATGATGTGGCACACCAAAACATCATCTTCGAGGCACAACTGAAGGGCGGCGGCGCGTTGGATCTTCCTAGTGGCATGCTCCGTGTACTCTGCGTCGAGACCGATGACCCTCGTCTCTACCTTTTCGAGGGAGTTGGATACATTGTTGATCCACTTCCGAACAACCCTTGGGTGGACGGTGACGGTGGCAACTATGCTCAACGAGCCTTCGACGAGGACATGTTGGACGCTAGAAACCTGTATTTCGATCTCTTTCGCCATTTGGAACCGCTGGAATGGAGGGCTATGGTTTGGAGAATTAGGATTAGATGGCTAGTCTAAATGAAGTAGTAGATGATTATTTAAAGAGGTTGAAACAATGTGAATGCAGTGGGGTTTGGATGCAAATGAAGACGAAGGGGAGGTGAAGAAGCCGAGGAAAATCGGTTCCCGATGGAGAAGTAAATGGGAGAAGTGGCGTCCAAGCCGTTGATTAGATGACTAGGTAGACTAAACAAAAAGGCAATGCAGGTAGACTGAGGAGTCGTACCTGTTCGTGTACATGCCCATCCTTCCTGATAGGCGGGACCTATGCAAACAGATAAAAAATGTGGCGTAGCTGGTTCAGATGGATATTGGCGCGTGCATGGGAGACACAACATTCTCTGGTTAAGGAATACACGGTTATGCTCATCAAAAAAGAAAAGGCCCATCTTCGCGCTTCCACATGCACAAGAATTTGGTTCTGCTCACAATATGGATGATACCTGGAGGATGAAGTGAACAATTATGCTAGCACGGGAGACCTATTTCCTCTATAAAGTACTGGAGTACTCATGTTCCTACTACTAGTAGTAGTAGTACAACTATGGTACACTTGATGGTCAAAATACTATTCATCCGGTCCTCACAGTGAAGTGACAACACCCTACGCCTAACACTAGTCCAGGCGGCGTGTTCGGGTTACCAAAGTCAGCCTCACCCTATGCACTGTGCAGTCTGTCACTGCCGTTGTACAACACATTAGCATGCCTTGCCTTGTCTCCCTCCCCCCTCCCATAGCACCACTCCATCTCCATCTCCATCTCCATCTCCATCTCACGGTGCCCCCGTGTACCATCGCCTCGCTCGCATTGACAGCCTTCTCCCCCGTAAATCAAGCCCCCCAAAACCCCCACCTTCCAAACTCCACCATGGACGAACGCGAACCGCGCAACATCCATATGAGCAGCGATTGGAGCAGTCTCCCCAGTGACATCCTTGACCTCTGTTGTTCGTGTATGGATATGTTGAGCGCCCTGTGGCTGGCCGCATGCTCGAGGGACATGCACACGTCCATCGTTGAAGCGAGGCCTAAGATTTTCAAGACACCCTGCTTGCTGCTATTTGGTCTCGCGAGATTGGCTCACCATGATATGGATGTGTACATGATGCCCCATGACTTCAATCCGATCTCCATTAGCCGAAACTTCTTTGCAGGTATGTAGTGGGTCGCCTTACATCATTTCCCTCGACTTCGATCCGATCACCATCGCCGAAAACTTCTTGGAAGGTATGTACTGGGTCGGCGTGAACTCCCACTGGATGGCTGCCTTCAGAGAAGGGGAAGACGGTAAAAAGTTGGTGTCGTGAACTTCTAGAGCTCCCATGAGATTATCCTTCGTCCATTGGATTATGTAGAGTTTTACCATCATGGTCCAAGTCATCTAGATTATCATGTCAGTTGGACGGACGTTGTTTTGTAGAAGATTGTAATCTACCAAGTGCCCACACGACATGCAAATTACACAGACTTCAAGCTAATTGCCTTGTTCGACTGCGGACTCGCCTATCTTTACGCCGGTGCCTTCTTTAGCTGGAGACAACTCAACTCACAGTGGATCATCGTCAAAGTTAAGACACACTTCTGTGATGCTATTGAACACAATGGCATCATCTACGCGATCGACAAAGTAGATGGCACCACGTATTGGTAGGACGGCGCGTGTAAGTTGTTTTCGTCTCATGTTAATGATGATTCCATGACACTGTTTGAACTTTCTGTGATGATTGGAATATCCTTGTTTGAGCAGAATTTGAGTAGAACTATGGCAATGTATTAGAGACGCCAGAAATCAGCTATATTTTGAATGAGTTAATTCGTGCGATTGTGACCATGTTATTACAGCCAATTTGTAACCCTGAATAATCAAATGGTTAGGAATATATGGATACTCTCCTTATTTTACAGTAATCTGTATACAACTACTAAATATGAGTGTGTATCAATGGCCATGTTAGTTTCCTCATTTTCATGATGTAGAAACATGCACCACACTATTGGTTCCATCTAACCATACATTAGGGAAATAAATGTGCATATGGAGAACTCTATATTTGGAAGTAGTGAAATCTTGTAATGCTTACCATGTGTACATACCTATATTCGCCCTTCAGCAATGAATGTCTAGAATAATATCCTCACAAAAATTTTCCCACGGAACACAAGTATATAACAATGCATGGTCTATTAGTTACCTTGAAGAATTTGTTTGTGAGGACAGAACATGATTACATAACATGCATGACATGGTAGTTTCCTATGAAGAATCGATTGCGAGATAACATGAGTATAACCATGCATGGCACTTCTATATTTTTGAACCCAATATACATTTCCCTGTATTTTCCTCCCAGTTCCAACAGGGACATATCAATGTTGTTTCTTGCATTATCCTACTCATACTCTTAACAATGCTGATCTTACATTAACAATGCATGTCCTTTTTGATATGATGCAGTGTCCCTACAGTTGCTGCCCTTTGTAATCACACCACCTTTGCCAAAAACAGGGAAGCACAATTGGTTCCTCGCTCGATCAGACGACAGCAAAAGACTGATGATCATTCGGACACATGAGCTGGAAAAGTTATTTTGCAAAAACCCCACTGTACACAAGCACCATGAAATACGTGAGTATCCGGACAGTGGCGGTTACGTCTATGAGCAGGATACCAGCTTGTTGGGGCCTTCATGATTTTTTAGTTGGAGGCAGGTAAACAGCCTTGGTTCACACTCTCTGTTTCTCAGACTCAATTATCCGATTAACCAAGAGATCAACGTTGGCAAGGACCTTGATGGCAGATAGGCTCTGCTTCCTATGGGAAACTTTGTCTACACGGCGAGCCCAAGGAGTTCGGGAGCAAACTCCCCCGATTGTCAATGATACAGCTTGCAGCCAAAAGAAGGTGAGAATGACAAGTCTCAAATACGATCGGCAGTGATGTGGTTCAAGCCTTCAGGTTGATAGGTAATTGGGCTATTGTGTCAAAGGGTTGAGTACTGGTGTCTCCAGATCATTGGTCGCTGAAGCGGTGCTGCAAATTATGATGGTGTTGGATCATCTCTTCGAATGACTTTGTTGTCTTTGCTGCTTGTTATGCATATTCCTTGTCATTCTTACATATTCCTTGTCATTTGGTCATCCTCGTCTATGTCACTCTTACAATGTAATAGTTGCCTCTGTTTAGAATGTCATTCTCGTCTGGATCACGAGAGTCTGAGCGCTATAGATGGGTGTGTTTTGGTTGTCTAGCAAGACTTCTTATGAACTATCATGTCTTGCTATTTATGTCAGTAGTAGTCACTAGTCGGTGTTTAAATGTTGTATATATCATTGTTTGAAACGGCTTATTGTCTCGAACTACTGGTGGGATAAATGAGGGCATCAGCATTATCCAGTGTTCAGAGTGTATCTCCTTTTTTTCAAGTTATATAATTTGAGCTCAGTGTCTTTTCGATGATGTACACTTGTTTTGGCCAGTGAGGTGTCGTTGAATATGGGTCGAGTAGTAACGCAATGCCAAATAGGTCAATTATGAATCTCAGGCCAGGCTCTCAAAAGATCCTAAAAAAGGCCGGGCTCTCCAAAAAATAAAGAATAAGGACTCTTAGGCCGACATGTGGGTGCCACCGGTGTTTTCATGCGCTTGCACACCGAGAGCATATTGGCGCGTGTTCGAAATTCATGCTACCTTTTCATCCCCAATCTCCCACCCCTCCCCCACCTCTGGAATCTCGATTCCTACTCCAGTTCCCCCAAATCCCCCTCCTGTACTCCTTGTACTCAAGCGCACTATCATGTCGCCGGTCAACGCGGATCTTCGAGCCGGAGATCCTGAGGTCTGTCCTGCCTTCGGTCGATGCGTGCTATCGCTCAACAGTTGCATGGAGGCGCTTGACGACCAGTTTGCCGGCAAAGTGATGATGGTAACCATCAACGGCGACCGGCCTCCCGTCTCGCCGGACGACCTTGTCAAAGCTCTTGGCATGGAGCACGGCATCCAAATAAGTGACTTGCTCGTCGAAGTCTGTCTGCCACCGGCTGATTTCTTCGTCACGTTCCGGACAACTTTCGGCTGTAGTCATGTGTTCGAATCTTCTCGGCGTTTGTTCTGCGATGGCGCGCTGGTGAGCTTTGATCGGTGGCACTCAGGATGGGGCTCGGTGCCCTCTGAGTTTGAGTTTTTAACAAAGCTTACCTTCCACGGCATGCCTCGACGTGCTTGGAACAGCGAGTCCATGAATGAACTTATGAACGACCTTGGAGGTGAGATCCTAAGTATGTTTGTTCCTCCAGACAGTTGGGCTATGACGGTTATGGCATGGATGAAGAAGCCGTCCACCATACCGAAGGTGATTGGTGTTGAGATACCGGTGCAGGAACCGGGGTTGTACTATTCATCGCCACCAAGGCCGTCGTGGACCATGTTAGGGATGTACCTGTATCGAGTGTTCGTGCGTGTCGAAGAAGTGGTCAATCCATCAATCGAAGTCCCGCCGCTGTTGCTGGTGCCAGGGTCTGTCGATGACGTCCATTATAGTAGTCAATGTCAGACTTTCCCCGTGTTGCTCGCAACGATGGATGGCACAGGACCTACTCCATCGCGCGGCCGAGACCACTGCTTCTTTGGGAGAAGAGGCAGGGCTGGCTGCCTGGATGTGCTCTAATTTGAGGTAACAACTGAATCTTGTCAGATACTGGTTAAATCTGAGCTATGGGTGTGAAGCACTGATGTGCCAGTACATTTGATTGTGACCTGTTCTAATTTTGTACCTAAACGTTTTTTAGAAAGGCTTGTACGTCAACTTAATGTGCTAGCAGAACTTATTGTGTTGTCTGTCTGTTTTGTTTGCACAACATTCAAGATATTTCCCCGTCATTGATAAAGACGATGAACCGTTATGTACGAGTTCGTTGGTTTCAACATAGCCCTACCCGTAGCGATCTACTGCTTCCATCCTGATTGTGCCGCTTGTGTGAAATTTTTGTATGCAAGTTAAGTGTGCTATGATGTTCGATATGATTGTGTAAACTATATAAGTTTTTACTAAGCATCAGCAATGCATATGGCTGAAAGATGTATTTACGAGCATCGACCGATGGGTCTCTCTCTCCCTCTCTCTTTCACACACACTCACATACGCACAAGTGGGACCCGTTGAATTATTTCTTTGGTCGTGACAGCTTTTAATTAGGTTCCACTGTAATCTAAATTTTTTCTTAAGTAATTAATTGAGCTCAGTGACTTTAAAAAGTTGTACAGAAGCCTTGTTTTGGCCATTCCGGCGTCGCTGAATGTAGGCTGAGCAGCCATGTCAGGTTGTACTGTACTACATAGGCCTTTTTTTCAACATCAGCAATGCAACTGGGCCGACAGTTGTACACAATATCCGGGTCAACTTCTCCGCCCCGCCGGGCTGCAAACTTTCCTAGGAGGTATGCATTAGGCTTAACAAGAAAATGGACTTTAAGAAATAATAAATGGGATGTAATTATAATAACTGGGCAGTAACTATAAAAATGCACCAAACGCGTAATTAGTTTAAAGAATATATTATTTTTGGAATTTGAAAATTTTAATTTCATTACTTGTTGCGTGCGCAATATTTTGTTGGATTTTAACGTAATACAACTTTATTTTGAAATTATATTTAATCTGACTAGAAATTTCAGATAAAATTATTTCGGATCCCATGAAAATGTGGGAAATTTTTTTGAATTATGTTTTGAGCGGTTGGTTGAAATTATTAATCTTTTTCAGGAATGGTTGAAATTATTAATCGTTGTCCTAGCTATTAAATGGGTTGTATTTTTAACAAACTGTAAATGGGTTGTAGTAAATTCCATTAGAATTAAAAAATGGGCTGTACATTCTTACAAATCCCAAATGGGCTATATGTTCTCTGCCACACATTTGTGGGCCTTCTAAGTTGATGCGTCCCCTAAAAGAACTAAGTTGACACGTATGCAAGGCTTTGTCAACAACACACGGTTCTGGTAGCTGTGGCCGCTGGATGTCCATCCAATGGATGTCGTGCTTCTTCTTCAATATCGCATATTCTTGCTTCAGCTGCCCAAAAAATGATTCCTCCCCCTGACATCTGGGGCACACCGTTTCGAAGGCTGACCTGTGGGCCTACTAAGTTGACGTGTACCAAGGGCTTTGTCAACGTAGTCAATATAAACGATTCTAGCTACAGTGACCATACGATGTCCATCCAACGGCCGTAGTGCTTCTTCAACCTCTTGTCTTCTTGCTCCTATCGCCCAAAGCAGCGCCAGTCGTGCCGCATGCTCCTGCGTCCCGTGGCTGGCTGTGATGCCGCGGAGGCCTCACCACCCCTACTAATCCCACCGCTGGCCAGGCCATCCCTCTACTCACCCACACCCCCTGTTATTCTGTGGTGACGACAGCATTACACCGCAGCGAACCAGTGAACCCTCATACTCCTCTACGCGTAGGCATCCACTGTCGCGTCTTCCCCGGCTCCGCACCATCCCCTTCCTAGGCCTCGCCGTCGTCCACCGCCTTGGTGTTCTCGGCACGGCGTGGTCAAGGAACGGCTTCCATCGGACGTGGACTATACGTGGAGCGGCTGACAGCTGGGTCCACGGCTGCAGCAAGGAAGTGCCTCCTTATTACGTGGAAAATAATGATTCCTCCACCTGATAGCAGGGACCCACCGGGCGGGTAACCGTATTTCGTGAAAAAAAAACATTTCCCCCCTGACTACTGGGACCTACCAGCTACATCTTTGCACGCAAGGAAGTGCGTCCGGGCAAAAAAAACGATTCACCCCCTTGACTGCTGGGACCCACCAGCTACATCTTCGTACGCAAGGAAGTGCCTAACAGTCGGGACCCACCTGGTCGAAGCGTACGTAGCATTATCAATCTGGTCGCGAACATGTACGTACATACTGGTCGATGTAGAGGCGCGCACGTGTCGTAGTAGAGGCGCGCACGTAGCATGTACACGTACGTACATCGGCCAGTGTGCAAGAAAGAAAATATGGCCACGTACGTACATACGGGTGGGGTCTCGAACGCCTACTCGCGCATACATACGGTCAGGGCTCGTGTACATGGATGGGTCGGAAAGGAGAAACAGCATTGTCGTCACCCGCCAAAAAAACAATAGTGTCGTCGTCGTGTTCATGGGGAGGCAACGAAATGCTCGTGTTCAATGGGAGGCAATGGAACGCGTGGGAGCCAACCGGCTTGGAGGGAACAGCCGATGGATACGAGGCCTGTCGTATCGCAGAACGGAGGAAACAGCCTTGTGTTTGACTGGCCACGTTCGAAACGGGATCCTGTTCATCAGGAGGGGTCTGCCGTACCGCAAAACGGAGGAAGCGGACTTGTGTTGGACCTCCTACGGTCGAAACGGGGTCCTGTTGATCGGGAGGGGTGTGGCGTACCGCAAAACGGAGGAAACAGGCTTGTGTTGGAGCGCTACGGTCGAAACGGGGGTCCTGTTCATCATGAGAGGTGTGGCGTACCGCAAAACGGGACTCCACGGGATACTGCTCATCTCCACCATCGACCCCTCCAACCTCCACGGGCTACTGTTCATCCACCGTCGACCTCCTCCAGCCTCCACCTCCGACTGTTCATCCACGGGCTCCTGTTCATCTAGCCTTCACCGCGCGCTACTCCACCGACTAGTGTTCAACCAGCCCTCTCCATGGGCTCCTGTTCAACCACTCCTCCACGGGCTACTGTTCATCCAGCCCTCCACGGGGTGGTCCTGTTCATCCAGCCCTCCACGAGGTCCTGTTCATCCAGCCCCAACCGGCTCGATCGATCGGGGTCCTGTTCATCCAGAGGCAACACCACGGGGTCCTGTTTATCCACCCCCACCGGGAACTATTCAACCAAGCCCTCCAACAACGCTCACTGTTCATCCAGAGGCAGCATCGATCGGCTTCAGTTAGCAGCAGTAGCGAAGGAATCGCTCGATCGGGTCCAGTTAACTACCATCGATTGATCACTCGGGTTCAGTAATGTGTAGCCTGCAGTGCAATCGCTAGGGTTCAGTTAGAGCCCAATGCCTCGCTCGGGTTTAGTTAGAGCCCAACACCTCGCACCCACTCGCGTTTGTGTACGAGAGAAACGTGCATCACTCGGCCCCGACCACCCACCGTAACCGGGAACACCCCGATATTTTCCTCGCTCTCGCTTCTACCATGATTTTTTCCGTCATGGACGGCCCAAAGAATGTCATGCAGCCGCGTCTCTGGCCCGCCCATGACAAAAAACCCATTTTCTGTCATGATTTTTTGTCATAGAATTAGGAACCCACCACATCTATGATGATACCGGGTTTTGTCACAATTATCGTCATAGAAGTGTCATAAGTATGACATAAAGTTTTTTCGTTCGGCCCAAAATGTCACGGATGTGTCTTTTTTGTAGTGGTGGCTGCTGATCTATCTAATTTAATAGGTATCACTACCTTTTCTAAATACCTACTTTCTACTCCTTGAGGATCTGCACTCACCCTCTTCCTTTTGGACTTCTATTATGAAAGAACAACATTTGACTAGAAAAACATAGTATGATGACACATGGTAGGTATAGAAAATGGATAGGTCAGCATATACTCATATATGATGCTTAAACTAAGCATATGGTGGTGTAACAAAGTAAATGTAATGCAAGAGGTCATCTGCAAAAATATGTGCGACCAATACAACCTTGCCAAGTTAGAGCAAGCACCTTGATGGGTGAATAAGATAGGCCCTCCTCCACCATGCCAAGTTTGTTAGCCAGTGGATTGTTCCACAATATTCCTCTCGTGCGCTCATTCTTATATTCATTTTGATCATGTTCAATACCTCACATGCATGTAAACATAAAGACAAGTGAGATTATCTTTGTAATTCAGAAGTGATTCTAATCCAATACTGCCTCCTTGTAAAACCCTTTGTGCTATCTCTGCAATTCTTCTGAGAGATTCCATGCATGCTGTAATTTAGTGTGTGCATTAGTATAAGGTGGCATGTACTCAAAATATGAGAGCTCCAGAAGTGATGATACTTCACAGATGACAGCTTCAACATATAGTAAAGAAGAACAAGTCACCCTGACCTGACAGATACAAAATATACTAACGGAGAACAACTCGACCTGACCAGTCAACCACAAATGTCTCTGCTACTCTTCCCAACAAGGAACATACTCATTAAAGAAGAGAAGAGGATCATGTTAAAGAAGAGGAGAAGAGCAAGCAGATTGAAGATATTACAAGTCTTTCTATACAATGTCGGTTGCCCACCCATGATGAACCAGAGCGCACAGAGAAATAATATTCCTTCTGGTCTCTCCATATGTGGCTCACATGCATTTCAAAACAAAAGTAGGAACATTTAGCTGACCAATTAAACATGTCTCAGTTTTACTAATATCAGAATAATATCATATTCGAATTTTTACAACTAAACTTGTTTAGCTCGATGGGTGGAGCGGTGCTATTACGACACGAACCACGTAGGCTAATCGTGGTCATCATAAGATGGGGAAACCGTAAGCATGATGAGTATAGTGTTGACCATGGTAGTGGGATGGCAGATCTGAAGCTGCAAACCACGCAAAGGGTAGTTAGCAACCGATATTTTCTTTGAAATAACAACTAACGACGCGTTTGGTTCGGCGACAAAGGTGCAACTTCCGATTACATTGATTTTCAAACCCGTAGCCACCGTTTGTTTCGCACACGACGTAGTCCGAAACAACGGTTCCTGATACACCGCTTCAGAGAATCTAAACCGCCGAAGCGGAGAGGATTAGAAAAACGCGGGCCTCGGACGCAACAACCAAACAAAGAGTATATTGCGTAAAATTTATCGGAAGCAGCACTTCCTATTACAGCAAACCTAATGCGTTACCTGGGCCGAACCAAACGCGTCGTAATATTTGGTATGGACAAGAAAGTACAGTCAACAAGTGACAAAGAAATGCAATTCTACCGTCTCTCTATATGTTGCGACATGCATTTGGAAACTTAAGTGGGACCTTTACCTAACCAATTAAATGTGTCTGTTAACCAATACCAGTATCATATCACAATCATATTTGAACAACTAAGCTTTGGAATTATGAGTGCTTGTTGTTTAGCTTGAAGGGTGGAGTACTTTTATTACGACATCTAGAATCATTGAAAACATCCATATGAAGCGACCCAATAGACATGTCGACTAGAAATGTCCGTGCTCCACTTCCCGACACGGAACATACTATACTACTCCCTCTTTTCTTAAATATAAGTCTCTTAGAGATTTGAATGTGGACTACATATGGAGTAAAATGAGTGAATGTACATTATAAAATATGTCTATATACATCCATATGTAGTTTTTATTGGAATATCTAAAAAGACTTATGTTTTACCGAAAAAGGCTTTCGCCTCGCTTTGTAAATAAAGCAATGATGAAACGATGAACAACACCAGGGACAAACGCACGCCACCACAACACATGAACGCACCCAAGGCAGTTTAGGAACGGAGGAAGTAATATACTTATTAAGAAGAACAGAAGAGGAACATGATAACAAATAGCAAGTAAATTTCTCTACTTTTTTATCTCCTCTTATACTCTTATCTCTACTCTTATAAAAAATAGAGTTGGTGATGATGGTGTGCCTGACATCCTGCAATAAGTTGTCTGACTTATATCTGACGAATAGGAAGGAAACTATGGCAATTTTGCAAAAAGATACCCACACCCCTCTCCACATTTGCAAATAAGGCCTTCCCTCCTTCATCCTTTTCTCCCACAAGATAAACTGCTCATACAAATGCATCTTGATGTTCCGTGCAACGCACGAGCATCTTGCTAGCTAGCCCACTCATGATGAATCAGAGCACACAAAGAAATGCATATCCCAGTTGTCTCTCTATATGTGGCGCACATGCTTTTCGAAACGAATATAGGAACATTAGCTGACCAATTAAACATTGTTTGTTTAAGTAATATGAGCATCATATCAGATTCGTATTTCAACAACTTAGCTTTGGGATTATCAGTGGCATGTTGTTTCGCTTGATGGGTTGAGGTCTTGAGGAGCAGTGCTAGCATGACACGAAGCACCAACGATGATGGTAGTGAATATAAAGGGGAACCCATATGCTTTACATGTATAGTGACCATGCCATGGCGGATCTGAAGGTGCAAACAGGACAAAGGCTACTTTGCAACCAATGTTTGCTTTCAACTAGCCACTACGATTTGTTATGGACAAGAAAAGTACAGTAAACAAGTTATGATCTATTTACCGGGTGAGATCAATAACTTAAGCAGATATGAAAGAGTACCACCTCTCTTGCGACACTGTGTAGGCCCCTGCTGATACGTTGAGGGTGCTAAGGGTGCGATGGTTGTCGGCGGCACGGAAGAATACTTTAAACGGTAGACGACCGGATCGGGGGATAAGCCATGCTGCCATGGACGAGGCGGTCCTAGGAGCGGCAACGACAAGGTGGACGACGACGCCGATGAAGCAAAAGGATGCGATGAAAGAATCCTGGTCTAGCGGCATGGATGAGAGATGTCCATCTCTTGTAGTGGACGGCAGGGTAGGGGCGGCGGCTCGGCAAGGTGGAGGATGGGGTGGCAGACGGAGGAGGCTAGCCGGAGTGGAGAGGTTGTTGTGGCGTCGATGGTGTATGAATGGGGAAATGGAGGGGAAGGGGGATCTCAAGATTTGGGACACGCTTGTATGAAATGTGGGAAAGTAACGAACTTATCCCCCATTTAAAATTTCGGACATCTCGTCGGTTGGTGATAGGACGGTAATCTCGCATCTCCCCAATATTTGCCGCTAGCGATTTAGGGTGAGGAAAGGTGTTTTGCCGCCCACGGTTGGCGCCCACGGTGTATGAACGGGGCTGACAGTTCAGGCGGTTGTGTCATGTCTGAGGGAAGTTACACATCTGCCCCTATTCAAAATATTGGCCTACGTCGATTTTGAACGACGAGAGTTTGTTTTGCTTCCCACCATGTATGAATGCGGAAATGGAGGGAGAGACACTGGTGTTTTGGACGAGCTTGAATCAAATGTGCTTTGCCACCTACGTTCGGCGCCCACCGTGTGTGAATGGGCTCGGAGGCAGTCGTGTCACGTCTGATTAAAGTTACTAGTCTATCCCTATCGACAGCAGTGGAAATTGAGTCAATTAGGATGTGAAGTGTCAGGGGTAGACAGTAATTTCCATCTCGCAAACGCTTGGTTCGGGCAACCGGCAAATGATAGTGGTTGTTTTGATGCTTCGTTCAAAATTTGGGAGAATTATCATTCACGTTTACCCCGGGCCCTGGCAACTAAATTCAAGCCCAATTTTTATTTGATTACGCATATCCATACATAATTCTATGTTTTGTTATTTATTTCTTCAAAACCACAACAAATATTTATTCCGCCTTTATATATGAATATGATTTAGAAATGTCGTGATCTTCGAATTCAGTAGGTTGGATACACTTTGAGTCAAACAGTTATTTCATCCGATACAATATGCTCACATGAAAAACAGTTCACCTTATGACAATCATACAAGTACTGAGGATTACCTCGCCTAAAAAATTTAGATCATTACAACACATGGACAACATAGGGGGTCTTACAACATAATCGATTCAAAGACATGACACAACATGCAAGTATAGTAATCTAATGACAATTTGAACTGGCATCAAAAGAAGAACTAGGATTAGCCTGGGCTTTAGATAACAGAAGCAGTAGGACCTCCTCCGTCTTTAAATGCAACATTCTTACTTCCTTCCATTCTTGGGTTGCTTGCATAATGCATGCAACTAATTGCATAATTTCTAGCCCCATTATCAAGATTACCTCATTCATGGCAGCCACACCATCTTTTTCTACCTCTAGTAGGTCTCAAGAACAATAATATCTATGCTCAGACTGCTCTCCGGCGGTGTTGCCTCTGAACTGCTACCATCTGGTAACATGGATGGCACACTACTTCCACAAGTATATTCTGGGGTTGTACATTGTGTCCTAGTGTGAGCGGCATCCTGAAAGGTTTCTTCTGGACATAAGTAAGAGATAGTTATCGCATGATCCAAGCAGTAAGCTTACATGGTAAACGACATACGAATTATTGCCGAGCATGGCAACCTATATTTAAATGGTTCGAAGCAGCATCGGCCGAAAAGAAATTAAAATGGTAAAATGAAACTAGGGATGTAAGTGGCAAATAAACGACATCTGCCAGTCCCATCTAGTTAGTTTTTGCTAGCTTGCTAGTTCATTTTCCTCAAAAAACAAAAACTCTATCGAACTATCATACCATTAGTGGACTTTAATTGGGATTAAACGGGACCCAGTTGACATCCCTAGTTGAAAGGCAGTGTACCACCGCTATATTTAAGTTGCCAAGGCATCTAAGCAGTTGAAATACTCTGAGAAAGCACTTAACAGTGTGGCCTCATATAAACTACGAAGACAGTCTTGTGATGAAGTTCATACGAAAAGTTAAGGAGTCAAATGAACTGGGCATGCATTTCTTTACCATAGTACATTAGGCACTGCTGACATATTGGCCAACTCAGGTATAGCCTAACATGTAACAAGCAAGCATTCAAATCAAGTAATACAGCAAAGCAGACAACTGAACTATTTGTAATTCTGTAGGATTACAGGTTGAGGGAACAAGCCAAGAAAGCAGCCCACATGCATTACATTTCACATGTACTAAAGCACACTGGCTTACCATATGTTGCTGTGAAGCCTCGCTGCTGTTGCAATGTTCTTCGAATATATCGTCACCTTCCCGTGGTTGCAAATCTAGTTGTTTTAGTTTATTCCTCACCCTCTATTTAAGTAAAATTAAATTTAATCACATGCACTGGTTCGAATTGATCATCAATGGTTCATCTAAACTAATGAAAGAAGGGTGTGTGCTTACACGACAATATATGTGCTTCACTCTTTTTTATGCTTGTTCGAGGTTCCAGCCCCAAAAGAACAAATATTTTGCTTGATGGGGTTGGCAACTCCATAATTAATAGAAGCATCAAATTAGTCATGCAACTTGGGAAGATCAAGAACGCACAAAAAAGTAGTGAACAGAGGCTCGGAGTAGTGATGTAATAGCTAGCATCAGAAAATGTAGGGTAAAACGAACAAAAAGCAGCGGAACCACATGCTAGTTTGCTGATGTGTAATTAAGCATACAGAACATGAAGCAATCTCATGGAACCAACAGGTGGCATAAGAACAATACCATTATCATAAATATAGCATGCAAGAAGTAAAATAGTAGGTAGTGATATCTAGGAAGTACAATAATACTTAGGACAAAATAAAAGCATTGCAACTATATGTGCACTAGTTTGTAATTTAGCACATGTAACATGTTCACTGCCAGAAGTACTAGAGCTATAAATGTATGAAATCTCAACAAAAGAAACTAAGTGGGTGTGCATCCAACTTGCTTGCTCATGAAGACCTAGGGCATTTCGAGGAAGCCCATTGTTGGAATATACAAGCCAAGTTCTATAATGAAAATTCCCACTAGTATATGAAAGTGACAAAATAAGAGACTCTCTATCATGAAGATCATGGTGCTACTTTGAAGCACAAGTGTGGAAAAAGGATAGTAACATTGTCCCTTCTCTCTTTTTCTCTCATTTTTTGGGGCCTTCTATTTTTTTGGCCTTTCTCTCTTTTTTTTATTTCCTCACATGGGACAATGCTCTAATAATGATGATCATCACACTTCTGTTTGTTTACAACTCAAGGATTACAACTCGATACTTAGAACAAAATATGACTCTATATGAATGCCTCCGATGGTGTACCGGGATGTGCAATGATTCAAGAGTGACATGTATAAAAAATTATGAATTGTGGCTTTGCCACAAATACGATGTCAACTACATGACATGCAAGGCAATATGACAATGATGAATCATGTCATAATAAACAGAATGGTGGAAAGTTGCATGGCAATATATGTTGCTGTGAAGCCTCGCTGCTGTTGCAATGTTCTTCGAATATATCGTCACCTTCCCGTGGTTGCAAATCTAGTTGTTTTAGTTTATTCCTCACCCTCTATTTAAGTAAAATTAAATTTAATCACATGCACTGGTTCGAATTGATCATCAATGGTTCATCTAAACTAATGAAAGAAGGGTGTGTGCTTACACGACAATATATGTGCTTCACTCTTTTTTATGCTTGTTCGAGGTTCCAGCCCCAAAAGAACAAATATTTTGCTTGATGGGGTTGGCAACTCCATAATTAATAGAAGCATCAAATTAGTCATGCAACTTGGGAAGATCAAGAACGCACAAAAAAGTAGTGAACAGAGGCTCGGAGTAGTGATGTAATAGCTAGCATCAGAAAATGTAGGGTAAAACGAACAAAAAGCAGCGGAACCACATGCTAGTTTGCTGATGTGTAATTAAGCATACAGAACATGAAGCAATCTCATGGAACCAACAGGTGGCATAAGAACAATACCATTATCATAAATATAGCATGCAAGAAGTAAAATAGTAGGTAGTGATATCTAGGAAGTACAATAATACTTAGGACAAAATAAAAGCATTGCAACTATATGTGCACTAGTTTGTAATTTAGCACATGTAACATGTTCACTGCCAGAAGTACTAGAGCTATAAATGTATGAAATCTCAACAAAAGAAACTAAGTGGGTGTGCATCCAACTTGCTTGCTCATGAAGACCTAGGGCATTTCGAGGAAGCCCATTGTTGGAATATACAAGCCAAGTTCTATAATGAAAATTCCCACTAGTATATGAAAGTGACAAAATAAGAGACTCTCTATCATGAAGATCATGGTGCTACTTTGAAGCACAAGTGTGGAAAAAGGATAGTAACATTGTCCCTTCTCTCTTTTTCTCTCATTTTTTGGGGCCTTCTATTTTTTTGGCCTTTCTCTCTTTTTTTTATTTCCTCACATGGGACAATGCTCTAATAATGATGATCATCACACTTCTGTTTGTTTACAACTCAAGGATTACAACTCGATACTTAGAACAAAATATGACTCTATATGAATGCCTCCGATGGTGTACCGGGATGTGCAATGATTCAAGAGTGACATGTATAAAAAATTATGAATTGTGGCTTTGCCACAAATACGATGTCAACTACATGACATGCAAGGCAATATGACAATGATGAATCATGTCATAATAAACAGAATGGTGGAAAGTTGCATGGCAATATATGTTGCTGTGAAGCCTCGCTGCTGTTGCAATGTTCTTCGAATATATCGTCACCTTCCCGTGGTTGCAAATCTAGTTGTTTTAGTTTATTCCTCACCCTCTATTTAAGTAAAATTAAATTTAATCACATGCACTGGTTCGAATTGATCATCAATGGTTCATCTAAACTAATGAAAGAAGGGTGTGTGCTTACACGACAATATATGTGCTTCACTCTTTTTTATGCTTGTTCGAGGTTCCAGCCCCAAAAGAACAAATATTTTGCTTGATGGGGTTGGCAACTCCATAATTAATAGAAGCATCAAATTAGTCATGCAACTTGGGAAGATCAAGAACGCACAAAAAAGTAGTGAACAGAGGCTCGGAGTAGTGATGTAATAGCTAGCATCAGAAAATGTAGGGTAAAACGAACAAAAAGCAGCGGAACCACATGCTAGTTTGCTGATGTGTAATTAAGCATACAGAACATGAAGCAATCTCATGGAACCAACAGGTGGCATAAGAACAATACCATTATCATAAATATAGCATGCAAGAAGTAAAATAGTAGGTAGTGATATCTAGGAAGTACAATAATACTTAGGACAAAATAAAAGCATTGCAACTATATGTGCACTAGTTTGTAATTTAGCACATGTAACATGTTCACTGCCAGAAGTACTAGAGCTATAAATGTATGAAATCTCAACAAAAGAAACTAAGTGGGTGTGCATCCAACTTGCTTGCTCATGAAGACCTAGGGCATTTCGAGGAAGCCCATTGTTGGAATATACAAGCCAAGTTCTATAATGAAAATTCCCACTAGTATATGAAAGTGACAAAATAAGAGACTCTCTATCATGAAGATCATGGTGCTACTTTGAAGCACAAGTGTGGAAAAAGGATAGTAACATTGTCCCTTCTCTCTTTTTCTCTCATTTTTTGGGGCCTTCTATTTTTTTGGCCTTTCTCTCTTTTTTTTATTTCCTCACATGGGACAATGCTCTAATAATGATGATCATCACACTTCTGTTTGTTTACAACTCAAGGATTACAACTCGATACTTAGAACAAAATATGACTCTATATGAATGCCTCCGATGGTGTACCGGGATGTGCAATGATTCAAGAGTGACATGTATAAAAAATTATGAATTGTGGCTTTGCCACAAATACGATGTCAACTACATGACATGCAAGGCAATATGACAATGATGAATCATGTCATAATAAACAGAATGGTGGAAAGTTGCATGGCAATATATGTTGCTGTGAAGCCTCGCTGCTGTTGCAATGTTCTTCGAATATATCGTCACCTTCCCGTGGTTGCAAATCTAGTTGTTTTAGTTTATTCCTCACCCTCTATTTAAGTAAAATTAAATTTAATCACATGCACTGGTTCGAATTGATCATCAATGGTTCATCTAAACTAATGAAAGAAGGGTGTGTGCTTACACGACAATATATGTGCTTCACTCTTTTTTATGCTTGTTCGAGGTTCCAGCCCCAAAAGAACAAATATTTTGCTTGATGGGGTTGGCAACTCCATAATTAATAGAAGCATCAAATTAGTCATGCAACTTGGGAAGATCAAGAACGCACAAAAAAGTAGTGAACAGAGGCTCGGAGTAGTGATGTAATAGCTAGCATCAGAAAATGTAGGGTAAAACGAACAAAAAGCAGCGGAACCACATGCTAGTTTGCTGATGTGTAATTAAGCATACAGAACATGAAGCAATCTCATGGAACCAACAGGTGGCATAAGAACAATACCATTATCATAAATATAGCATGCAAGAAGTAAAATAGTAGGTAGTGATATCTAGGAAGTACAATAATACTTAGGACAAAATAAAAGCATTGCAACTATATGTGCACTAGTTTGTAATTTAGCACATGTAACATGTTCACTGCCAGAAGTACTAGAGCTATAAATGTATGAAATCTCAACAAAAGAAACTAAGTGGGTGTGCATCCAACTTGCTTGCTCATGAAGACCTAGGGCATTTCGAGGAAGCCCATTGTTGGAATATACAAGCCAAGTTCTATAATGAAAATTCCCACTAGTATATGAAAGTGACAAAATAAGAGACTCTCTATCATGAAGATCATGGTGCTACTTTGAAGCACAAGTGTGGAAAAAGGATAGTAACATTGTCCCTTCTCTCTTTTTCTCTCATTTTTTGGGGCCTTCTATTTTTTTGGCCTTTCTCTCTTTTTTTTATTTCCTCACATGGGACAATGCTCTAATAATGATGATCATCACACTTCTGTTTGTTTACAACTCAAGGATTACAACTCGATACTTAGAACAAAATATGACTCTATATGAATGCCTCCGATGGTGTACCGGGATGTGCAATGATTCAAGAGTGACATGTATAAAAAATTATGAATTGTGGCTTTGCCACAAATACGATGTCAACTACATGACATGCAAGGCAATATGACAATGATGAATCATGTCATAATAAACAGAATGGTGGAAAGTTGCATGGCAATATATGTTGCTGTGAAGCCTCGCTGCTGTTGCAATGTTCTTCGAATATATCGTCACCTTCCCGTGGTTGCAAATCTAGTTGTTTTAGTTTATTCCTCACCCTCTATTTAAGTAAAATTAAATTTAATCACATGCACTGGTTCGAATTGATCATCAATGGTTCATCTAAACTAATGAAAGAAGGGTGTGTGCTTACACGACAATATATGTGCTTCACTCTTTTTTATGCTTGTTCGAGGTTCCAGCCCCAAAAGAACAAATATTTTGCTTGATGGGGTTGGCAACTCCATAATTAATAGAAGCATCAAATTAGTCATGCAACTTGGGAAGATCAAGAACGCACAAAAAAGTAGTGAACAGAGGCTCGGAGTAGTGATGTAATAGCTAGCATCAGAAAATGTAGGGTAAAACGAACAAAAAGCAGCGGAACCACATGCTAGTTTGCTGATGTGTAATTAAGCATACAGAACATGAAGCAATCTCATGGAACCAACAGGTGGCATAAGAACAATACCATTATCATAAATATAGCATGCAAGAAGTAAAATAGTAGGTAGTGATATCTAGGAAGTACAATAATACTTAGGACAAAATAAAAGCATTGCAACTATATGTGCACTAGTTTGTAATTTAGCACATGTAACATGTTCACTGCCAGAAGTACTAGAGCTATAAATGTATGAAATCTCAACAAAAGAAACTAAGTGGGTGTGCATCCAACTTGCTTGCTCATGAAGACCTAGGGCATTTCGAGGAAGCCCATTGTTGGAATATACAAGCCAAGTTCTATAATGAAAATTCCCACTAGTATATGAAAGTGACAAAATAAGAGACTCTCTATCATGAAGATCATGGTGCTACTTTGAAGCACAAGTGTGGAAAAAGGATAGTAACATTGTCCCTTCTCTCTTTTTCTCTCATTTTTTGGGGCCTTCTATTTTTTTGGCCTTTCTCTCTTTTTTTTATTTCCTCACATGGGACAATGCTCTAATAATGATGATCATCACACTTCTGTTTGTTTACAACTCAAGGATTACAACTCGATACTTAGAACAAAATATGACTCTATATGAATGCCTCCGATGGTGTACCGGGATGTGCAATGATTCAAGAGTGACATGTATAAAAAATTATGAATTGTGGCTTTGCCACAAATACGATGTCAACTACATGACATGCAAGGCAATATGACAATGATGAATCATGTCATAATAAACAGAATGGTGGAAAGTTGCATGGCAATATATGTTGCTGTGAAGCCTCGCTGCTGTTGCAATGTTCTTCGAATATATCGTCACCTTCCCGTGGTTGCAAATCTAGTTGTTTTAGTTTATTCCTCACCCTCTATTTAAGTAAAATTAAATTTAATCACATGCACTGGTTCGAATTGATCATCAATGGTTCATCTAAACTAATGAAAGAAGGGTGTGTGCTTACACGACAATATATGTGCTTCACTCTTTTTTATGCTTGTTCGAGGTTCCAGCCCCAAAAGAACAAATATTTTGCTTGATGGGGTTGGCAACTCCATAATTAATAGAAGCATCAAATTAGTCATGCAACTTGGGAAGATCAAGAACGCACAAAAAAGTAGTGAACAGAGGCTCGGAGTAGTGATGTAATAGCTAGCATCAGAAAATGTAGGGTAAAACAAACAAAAAGCAGCGGAACCACATGCTAGTTTGCTGATGTGTAATTAAGCATACAGAACATGAAGCAATCTCATGGAACCAACAGGTGGCATAAGAACAATACCATTATCATAAATATAGCATGCAAGAAGTAAAATAGTAGGTAGTGATATCTAGGAAGTACAATAATACTTAGGACAAAATAAAAGCATTGCAACTATATGTGCACTAGTTTGTAATTTAGCACATGTAACATGTTCACTGCCAGAAGTACTAGAGCTATAAATGTATGAAATCTCAACAAAAGAAACTAAGTGGGTGTGCATCCAACTTGCTTGCTCATGAAGACCTAGGGCATTTCGAGGAAGCCCATTGTTGGAATATACAAGCCAAGTTCTATAATGAAAATTCCCACTAGTATATGAAAGTGACAAAATAAGAGACTCTCTATCATGAAGATCATGGTGCTACTTTGAAGCACAAGTGTGGAAAAAGGATAGTAACATTGTCCCTTCTCTCTTTTTCTCTCATTTTTTGGGGCCTTCTATTTTTTTGGCCTTTCTCTCTTTTTTTTATTTCCTCACATGGGACAATGCTCTAATAATGATGATCATCACACTTCTGTTTGTTTACAACTCAAGGATTACAACTCGATACTTAGAACAAAATATGACTCTATATGAATGCCTCCGATGGTGTACCGGGATGTGCAATGATTCAAGAGTGACATGTATAAAAAATTATGAATTGTGGCTTTGCCACAAATACGATGTCAACTACATGACATGCAAGGCAATATGACAATGATGAATCATGTCATAATAAACAGAATGGTGGAAAGTTGCATGGCAATATATCTCTGAATGGCTATGGAAATGCCATAATAGGTAGGTACGGTGGCTGTTTTGAGGAAGATATAAGGAGGCTTATGTGTGATGGAGCGTATTATATCACGCGGTTTGGATGCACCGGCGAAGTTTGCACCAACTCTCGAGGTGAGAAAAGGGCAATGTACGGTATCGAAGAGCCCTGCAATGATGGAAGGGTGAGAGTGCGTATAATCCATGGACTCAACATTAGTCATAAAGAACTCACATACTTATTGCAAAAATCTACAAGTCATCAAAAGGAAGCACTACGCGCATGCTCCTATGGGGATAGATTGGTAGGAAAAGACCATCGCTCGTCCCCGACCGCCACTCATAAGGAGGACAATCAAAGAAACACCTCATGCTTCAAATTTGTTACACAACGGTTACCATATGTGCATGCTACAGGACTTGCAAACCTCAACACAAGTATTTATCAAATTCACAAATACTCAACTAGCATGACTCTAATATCACCATCTTCATATCTCAAAACAATCACCAAGTATCAAACCTCTCATAGTATTCAATGCACTCTATATGAAATTTTTATTATACCCATCTTGGATGCCTATCATATTAGGACTAATTTCATAACCAAATAAAATTACCATGTTTTTCTAAAGGACACTCAAAATAATATAAGTGAAGCATGAGAGATCAATAATTTCTGTAAAATAAAACCACCGCCATGCTAAAAAAAGATATAAGTGAAGCACTAGAGCAAACGACAAACTACTTCGAAAGATATAACTAAAGATCAATGAGTACTTTAATAATTATGTAACTATGTGAAGACTCTCTAACATTTAAGAATTTCAGATCTTGGGATATTATTCAAACAGCAAGCAAAACAAAACGAAATAAAATGACGCTCCAAGCAAAACACATATCATGTGGTGAATAAAATATAGCACCAAGTAAAGTTACCGATGAACGAAGACAAAAGAGGGGACGCCATCCGGGGCATCCCCAAGCTTAGGCTCTTACCACTCCTTATTCCATTGTCCATAGAATCTTTACCCAAAACTTGAAAACTTCACAAAACAAAACTCAATAGAAAACTTATAAGCTCCGTTAGTCCAAGAAAATAAATCACCACTTAGGGTATTGTTGTGAACTCATTCTGAATTCATATTGGTGTAGTATCTACTGTATTCCAATTTCTCTATGGTTCATGCCCTCCGATACTACTCATAGATTCATCAAAATAAGCAAACAACACATAGAAAACAGAATCTGTCGAAAACAGAACAGTCTATAGAAATCTGGAGGTTTCGAGTACTTCTGTAACTCCAAAAATTCTGAAAAATTATACGACCAGGACAATTTGTATATGGATCTACTGCAACTAGAATTGGTATTTTATCGCTCGCCGGTAAAAATGAAAATTATCTTCGTGAGCGCATACTTTCTTTTTTTATCAGTAAGATCAAACAACTATCACCCAAGAAGATCCTAAAGGCTTTACTTGGCACTTTATTGAAACAAAAGCTATAAAACATGATTACTTCAGTAGCTTAATCATGAGGACACACAAAAACAGTAGGGGTAAATGGTGGGTTGTCTCCCAACAAGCGCTATCATTTAACGCCCCTAGCTAGGCATGACGATTTCGATGATGCTCACATAAAAGATAAGAAATGAAACATAAAGAGAGCATCATGAAGAATATGACTAGCACATTTAAGTCTAACCCACTTCCTATGCATAAGGAGTTTGTGAGCAAACAATTTATGGGAAGAAGAATCAACTAGCATAGGAAAGCAAAACAAGCATAACTTCAAGATTTTAAGCACATAGAGAGGAAACTTGATATTATTGCAATCCTACAAGCATATATTGCTCCCTCACAATAATTTTCAGTAGAATCATGAATGAATTCAACAATATAACTATCACATAAAGCATTCTTTTCAGGAGCGACAAGCATATAATTTTTATTACTCTCCACATAAGCAAAAATTTTCTCATTCGCAATAGTGGGAGTATCATAAGAAACTCGAATACTATAAATTGTTTCCACATTAAAAGAGTAATGTTCAGAAAAATGGTAATCATAATCATGACAAGTTTTGTAAATATAATCATCACTACTTTTTATAACATAAGTATCATCACAATAATCATCATAAGTAGCAACTTTGTTCTCATCATAATCAATTGAAACCTCTTCCAAGATAGTGGAATCATTACTAAATAAAGTCATGACCTCTCCAAATCCACTTTTATAATTATCACAACAAGATTCAACATCCTCAAAAATAGTGGGATCATTACTTCCTAAAGTTTACACTCTTCCAAACACACTTTTATCAATATAATCGTCATAAATAGGAGCCATGCTATCATCATAATAAATTT
The DNA here is from genome assembly GCF_056163025.1 of Triticum urartu. Taxonomy (NCBI): domain Eukaryota; kingdom Viridiplantae; phylum Streptophyta; class Magnoliopsida; order Poales; family Poaceae; genus Triticum; species Triticum urartu. The sequence goes on along the minus strand of NC_141879.1, from coordinate 382,273,093 downwards.
GCTCATCAAAACTTGGGAGACTTAAAATATCATCTTCATTAAACATAGCATCCCCAAGCTTGGGACAAACATTAATTGCAGCAAATAAATTCTCAAACATGTCATTCTCATCAAACATAACATCCCCAAGCTTGGTCCTTTTCATATCATAAGCATAATCACTCTCATCATTAATAGTATGGATAGCACCAATAGTATATCAATTATCATCATCACAATGAGTAATAGGAGCAACATCATTTGGGAGGGATACGTTTTTACCTTTGCTTCTCCATCTTTTCTTCTTCTTCTTCACATTATGTGTGGGTTTAATCCTCCTTTTGGAGCTCCTTATTAATGAGATTGGTTGAATAGAAGGCTCCTCCTCGTTACCTGATTCATCATAAGAAATAATAGGAGGATATTGGGAAGTGTCTTCCCTTTCATTAGTATTCTGTTCATCTTCTATTTGTTTTCTTGTCTTTATGTAATTGGCAATATAAGGATTTTCAATGCAATTCACCGCACAATACCGATCAAAATCAAGAACTTTATCAATGGAAAATTCTGGCATATCCTTAGTTATACGTTTCATTTCTTCATAACCCACAAGCAAACTAAGTTCATTATGATGAAATCAAGTCATCACAATTGTTGGACACGATTCGATCATGAAACAGTTGCATTGGATATTTAAATGACCACGTTCATTGCAAAGTTCACAAGGATGGCTAAGAAAATTTAAATTTTCAGCAGAAACATCTAGCCTTTCTTGCAACCATTTAGTTTCTAAATACTTATGCCTCTTGCAAAATCTATCTTCCCTATTTGGTGTGTACTTGCAAAATCTATGCACTCCACAAAAATTGACATGCTTATAAGAGACATTTTCATCATGACTAGTGCAATCATCATTAGTACTATGGATATTCAAAGAGTTCCTACTAATAGCATTGCAATCATGCTCATCATTCGAAGATTTAGTGCCAAAAAATTTAATGCATTCTTCTTCTAGCATTTTGGCACAATTATCGGAATCCTTATTTTCACGAAAGATATTAAAAATATGAAGCATATGAGGCACCCTCAATTCCATTTTTGGTAGTTTTCTTTTATAGACTAATAAAAAAAACTAAAAGATTCGATTGTAAGATCTAAAGATATACCTTCAAGCACTAACCTCTCCGGCAACGGCGCCAGACAAGAGCTTGATGTCTACTACACAACCTTCTTCTTGTAGACATTGTTGGGCCTCCAAGTGCAGAGGTTTGTAGGACAATAGCAAATTTCCCTCAAGTGGATGACCTAAGGTTTATCAATCTGTGGGAGGTGTAGGATGAAGATGGTCTCTCTCGAACAACCCTGCAACCAAATAGCAAAGAGTCTCTTGTGTCCAACACAACCAATACAATGGTAAATTGTATGGGTGCACGAGTTCGGCGAAGAGATGGTGATACAAGTGCAATATGGATGGTAGATATAGGTTTTTGTAATTTGAAAATATAAAAACAACAAGGTAACTAATGATAAAAGTGAGCGAAAACGGTATTGCAATGCGTTGAAACAAGGCGCAGGGTTCATACTTTCACTAGTGCAAGTTCTCTCAACAATAATAACATAATTGGATCCTGTAACTATCCCTCAACATGCAACAAGGAGTCACTCCAAAGTCACTAATAGCGGAGAACAAACGAAGATATTATTGTAGGGTACGAAACACTTCAAAGTTATCCTTTCTGATCGATCTATGCAAGAGTTCGTAGTAAAATAACACGAAGCTATTCTTTCCATTGATCTATCCTAGAGTTCGTACTAGAATAACACCTTAAGACACGAATCAACCAAAACCATAATGTCACCTAGATACTCCAATGTCACCTCAAGTATCCGTGGGTATGATTATACGATATGCATCACACAATCTCAGATTCATCTATTCAACCAACACAAAGAACTTCAAAGAGTGCTCCAAAGTTTCTACCACAGAGTCAAGACGAAAACGTGTGCCAACCCCTATGCATAAGTTCAAAAGGTCACATAACTCGTAAGTTGATCACGAAAATGTACATCAAGTGGATCACGTGAATATCCAATTGTCACCATAGATAAGCACATGCAAGACATACATCAAGTGTTCTCAAATCCTTAAAGACTCAATCCGATAAGATAACTTCAAAGGGAAAACTCAATCCATTACAAGAGAGCAGAGGGGGAGAAACATCATAAGATCCAACTATAGTAGCAAAGCTCACGATACATCAAAATCGTGCCAAATCAAGAATACGAGAAAGAGAGATCAAACACATAGCTACTGGTACATACCCTCAGCCCTGAGGGTGGACTACTCCCTCCTCATCATGGAGAGTGCCGGGATGATGAAGATGGCCACTGGTGAGGGATCCCCCCTATGGCAGGGTGCCGGAACAGGGTCCTGATTGGTTTTTGGTGGCTACAGAGGCTTGCGGCGGCGGAACTCCCAATATAAGAGGCGTTGGCATCGGGAACAAGTCAGGGGGTCCACGAGGGGGGTAGGGTGCGCCCCCCACCCTTGTGGTGGCCTCGGGACTCTTCTGGTCCATCTCCGATGCTCCGTGGGCTTCTTCTAGTCCAAAAATGATCTCCGTAAATTTTCATGTCAATCGGACTCCATTTGATATTCCTTTTATGTGATACTCAAAAACAAGGAAAAACAGAAACTGGCACTGGGCTCTAGGTTAATAGGTTAGTCCCAAAAATCTGATAAAATAGCATATAAATGCATATAAAACATCCTACATGGATAATATAATATCATGGAACAGTCAAAAATTTAGATACGTTGGAGACGTATCAAACTCCAGGGCATTCAAAAGTGGCACGTGGACGTGTCGCAAGATACAGTCGTCCTGCGGCATGCACGCGATGTGGCACAAGACCGGCAATACCTTGCGGGTGATAGTCAACGGTTGGCAGACAAGCAGCAAAAAGGTTATGGTGCTGCACACCAGCAAGAACTTCGACCAGCAGAGGACCAACTGGGTTGTGCACCTGTACCACCTCGGGGACCTGGAGCAAGGGAAGGAGCGGGAGCTGGTCCTCTACAAGATTTTTTGCCAGATGAACACTAGGGCTATCACCCCCAATATGTGATCCTATCCGAGAGGAACTCGAAGGTCCCACCAAGGATAGAACCGCATATTGAAATGCTTTTGCAAGGTGGATATCATTACATCATACCATTACCTAATGGATGGGGATACATACAAAGGGCATAGAAATGCCACAAGATTACATCAAACATCATACATGAGAACAAATTCCGACTGCGGATGCAACACAAACAGAAAGTCAAACAACATCCACCCTGCTAGCCTAGGCTTCCAACTAGGAACCTATCCCAAGATCGACAAAGAAGAAGAACTCCAAAACAAGTAAACATCGCTCTCACATCATGGTCATCGCATTACATGCACCTGCAACTATGGTTTGCAGTAATCTGTGAGCCACGAGGACTCAGCAATCCCATTACCATGGGTATCAAGACTAGCAAAGCATAATGGTTATGGAATGGATAAGTGGTGAGGTTGCAGCAAGCGACTAGGCATAGTATGGTGGCCAACATACGAGTGCAAGAATAAGAGGAGAAGCTACGTAAACCGTCGCAAACTAGTAATGATCAAGAAGTGATCATGAACTACTTATGTTCAAACATAACCCCACCGTGTTCTCTTCTCGACTCACTTGAAAAGAGACAGTCACGGTTACGCACACGGTTGGTTTATTTTATTTTGGGTCCGATGACAAGTTCTCTACAACCGGATATTAAAAATATCCATCTGCCACATAACCACGGGCACGGCTCTCGGAAGTTTAAACCCTGCAGGGGTGTCCCAACTTAGACCATGACAAGCTCATGATCCGCAGAGACAATCCTCCATCTCGGGACCCTCCGATCAGACTCGGAATCCCGGTGCACCAGACATTTCAAAAATCGTAAAACAAGTCCAGCAAGACCTCCCACCGTGCCGACACCCTGATAGTAGCCGCGCGTAGCTAGTCTCAGGCCACGACCGGATGAGCAGTCCGTACAACTAAGACCAGTCCTCGGGTTTCCCCGTGGCGGCGCTGCAAGGGGCTCTAGTTTGGGACCAACACCTTCAGCACTCGCCCCCCTATATTACATGGAATTAAGAATCCCCGGGTTCATGACGCTTATGCAAATTAATTATTTAGTTCAATATTATTATGTTGGCAAATGTTAAAACCAATGTTGGGCCTTGCTGGAAGAATATTATTCAAAGCAAATTGTCAAGAGGGGCGCATAAACCCTCACCATGTTAGGGACGCAAAATCAAGGAACATAACACCGGTATGACGGAAACTAGGGTGGAAAGAGTGGAACAATACACTAGGCAAAAGGCCGAGCCTTCCACCCTTTACCAAGTATATAGATGCATTAATTAAATAAGAGATATTGTGATATCCCAAGAAATCCATATTCCAACATGGAACAACCTGCACCTGCAACTAGCAACGCTATAAGAGGTGATGAGCAAGAGGTAACATAGCCAAACAACGGTTTGCTAGGAAGGGCGAAAAGGTTAGAAGCTAACATGGCAATTTTGGAGGCTTGATAAACAAGTGGTAGGTAGCGCGACATAGCGATAGCATCAGGACAACTAGCAAAGCAAAGATAGTAGTGGTATCCAGGGTAACGGTCATCTTGCCTGAAATCCCGATGGGAAGAAGTCCGAGTCCATGAAGAAGACAAACCCACGTAGTCGAACGAATCCTCACAATCGCAACGAAATCGGGACTATCGAGTAGAAGCACAACCGGAAAGAAGCAAACAACATGGTAAACAAACAACACATAAACATGACATGATGCTCAACCAAGTATGATGCATGACAAGGTTAAATGTTGTTACTCATGACAAGAGATGGTGCATAATAAATCTTCCTATCTAGGTAATTTAAATGGGGCCGGAAACAACAAACAATAATTCTGGAAAATCCCCATATGCATATTTCGAATTTGGTACTGTTCTTCCCTAAACCATATTTTAAAGTTGTTAAACAGGAAAATAAGGTGGACCATGTTAATCTATGCATTTTCTACCCCCTTTACATATAGAGTTTATTTAATTCGGAGCTATGATTAATTAGTTATGGAATAAAACATTTTAATATGCTATTTATGCAAAGTAAATGCGGACAGCAATTTAAACATTTTAAACATGGATTAAAGCAGCATATTATGAAACTAGAAGAAATTCTAAGCATTTTACATATATGACATGTTTTATTATGATGCATTAATATTTATATATGAGCAATGAATTTTTAATGGCATTTATGAAAATATACATGCACTTGATATATGCCAATATCACAGAATAAAAGAAACATCCGCGGGTCGAATTGCAGCAACCTGCAGCGCCCAGGAGCACATCGCCCGAGTGAGCACTAAGTGTGTGTGTGTGTGTGTGTGAGTGTGTGTGTGTGTGCGTGTGCATGACAGAGCAAAAATTCGGGCTCCTGGGACAACTAGTAAGGAAGGGCGAAAAGGTTAGAAGCTAACATGGCAATTTGGGAGGCTTGATAAAGAAGTGGTACGTAGCGCGACATAGGATACCATAGAGACAACTAGCAGAGCAAAGATAGTAGTGGTATCAAGGGTAATGGTCATCTTGCATGAAATCCCGCTAGGAAGAAGACCGAGTCCATGAATAAGACGAACCCACGTAGTCGAACGAATCCTCACAATCGCAATGAAACCGGGACTATCGAGAAGAAGCACAACCAGAAAGAAGTAAACAACATGGTAAACACATAACACATAAACATGACATGATGCTGAACCAAGTATGTCGCATGACAAGGGTAAATGTTGTTACTCATGGCAAGAGATGATGCATAATAAATCTACCTATCTAGGCAATTTAAATGGGGCCGGAAACAACAAACAACAATTCCGGAAAGTCCCCATATGCATATTTCGAATTTGGTACTATTCTGCCCTAAACCATATTTAAAGTTGTTAAACATGAAAATAAGGTGCACCATGTTAATCTATGCATTTTTCTACCCCATTTACATATAAAGTTTATTTAATTCGGAGCTACGATTAATTAGTTATGGAATAAAACATTTTAATATGCTATTTATGCAAAGTAGTGGTATCTAGGGTAATGGTCATTTTGCATGAAATCCCGCTAGGAAGAAGACCGAGTCCATGAAGAAGACGAACCAACGTAGTCGAACGAATCCTCACAATCGCAATGAAACCGGGACTATCGAGAAGAAGCACAACCGGAAAGAAGTCAACAACATGGTAAACACATAACACATAAACATGACATGATGCTGAACCAAGTATGTTGCATGACAAGGGTAAATGTTGTTACACATGGCAAGAGATGATGCATAATAAATCTACCTATCTAGGCAATTTAAATGGGGCCGGAAACAACAAATAACAATTCCGGAAAGTCCCCATATGCATATTTCGAATTTGGTACTGTTCTACCCTAAACCATATTTAAAGTTGTTAAACATGAAAATAAGGTGGACCATGTTAATCTATGCATTTTTCTACCCCATTTACATATAAATTTTTTAATTCGGAGCTACGATTAATTAGTTATGGAATAAAACATTTTAATATGCTATTTATGCAAAGTAAATGCAGACAACAATTTAAACATTTTAAACATGGATGAAAGCAGCATATTATGAAACTAGAAGAAATTCTAAGCATTTTACATATATGACATGTTTTATTATGATGCATGAATATTTAGATATGAGCAATGCATTTTTAATGGCATTTCTGAAAATGTACATGCACTGGATATATGCCAGTATCACAAAATGAAAAAAAACATTTGCGGGCGGAATTGCAGCAACCTGCAGCGGCCGAGGACGACTTCGCCCGAGTGAGCGCTGAGTGTGGGTGTGCGTGCAATAGTAAAGAAAAAAAAGAGCAAAAATTGGGGTGCCTGGGACTCAAACCCCAAACCCCTCCGATGTATAGTGGTTGCGCTAGCCATTGGGCTAGCAATGTGTTTATGTCGTAAAGGGAGATCGGAAGAAGATAAACCATATGCCATCGCAACCAAGACCAAAACTGAAGCGTGCGCTCGGGGACTCGCCGGCGACGGGAGCCAACAACAACCCCTGTTGTGGGTGCGGAAAAAGTTCAGGGTGCAGCGCACAGGTGTGGAGAATGCTCAGGACGTGTGTGGCATGGTATCGAAGCTTCCAAGCTATTGGCCAAGGGGCTTTCGGCTCAGTGCTGGGCCGCTGCAAGGCGACGGGCGAGGCTCCGGTTGTGCGCAAGAGCTGCTGGTGTGCGTGGTTTGTGCGGAGCAACACACGAGGGTGTGGGAGCTGCAAATTGGACTCGGCCGAAGCCTGAAGATGCATACATCTCAAACGAATTTGAAATCTGAACCGAAGCGAAGCAACTACAGAGAAACATGGCTGGTCTTGCAGGTCAAGGCGATCGGCGACGGCCACGGCGGGGCGTGCAGGGGTGTCCCAACTTAGCCCATGACTAGCTCACTATCCGCAGGGACAATCCTCTATCTCAGGACCCTCCGATCATACTCGGAATCCCTGTGCACAAGACATTTCAACAATGGGAAAACAAGTCCAGCAAGACCTCCCGTCGTGCCGACACCCTGATAGTAGCCACGCGTATCTCATCTCAGGCCACGACCGGATGAGCAGTTCGTACAACTAAGACCAGTCCTCGAGTTTCCCCATGGCAGCACTGCAAGGGGCTCTAGTTTGGGACCAACACCATCAGCACTGGCCCCCTGTATTATGTGGAATTAAGAATCCTCGGGTTCATGATGCCTATGCAAATTAATTATTTAGTTCAATATTATTATGTTGGCAAATGTTAAAACCAATATTGGGCCTTGCCGGAAGAATTTTATTCAAAGCAGACTGTCAAGAGGGGCGCATAAACCCTCACCGTGTTAGGGACACAAAATCAAGGAACATAACACCGATATGACGGAAACTAGAGTGGAAAGAGTGGAACAAAACACTAGGCAAAAGGCCGAGCCTTCCACCCTTTACCAAGTATATAGATGCATTAATTAAATAAGAGATATAGTGATATCCCAAGAAATCTATGTTCCAACATGGAACAACCTGCAACTGCACCTGCAACTAGCAACGCTATAAGAGGGGCGGAGCAAGCGGTAACATAGCCAAACAACGGTTTGCTAGGAAGGGCGAAAAGGTTAGAAGCTAACATGGCAATTTGGGAGGCTTGATAAACAAGTGGAAAGTAGCGCGACATAGCGATAGCATCAGGACAACTAGCAAAGCAAAGATAGTAGTGGTATCTAGGGTAACTATCATCTTGCCTGAAATCCCACTAGGAAGAAGTCCGAGTCCATGAAGAAGATGAACCCACGTAGTCAAATGAATCCTCACAATCGCAACAAAACTGGGACTATCGAGTAGAAGCAGAACCGGAAACAAGCAAACAACATGGTAAACACACAACACATAAACATGACATGATGCTCAACCAAGTATGATGCATGACAATGTTAAATGTTGTTACTCATGGCAAGAGATGATGCATAATAAATCTACCTATCTAGGCAATTTAAATGGGGCCGGAAACAACAAACAACAATTCCGAAAAATCTCCATATGCATATTTCGAATTTGGTACTGTTCTGTCCTAAATTATAATTTAAAGTTGTTAAACAGGAAAATAAGGTGGACCATGTTAATCTATGCATTTTTCTACCCCATTTACATATAAAGTTTATTTAATTCTGAGCTACGATTAATTGGTTATGGAATAAAACATTTTAATATGCTATTTATGCAAAGTAAATGCAGACAACAATTTAAATATTTTAAACATGCATGAAAGTGGCATATTATGAAACTAGAAGAAATTCTAAGCATTTTACATATATGACATGTTTTATTATGATGCATGAATATTCAGATAGGAGCAATGCATTTTCAATGGCATTTCTGAAAATGTACATGCACTGGATATATGCCAATATCACAGAATGAAAAATACATTTGCCGGCGGAAATGCAGCAACCTGCAGGGCTGAGGAGGACTTCGCCCGAGTGAGCGCTGAGTGTGGGTGTGCGTGCAATAGTAAAGGAAAAATAGAGCAAAAATTGGGGCGCCTGGGACACGAACCCCAAACCCCTTGGAGGGATAGTGGTTGCGCTAGCCTTTGGGCTAGCTATATGTTTATGTCGTAAAGGGAGATCGGAAGAAGATAAACCATATGCGCCTCGCAACCAGGACCAAAACTGAAGCGTGCGCACGGGGACTCGCTGGCGACGGGATCCAGCAGTAACCCCTATTGTGGGTGCGGAAAAGGTTCAGGGTGCAGCGCACAGGTCTGGAGAATGCTCAAGACGTGTGTGGCATGGTATCGAAGCTCCCGAGCTATCGGCCAAGGGGGTTTCGGCTCGGTGCTGGGTCGCTGCAAGGCGACGGGCGAGGCTCTGGTTGTGCGTAAGAGCTGCTGGTGTGCGTGGTTTGTGCGGAGCAACACGCGAGGGTGTTGGATCTGCAAATTGGACTCGGCCGAAGCCTGAAGATGAATACATCTCGAACGGATTTGAAATATGAATCGAAGCGAAGCAACTATAGAGAAACAGGGCTAGTCTTGTAGGTCGAGGCACTCGGCCACGGCCACGGCGGGGCGTGCAGGGGTGTCCCAACATAGCCCATGACAAGCTCACCATCCGCAGAGACAATCCTCCATCTCGGGACCCTCCGATCATACTCGGAATCCCGGTGCACAAGACATTTCAACAATGGGAAAACAAGTCCAGCAAGACCTCCCGTCGTGCCGACACCCTGATAGTAGCCACACGTATCTCATCTCAGGCCACGACCGGATGAGCAGTTCGTACAACTAAGACCAGTCCTCGAGTTTCCCTGTGGCGGCACTACAAGGGGCTCTAGTTTGGGACCAGCACCATCAGCACTAGCCCCTTGTATTATGTGGAATTAAGAATCCTCGGGTTCATGACACCTATGCAAATTAATTATTTAGTTCAATATTAATATGTTGGCATATGTTAAAACTAATATTGGGCCTTGCCGGAAGAATTTTATTAAAAGCGGACTGTCAAGAGGGGCGCATAAACCCTCACCGTGTTAGGGACACAAAATTAAGGAACATAACACCGGTATGACGGAAACTAGGGTGGAAAGAGTGGAACAAAACACTAGGCAAAAGGCCGAGCCTTACACCCTTTACCAAGTATATAGATGCATTAATTAAATAAGAGATATTGTGATATCCCAAGAAATCCATGTTCCAACATGGAACAACCTGCAACTGCGCCTGCAACTAGCAACGCTATAAGAGGGGCTGAGCAAGCGGTAACATAGCCAAACAACGGTTTGCTAGGAAGGGCGAAGAGGTTAGAAGCTAACATGGCAATTTGGGAGGCTTGATAAACAAGTGGTAGGTAGCGCGACATAGCGATAGCATCAGGACAACTAGAAAAGCAAAGATAGTAGTGGTATCTAGGGTTACGATCATCTTGCCTGAAATCCCGCTAGGAAGAAGTCCGAGTCCATGAAGAAGATGAACCGACGTAGTCAAACGAATCCTCACAATCGCTATGAAACCGGGACTATCGAGTAGAAGCACAACCAGAAAGAAGCAAACAACATGGTAAACACACAACACATAAACATGACATGACGCTCAACCAAGTATGATGCAGGACAAGGTTAAATGTTGTTACTCATGGCAAGAGATGGAATAAAACATTTTAATATGCTATTTATGCAAAGTAAATGCAGACAACAATTTAAACATTTTAAACATGGATGAAAGTAGCATATTATGAAACTAGAAGAAATTCTAAGCACTTTACATATATGACATGTTTTATTATGATGCATGAATATTTGGATATGAGCAATGCATTTTAATGTCATTTATGAAAATATACATGCACTTGATATATGCCAATATCACAGAATAAAAAAAACATCTGCGGGACGAATTGCAGCAACCTGCAGCGCCCAGGAGGACATCGCCTGAGTGAGCATTGAGTGTGTGTGTGTGCGCGCGCACGCGCGTGCGTCCGTGCAATAGTAAAGGAAAAAACAGAGCAAAAATTCGGGCGCCTGGGACAACTAGCAAGGAAGGGCGAAAAGGTTAGAAGCTAACATGACAATTTGGGAGGTTGATAAAGAAGTGGTACGTAGCGCGACATAGCGATAGCATGGAGACAACTAGCAAAGCAAAGATAGGAGTGGTATCTAGGGTAATGGTCATCTTGCATGAAATCCCGCTAGGAAGAAGACCGAGTCCATGAAGAAGACGAACCGACGTAGTCGAACGAATCCTCACAATCGCAATGAAATCGGGACTATCAAGAAGAAGCACAACCAGAAATAAGAAAACAACATGGTAAACACATAACTCATAAACATGACATGATGCTGAACCAAGTATGTTGCATGACAAGGTTAAATGTTGTTACTCATGGCAAGAGATGATGCATAATAAATCTACCTATCTAGGCAATTTAAGTCGGGCCGGAAACAACAAACAACAATTCCGAAAAATCCCCATATGCATATTTCGAATTTGGTACTGTTCTGCCCTAAACAATATTTTAAAGTTGTTAAACAAGAAAATAAGGTGGACCATGTTAATATATGCATTTTTCTACCCCATTTACATATAAAGTTTATTTAATTCGGAGCTATGATTAATTAGTAATGGAATAAAATATTTTAATATGCTATTTATGTAAAGTAAATGCAGACAACAATTTAAACATTTTAAACATGGATGAAAGCAGCATATTATGAAACTAGAAGAAATTCTCTGCATTTTACATATATGACATGTTTTATTATGATGCATGAATATTTAGATATGAGCAATTCATTTTAATGGCATTTCTGAAAATGTACATGCGCTGGATATATGCCAATATCACAGAATGAAAAAAAAAACATCTGCAGGCGGAATTGCAGCAACCTGGCGGCCGAGGAGGATTTCGACCGAGTGAGCGCTGAGTGTGGGTGTGCGTGCAACAGTAAAGGAAAAACAGAGCAAAAATTGGGGCGCCTGGGACTCAAACCCCAAACCCCTCGGACGGATAGTGGTTGCGCTAGCCACTGGGCTAGCTATGTGTTTGTGTCGTAAAGGGAGATCAGAACAAGATAAACCATATGCGCATCGCAACCAGGACCAAAACTGAAGCGTGCGCACGGGGACTCGCCGGCGACGGGAGCCAGTAGCAGCCCCTATTGTGGGTGTGGAAAAGGTTCAGGTGCAGCGCACAGGTGTGGAGAATGCTCAGGACGTGTGTGGCATGGTATCGATATCGGCCATGGGGGTTTCGACTCGGTGCTGGGCCGCTGCAAGGCGACGGGTGAGGCTCTGGTTGTGCGCAAGAGCTGCTGGTGTGCATGGTTTGTGCGGAACAACACGCGAGGGTGTTGGAGCTGCAAATTGGACTCGGCCGAAGCCTGAAGATGCATACTTCTCAAACGGATTTGAACTCTGAACCGAAGCGAAGCAATTACAGAGAAACATGGCCGGTCTTGCAGGTCGAGGCGCTCGGCCACGGCCACGGTGCGACGTGCATGCATGAAGCGGGGCGCGGAGGAAAAAGACCGGAGCTTGAGCATCGAGCTGGAGTTCGTCTCAGCTGCGGCGGACAATGATGCATGGGCGAGCATGGCACGGTGAACGAGCGGCAAGCAGGCAGGGTGCATGCACGGGTGCAGATGCATGCGGGGGTTACGGGCGCTTGTACGTGGGCGAGCTTGAGCGTGCAAGCAGGGGTACAACAGAGGTTGCGATGACCTTCAGCGATCATGGCCATAGATATGTGCAGAACGCCGGCTTCATGGACAGAATCAACAAGGGGACAAAGACCGGGAGGAGCAGGAGCTCACCACGGGTTTCACCGACGTTGTGGTTCAACCAGAACACAGTGTAGACGGTGGGGAAGCGCGCTCAACAGCGGTGATGGACTTGGCGGGGCTGCCAGTCCATGAATCAGAGGAAGCAGGGGAACATGACGTTGAGGAGGAAGCACCAGAGTCCTTGAGGAAGCGAGCGTAGACGATGAAGACTGAGGCAAGGGTCGCAACACTCCCCGCGGAAGTAGACGCGGCGAAGGGAAGGATGATCGCGCCGGAGAAGAGCTCGGGCTCTCTCCAGCCATGGCATCGGTGAAGCGTGGGCGACCTACCTGGAGCGGCAGCGGCACGGAGGAAGGAATGAATGGGAAGAGGAAACCCTAGGGCGTCACGGGGCTGCTTTACAGGGGAAGCATGGGCATCGGGGTGGCCATGGTGGCCTTGTGCGTGCTGCCTTCTCTTTTTACTGTGAGAAGGAGAGGAACTAGGAGGAGGAAGAAAAGGTGAGGGGAGAGAGGTTGAAAGGTGGGCCCAGGGTGAAAACGTGCTACGTGGAGGTGGAATTACTAGAGGCGAGGTAGTTGGTGGGCTGGGTTGTGGCTCGGCTGGGCCGCACTGCTGCTGGGCTACTAGGCTGCTGTTACTGCTGTTCTCCTTCTTCCTCAAACATAAATAAGGAGCAAAATGCACAAGGGGATTGGAGAGGGGTGTGAGAGATATGAAAGTATCCCCATGACCCTATATTTATGCATGTTGTAAAAATGGTTTGGACATTTTTAGAGGAGGAAAAAAATATTCAAGTTTGAATTAGATTCAAACTTGAGGCATTTTTTACCCCAACCAAACCAAGTCCAATTGAGATGAAATTTGACAGGGAGGGTGCAGGCATGGACTAATATTTGTAGGGAAAAGATGAACATTAATGGAGAAGGGAAAATGTGGCACTTGCAAAAAGAAAGTAAGTAGAAGGAAAAGGAGAAGGTGATGATGCATGGGACAAATGCATAGGCAAGCAAGCACGGAAAGATGAATACCACAAGGCATATGATGAGCATGAAGAATGCATAATGACAAGAGGCACAAATGCAATATGACAATGATGGGCAAGGCAATGCAATATAACCAAATGATGAACATGATGCAAGAAGCAAAATATGACAATGGCACTCTTCAATCCTGGCAACAAATAGTTGAAACACACAACGACAACGAGAAAGAAGGAAGGCATCTGGAGCATCGGTCTTGGGGCATTACAAGGGCCAGGACTAAAAATATTATAAGTTAGTCTGGTATTGGTACTTGGACTACCTGGTCGTCTGCAAGTTGGTATTATTGTTAAGTATCTTTCAGTATGAACTTGGCATTTGCTTCCAACCATCATGTTGAGGGTCGACGTGGGTATAAAGCCAAATCATTTGTTTCGAAACAGATTTTCAGGCGCCTGATTTTTACTTAATGGGTAGCATAAGCACCTGTCGTTCGAATTCACAATTCTCCAAATTTTTTACATCTTCGAAGTACGCAGGGGATCTATCCGGTTTCACAAGCTGATGGATTTGGGCCTTCCATAATAGTGAAGTGTCGTGACCTCGATCGTGAAGCGCCTCCCATGGACTAAAAAGTCCTAGTCCATTATTATTAGTTGAAATATGTAAAATGTTCCATAATGAAAAGAAATATGTAAAATGCAATGAATTTTGTCTACTTTCACTAAAAACCATCCGATTTGCATGAAATTCGTCCGTGGAACCACAAGACGGCTGTCCATACAGAGCCTAACCGTACGGAACTAGCAGGTCCATGGCCGTATGCAAGCAAGTGCATGCACTTATTATCATGATTGAAAAATATTGCTGACGTCTGAGAAGGTGAAATCCATGAAGTTTTCTACGTAGTCAATAAAGGAGAGAATTTTGCAAGTACAAACTGATAACTAGGATCCAGCAGGTATATTATTTTTTCCGGTCGAGCAAGTTTCAACTGGGCTGTAGACTACCCAGGCTTGGTTTTGTTTTTAATAGGCCCAGCCCATGACGACAATGGGGCACAAAGATCCAGCAGGTATCAACTGGCCTCTGGCCCGCCAGCCTTAGTTATATTTTGTCTTAGAACATCCGTAAGCAGTTTTTTACTGAATCAAACACACATCCCAGTTCTATTTTCCTCTTGAAACTCCATGTCCTACTTTCGTTTTCTAATCTCTACCTATATTTTTACTAGTTCATATATACGTATTATTATATTGAAAATACATAAAGTTCCCTTTTCATCTTTATATCCTTTTTTTGTTATTGTTTTCCCTCCCAGCGCTGTTTTTTTACCACTGGTTTTCCCTAAAACCAACTCAATTGTCCCACCTCTTATTAGCTTACAAAAACAAAACGATATTTTATTTGGTAAATCAATAAGTTCTTAAAAAATAAATGTTTATCATTTCTGGATTAAAAATGTTCGGACCCACCGAAATATGCAAAATAAGGTTGAACTTTTTGACCGTGGTCCTGGGCAGAAAATGGGATGTAATAAATTCCTTAAGAATTAACAAATGGGCTGCAAATCATTAAAAAAATAGCAAATGGGATCTATGTTGTCTGCCACAGATTTGGAGGCTGACTTGTGGGCCTACTAAGTTCATGCGTACACAAGGTTTCTCAAAAAGGAAACTTAGTCAACAATCGACTCTACCAGAGTCAGACCGTTAGATGTCAATCTAACGGCAATCGTGCTTCTTCAGTCTCTGATCTTCCTGCTCCTGTCGCCCAAACTAGCGCCGGTGGAACCGCCTGCTCCCGCCTCCCTGGCCTGGCTATCCCTCTACTAACCCACACCTCCTGTTATTCTCCGGGGATGGCAGCCTCACACTACGGCCGAACAGGTAAACCCTTGTACCCACTCCGTGCGGGGAACAACTGTCGAGTCTTGCTCGGCTCCGGGTCGTTCCCTTACTTGGCCTCGCCGTCTTTCACCGCCTTGGTGCTCTCAGCACGGCATGGTCAACAAACGACATCCATCAGAAGAGGACTGTAGGTGGAGAGCCTGCCAGCTGGCTTCACGGCCGCACGCAAGGAAGTGCCTCCTTTTTTGCGAGTAGGAAGTGCCTCCTTATTACGCGTAAAATAATGATTCCTCCTCCTGACAGCTGGGACCGACCAGAAAGGCCTCTATATTTCACGAAAAAACATCCCCCCACTGCAAGATCGGATCCACCAGCTATTACGCACACAAAAATGAATACCCCGCTGCTAGGTCGGTCCCACCATATTTAGAGGTTGACTTGTGGGCCTACTAAGTTGACGCAGACGCCTGGCTTTGTCAACTTAGTCAATGTAAACGATTCTAGCTGTGGTGACCGTACAATGTCCATCAAACTATCGTCGTGCTTCTTCAACCTCTGGCCTTCTTGCTCCAGCCGCACAAACCAGCGCCGGCCGTTCCGCCTGCTCCTTCCTCCCATGGCCGGCTGTGTTGACACACATGCCTCACCACCCCACCCTACTCCCACAATTGGCCAGGCCTTCCCTCTAATCACCCACACCCCTTGTTATTCTTCGGTAACGGCTACCTCAAACTGTTGGTGAACCTAGTAATTTCAAAACAATTCCTACGCACATGCAAGATCAAGGTGATGCATAGCAACAAGAGGGGAGAGTATCGTCTACGTACCCTCGTAGACCGTAAGCGGAAGCGTTATGAGAAGGTGGCTGATGTAGTCGAACGTCTTCACGATCCGACCGATCCAAGTACCAGACGCACGACACCTCCGAGTTCAGCACACGTTCAGCTCGATGATGTCCCACGAACTCTGATCCAGCAGACCTTCATGGGACAGTTTCGTTAGCGCGACAGCGTGATGAAGGTGATGATGTTGCTACCGACGCAAGGCTTCGCCTAAGCACCGCTACGATATGATCGAGGTGGATTATGGTGGAGGGGGGCACCGCACACGGCTAAGGGATCAATGATCAACTTGTCTGTTCATGGGGTGCCCCCCTCCCCCGTATATAAAGGAGTGGAGGAGGGGGAGGGCCGGCCCTCTACTATGGCACGCCCTGGGGAGTCCTACTCCCACCGGGAGTAGGATTCCCCCCTTCCATGTAGTAGGAGTAGGAGAGAAGGAAAGGGAAAAGATAAGAGAAGGAAGGAGGGGGCACCGCCCCTCCTCTTAGTCCAATTCGGACTAGGCCTTGGGGGGGGGGGGTGCTGCCTCCCCTCTCTCTCTTTCCCCTACAGCCCAATAAGGTCCATATACTCCCCAGCGAATTCCTGTAACTCTCCGATACTCCGAAAAATACCCGAATCACTCGGAACCTTTCTGATGTCCGAATATAGTCGTCCAATATATCGATCTTTACGTCTCGAGCATTTAGAGACTCCTCATCATATCCCCGATCTCATCCGGGACTCCGAACTACCTTCGGTGCATCAAAACACGTAAACTCATAATACCGATTGTCACTGAACGTTAAGCGTGTGGACCCTACGGGTTCGAGAACTATGTAGACATGACTGAGACTCATCTCTGGTCAATAACCAATAGCGGAACCTGGATGCTCATATTGGCTCCTACATATTCTATGAAGATCTTTATCCATCAAACCACATAACAACATACGTTGTTCCCTTTGTCATCGGTATGTTACTTGCCCGAGATTCGATCGTCGGTATCTCAATACCTAGTTCAAGCTCGTTACCGACAAGTCTCTTCACTCGTTCTGTAATGCATCATCTCCCAACTAAATCATTAGTCCCATTGCTTGCAAGGCTTATAGTGATGTGCATTACCGAGAGGGCCCAGAGATACCTCTCCGACAATTGGAGTGACAAATCCTAATCACGATCTATGCCAACTCAACAAGTACCATTGGAGACAACTGTAGAGCACCTTTATAATCACCCATTTACGTTCTGATGTTTGGTAGCACACAAAGTGTTCCTCCGGTATTCGGGAGTTGCATAATCTCATAGTCATAGGAACATGTATAAGTCATGAAGAAAGCAATAACAATATACTAAACGATCGAATGCTAAGCTAACGGAATGGGTCAAGTCAATCACATCATTCTCTAATGACGTGATCCCATTAATTAAATGACAACTCCTGCCTATGGTTAGGAAACATAACCATCGTTGATTCAACGAGCTAGTCAAGTAGAGGCATACTAGTGACACTTTGTTTGTCTATGTATTCACACATGTACTAAGTTTCCAGTTAATGCAATTCTAGCATGAATAATAAACATTTATCATGATATAAGGAAATATAAATAACAACTTTATTATTTCCTCTAGGGCATATTTCCTTCAGTCTCCCACTTGCACTAGAGTCAATAATCTAGTTCACATCGTCATGTGATTTAACACCAATAGTTCACACCTTTATGTGATCAGTTCACATCTCCATGTGACTAACACCCAAAAGGTTTACTAGAGTCGATAATCTAGTTCACATAGCTATGTGATTAACATCCAAAGAGTGATCATATTTTGCTTGTGAGAGAAATTTAGTCAATGGGTCTGCCACATTCAGAGTCGTATGTATTTTGCAAATTTTCTATGTCTACAATGCTTTGCATGGAGCTACTCTAGCTAATTGCTCCCACTTTCAATATGTATCTAGATCGAGACTTAGAGTCATCCAGATCAATGTCAAAGCTTGCATCGACGCAACTCTTTACGGCGAACTCTTTGTCACCTCCATAACCGAGAAACATTTCCTTATTTCACTAAGGATATCTTTGACCGCTATCCAGTGATCCACTCCTAGATCACTATTGTACCCTCTTGCCAAACTTATGGTGAGGTACACAATAGGTCTGGTACACAACATAGCATACTTTGCAGAACCTATGACTGAGGCATAGGGAATGACTTTTCATTCTCTTTCTATTTTCTGCCATGGTCGGGTTTTTGGGTCTTTACTCCACTTCACATCTTGCAACACAGGCAAGAACTCCTTATTTGGTTGTTCCATTTTGAACTACTTCAAAATATTGTCAAGGTATGTACTCATTGAAAATATATCAAGCGTCTTGATCTGTCTCTATAGATCTGGATGCTCAATATGTAAGTAGCTTCACCGAGGTCTTTCGTCGAAAAAATCTTATTCAAGTATCCTTTTATGCTATCCGGAAATTCTATATCATTTCCAATCAACAATATGTCATCCACATATAATACTAGAAATGTTACAGAGCTCCCACTCACTTTCTTGTAAATACATGCTTCTCTTAAAGTTTGTATAAAACCATATGCTTTGATCACACTATCAAAACGTTTATTCCAACTCCAAGAGGCTTGCACCAGTCCATAAATGGATCGCTAGAGCTTGCACACTTTGTTAGCACCCTTTGGATCGATAAAACCTTTAGGTTGCACCTTATACAACTCTTCTTCCAGAAATCCATTTAGGAATGCAGTCTTCACATCCATTTGCCAAATTTCATAATCATAAAATGCAGCAATTGCTAACATGATTCGGACGGACTTAAGCATCACTACAGGTGGGAAGGTCTCATCGTAGTCAACTCCTTGAACTTGTCAAAAACCTTTCACAACAAGTCGAGCTTTGTAGATAGTAACGTTACCGTCAGCGTCAGTCTTCTTCTTGAAGATCCATTTATTCTCGATGGCTTGCCGACCATCGGGCAAGTCAACCAAAGTCCACACTTTGTTCTCATACATGGATCCCATCTCAGATTTCATGTCCTCAAGCCATTTTGTGGAATCTGGGCTCATCATCGCTTCCTCATGGTTCGTAGGTTCGTCATGGTCAACTAACATAACCTCCAGAACAGGATTACCGTACCACTCTGGTGCGGATCTTACTCTAGTTGAACTATGAGGTTCGGTAGTAACTTGATCTGAAGTTTCATGATCATCATCATTGTCTTCTTCACTAATTGGTGTAGGTGTCACAGGAACCGGTTTCTGTGATGGACTACTTTCCAATAAGGGAGCAGGTACAGTTACCTCATCAAGTTTTACTTTCCTCCCACTCACTTCTTTTGAGAGAAACTCCTCTAGAAAGGATCCATTCTTAGCAACAAATATCTTGCCTTCGGATCTGTGATAGAAGGTGTACCCAACAGTCTCCTTTGGGTATCCTTTGAAGACACATTTCTCCGATTTGGGTTCGAGCTTATCAGGTTGAAGCTTTTTCACATAAGCATCGCAGCCCCAAACTTTAAGAAACAATATATTTGGTTTCTTGCCAAACCATAGTTCATATGGTGTCGTCTCAATGGATTTAGATGGTGCCCTATTTAATGTGAATGCAGCTGTCTCTAATGCATAATCCCAAAACGATAGTGGCCAATCGGTAAGAGACATCATATATTGCGGTATATCCAATAAAGTACGGTTATGACATTCGGACACACCATTATGATGTGGTGTTCCAGGTGGCACGAATTTATGAAACTATTCCACATTGTTTTAAATGAAGACCAAACTCAAAACTCAAATATTCGCCTCCGCGATCAGATCGTAGAAACTTTATTTTCTTGTCCACTTCACTCTAAAATTCGTTGAACTTTTCAAATGTTTCAGACTTATGTTTCATTAAGTAGATAGACCCATATCTGCTCAAATCATCTGTGAAGGTCAGAAAATAACGATACACGCCACGAGCCTCAACAATCATCAGACCGCATACATCACTATGTATTATTACCAATAAGTCAGTTGCTCGCTCCATTGTTCCGAAGAACAGGGTCTTAGTCATCTTGCCCATGAGACATGGTTCGCAAGCATCAACTGATTCATAATCAAGTGATCCCAAAAGCCCATCAGCATGGATTTTCTTCATGCGCTTTACACCAATATGACCTAAATGGTAGTGCCAAAAATAAGTTGCACTATCATTATTAACTTTGCATCTTTTGGCTTCAATATTATGAATAGGTGTATTACTACGATCGAGATTCAATAAACCATTCACCTTGGGTGTATGACCATTGAAGGTTTTATTCATGTAAACAGAACAACAATTATTCTCTGACTTTAAATGAATAACCATATTGCAATAAACATGATCAAATCATATTCATGCTTAATTCTTAACACAAACACTAAATAACATTTATTTAGGTTCAACACTAATCCCGAAAGTATACGGAGTGTGCGATGATGATCATATCAATTTTGGAACCACTTCCAACACACATCGTCACTTCACCCTTAACTCGTCTCTGTTCATTCTGCAACTCCCGTTTCGAGTTACTAATCTTAGCAACTAAACTAGTATCAAATATTGAGGGGTTGCTATAAACACTAGTAAAGTACACATCAATAACATGTATATCAAATATACCTTTGTTCACTTTGCCATCCTTCTTATCCGCCAAATACTTGGGGCAGTTTTGCTTCTAGTGACCAGTCCCTTTGCAGTAGAAGCACTTAGTCTCAGGCTTAGGTCTAGACTTGGGCTTCTTCACTTGAGCAGCAACTTGCTTGCCATTCTTCTTGAAGTTCCCCTTCTTCCCTTTACCCTTTTCTTGAAACTAGTGGTCTTGTCAACCATCAACACTTGATGCTTTTCTTGATTTCTACCTTTGTCGATTTCCGTATCACGAAGAGCTTGGGAATTGTTTCCGTTATCCCTTGCATATTATAGTTCATCGCAAAGTTCTAGTAACTTGGTGATAGTGACTAGAGAATTCTATCAATCACTATCTTATCTGGAAGATTAACTCCTACTTGATTCAAGTGATTGTAGCACTCGGAGATTCTGAGCACATGCTCACTAGCTGAGCTATTCTCCTCCATTTTGTAGGCAAAGTACTTGTCAAAGGTCTCATACCTTTCGACACGGGCATGAGTCTAAAATACTAATTTCAACTCTTAGAACATCTTATATGCTCCGCGGTGTTCAAAATATTTTTGAAGTCCCGGTTCTAAGCTGTAAAGCATGGTGCACTAAACTATCAAGTAGTCATCATACCGAGCTTTGCCAAATGTTCATAACGTCTGCATATGCTCTTGCAATAGGTCTGTCACCTAGCGGTGCATCAAGGACATAATTCTTCTATGCAGCAATGAGGATAATCCTCAGATCACGGATCCAATCCACATCATTGCTACTAACATCTTTCAATTTATTTTTCTCAAGGATCATATCAAAAATAAACGGGGAAGCTATGTGTGAGCTATTGATCTACAACATAGATATGCAAATACTATCAGGACTAAGTTCATGATAAATTTAAGTTCAATTAATCATATTACTTAAGAACTCCCACTTAGATAGACATCCCTCTAGTCATCTAAATGATCACGTGATCCAAATCAACTAAACCATGTCCGATCATCACGTGAGATGGAGTAGTTCTCAATGGTGAACATCATTATGTTGATCATATCTACTATATGATTCACGCTCGACCTTTCGGTCTCCAGTGTTCCGAGGCCATATCTGCATATGCTAGGCTCGTCAAGTTTAACCTGAGTATTTCTGCGTGTGCAAAACTGGCTTGCACCCATTGTATGTGAATGTAGATATTATCACACCCGATCATCACGTGGTGTCTCGGCACGACGAACTTTGGCAATGGTGCATACTCAGGGAGAACACTTGTACCTTGAAAGATAAACATCACATGCAATCAAAAATACTAAGCAAAATAAGATGTATAAAAGATAAACATCACATGCAATCAAAAATATGTGACATGATATGGCCATGATCATCTTGTGCCTTTGATCTCTCCAAAGTATTGTCATGATCTCCATTCTTACCGGCATGACACCATGATCTCCATCATCTTGATGTTTTATCAACGTGTCGTCACATGGTCGTCTCACCAGCTATTGATTTTGCAACTATTGCTATCCCATAGCAATAAAGTAAAGCAATTACATGGCACTTGCATCTTATGCAATAAAGAGACAACCATAAGGCTCCTGCCAGCTGCCAATAACTTTAACAAAACATGATCATCTCATACAACAATTCATATCTCATCACATCTTGACCATATCACAACACAACATGCCATGCAAAAACAAGTTAGACATCCTCTACTTTGTTGTTGCAAGTTTTACGTGGCTGCTACGGGCTGAGCAAGAACCATTCTTACCTACGCATCAAAATCACAACGATATTTCGTAAAGTTAGTGTTGTTTTAACCTTCAACAAGGACCAGGCGTAGTCACACTCGGTTCAACTAAAGTTGGAGAAACTGACACCCGCCAGCCACCTGTGTGCAAAGCACTTCCGTAGAACTAGTCTCGCGTAAGCGTATGCGTAATGTCGGTCCGGGCCGCTTCATCCAACAATACCACCGAACCAAACTATGACATACTGGTAAGAAGTATGACTTGTATCGCCCAAAACTCACTTGTGTTCTACTCGTGCATATAACACCTACGCATAAACCTGGCTCTGATGCCACTGTTGGGGAACATAGTAATTTCAAAAAAATCCTACGCACACGCAAGATCATGGTGATGCATAACAACGAGAGGGGAGAGTATCGTCTATGTACCCTCGTAGACCGTAAGCGGAAGCGTTATGAGAACGCGGTTGATGTAGTAGAACATCTTCATGATCCGACCGATCCAAGTACCTAACGCACGGCACCTTCAAGTTCAGCACACATTCAGCTCAATGACATCCCATGAACTCCGATCCAGTAGAGCTTCACGGGAGAGTTCCGTCGGCGTGACGGCGTGATGACGGTGATGATGTTGCTACCGACGTAGGGCTTCGCCTAAGCACCGCTACGATATGATCGAGCTGGATTATGGTGGAGGGGGGCACCGCACACGGCTAAGGGATCAATGATCAACTTTTGTGTTGATGGGGTGCCCCACTCCCCCATATATAAAGGAGTGGAGGAGGGGGAGGGCCGGCCCTCTACTATGGCACGCCCTGGGGAGTTCTACTCCCCCTGGGAGTAGGATTCCCCCCTTCCATGTAGTAGGAGTAGGAGAGAAGGAAAGGGAAAAGAGAAGAGAAGGAAGGAGGGGGCGCCGCCGCTCTCCTTAGTCCAATTTAGACTAGGCCTAGGGGGCGCGCAGCCTCCCCTCTCTCTTTCCCCTAAAGCCTAGTAAGGCCCATATACTCCCCGGCGAATTCCCGTAACTCTTCGGTACTCCGAAAAATACCCGAATCACTCGGAAACTTTCCGATGTCTGAATATAGTCGTCCAATATACCGATCTTTACTTCTTGACCATTTCGAGACTCCTCGTCATGTCCCCGATCTCATCCGGGACTCCGTACTACCTTCGGTACATCAAAACACATAAACTCATAATACCGATCGTCACCGAATGTTAAGCGTGCGGACCCTACGGGTTCGAGAACTATTTAGACATGACCAAGACTCATCTCCGGTCAATAACCAATAGCGGAACCTGGATGCTCATATTGGTTCCTACATATTCTACGAAGATCTTTATCAGTCAAACCGCATAACAACATACATTGGTCCTATTGTCATCGGTATGTTACTTGCCCGAGATTCGATCGTCGGTATCTCAATACCTAGTTCAATCTCGTTACCGACAAGTCTCTTTACTCATTCTGTAATGCATCATCTCGCAACTAACTCATTAGTCACATTGCTTGCAATGCTTATAGTGATGTGTATTACCGAGAGGGCCCAGAGATACCTCTTCGACAATCGGAGTGACAAATCCTAATCTCGATCTATGCCAACTCAACAAGTACCACTCGAGACACTTGTAGAGCACCTTTATAATCACCCAGTTACGTTGTGACGTTTGGTAGCACACAAAGTATTCCTCCGGTATTCGGGAGTTGCATAATCTCATAGTCATAGGAACAGGTATAAGTCATGAAGAAAGCAATAGCAATATACTAAACGATCGAATGCTAAGCTAACGGAATGGGTCAAGTCAATCACATCATTCTCTAATGATGTGATCATGTTAATCAAGTGACAACTCATGTCTATGGTTAGGAAACATAACCATCATTAATTCAACGAGCTAGTCAAGTAGAGGCATACTAGTGACACTTTATTTTTCTATGTATTCACACATGTACTAAGTTTTTGGTTAATACAATTCTAGCATGAATAATAAACATTTATCATGATATAAGGAAATATAAATAACAACTTTATTATTGCCTCTAGGGCATATTTCCTTCACAAACCGCATCCGAAATAGTCAATCCTCGTACCCCCTCTACATGGGCATCCACTGTTGCGTATTCCCCGGCTCCTGGTCGTTCCGTTCCTAGGTCGCGCCGTCATCCACCACCTTGGTGCTCTCGGGCGGTATGGTGTCGTCATTGCGGTCAACAAATGACAACCATCAGAAGAGGATTGTAAGAGGAGAGACTGACAGCTGGGTCCATGGATGCATGCAAGGAAGTGCCTCCTTATTGCGCACAAAATAATGATTCCTCCACCTGACAGCTCGGA
The DNA here is from genome assembly GCF_056163025.1 of Triticum urartu. Classification (NCBI taxonomy): domain Eukaryota; kingdom Viridiplantae; phylum Streptophyta; class Magnoliopsida; order Poales; family Poaceae; genus Triticum; species Triticum urartu. The sequence goes on along the minus strand of NC_141879.1, from coordinate 382,247,824 downwards.
CCTATCGGAAGGGCCCCTGTATTTTGCGGAAAAAACATTCCCCCTGATAGCTGGGACCCACCAGCTTTATCTTCGCACAAAAGGAACTGCCTTCTAACCCCCTGATAGTTGGGACCCACCAGGTTGAAGCGAAGGTAGCGTTATCTGTCCGGCCGCGAACGTGTACGTACATATCGGTCGATCTGTCTCTCTGCAGCGACGTACCTTGGCTGAGTAAGGAGCGACACATGTTGAAGTAGAGGCGCTGACGTACCATGTAACGCAGTCCCGTCTATATCGTGTACACGTATGTACGGCCACGCCGCAAGATAGTAAATACGGCTACGTACGTACATATGAGCGGGGTCTCTAACGCATACAGCAACGTCGTCATGTACATCGGCAGCCAACCGGCTGGGTCAGAACGTAGTAAACAGTGTCGCGCGTTTATCGGGAGCCAACCGGCTTGGATGGAATAGCCGAAACGAGGTCTGGCTTACCGTAGAATGGAGGAAACGACCTTCTATTCGACCGCGTATGGTCGACACGGGGTCCTGTTCATCGGGAAGGGCTGGTGTACTGCAAAACAGAGGAAACAGACTTCTGTTCAAGTGCCTACGGTCAAAATGGGGTGCTATTGATTGGCAGGGGTGTGGCGTACCGCAAAACGGAGGAAACAGACATGTGTTGGAGCGCCTATTGCCGAAATGGGGTCCTGTTCATCGAGAGGTGTGTGGCGTACCGCAAAACAGGACTCCACGAGCTACTATTCATCCACCGTCGACTTCCTCCAGCCTCCACCTACTACTGTTCATCCATCGTCGACTTCCTCCTGCCTCCACGGGGTCTAGTTCATCCAGCCTCCACTGGCTACTGTTCAACCAGCCCTCGACGGGGTCATGTTCAACCAGCCCTCCACGGGGTCCCTCCACCGGCTACTGTTCATCCACCCCCACCTCCTTGATCAAGGTCCTATTCATCCAGCGGCAATGGCCTCTACTACCACAGGATCCTGTTCATCCAATCCCCCACTGGGAACTGTTCATCCAACCCCCACTGGGGACCATTCATCAAGAGGCAGCTTTGATCGGCTTCAGTTAGCATCAGTAGCGAACGAATCGCTAGGGTTCAGTTAACAGCCAGGGATCGATCAGGGTTCAGTAACATAGCTAGTGCAATCGCTCGGTTCAGTTAGACCCCAATGCCTCGCACACACACGCGTACGTGTACGAGAGAAACGTGCAAACCTCCATGCATCGCTCGGCCCCAACCACCCACCGTGACCAGGAACTCCCTGAAATTTTCCTTGCCCTCGCTTCCAGCATGGTTTTTTCTGTCATGGACGGCCCAAAGAATGTCATGCAGGTGCATCTCTCGCCCGCCTAGGACGAAAAGCCCATTTTATGTCATGATTTTTTGTCAAAGAAGTAGGAGCCCACCACATCTATGATGATACCGGGTTTTGTTACAATTATCATCATAGAGGTGTCATAAGCATGATAAAAAAATTTGTTCAGCCCAAAATGTCACGGATGTGTCTTTTTTTTGTAGTGGTTCCTTCTGTGGAAGGAGCTGCTAATCACTGGGCCGCCCTGGTTCTTGATGGTCGCCCGTGAAGATACCAACAAACTCATTGCACATGTGAGCCCAAGTCAAGATGGAGTTCTCCCGCAAGTGCATCAGCCATGACCTCACATTCGGCTTGAGTGCCAAAGGGAAGTAGTTGGCGAATACCTTTTCATCTCTTCCTCTGGCAGCTTGAACAGCGATGGTGTAGATGCTCAAGAACTCTGCCGAGTTCAGTCGTCCATCGTAATTTTCTGGTATCTCTGACTTGAACATACGGGTAGATGGCCAACGGACTTTCCGCAACCCACGAGTGAAGGTAGGGCACCCAACCTCGAAAGGCAGGTATCCGCCTTCGCCTGGTGCGGGTTTGTCGACGTCCAGGCCATTGTGTCTGCCAGACTGTTGGTGGGTTTCGCAGCGTCGTTCTATGGTGACGCGCGTGTCTTCCCTCCGCCTGTCTTCCAAGAACTCCCATTGGTCTCGACGGGCTCGAGGCTCGGATGAAGCCATTGCCACCTCGTCGGGTTCTTGGTCATGTGTCTCTGGCTGCAGCCCCTGCACTGGCTATCGTGGAGGGTATTAAACTGTTGGAGTGGCCCCTTCAACACGGCCTGCGGCTCGGGCCGTTGTTGTTGCTTGCGGGTGCCATGGCGGGCCTGCCCACTGTGATCCTCCTGCCTCAGTGAAACCAATCAAACTTTGGATGGTAGCTCTCCACTCATCCATTTAGTTGGCCGCTGGCGGGAATCTCGGCAGTAGCTGGGCTTGCGCCATGGCTTCCGAAGCAGTGCTCGCCATGGACGACGACGCAGATCGCTATGTATCCCAACTTCTGACTGTATCGGTTGTGACGATGTCATGCTCTCTTCACCACGAGCCAGTCGCTAGGGCGGCATGACGACAGGAAGGATGATCTTGGCGGTTGGTGACCTAATTCGGCGCTTCTCCTAGATTATCTTGCCATAGGGAAGCTGCGCGCTCTGTAGCTGCGCTTGCAGCAGGGGAAGCTAGGGGGTTGTGATTCGTGTGAGAGCGGGTGCCATCACCGCGGCTACGTCCTCCAGTCAGGTGGAGAGGTGGAGATTGAATATTCCCTCCACCCGCACCTTGTGGAGCATGGCCGCTAGGGTGCTGCTGATGATGTTCTCCTCTGGTGCCTCCTGCCCCCACTTCAGCCGCAGGGGGAATGGTGACGATGCTGCCTGCGTTGTTCACGTTCCCCGTGGCGTTCGTGTCCCCCGACGCCACCGCAGCTCCCACGGTATCAGTGGCTACATGCGAGGGGGCCTTCGGAGGTGGAAGAGTGAGCTGTTGCGCTGGATTTTTTCTTGGGCGCTTTTGATGATGAAGTTGTCGATGAAGAAGTTCATGATCATGATTGACGCGATGTTTACAACCTCAGGTTCACGCAAACGCTTCACCCTACCTAGTGCGCCAAAGATGTCGTGGCAGAACACAATCACCTATGGGGCCATCGGGCCCTTTGTGGTTCGGCAAGGGGGAAGGGCACATTGCACAAAGAGCGGAGACCATAGGGCAGCACGGCAATGGTGACGCGGGTGGTTTTCACCCAAGTTTGGCCGCTACAAAGCGTAAAACCCTAATCCTGCTTTGGTGGATTGGATGGAGGACCGTGATGAACATGCAGCGCTCAAGACCGACAAGGTCGCCTCGGGGACAGCAGCTATGCATGTAAGAGTGACAAAGGTCCGAATCCTATTCTAGGCCACCATGGCCCTCCTTTTATAGGCTAAGGGGTTACCATAGTGGAAATCCAATAATTATACACTAATTAGATAGCCAACAGTGCTATCCTACCTAACTCTAGTAGTTAGGACAAAGTGCATTAAATGCACTACTAGGTGTCACGCTGAGGATGAAGCCCGGCAAGCCTACCACGCCGCTCAACCACCCTCTCATCTATCTGCGTGACACGCCTTTGGACGGGTGCCGTGCAGGGTGAATTTTCTTCCCAAATTGCTGCCATGTGCCAAATGATAGCCACTTAATCACTTGGGGGCTTGACACCGCACTGATAAGTGACTTCCGTCGCTGTGCGGTGGAGCGGTGGAGTCTAGCGGGGTGGCTTGCCCTTGGAAAACCCTACTCCTGCTTTGGTGGATTGGATGGAGGAACACGATGAACAGGCGACGCTCAAGCCCGGCAAGGTGGCCTCGAGGAGAGAAGCTATACATGCGTACAAGTGTGCAAGGGTCTGAATCCTTTGCCAGTTTGCCTTGGACCTCCTTTTATAGCTCAAGGGGTAACCATAGTGGCAAAACAGTCTTTATCTAGTAATTAGAAAGCTAATAGTGTTATCATACCTAACTCTGGCAGTTAGGACAAAGTGCATTAAATGCCCTGCTAGGTGTCGTGCTGAGGGTGAGGCCCGGCAAGCCTGTTTTGCTACTTAATCATCTTCTGCTTATCTGTTCCACACGCCTCTGGACGCGTGTCACATGAGAGTAATCTGTCTTCCAACGGGCTGCCACGTGCCTAGTGGTAGCTACTTAATCACCTGGAGGCTTGACACCGCATTGATAAGCGATTTGCATTGTTGTGCGGTGGAGCGGTTCAGTGGTGGTGCCTTGGTGTGGTGCTCGCCTTTGGCTGACCCAGCAAGCCTGCCGAGTAAATCTTGGACTTCTCCATGGAGCGGCCTCGACCTTGCCAGGCTCTCCTGCCTGTGATGCTCTGCTATCTTGTTTTGACTTGGTCTTCTTGATCCACTCCTTGATCTCACGAAGAGCGGTTCCTCTGGCTTGGTCTTGTTTTGTATGTTGGTGTTGGACATGTGATGCCAGCACTCCTGTGTATAAGTCCGAGCAACAAACATAACATCTTTGTTGCACTGACAGGAGCCCCCGGGATTGGCCCATACGTGCCGCCTGGCATCGTTGCCCCAACAAATACACGCGTGCACACTTTGGCCAAACCACAATGGGATTCATGTCTCCCTTGATATCTTCCTTGTTCTTCATTAACCTGTGATTGAATCAGTTTCCGGTTTTCCCGTGGGTCATGTTGAACAATGTGGGGAAACCCACCGCTACAAAAAAGTACACTTCTGTGATGATACGTGTTTGTCACAGTAGGTCACTTTTTTGTCATGCATGTACATCCATGACGATTTTATGACAGAATCAAGATAGTCAAACTTGTGCTGTCGTAGAAGTGTTCCATGACAATACCAAAATTATCATCACGAAAGTTGTAACGCCCTCGATGCGGCTATATCTCCCACGTGTCAAAGCACTACTTAGAGGCATAACCGCATTGAAAGCAATGTCACAAGTGAGGTAATCTTCACACAACCCACGTAATACATAAGGGACAGAGATACATAGTTGGCTTACAATCGCCACTTCACACAATACAAGAATAAAGCATTACATCATCCAGATACAATCAAGGACCGACTATGGAACCAAAATAAAAGAAGACTACCCCAAAAGCTACACAGATCCCCGATCGACCCCAACTGGGCTCCACTACTGATCAACTGGAAACGAAAATGACATAACGAATATGATCTTCATTGAGCTCCTCCTTGAGCTCGGTTGCATCATCTGCACGGTTCAACGACCCCTGCAAGCTGGTTTTGGAAATATCTGTGAGTCACGGGGACTCAGCAATCTCACACCCTCGCGATCAAGACTATTTAAGCTTATGGGTAAGGTAAAGGTATGAGGTGGAGCTGCAGCAAGCGACTAGCATATTTGGTGGCTAATATATACGCAAAAGAGAGCGAGAAGAGAAGGAAAAAGCACGGTCGAAAAACTATGATCAAGGAGTGATCCAAGACTACTTACGTCAAGCATAACTCCAACACCGTGTTCACTTCCCGGACTCCGCCGAGAAGAGACCATCATGGTTACACACGCGGTTGATGTATTTTAATTAAGGTCAACTTCACGTTTTCTACAACCAGACATTAACGAATTCCCATCTGCCCATAACCGCGAGCACGACTTTCGAAAGTTCAAATCCCTGCAGGGGTGTCCCAACTTAGCCCATCACAAGCTCTCACGGTCAACAAAGGATATTCCTTCTAGCGGGAAGACCCGATCAGGCTCGGAATCCCGGTTACAAGACATTTCGACAATGGTAAAACAAGACCAGCAACACCGCCCGAATGTGCCGACAAATCCCGATAGGAGCTGCACATATCTCGTTCTCAGAGCACACTCAGATGAGACTAGCTACGAGTAAAACCAACCCTCAAGTTTCCCCGAGGTGGCCCCGCAGGCAGCTTAGTTCGGACCAACACTCAGAGGAGCACTGGCCCGGGGGGGGGAGGTTAAATAAAGATGACCCTTGGGCAGGCCTACCCAAGGGAAAGAAAAGGCTAGGTGGCGAATGGTAAAACCAATGTTGGGCATTGCTGGAGGAGTTCTATTCAAGGCGAACTGTCAAGGGGTTCCCATTAGAACCCAACCGCGTAAGGAACGCAAAATCCGGGAACATAACACCGGTATGACGGAAACTAGGGCGGGAAGAGTGGAACAAAACACCAGGCATAAGGCCAAGCCTTCCACCCTTTACCAAGTATATAGATGCATTAATTAAATAAGAGATATTGTGATATCCCAACAAAATATCCATGTTCCAAACATGGAACAAGCTCCAATCTTCACCTGCAACTAACAACGCTATAAGAGGGGCTGAGCAAAGCGGTAACATAGCCAAACAACGGTTTGCTAGGACAAGGTGGGTTAGAGGCTTGGTTTAACAATATGGGAGGCATAATAAGCAAGTGGTCGGTATCGCAGCATAGGCATAGCAAAAAGAGCGAGCAACTAGCAAGCAAAGATAGAAGTGATTTCGAGGGTATGGTCATTTTGCCTGAAATCCCGCAAGGAAGAAGAACGAGTCCATGAAGAAGACAAACGGTCGTATTTGAACGGATGCTCACAACTCTGGGACGGAACCGAAGCTCACGAGAAAGGCAACCCGGGAAGAAGCAAACAACATAGTAAACAACCACTACAACAACATGGCATGATGCACAACAAGTATGATGCATGTCTGGTTTAATGAAGCATGGCATGGCAAAGTGCACAAGCAATTCTACAAATTAATTGGAGATCAATTTGCAACGAGTTGCATATTGACGAAACACCACATGACTTATTTAGTTCGATGTTGTTTATGTATCCAACAATATTAAATGTTGTTAAACATGGCAAGAGGGTGAAGCAAATGAAAACTACCTATCTAGGCAAGTTTAAATGAGGCCGGAACAACAAGACAACAATTCCGGTGAATCCTCATGTGCATATTTTGGTTATGGTACTGATCTGCCCTAAACCATATTTTAGAGTTATTAAACATGCAAAGTAATGTCACCAAGATAATCTAGGCATTTTTCTACCCCAAATACATATAAAATTTATTACAAACCGAGCTACGGTTATTTAGTTATGAATTAAAGCATTTTAGCATGGCATAGAGCAAAAATTAATCAAACAACATTTTAAACATGTTAAACATGGATGAAAGTTGCATATTATGAAACTATATGAAATTCTAAGCAAGTTTCATATATAATTTATCTAGATCCGATGCACGGTTAATTAGTTATTAGATGCATGAAGTCTAGGGGGTTTTCTGCAAAAACTGCTGACTCTGCAATAAAGCTAAAATTGCAGCAACAGAAAAAAATAGAAACAGGCCACATCCGGCTAGCCCAACCAAGGAAAGGCCAAGGAGCTGCTCACATTGGGCCAAGGGAGATGGGCCTTGGCGCGGTGCAGCAGAGGAGCAGCTGGGCCTTGGCCAGAGGCTGGCCCATGCTGGAGCAGCCGAGGTCAACGCGTGCGTGCACCCGCAGCGAGACGAACCAGGGGCGCGGCCATGGTCGCGGGGCTCGCAGCGGTGCGAGATCTGGCGCGGAGGGCGGCGGAGCACTGCAGGGGAGGTGAGGAACGGGCAGCTCCGGCGATGGGGGTTCCGGATCCGGGCGGAGATGGCCGGCGGCGTCGACCTGCAAAGGGCATAGAGAGAGAGAGACCATGAGAGAGCAGGGAGACGGAGAGGGAGCAACGAAGGGAGAGGAGAGCAGGGAAGGGGCCTGGGGTCACCGGCGGCGGATCCTGGTCGCCGGAGTTCGGCTGCGCGGAGATGGGGTCGCCGACGAGGCAAGGCGAGGCGGTGGTAGCGAGCCGACGCAGGAGACGTTCGGGAACGAGGGCGGTAGCGATGTACGAGCAACGGCAGAGCAATCCGGGCCCATATGGGCGCTGGCGGGATTCCCGTGGGCTCGGCGGGCCTGTAGCTGGAGAGAGGAGGCTGGAGGCAGGGACAACAAGTGGCGGCGCCCGGTTGGCCGATCCGGTGGCTGGGTGGCGGCGCAGCCACTGGGACGCTGCCAAGTGGCGCTGGTGAGGTGGCTGGCACCGGATTTGGAGGGGGAAGGAGGCTGGTGGCACGGAATTTGAGGAGGGAGGCGGCAGGGAGGTAGGGGAAGGGTTAGGCTGCCAAATTTGGAAGGGGTTGTCCATATATAGGCAGGGATGGCTAGAGTTTGGGTTTATGGGGGTTTTAGGAGCGTTTCGGAGCCTTCGATCGCGATCTGACGGTCCGGAACGGAGGGGGGTTTAGGTGGGCTGCAGGTGGGTTGTGAAAAGAGGTTGGGCTGAGATGAGAGGAGAGGAGTGCAGCCCGACAACTGTTTCCGGAGACCAAAAACGTCCGACGTTTTGACCGACTATAATGTCGTTATAGTTATCCGTTGGGGCATCAATCGAACTCCGAAAGTTATGAAACTTGGCAGGCGGCCTACCTACAACATAACAACACAGCATGCCAACTTTCAACCCATTCCGAGAACATTTTCTGGCCACTTATAAAATAATATTTCGGACATACCGCGGTCGTGTGCAAGTGTGTCTCGGCTCAGAACGGACAACGGACGAAACGAGGAGACCGGGACGGATGCAAGTTTTGAAAACATGATGATGTAATATGCACATGATGACATGACAAGATGCAACACGCAAGCGAATGACATGGCAATGATAGCGAATAACTGGAAGACACCTGGCGCATCGGTCTCGGGGTGTTACAGAAGTGTCCACTTCCATGATGATAAATGGTGCGTCATGGAAGTGCTTTCGTCAAGGGTAACCGACATGTGGCATCCACCATAACAGGTCGCCGTTAAGCTATCTGGTTCCGGTTTGGATCCGATAACCTGTTAACAGCCCGGACCATGGGGATTTTCCACATGTAAAATCATCATTGGTTGGAGGAAACACGTGTCGGCTCACCGTTGGGATAGATGTCATCCACTCATTGGACCGAAGGTGCCTATGATACGTCGACATGTTGCAAGGCCCAACAGAGGCCAATTCCTGTGAAAAGGCCGGCCCGTTTGACTTGGTCAAAAGGTAGTGAGCCGGCCCACGGAAAGCCTGTTAACGACATGTTTGCATATAGCCCATTTACAGCCCGCTAACCTAGGGCCCGTTACGGCCTATCCGAATTAGGCCCAGTATCGTCATCTGGGTCATCCAATACGATTCCAGCCCATTGTAACTTCCGGCCCCTGTATGGCCCATGACGTCTTTCGGCCCATATGACGCCCTTTGTAACTCTTGGCCCATTAACGACCCATGGTCAAACTGGCCCGTAATGAATAGTGTATCGGTTTATACCCATTAATGGCCCATTATTCCAATGGGCCATTTCTAGCCCATGTTATCTTTCGGCCTTCTCAGGACCCATTTATTCTTGGGCTCATTTCCAACATTCGGTTACTTACAGCCCGTTACTAGCCTTTTCTGCTTGTGGGCCAAATTCAGCTCGTGGTTACAGTTGGCCCGTTTGTGGCCCATTAATCCGTTGGTCCGTTTTCATAGCGTCATCAAATACCGCTGATTAACAACGACCTGTTATGGTCGGCCCATGAACAGACGATTCCAACTCTAGCTCGTTTTACGGCCCATAATGTGGTCCGTTATTGGCCCATGTTTAGCCAATAGATCATACGGCCCATAGAAGGACCATTGATGCTACGGCTCGTAGAAGGCCCATTAATGTTATTCCCCATAGAAGCCCATTGTTTCTACGGCCCGTAGGAGGCCCAGGGTCACTACAGTAAATATGTAGCCCATGGTTATTGTGGCCTAGTTTTAAAAACATAGGTTATTGCGGCCACTAGCAAACCATGGAAAAAGAACTGCACTGACTACAAGCAAACAAATAAACAAGACAACAAGCAAATAAATAAGCAAGCAACTTACGCTAAGCTATCACAACTATTACACATATTACATCCATTGAGCATCAAAGTTTGCCACCAGTGCAAATATAGGGAACAAAGCAGCATATCACACACACTGGTTGTCAAAGTTGGCGACCAGTGCAAATAAACGCCGCAGCAAAACAAGTCCAGAACTGAAACCAGTTCAGAAGAGCTCAAGAAACAATATCCTGGGTACCCATAATGCTGGCAAGATGCTTAGCAAGCTTATTACCTTTCTCTTGTTTAGCGCTTAAGTCCTTCAGCGCTTGCTATTGCACCAGAAAGTATGCATCTGAATTCTGCAGGGACTTCCTTAGTCCTTCGGCTTCCTGTTGCAGAACATCTGATCGATGTATTTCAACTTGAAGTTGAGACTCAAGTAGCCGAACTGATTCAGGCAGCGTGTTCGAAGAGCTGGTGCCAACAGTAGTGGCCAGTAACTCGAACACTGCATCAAGACAGGACTTTGGGGTTGTCTCAGTGTCTTCAATATAGTTTTTATCAGCTTTCTTGGAGATTAACGGGGGTGTCTCACTATCTTGAACCTTATATGTATTACTTCCTTTACCATTGCATAATGGGGTACTCTTCTCCAATATTTTATCCGCATTCTAAAAGAGAAACAAAAAGACACATCACAGGTTTACCATGTTGTATATGAATCTCATTTTTGTAAACCAGTTCAGTAGTAAGGTGGACAGGATAACAACATGAAACAAACATATATCTATGTAGTATGGTCACTGTATGGTCTATATCATTCTAGTTTATGTTGCCAAATCAAGATAGAGATAAAAATAATATCTATTTAAGACAAAGCATCATAGACAGAATATAAGTGTGGGAAACTACACATAACAACACTTGTAATGTGCACGGTATGAGAACATATTTTTTAATCAATTGAAACTGAAATCAACATAGAGCAAGTTACAACAGCAACCACGTCAAATAAACAGGTTTCAAACATACCTGTTGCGCCATTGGAGTTTCAATTGCATCCTTCAAATTTGAAATTAGTTGGTATGAGTAAATATAGTGATGCAACAGCAAAGGAGTATGAACCATAGCTACGGAACCTGACCTGAGGACAATTCTTCTTCTGCTTTAAGAGTTGACTCGGGGTTCAGAGTGGTGGTCCTCGTGCTTTGGGCACTGCAGTTGCCTTACTAACTGCTTGTGTAAGGGTGTTCTATGGTGGAGATGGTGCTATGTCAACTGGATATGGGTTACTATCTGTTGGGGTTGGGGTTAGAAGGGGTGCTGTTGGTTCTCTGTCCAACTGGGTAGGGGCACAATCTGCGTGAGTCTGGGTTATGTGTGGTGGGGCTGGTTCTTCGGCAAGTACAGCCGTGGTTCTATCTGCATCGATAGGTAGCACGATCTTTTCTGACGCCCGTGTTTTTACTCCCATATATACTGCCATCACCTCCTCCAATTCAAATGGCTCGTAAAGAAGAAAAGTAATTGAATGTACATACATTGCAAGATAGACAGGTGCAATGGATAGTAGGGAAGAAAACAGGGCATGAAATATGATGACTATCTAAACAGGATGACATGATATAACTATGCGATGTGTCTATTAAAGTGGTTGGCATGCCATAATTCACAAACATGCCATCGATGGAAACATGATGGCATGATATAATTCATAGATAGAATGACATAATTCAAAATATGATGACTATGTAAACAGGATGAGATGATATAACTATATTATGTCTTTAGAAAATGGGTTGGCATGCCATAATTCAGATACATGTTGTCTATGTAAACATCAAGGCATGATATAATTCAAATATATGATTTATATACTAAGCAAGTGAGAAGAGGGCAATCATATATGATATGTGTCAACTAAGGAGATGGCATTCAATATTGTGTATATGATGTAAAACTAAGCATTGCAAGACAACATATGCATGATATGAGTAATATAACCCTGCCAAGTTTGAGCATACACCTCAGGGGGATAATAGGACCGGTCATCTTCCTCTGAATCCTCCTCTGAGGAGCTATCTGTAACTAGCAAGATATCTCCTTTAGCAGGTAGCATTGTCTGCTCTGAAGACCTTGTTTTCACTCTAGATTTCTCCATCACCAATTCAAATGGCTGATGCATAGGAAGAGCAGTTGAATATACAAACATTGTCGACAAATGCAATGAGTAATACAAAAAAGGACGACATGATATAATTCACATATATGACGCTTGGCTAAACAGCATGGCATTGCATAATTCACATACATAATGCCTTGCAACAAGATAGCATTGCATAATTCACATATATAATGTCTTGCAACAAGATGGCATTGCAAAATTCACATACATGGTAATTAGAGACTAAACAGGTGGCATTCACACAAAGCATGTCTAAACTAAGAAAATGACATACCAAAGCAAGACACCATATACACGATATGAGTAATATAACCCTGCCAAGTTTGAGCATGCACCTCGGGGGGGGGGGGGGGACAGGACTGGTCACCTATCTCTGAATTCTCCTCCGAGGAGCTATCTGTAACTAGAAAGACATGCGCTTCGTCAGATAGCATTGTCTTCTCTGGAGACCTTGTTTCCACTCCAGATTTTTCCATGACCGTGTCGAATGGCTGATGCACAAGAAGAGTAATTGAACGTACTAAAATTGTTGACAAATTTAATACGTGATAAAAATGATGGCATGATATAATTCACATATAAGATGACTGGCTAACTAGGGTGGCACTTCAAATTTCACATATATGATGCCTGGCTAAACAAGATGGCATTGCATGATTCACATATATGATAAAGAAACTAAACATATGGCATTCACACAAAGCATGTCTAAACTAAGCAGATGACATATTTGATGTATAAAGTAAGCAATGCAAGGCACCATATGCATGATATTACCAACATCAGCATGCCAAGTTAGAGCAAAGACCTCATAGGATAAATAAGAGTGGTCTTATCCTTCTGAATCCCCCTCAGAACAATTATTTTCCTCTTGATTACAATCCGAAATGGGTGGAGGGGGATGCCTTTGCACCCACCATGGAGCGATGTCTGCATGAAATTTCATTGCCATGCAAGGCTCGTCTCTTTTGCTCTACATGTTCATTTCCATTGTGTACAATAACTCACATGCATAGGAATAAAACATAGTGAGATTATGTAAGGAGTGCATGCACAAATCCAGAGTGATGGTAGCAAACTGTGGATAGACCCAAAACCAATGATAGCGGGCAGATAATAGCTTTAGTTAAAAAATACAGAGAATGGCTCCTTTAATGTTTGTTTCCACCCAACATGAAACTCATAGTAGACACCCAAGATTAACTACATAGTAGACAGATAGTATTGATTGCTGCCCCAATATGTACCCCACAACCATTTAAAAACTCAAGTTTGACCATTAGTTTGGACCTGACTCGGAGTCTAATAGGTGAACATGACGATAAAGTAGCATGTCATCATATTAAGCGATGCATAACGTAAGCAGACACGAAAGAGTGCAACCTCACTTGTAGACTCGTGTAGTCCTCAAGGTCATCTACTCAGTTGATTATTGTACTGCAGTTGTCGTGGCTGCCGGCGGTGGGGAAGAAGATCTAAGGCGGCGAAAGGCAGTCTGGAGAGCGGATCCCTGCTATGTTGAACCCTTCCGTCATTGGAGCACCTGAGCTAGGGTGGAACATAGTGCGGCAGGAGCAGGACAAACCACACAAGGTTTTCTTTGACACATATTTGTAACAGAAGTAATTGTGTAAGGGCTTGTTCGAATTTGAGGATTTTAACAATGCAGGGATAGGAAATACACAGGAATAGGATAGGAATGCACATGCAAAATAGAGAATTTTGAAACATAGGATTTCTGCCAATCCGGGTGTTTGGTTCACAAGAATTGGAAGATCACAGGATGCAAAGAAGCATGGTGAGATTAAGTCAAACCACAAGAAAATGTATGGTTATAATGCTATTATGCTACTATCTCTTAGTCTTGTGCTTCATGAATAGGAATTTGAAAAGGAGGACAAGTGGATGTTAAAATTCCTATATTCTTTCTTTCAAAGAGACACTAAAGGAACAAATCCTAAAGTTTACCTTTGGCCCATTCCTTTGAACCAAATGCATGAATAGTAGTACCATAGGAAACTTTCCAATTCCTATGTTTTTCCTTCACTTTTCCTTTCAAACACTGGTGATTCTAGTAGGCAGGCTTGAGCAGGTAAAAGCCTACACTCAAAAAATGTTTTTGTGCTACATCTACTACTTTGGACCCAGGCCACTGCCCTACTAGCTCAACTCCCAGGCCCATCTACAAATGCACAGCTCAAACGCGCGGAGATAAATAATGATGGCATTCAAGAGAGTCCATCATGGATAGCTAAGTTGCCTCGTACCTCACTTCTTATCATATAGTAGGTGAAACTAATAGTATTTCACGGTACTACGTGTGCGCAGTGGATAATATATATAACATGTAGAGTAAAAAGGAGATGCAACAAGTTTACCACCTCTTTGGTGAAGCCATTTCGATCTCAGCGTGATTGGGTTGGTCAGTGAGGATGCTCCGGCTGATTTGGCTATCCGAGGAGGGGAAGAAGATCTTAGGCGTCTACAGATGGAGCCCGGAGTACTGCTCCGCTGTGATGGAGGGTTTCGTCGTCGGAGCAGCTCCGGTGAGTTTTACGACAGCGAGGCTGAAGCAGGACAAGAGAGACAACGTTAACCTGAGTGGAATTCTAATAGCATCTCCAGTCGATGATGTAAAATACATAACCACAAAGTGCTAGATGTAAAATACATCAGCCGCTCATCTCTGAACTTAACTATTGAAACTGAATTTAACTTTGAAACTGAATTTATCAAAACTGAATTTTACTGTCGAAACGGAACGCACTAGTAGACAGTTCAGCTAGTAGTCTGGCGCCTGATGATAGGGCAACATCGGAATCATCCCGCTCATCTTCTATGAGTCTGGTGTTGAGCCCAGACCTCGATTATATCCGGTTCATGGAAGGGACGCTGCCTCTGGAGTCGTCAACAACAACCAGACAGACGAGGAGCCATCGGAGGACGAAGAAGAGGACGACGATGATGAGGAGGAGGAATGGTCGAACGAGGAGGAGGACAACGATGACAGTAACGACGATGACGACGGCGGCAGTGATGAAAAGCCAATGTTCAGTGGCAAGAAGCATCGTCGCTAAGACGATGTCGTGGGGCCATCCAACAAGAACAACAACAAGAAGAAGGACTAAATTAAGCAGACTGTACATATCTTTGTTTATCCTGTCAATCTCATCTCAGACGGTTAGTAATATGTATTCGATAGAGATCTTCTACATTATCGCCAACAGGTTGGTTTGTTGAACCGTGTGCCCCGACGAGCACACAATTCACAAATAAAGACCGTATGGGCTGTCTATAATGATCGCACACAATTTTGATTACCGATCTATTTGCCAGGTATCACACACATCTTGTTACACCGAATCGTTTGTGTTCACCTCACTCATTGCAAACGGTTCATCGGAGTGAACTATATGCCGTATATCACACACACCTTGATCTGGCTGCCCATTTTTGTTTTTCTGTCTCGTCGCAAACAGTTCATACAGATCAACCGTATGCCCCTCATCGTACACACAACTATAATCTGAACCGTGTTTGATGTATCATTCATTGGGAACATTTTGCATGATTTCAGACAGCTTTCATACAACATCATTTGCGATTATTGCATTGCACATAGTTTCTCGAAGGGTCTCTCATCGTAGTGTCGCGTTAGCAGCATCCTGCAGTAGTGAGAAGTGCTTGTGTTTTGAGGTTTGTGCATTATGCTTAAGTTCAACCATGGAGTCTTCTAGATTGTACATGTGGCAAAATCTTGTGGAATGTAGATGATATCCAATGGCCAGTAGTGCTCGGATTTGCCATCTCTACACCATCGGATTGGCTTCATCCAACGACCATCTTTCAAAGTTAAAGTTATTCGCAAACTATATAAAAATATAAAATATAATATATATAGGGGTATAGATATAGATATGTGATGTGAAAGCCACACATCATCTCCAATTAGAATAGTGTGTCCATGCATCAATGCAATGTGGCCAAACGATGTCTGCCATCGGTATCTCAAATTCAAATCTGCCAGACCTTCTTCAATGTGTATACAGTATAGCTTGCTCGTTTCCAAACCACACCGCGCATATCTCAGTTATATTCACGCATGCATGGGTTTCAAACATCATGATCTCTTATTCAAATATTTAAATTCAACTTTACATTGATTATGACCTCACCTAGTCTTTTACACCCACACAGTCGTCTTCTCTTTATGATTTTACCAGTAACTTTCTCTCGTGCATGCATGCACACACACTACCACTCGGCATTATCCATCGCACACATGCAATCTTTTTCTTCAGGTCGGTCTCCCATGCATGCACACACACACACCTCCCCCTCTTCATCATATCGGGCATTCTTTATGTCTCATGTACATGTGTAAAGATCGATGTTCCTCTATGTGTGTGTATATATAACTAGGTCTTTCCCAGTTTTCCAAACAAACTGATCGATCTATATATCTAGTGAGGTCTCACCCTCTTTCACATGTACTCATCTATCGATCTATACCTCTCTATATAGGATTACATAGATAATACACCCATATTAATTACATATCCAACGCCCCCCTCACATCATCCATGCCTCCCGCTTCATCTCTCACACGCGTGCATAGTGGCGAAGACTAATATGAATGTGATCAGTAGATCAATTGCTGGTGAAATGGTTAAGTTGATGAACTGGCCCTCCTCATAAAGGATTAGCAATGCTTGGCCCCCTAGCTCATTTATTTTCATTGGCTCCGCCACTTCGCGGAACAGTGCACATTCTCACCCCTGTCTTTAAATAGTGATCTTGCACTTGTGCACTCCTTCATTTGTCTCCCTCCACTTGGCCCGTCGCACCATCTTCCAGCCCCCACCAGATTTTGCCCCATGTACAATCTAGAAGACTCCATGGTTGAACTTAAGCATAATGCACAAACCTCAAAACAAAAGTGCTTCACCTTTGCTCTAGAATCTTCTGTATCATAACTGCCCAAACTTTTTTTCTAGTTGAATTGCCATTATTTGTTTTTACTTTATGCTTTACAACACAAAATCCCATGAATCATAAAATAGATTAACTTTTTTATAAAAATTAATTGATTTTGAATGAGATGAATTATACCAATTAAACGAACGTCTACATCATGCATATATGACTCAAAGCATACATGCTATAGTGTGGTATTTATTCATAATTTGGTTGCCAAATATGATGCGTGCAATGCACGTGTACCTTACTAGTACTTCTAGTATGTGCAAAACACGTAAATTAGAATTCCAATAGCATGCTACACAGTGTCTCTCTTTCAGTTGATGAAGCCACGTGGCACATGTGGAGGCGTTGTCACGACCTCCTTGTGTGGACTGATCACAGTGACGTGCTGCTGGTTCCAAAAGAATGTACTCGTCCTCTCTCACGCACACTAGTAGTACATGCACGAAGCAAAGATGTGCACACACATACTCATTCCCTTGCACGCACACATGGGTACACGGTGGGACGCATTTTTGTACAAAGATCCACCCCATGTGATAATTTGACGCGTGTAAAGTCCTTCACTTAATTGATGGTCAATTAATATAGCGCATGCAAATTGAGTGGACGTGAGGGAGGTAGTAGTTGAGAAAGACACTACTACACCACTGCATGCATGCGAGTAGTTAAATCATGGGTTGCTACTTCCAGTGGTCTCTTCGTATTTTGTGCCAATTTTTGACCATATTTTTAAGTAACATAATATTTATGCATATCATAAAAAGTGGCACAAAAAAGGGGCCAATAAACCAGGATGCATGTAGCATGATCAATTTTTGCAAGGGCTACTGTTGTTGGCCTTTGTATTTAAATATGGAGGGAGTGGAGTAGTACTATCTTTATCTTCGCCTCGTAGGGCTCTCGCAGCGTCTAGGCTCGCCTCGCCCACCGGATCCCTCCATGGATAATCCCTTAGATCTCAGGATCCCGCGGGCTGCCGTCTCGCTGCAACCCGCAGCACTGCCACCTTTGACCTAAACCCACATGTGTTTTAGAGGGGATCCATTGCTCTGGAATCATATATCAGTGTTGCCGGAGGACATGCCAGGGCTTCGTTTCAGGTGGTGGGCAGCAAGGTCAAATCGGATCGAGGAAGTGTCGCATCGATTGGAGAGAAGTTCGAAGGAGCTGCGCCTGACGCAGCACAAGGTGGAGACGCAAGTCAGCATCTGGCAGCGTCGCGTTGATTTCGAGCTAGGGCTGATGGCAGAGATCATATTCATGGAGTCAACTGCGGAGGAAGGAACGCGCATGCCTATGGAATGGCATGAGCAGCCGGTGCAACTGTTCAAATGGGCGGTAGGAGAAGCCAAATTGCGAGACTAGCTGTGGTGGCGCCGCTGGGCATGCATCATATGCGCGGTGAGCTGCCCTCCTTCCCCGCCAGCGATGCAGTGACCTACTCGGTTGCTATTGTAGTGAACTTGCGGCGCCATGGCGGTTTGCAGCCGTGACAATCAATCCATCCATATGTATTGTATTCCTGTGTAAATACTTGGTCGTTTGGAAAAAGAAGGTAATTGATTTATCACTAGTTTTTGAATGCTTGGTCATGACAATCACCCGAAGCCACAAACCAGAAGTCTCCATCGCATAATTCTTATTGTTGGTCGCACCAATAGACGGTCGGTTGGACCCGCGACACACATCGACTTGGTCTGACAAGTACGACTAGTTACATCACTGACTTGTGCGACCACATTTGAGCGGTAGTACTTGAAATTTGTGTTCCAGGAAACTCACTCGGTGCTGTTTCGGGCCTCGAAACCAAAACCATAAATTAATCTTTAGCTTGTTCCCATCACATTCCAAAGTCTATAGTATAATTGACCATGTACGTATCAAACCTCAATGTGTTCCCACTATGCAGGTTTTAGTATTAGTGCTAGTACTGGGTTATAAAAAGGGGAACTAGTACCTAGCCGAAAATCACTCTACCTCTTCCTCCTCATAAGTCTTTATTGTTCGTCCATCCTGGCCATGGCTGGTGTGTAGAGCTCTCGGTCGAGAACTACTCGTAACAAGGGAGCAACAACCAAGTCCACGGAAAAAAATAGAGGGATCGTCGCTTGGCAGAGCCTCGAAAGATCTCTCACGGGCAGGCGAGGGCTCCCAGGAGCGTCCTAGCCACAGAGGCGAGGAATCCTAGGTGCGCCCTAGCCGCGGAGGCGAACATGCTGAGCTAGTGGCGCTAGAGTCGTTATCCCTCGATGACATGCCCGATCAGCTCAATAAGCAGGAGGAGTTCATCGATGACTTGGTGGAGCTGCTGAAGGAGAGCCTCGACGACATGCCCGCTGAGCTCAATGAGCAGCGGGAGTTGACCGCCGGCTTGGTGATGCTGCTGAAGAAGAGCATTGCCTCAGATAAGAAGGCAACCGGTGAAATACTGCAACTTCAGGAGGACAAGGCAAAGCTCGACCATGAGCTCGACCTGCTGAAGGAGGAGAACACCAGCTGGAAGAAGCTGCATGAGAAGAGTAGTTCCTCGATGAAGATGCTGCAAGCCCTCGTCATGGAACAGAAGGAGGAGTTGGTGAAGCTCCGCATCGAGCACCCGGCTGTTGTCAAGGTACGTAATGCAGCCGTGGAACAGATGACGAAGGCTCGTGTCCAGAAATCCCGCATCATGGACAGAATGAAGAAGATGGCGAAGGAGATTGAGGGAGTCATGGACTAAGGGGTCCTTGGGCGTCCGGCCTGTTAGCCATGGGCCAGACTGATGGGCTGTCAAGATACGAAGACCAAAGACCACACCCTGTCCGGATGGGACTCTCCTTGGCATGGAAGGCAAGCTTTCCGGTCAACTATGTAGATTCCTTTCTCTGTAACCGACCTTGTGTAACCCTAGATCCCTCCCGTGTCTATATAAACTAGAGGGCTAGGTCCTTTGATCGGCCGAATACTCATCATCATAGCCATACAAGCTAGACCTATAGGGTTTAGCCATTACGGTCTCAAGGTAGATCAACTCTTGTAATACTCGTATTCATCAATATCAATCAAGCAGGATGTAGGCTATTACCTCCATAGTGAGGGCCCGAACCTGGGTAAACATCATGTCCCTTGTCTCCTGTTACCATCGACCTTAGATGCACAGTTCGGGACCCCCTACCCGAGATCTGCCGGTTTTGACACCGACATTGGTGCTTTCATTGAGAGTTCCACTATGCCGTCGACGAAAGGTCCGATGGCCTCTTCAATCGTCGATAGTGACGCTGTCCAAGGAGAAACCTTCCTCCCCGGACAGATCTTCGTGTCTGGCGGCTTCGCACTGTGGGCCAACTCGTTTGGCCACCTGGAGCAGATCGATAGCTATGCCCCTGGCCATCAGGTCAGATTTTGGAGCTTGAATTATATTGAGGACATCGGTGGAGATTTGATCTTCGCCGGATTCGAGACCGTAGTGACCGCTCCTGGTCACCCTGACGAACATGACCTAAATCTGTCGTCAGACCGCATCCAGGAGATAGTTCCTGTGACAACTCTGGCCTTTGAGCCGGAGCATACGGCGCCATCCAAGGATTGGAGGCTTGACCCCACCACGGAGGCCACAGATTCCCCGGCGTTGGACTTAACCTCACACAATATCTGTGTCACCGGAATTCCGGACTCGTCTCTGGTTACAAGTTTCGAACCATGTAAGCCCGCAGACGCCGAACTTGATCCCACATCGATCTTTGAATTCAGCGCCGCATACATCTTCCAGCACTCGCTCTTGGGCGATGTGTTGAACTCATTAAAGAACTTGTCCTTGGCGGAGGACTCTCAGCCGAACTATGTATGGTTCGAACTAGAGGTTGATGATGGGGAATTTTTCTTCCCACTCGCCACCCGCTTCATAGCCACTATCGAGGATTTAACCGACATGCTTGACTATGGCTCCGAAGACATCGCCAGTACGAACGATGATGCCGACAAGGAGCAAGGCCAAAACCCGCAATTCACTGGACGACAGACGGCCACTTCTTCCTACGACGTATACATGGTGGACACACCTGGAAAAACTAACAATGATGAAAAAGAGGATCCAGTTGAGGATAAACCTCCTGAGAGACAGCCCAAGCACCAACTTCCTCGATGCTGCTCTAAGTCACGTCGTTATAAAGACTGTAGTACGGGCACCGGAAAAAATAATACTCTGAACGATGCCGAAAATAATGAAGACCCCGTCAGGGTAGCCTCCGAACAGGGGGAACGGGATAATGGGAAAGTTAGCCCTGATGAACAGGCCATACTCGGAGACTCGGAGGACCGTAAATATCTTCCGCTCTTCGAGGAAGAGGAGAGCCTCGGCGACGAGGATTTCATCGTGCCTGAGGAACCTCTCGAGCAGGTGCGCTTCAAACGCCGGCTAATAGCCATTACAAGGAGCCTGAGAAAGAAACAGTTGCAGATTCAAGTGGACCAAGATCTGCTCAATGATAGATGGACCGAAGTCCTGGCCGACGAAGAATACAGCCTTAGTGGCCCAGCCAAAAGCTACTCGAAGCATAGATTGCTACCTCAGTTTGATGACAAGGCGTTGGAGCCCATACCATCATCGCACAATGCGGCAGGTCGACCACACCTTGTTCTGGGTAAAGCGGTAACTCAAGCCGAACACCAGACTGCCTCACCTCGCTGTAAAGGCAAGAACAAAACAGCTCGGGGTTGTACATACGATGTAACACCCTCGATGCGACTATAGCTCCCACGTGTCGAGGCACGACATAGAGACATAATCGCATTGAAGGTATATGTCGCAAGTTAGGCAATCTTCACAACATCCCATGTAATAGGATAATAATAGGGGAGATAGCATAGTTGGCTTACACTCGCCACGTCAATCAAGTACATAAATAACATTACAACATCCAAACACTCATGGCCTGACTACGGTGCCAAAATAAAAGATAACCCAACATGCGACACGGTCCCGATCACCCCCAACTGGGCACCACTACTGATCATAAGGAAAGGAAACATAGTAACGTTGAGAGTCTTCGTCGAACTCCCACTTGAGCTCAAACATGTCTCCTGGAGCGGAATCATCAGGCCCTGCATCTGGTGTAATAGTAATCTGTGAGCCACAGGGACTCAGCAATCTCGCACCCTCACGATCAAGACTATTTAAGCTTATAGGTAAGTCAAGGTACAAATATATGTGGAGCTGCAGCAAGCGACTAGCATATATGGTGGCTAACTTATTCACAAAAGAGAGCGAGAAGAGGAGGCAAAGCGCGAGCGAGAAACTAGAGGACAACCTGCGCAAAAATTGCTCCAACACCGTGTCCACTTCCCGGACTCCGCCGAGAAGAGGCCATCACGGTAACACACTCAGTTGATTCATTTTAAATAAGTTAAGGTTCAAGTTATCTACAACCGGACATTAACAAATTCCCATCTGCCCATAACCACGTGCACGGCTTTCGAAAGTTCAAATCCCCGCAGGGGAGTCCCAACTTAGCCCATGACAAGCTCTCACGGTCAACGAAGGAATAGACCTCCTCCCAAGACGTTCCGATCAGACTCGGTATCTCCGTTCTTCAAGACACTTCGACATGTTAAAACAAGACCAGCAACACCGCCCGAATGTGCCGACAAATCCCGATAGGAGCTGCACATATCTCTTTCTCAGGGCACACTCAGATGAGCGCTCCATACAACTAAAACCAAACCTCGAGTTTCCCCGAGGGGGCGCTACACAGGACTCTAGTTTGGACCAACACTCAGAGGAGCACTGGCCCGGGGGGGTTAAAATAAGATGACCATTGGGCTCCGGAAACCCAAGGGAAAAAGAGGCTAGGTGGCAAATGGTAAAACCAAGGTTGGGCATTGCTGGAAAAGCTTTAATCAAGGCGAACTATCAAGGGGTTCCCATTATAACCCAACCGTGTAAGGAATGCAAAATCCGGGAACATAACACCGATATGACAGAAACTAGGGCGGCAAGAGTGGAACAAAACACTAGGCGCGAGACCGAGCCTTCCAGCCTTTACCAAGTACATAGATGCATTAAGATAACATGGCAATATAATGATATCCCAACAAGTAAATAAATGTTCCAACAAGGAACGGCCTTCAATCTTCACCTGCAACTAGCAACGCTATAAGAGGGGCTGAGCAAAGCGGTAACATAGCCAATCAACGGTTTGCTAGGACATGGTGTGTTAGAGGTTTGACATGGCAATTTGGGAGGCTTGAAAGCAAGTGGTAGGCATCGTAGCATTGGCATAGCAAAAGAGCGAGCAAACTAGCATAGCAAAGATAGTAGTGATTTCGAGGGTATGATCATCATGCCTGCACAGTTGTCAGAGTTGACTGGATCCTCGAAAGCAAACTCAACGGGCTCCTCGTTAGCGAACTCGTCTCCCGTCTCTACCCAAACAAGACAAACAAGCAACAAGGACACAATCAACCACGTGCAAGGAACAAACAAAATGATGCAAAGATGATATGCTATGCGGGATGTGATGCGGGATGCATATGCAAGATGTGACAGGAAATGCAAGAACCTGGCCTCAACATGGAAATCCAAGTGTGCCACTGGAAAGATGAGATGAAATCGCTTGAAAACGATATAAGGAACGCCGGAATCGGAGTTACGGTTTGGAAATGGCAAGCGATTCAAATAGGACACCGGTCTGCGGTTTACAACGAGTAGCCATCTAAATGCAATGAGATGAACATGCTACAGCACCCAAACATGGCAACAAAATACATGGCAGGGATGCATTCATGATGCTTAACAAAAGTCTAGCACTGAGCTACGGCCAATTCATCCATTAACAGGTTCAAACAAGCATGGCAAAAATGCACATGGCAAACAGATCTCAGACTTAGTGAAATTAACACTTGTCTGGAATTTCAGATCAGGTAGCACTCTTCGGAGCAACAAAACTATATTCTACAGGACCTGAACATGGCAAGGTAAAGCATGGCATGGAGCTACTCAAAGATCTTAACAAAAGTCCCTTAGTGACCTTGAGCCAAAAGGGATCAGAAAATACAATTGGAAGCATGTGAACATAGCAAAAACATAATCAGATCACATACTTGGTGAAAACTGGAGCATGCTGAAAACAGATATCAAGTAGGCATGTTTACGAGCTCGATGCACTCAATACGGAGCAAGTCATGATAAGCTAAGCATACATCCATCAAGAATACACAAAATTCAAGCTATACATGGCAAGAACAATAGAATAGCATGCACGGATCAACTACAACATCATCGGCAAAATTGCAAACAAGTTGACAATCTGCCCAGATTCACAAAGTAGCAAATGTAGAGCTCGATTGACTCAAGCTAGGGTGCTCCATAATTGCAAACAAAGACATGGATGGATAGAGCACTACAAGATTAACAAAACATCCTTACTGATCATCCTCAAAAGAGGCACGGATCACTAGGAAACAACATGAACATATGGCAATATGAAATAAACAGCTCAAGGACTTAGTGGAATTGCTAAGTCCCTGAAAACAGAATTACCAAGTGCACCACTTTGCAAGCTTGTGCTAGTCACCACACACATCACAAAAATACATGGGTTGCACCTCTGGAAAGATGACAAAAACCTTAACAAAACATATGTAGAGCTCATGGGCATATCATGCACACATTAATCATGGCAAAAATGACAAAAAGCTAAATGGAGTAGCAGATCTGACAATTATCTCAAGTAGTACTCTTCTAACAGCATTTCGGGCATCAAGATGAACTCAAATAAAATGATGCAATGGAATGAAATGATGTACTCTCTAAGATGAACAATTTGATGTGCTATATGCACGAATCGGAGCTACGGATGCAAAGTTACGAGGCTATGAACATGGGCATATGGATTAGGGTTCGAGAGAAAAAGTCAACCCGAGGAGATATTTTCAGATCTGGATCGGGGGCATGCAAAACGAGGTCGGCCGGGGCACTGTTCACCGGCGGCGGTGATGACGCCGAAGGAGGTCGCCGGAGTGGCCGAACGTCGAGGAGGCGGCGGACGACGGTGGCGGCGCTCGGCGGCCGGGCGGCGAGCACCGGGCGACGGGGTGGCGAGCACCGGGGACGGTGGGGTCGCGGTGTGAGGCGCCGGCCGGTGTCGATGGCGGGCGGCGGCGCCGATGGCCTCGGGTGGCCGGCCGCGAGGAGGGTGGCGGCGCCCTCAGGCAAGTGGAGGCGGGGCGATGTGGGCCGCGGAGGGCCCCTCGCGGGCTCCGGCGGGCCCCGAGCGGTGGCGGCGAAGTGGGGCGCCCGCAGGGACACGTGGCGCTCCCCTGTTGGCGGCGGCGGATCGGGCGGACACGTCCGATCGCGGACGGACGTGTCCGACCGGCGTGGAGACGAATTTTTAGGGTTTTGGACGAGGGGGATCCGGATTTGGAGTGGGGGGTGTATATATAGGCATAGGAGGAGCTAGGAGAGTCCAAATGAGGTGCGGTTTTCGGCCACGCGATCGTGATCGAACGCTCTAGTTGATGGAGAAGGCTTAGGTGGGTTTTGGGCCAAATTGGAGGGGCGTTGGGCTGCAACACACACGAGGCCTTTTCGGTCCCTCGGTTAACCGTTGGAGTATCAAACAAAGTCCAAATGATACGAAACTTGACAGGCGGTCTACCGGTAGTAAACCAAGGCTGCTTGGCAAGTCTCGGTCCAATCCGGAAATGTTTAATCCTCACACACGAAAGAAAGCTAGAAATGGCCACCGGAGGAGAACGAAGCGCCGGAATGCAAAACGGACAACGGGGAAAATGCTCGAATGCATGAGATGAGTACGTATGCAAATGCAATGCACATGATGACATGATATGAGATGCATGACAACGATAACAACACACGGCGACAAAGACCCGAACCCGAGAAAATAAAATAACTTAACGCCGCAAACGGCAAGAGTTGGAGTACAAATTGGGAAAGTTACATCCGGGGTGTTAGAACACTCCACCACTACGAAAGGATCTCGTCCCGAGATCTAGGACTGAAAGAACGCCGGGTACTCAGAATGAAGGTGATCCTCGCGTTCCCAGGTAGCTTCACGGTCGGAATGGTGTGACCACTTGACTTTGAGAAATTTGATTGACTTGTTGCGAGTCTTGTGTTCAGTCTCTTCGAGAATAGCAACGGGGTGCTCACGATAAGAGAGATCTTCTTGGATCTCAATGTCCTCGAAGTTGACAGTGCGGTCAGGAGTCTTGAAGAACTTTCGAAGCTGAGAGACATGGAACACGTCATGAACATTTGCAAAGTTTGAAGGAAGCTCGAGTTGATAGGCGAGGTCGCCTCTCTTGCTGACAATCTTGAAAGGTCCCACGTATCTAGGGGCAAGCTTCCCTTTGATTTCGAAGCGTCGAGTACCTTTCAAAGGAGAGACGCGGAGGTAAACATGATCTCCGATCTCGAAAGCCAAATCATGATGCTTACTATCATAGTAGCTCTTCTGACGGGATTGGGCTGCTTTGAGGTTATCTCGAATGACTTTGCGCATTTCCTCTGCCTCTGTGATTAAGTCATTACCCAAAAGCTGACGTTCACCGGTTTCAGACCAGTTGAGAGGGGTACGGCACTTCCTGCCATACAGAATTTGAAATGGGGCCTTGCCCGAACTTGCTTGAAAATTGTTGTTGTAGGAGAATTCAGCGTAAGGAAGACAATCCTCCCACTTCATGCCGAAGGAGATCACACAAGCCCTGA
Organism: Triticum urartu; assembly: GCF_056163025.1. Taxonomy (NCBI): domain Eukaryota; kingdom Viridiplantae; phylum Streptophyta; class Magnoliopsida; order Poales; family Poaceae; genus Triticum; species Triticum urartu. The sequence goes on along the minus strand of NC_141879.1, from coordinate 382,221,208 downwards.
GCATATCTTCAAGAATCTGGTTGACACGCTCGACTTGACCGCTAGTTTGAGGATGGAAAGCTGTGCTGAAGCGGATGTTGGTGCCCATGGGCTTCTGAAAAGAATCCCAAAACTTGGATGTAAAGATGCTGCCACGGTCTGAAGAGATCACTTGTGGAATACCGTGGAGAGAGATAATTCGAGAGGTATAGAGTTCCGCCAATTGAGCTGCAGTGATCGACTCTTTGATAGGAAGAAAGTGAGCCACTTTAGTGAGTTTGTCGACGACAACGAATATAGCATCATTGCCACGCTTGGACTTTGGAAACCCAGTCACGAAGTCCATCTCAATGTGGTTAAACTTCCATTCTGGAATGGCAAGAGGTTGGAGGAGTCCCGCTGGCCTTTGGTGTTCTGCCTTCACTCTTCTGCAGACATCACACTCATTCACGAACTGAGCAATCTCGCGCTTCATTCGAGTCCACCAATAAGCCTGCTTAAGGTCCTGATACATCTTCGTGCTCCCAGGGTGGATGGAGAGGAGAGAATTGTGAGCCTCGTTCATGATCACTTTACGGAGGTCACCTTTGGGTACAAAAATACGATCCTTGAAGAAGAGTGTCCTTGTCATCAAGGCGGTAGCACTTGTACTTGGGTTGACTCTTGGCAATCCCAATCTTCACCTTTTTCACCATAGCATCAAGAAGCTGAGCTTGGCGAATCTGGTCTTCCAAGGTAGGAGAGACTTGAAGGTTGGCGAGGAAACCTTGAGGAACAACTTGCAGATTAAGTTTGCGGAAAGCTTCACAAAGCTTGGGTTGATAAGGCTTGAGAATCAGACTGTTGCAGTAAGCTTTCCTGCTCAATGCGTCAGCAATCACATTGGCCTTTCCTGGAGTATACTCGATACTCGGATTATACTCTTGAATCAATTCGACCCATCGAGTCTGCCTGAGGTTGAGATTAGGCTGAGTGAAGATGTACTTGAGACTCTTGTGATCAGTGAAAATGTCCACTTTTCTTCCCAATAGAAGATGTCTCCAAGTCAAAAGAGCATGCACAACTGCCGCTAACTCGAGATCATGAGTGGGGTAGTTCTTCTCATTAGGCTTCAATTGGCGAGAGGTATAAGCAACAACTTTCTTCTCTTGCATCAATACTGCGCCAAGACCTTGGAGAGAGGCATCACAAAAGACCTCGTACGGCTTGGATTCATCAGGCGGAGTGAGAACTAGAGCAGTGATCAATTTCTCTTTCAAAGTGTTGAAAGCAATGTCACACTCCGGAGACCAAACGTACTTGACGTGCTTCTGGAGAAGATTAGAGAGAGGCTTTGCAATCTTAGAAAAGTTTCCAACGAATCTTCGGCAGTAGCTTGCGAGACCGAGGAAGCTACGGAGTTGCTTCACGTTCTAAGGAGGTTCCCAATTCACAATTGCAGACACCTTCTCAGGATTCACGGCAATGCCCTTGGCAGAGATGATATGACCAAGATAAAGAACCTCATCGAGCCAAAATTCACATTTGGAGAACTTGGCGTAGAACTGATGTTCCCTGAGGTTATCGAGTACCAAACGCAAGTGCTTGGCATGATCTTCCTTGTTCTTGGAGAAAACCAGAATGTCGTCGAGATAGACCAAGATGAAGCCATTGGTGTAGGCATTGAAGATGAAGTTCATAATGCGAGAGAACATCGGAGGAGCGTTGACGAGACCAAAAGACATGACTGTGTATTTATATGAACCAAAGCTTGTCCTGAAAGCCGTCTTGGGAATATCTTGCTCACGGATTCGAATCTCATGATAACCCATACGGAGATCAAGCTTGGAGAATACTTGGGCACCTTTGAGTTGTTCGAACAGCTCATTGATGTTGGGAAGTGGGTATTTGTTCTTGATGGTCTTCTTGTTCACTGGATGGTAATCAACACAAAGTCGGTCCGTTCCATCCTTCTTCTTCACAAAAAGAACACCACAACCCCATGGAGAAGAACTAGGCCGGATGAGACCCATTTTCTCTTGAATATCGAGTTGCTTCTTCAGCTCCTTCAAATCTTCAGGTCCGAGCTTGTAAGGACGTTTGCACACAGGTTCCGTGCCGGGCTCAAGATCAATAACGAATTCAACTGGCCGGTGCGGAGGCATTCCTGGAAGCTCTTCTGGAAAGACGTCTTGATATTCGCAAACGACATGAATTTGCGAGATAGCATCCAGTTCACCCTTCTCACTGAGAGAAAAAAGACGGATGGTATCATCACGAGCGGCAAAGACAATTACATCCTCAGACGAATGAGTCAATTGAATCTGCCTGGCTGCATAATCAAGCTGAGCCTTGTGCTTAGAAAGCCAATCCATTCCGAGAATAAGATCAATATCCGAGTTACCAAGAACAATTGGGGAAGAAAGGAACTTGTAGTCGCCCAATGTGATAGTAACCTCCGGGACGCAGGTGTTAGCTGTCATCTGCTTGCCCGGTGACACAATTTGCAAGGAACTTTGCAGATACTGATAATCGCACTCATACTTTGATGCAAAAGGTTTGGAAATGAAGCAATGCGATGCACCCGTGTCAAAAAGAACTTTTGCAGGAATATCATTAATAGGAAGGTTACCCATGATGACATCTGACGAATCCTCTGCGTGAGCTGCATTCATCAAGTTGACCTTGGCATGCTTGGGGTTATGCTTGACCACAGCTGTACTTGCCGATCTGACAGGAGGAGGAGGAGTAAGACGCCTCTGGTTGAAACACTTGTTGGCATAGTGACCCTTTTGTTGGCACTTGTTGCACGTGACCTCTGAAAGCGGACGGTGATACGGAGCACTAGATCTTGGAGCTTGAGACGAAGTCTTGTTCTGAAAGCCAGGGTTGGGTGAGTGGGAAGAACCACTACCACTTTTGCTCTTCTGCTGATACGGCTGACGGAACGGAGGAGGAGGAAGCCAATACTTCTGCTGCTTGGCCACTTGAGTAGAGGAAGAAGGAGTAACATCTCTGACTCGCTTCTTGGAAGCATCACACCTCAACTGAGCAGCCTCTTGCTTCAGTGCCATGTTGTAGAACTCATCGTACCTCAAGGGCTCGAAGAGAACAAGAGCTAGCTGAATTTCTTCTCTGAGATCACCCCTGAACTGGTATATCATGCTCTTCTCATCAGGGACGTCCTGCTTGGCAAAGCGGGCGAGCTTCTGAAACAACTTGTTGTAGTCATAGACAGACAAAGAACCTTGCTTCAGGTTGCGGAATTCCTCATGCTTGCTTTCAACCACGCTTTGAGGAATATGATGGGCTCTGAAATCTTGACGGAAATCATCCCAAGTGATAACACGTCCACCTCTGGAATCCTTGTACTGCTGGAACCATTCTGCAGCTTGATCTTTGAGTTGGAAGGAAGCGAACTTAACAAAGTCCTCAGGCCTGACGTTACTGCACTCGAAATGCTTGCACAGATCCACAAGCCAATCGTCAGCATCGGTTGCCTCAACACAATTGCTGAAAGTCTTTGGCCCGTTTGCAAGGAACTGGTTGAGTGTAGCAAAGTGATTTTGATTGTTGCCTTGGTTCCCTTGGTGACCTTGATTGCGCTCTTGAAGAATTTGCATGATCAACTGTGTGTTTGCATTGGTTGCGGCCATCACAGCTTGCCATGCCTCCGAAGGAGGTTGAGGTGGTGGCGGATTAGGATTCGGAGTCATGCGCATTGGAGGAGCCATCCTGAAGAGGTTGACATCCATTAGCACATTGATAGACAAATATTGAAGCTGAATCCAACAGAATGAAAATTGCAACATATAGTCTTCACATCCGAACAAAATGAACGAATGCATTCCTCTTGAAATGGTCACATATCCATAAATTGAGAAGCCACGTAGAATTAAGGTAGAGAAATAAATCAATAAGGTACGGATCAAGAACGAATAATCAGTAAGAAATCCCAATCTCAAACCAATATCCATGGAAGAAGAACTAGAGCTACTAGAATTCCCACCTATGAAACTGCCGAACCTTTCCGGTTATGCAATCAGGTGTTGGGGATACAGGGGAAGCATAATATCTCACTCAAATCTAGCAAATCCTACATCCAGTTGTATCCATCCTTCAACACATAACCAAGAAACCTTCGGAAACCATCTACCTCAACCTTCGAAAAGCATCCGTTATACAAGTTATGGCGATACTCCCGAACTCCCGCCCCAGTACTGGGTGGCGTCGAGGTTATCTCACCAACGAACTGCATAAAAGAGATTTTCGATGTCGGCATACTAAACTCAGGTATTCCAGAACTGCAACGATAAAATTATGACGACAACACCTCAGAGCTCAACTCCCCAGGACACTTCCACTAAACCCCTGACAGGAGGCACCAAGACAATGTTCTCATCATAAAACCATCGAAACGATTCCAAGATACCCGCGTGATCCTAAATTTTTTTTAGTGAAATTAGAGAAGAGAAGAGTCAAAACTCTACGTCAAGATGCCTTACCAGAGCGATGAGGAGACTAGGAAGTAAAAAGAATTCCTAAACTCTCCGATATATAATTCCTAATGACTCAAAACATTTTACTAGACACAACTCGGCCGCTAAAAACGATCAAGCAATGGGGCTCCTAAGGTCGGGGAAGGCTCTGATTACCAACTTGAAACACCCTCGATGCGACTATAGCTCCCACGTGTCGAGGCACGACTTAGAGACATAATCGCATTGAAGGTATATGTCGCATGTTAGGCAATCTTCACAACATCCCATGTAATAGGATAATAAAAGGGGAGATAACATAGTTGGCTTACACTCGCCACGTCAATCAAGTACATAAATAACATTACAACATCCTTACACTCATGGCCCGACTACGGTGCCAAAATAAAAGATAACCCAACATGCGACACGGTCCCGATCACCCCCAACTGGGCACCACTACTGATCATCAGGAAAGGAAACATAGTAACATTGAGAGTCTTCGTCGAACTCCCACTTGAGCTCAAACGCGTCTCCTGGAGCGGAATCGTCAGGCCCTGCATCTGGTGTAATAGTAATCTGTGAGCCACAGGGACTCAGCAATCTCGCACCCTCATCATCAAGACTATTTAAGCTTATAGGTAAGTCAAGGTACAAATATATGTGGAGCTGCAGCAAGCGACTAGCATATATGGTGGCTAACTTATTCGCAAAAGAGAGCGAGAAGAGGAGGCAAAGCGCGAGTGAGAAACTAGAGGACAACCTACGCAAACATTACTCCAACACCGTGTCCACTTCCTGGACTCCGCCGAGAAGAGGCCATCACGGTAACACACTCAGTTGATTCATTTTAAATAAGTTAAGCTTCAAGTTATCTACAACCGGACATTAACAAATTCCCATCTGCCCATAACCGCGGGCACGACTTTCAAAAGTTCAAATCTCTGCAGGGGAGTCCCAACTTAGCCCATGACAAGCTCTCACGGTCAACAAAGGAATAGACCTCCTCCCAAGACGTTTCGATCAGACTCGGTATCTCGGTTCTTCAAGGCACTTCGACAGGTTAAAACAAGACCAGCAACACCGCCCGAATGTGCCGACAAATCCCGATAGGAGCTGCACATATCTCTTTCTCAGGGCACACTCGGATGAGCGCTCCATACAACTAAAACCAAACCTCGAGTTTCCCCAAGGGGGCGCTGCACAGGACTCTAGTTTGGACCAACACTCAGAGGAGCACTGGCTCGGGGGGGGGTTAAAATAAGATGACCATTGGGCTCCGGAAACCCAAGGGAAAAAGAGGCTAGGTGGAAAATGGTAAAACCAAGGTTGGGCATTACTGGAAAAGCTTTAATCAAGGCGAACTATCAAGGGGTTCCCATTATAAGCCAACCGCGTAAGGAACGCAAAATCCGGGAACATAACACCGATATGACAGAAACTAGGGCGGCAAGAGTGGAACAAAACACTAGGCGCGAGACCGAGCCTTCCAGCCTTTACCAAGTACATAGATGCATTAAGATAACATGGCAATATAATGATATCCCAACAAGTAAATAAATGTTCCAACAAGGAACGGCCTTCAATCTTCACCTGCAACTAGCAACGCTATAAGAGGGGCTGAGCAAAGCGGTAACATAGCCAATCAACGGTTTGCTAGGACATGGTGTGTTAGAGGTTTGACATGGCAATTTGGGAGGCTTGAAAGCAAGTGGTAGGCATCGTAGCATTGGCATAGCAAAAGAGCGAGCAAACTAGCATAGCAAAGATAGTAGTGATTTCGAGGGTATGATCATCTTGCCTGCATAGTTGTCAGAGTTGACTGGATCCTCGAAAGCAAACTCAACGGGCTCCTCGTTAGCGAACTCATCTCCCGGCTCTACCCAAACAAGACAAACAAGCAACAAGGACACATTCAATCACGTGCAAAGAACAAACAAAATGATGCAAAGATGATATGCTATGCGGGATGTGATGCGGGATGCATATGCAAGATGTGACAGGAAATGCAAGAACCTGGCCTCAACATGGAAATACAAGTGTGCCACTGGAAGGATGAGATGAAATCGCTTGAAAACGATATAAAGAACGCCGGAATCGGAGTTACGGTTTGGAAATGGCAAGCGATTCAAATAGGACACCGGTCTGCGGTTTATAGCGAGTAGCCATCTAAATGCAATGAGATGAACATGCTACAACACCCAAACATGGCAACAAAATACATGGAAGGGATGCATTCATGATGCTTAACAAAAGTCTAGCACTGAGCTACGGCCAATTCGTGCATTAACAGGTTCAAACAAGCATGGCAAAAATGTATATGGCAAACAGATCTTAGACTTAGTGAAATTAACACTTGTCTGGAGTTTCAGATCAGGTAGCACTCTTCGGAGCAACAGAACTATATGCTACCGGACCTGAACATGGCAAAGTAAAGCATGGCATGGAGCTACTCAAAGAGCTTAACAAAAGTCCCTTATTGACCTTGAGCCAAAAGGGATCAGAAAATACAATTGCAAGCATGTGAACATAGCAAAAACATAATCAGATCACAGACTTAGTGAAAACTGGAGCATGCTGAAAACAGATATCAAGTAGGCATGTTTACGAGCTTGATGCACTCAATACGGAGCAAGTCATGATAAGCTAAGCATACATCCATCAAAAATACACAAAATTCAAGCTATACATGGCAAGAACAATAGCATAGCATGTACGGATCAACTACAACATCATCGGCAAAATTGCAAACAAGTTGACAATCTGCCCAGATTCACAAAGTAGCAAAAGTAGAGCTCGATTGACTCAAGCTAGGGTGCTCCATAATTGCAAACAAAGACATGGATGGATAGAGCACTACAAGATTAACAAAACATCCTTACTGATCATCCTCAAAAGAGGCACGGATCACTAGGAAACAACATGAACATATGGCAATATGAAATAAACAGCTCAAGGACTTAGTGGAATTGCTAAGTCCCTGAAAACAGAATTACCAAGTGCACCACTTTGCAAGCTTGTGCTAGTCACCACACACATCACAAAAATACATGGGTTGCACCTCTGGAAAGATGACAAAAACCTTAACAAAACATATGTAGAGCTCATGGGCATATCATGCACACATTAATCATGGCAAAAATGACAAAAAGCTAAACGGAGTAGAAGATCTGATAATTATCTCAAGTACTCCTCTTCTAACAGCATTTCGGGCATCAGGATGAAGTTAAATGAAAATGATGCAATGGAATGAAATGATGTACTCTCTGAGGTGAACATTTTGATATGCTATATGCACGAATCGGAGCTACGGATGCAAAGTTACGAGGCTATGAACATGGGCATATGGATTAGGGTTTGAGAGAAAAATTCAACCCGAGGAGATATTTTCAGATCTGGATCGGGGGCACGCAAAACGAGGTCGGCCGGGGCACTGTTCACCGGCGGCGGTGATGACGCCGGAGGAGGTCGCCGGAGTGGCCGGACGTCGAGGAGGCGGCGGACGACGGTGGCGGCGCTCGGCGGCCGGGCGGCGAGCACCGGGCGACGGGGCGGCGAGCACCGTGGACGGCGGGGTCGCGGTGCGAGGCGCCAGCCGGCGTCGATGGCGGGCGGCGCTGCCGATGGCCTTGGGTGGCCGGCCGCGAGGAGGGTGGAGGCGGGGCGATGTGGGCCGTGGAGGGCCCCTCGCGGGCTTCGACGGGCCCCGAGCGGTGGCGGCGAAGTGGGGCGCCCGCGGGGACATGTGGCGCTCCCTGGATGGCGGCGGCGGATCGGGCGGACATGTCCGATCATGGACGGACGTGTCTGGCCGGCGTGGAGATGAATTTTTAGTGTTTTGGACGAGGGGGATCCGGATTTGGAGTGAGGGTGTATATATAGGCATAGGAGGGGCTAGGAGAGTCCAAATGAGGTGCGGTTTTCGGCCACGCGATCAGGATCGAACGCTCTAGTTGATGGAGAAGGCTTTGGTGGGTTTTGGGCCAAATTGGAGGGGCGTTGGGCTGCAACACACACGAGGCATTTTCGGTCCCTCGGTTAACCGTTGGAGTATCAAACGAAGTCCAAATGATACGAAACATGACAGGCGGTCTACCGGTAGTAAACCAAGGCCGCTTGGCAAGTCTCTGTCCAATCCGGAAATGTTTAATCCCCACACACGAAAGAAAGGTAGAAATGGCCACCGGAGGAGAACGAAGCGCCGGAATGCAAAACGGACAACGGGGAAAATGCTTGAATGCATGAGATGAATACGTATGCAAATGCAATGCACATGATGACATGATATGAGATGCATGACAACGATAACAACACACGGCGACAAAGGCCCGAACCCGAGAAAATAAAATAACTTAATGCCGGAAACGGCAAGAGTTGGAGTACAAATTGGGAAAGTTACATCCGGGGTGTTACATACGACCTTCGACAGGAATTGGGCAGTAGAGCCTGACACGCAAGATTGATCTAGGGATCATGAGGACGTGCCTCGACATGGGACGACGGCTACCTATTCGGACGTGACAAGCCTAGTCACGCCCGGGCCAAAAACCTCAAATGGACTCCATCGGAGGTACGTCATAGTGTGTCCGAACATAGAGGCGCCGCACACCCTCTTTGCTTCACTGACGAAGTAATGGAGCATGAATTCTTAGACGGGTTCAAACCCATGAATATCAAATCACACGACGGAACTACGGATCCCTTGGTATGGATTGAGGATTTCCTCGTCCATATCCACATGGCCCGCGGAGATGACCTTCATGCCATCAAATACCTACCACTAAAACTCAAAGGACCAGCTCGGTACTGGTTAAACAGTCTGCCGGAAATTCTATTGGCAGCTGGGAAGATTTGGAAGAAGCCTTTCGCGACAACTTCCAAGGAACATATGTCCGGCCAACGGACGCCGATGACTTAATCCACATTGTCCAGCAGCTCGGTGAGTCAGCCAGGAAGCTCTGGACTAGGTTCTTAGTTAAAAAGAACCAAATAGCCGACTGTCCATACGCGGAAGCCCTCGCGGCCTTCAAACACAGCGTCCGGGATGAATGGCTTGCGCGCCGCCTCGGTCAAGAAGGACCTATATCCATGACATCCTTACCGCGCTAATGACTCGCTTTTGCACGGGAGAAGACAGCTGGCTCGCTCGTAGAAGCAACAGCGCCAGCAACTCGGGCACTTCCGAAATCCGAGACGGCAATGGCAAGCCACGACGAAGCAAACACAACAGTCGCAATGATAATGAAAGATCACGTGACACAGCGGTCAACGCCAGATTCAGCAATCCCAAATCCGGTCAACGAAAAAAGCCATTCAAGGCGAACCGAGACGGACCATCCAACCTAGACAGGATATTGGACCGACCCTGCTAGATTGACGGACACCCCGATAAACTAGCTAATCATACCAACAGAAGCTGTTGGGTCTTCAAGCAGGTCGGCAAGCTCAACGCCGAACACAAGGGGAGGAGGCCGCCAGGCGATAGGGACGACGGAGAGGTTCACCAACCAAATACGGGGGGTCAGAAACAATTTCCCCCCGCGGATCGATCAACCCCGGAGCAGAAATAGCAGTTTGGCTTCCTTTGCCCACCTCATATACCCGCAAAATTTGCACCGCGCATACATCACTACGCACTTAAGATACCATGGGCATTGGCGGAAGCACAAATACGGACAAGCGGGCAAGCATTCCCGTAACATTTATTATTTGCTTTCCTTTTTTTACTTTCTTCATTATCTCTTAGAAACAGGTGACACAGAGGACAAACATCTAAACTGGCTCTATCGGAGTTCAGATCCGAACACTCACCTACGGGGCTACTTCCGTTAAGGATTCCCCTCACCGAGGACAGGCGGCGCAAACGTGCGACAGGAGGTCCAAAACAACTTTTTGTAGACTGCACTCTTTATTTCGAGCCTGTAATATGCTTTTTTCCTTCGCCTCCGACCCCAGGCATGTCAAATAGCCAGGGTTGTGGTCTTTTTACATATAAAGTAATCATCGGCATATTACTCAGGTCCGAGTAAACATAATCCGCATTAATCATTTGTTTCTTTTTCACAAATGAATTTGGCCCCTATAGCTTTCTCACAACCATACCTCGGCACAACGTGCCGGGGGCTCGGTATGGGAACAAATGAGTTGCCAACAAAGTCCGAACATCTTTATAAGCGTACTTCGGCGTCGCGAGTTTGGCCTTATATGCATCAGCTCCGAATCATGTCTTGGGTCAATGGTTGGGTTGCCCGGCTCCTGTGCTTGCTACCTTATGTTCCGCTCTATCAGCTAGGGTAGTAAAGGGAGAACTACTAAGATTGTGCTTCCGGTTCATCTGGTCAAGCACCTTAGTAGAGAAAGCCGAAAACTGACTGTCATGATGCTGTGAGAGTTGGTCAACCACTCGATGACTTCTTGGAATCTGTCGCGATTCCCTCCGTGTAACACGAAGGACATTTTTTTTCAGGTCATATATGTAATGCACCATATTAGAATAAGTTGTACACATACTAGGGGATATATCGTAGTCCCCCCTATAAAACTCATGTGGCTAAGTGAAAGTGTTAATGCCCTATAATCTGATTGCCTGGTTCGCCGCATTGTCACCTCCTTCATGGACCAGGACGTTGGGTCAAGAGTGATTAAATGCTTTTCCGAACACCCCCGTACTTCCTATGTGGGGGCTAAAGCCGATGACTGGAAAACTTTCAGATTATATAAAAACGGCCGCACAGGAGGAACACAAGCTTTCGAGCAAAACATAAAAATAGATTAACTATAAAATTGTCTTTTACAATTCCCATACACCTCACTCGAATATTTTGTTTTTCGAGCATTGACCCTCTATTAAGCGGGCGTCCTCTAAGACGTCTTCAAAATAATGCTCTGGTGCGTGATAGTCCTTCCCTTGGGTGGACTCTTCGCCGCAACATCGATGGCCTTCATCTTCCCGCAGAATGTCTTGACACGGGCAAAGGCCATCCACGCACCCTCAATGCACGCCGATCGCTTCACAGCATCGATACGTGGCACCGCATTAACAAGCTGCTGCACCATTGGGACATATGTTCATTCAACAACAGGGGGCGCTTTGATGCGCCAAATTGTGACCAGAAAAGCTTCTCTGTTGCATACCCCTCTCGCGCTTGGTAAAACTGCGCCGCATCAGATGAACTCTTCGACAAGTCTAAAAACTCGTCCGGAGAACTCCACACTTGGTTAAGCTAAGCATAGTTCGGATCGCTAAACTTAGCCTGTAGCAAAAAGGGCTTACCAGCCGCAATCTCCCCAGCTTGCCGGATCTCTTCATGGGCTGCTCTCAATTCAGACCGCGCCTCTCTCGCCTCTCATAAGGCTTTGTCAAGTTCAGTCATTTTTGCTTCATTCTCCTTCTCAAGAAGGCCGCAGCGGCTAGCAGCATTTTTTAGTTCGAGCGCCATCATGGATATCTTCTCCTCGTCTAGGTGCCGAGCAGCTTGTTCGGCTTTTAACTCAGCCGATGCCTGTTTTGCAGCGGCATTGCTAAACTGGGCATGTTCCTTGGCCCAGGCCAGCTCCGCCCGAAGAATCTCAACGGCGGCAGCACATCTGCAGTCATGCATATCCCAGTATATAACTTTCAGCGTCATGCTTACATTACAAAAATGTATGTGAAAGGACTGCTCCCAATACATACCTTGCGACTCGTCAAGACGCATATTGATTACTGCAATGTCATCCCCTGCCATGTCAAGCTTCCGCTACAGCTCTACAATATCCGTAGTCCGGGCAGCCGTCAGGGGAGAAACAGCATGTTTTTCAATTAATCAGGTCAGACCCTGGGCATTTCTTTTGATCCTCCGATTGCCTCCCTCGGGAAGCCAATCAGAGTCTCAGGGGCTACTATCTATACACAGGTGCATTTTGTGAATAAAACACAATGGAACATATTGCAATACAAACCTCAAAACCTTTTAGCAGTCCCACAAAAGCCTCATTCAATCTGCGCTTCACGGACAGGACCTTTTCAACCAATGTACCCATTAAGGTACAATGTTCTTATGCGACGGGTGCCTGCTGCAGCATGTTCGTCAAGATATCCGGCGCCTCTGGGTCTCCGGAGGCTGACGTAGGAGTACAACCACCCTTTGAAGGGATCCATTTATTCGTATCCGGCTGTATACCGGATTGTTTAGGGCCTTCATAATTGGTCCCCGGGCCCTAGGCCACCGAAGTATCACCTTCGAGTAATGTCTTCATCATCCCTTGCACCACCTGTTCGTCGGGGGAGACCCTCCGTGATGACACCTCGAAGTCGTCCGGCTCATGGGGCGGAGAAGCTGGTGGAGGCGTCTCGCTTTCCATCATCTCGGGGAGAAGGTCCCCCGAAGAAGAGGATTGTTGTAGAAGACCGTGTGCCGAGCTGCAAAAAAACATATATTCTAGGCATTACAAGAAAAGAACAGGATATGTTTAAAACATCCTTGTTCACTTATGATTTGGCCTGAGGCTTCTCCTCGTCATGAGGCTGTGTTTCGACATCCTCCGAGCCCGAGCCACCCAACAGAGGCATCTTGCCTCGCTTAGGAGCCTTTTTCTCCAAATCTTCGGAGTTGGCCCTTTTCTTCCCATGAGGGAAGGAGACGGTGCCCCCCTTCACTTTTGTCTTCGGATGTGGGAATTTTGATTCCTCCGGACTCAATGTCTGATGTACCCTGGGAATAGGGGCCATCTTTGTCTCTCCCGCTCTCCGTCTCGCCCTCCTTCACAGTCGTCTGGTATGGTGCCAGGACCAGCATTCTTGTTAGAACAGGATTCGCCAGGCCTTCAGGAAGAGGGGCCGAACACATAATTAGTTCCGCCTTCTTTATCTAGCCCTGGAAGAAGATAGCTTGCTCAGTACCATATTACTGTATGCATAATTACAAAGTGTTCGGGAGACAAGTGCCTACCGTGGTATCCGGACGGTTGCAGTTAAGGCCAGCGTCCTCATTAGTGTCTGGCCAATGTTTCCTCTTCCCAAAAAACAACTTCCACATCCCATCGTGCGTAGTGCCGAAGAAGTGTTGGAGGGTTTGTGATCCTTCTGGATTAAACTCCCACATACGGCGAGACCTACGCTGGCACGACAGGATTCGGTGAACTAGCATCACTTGAATCACGTTGACAAGATGATGTCTCTCTAAAGGAGGGTTCAGATGCGGCTCTGTAGAGTCTGCACTTCATCAACTGATCCCTAGTCCAGCCCCTTATTGATCCATGATGCAAGCTATGGCGGAGGGCCGGAATGGAACGCAGGTATAGCTGCCCACTTGGTACAATGGGGTTCCGTGACATAAAACCACTCTCGCTGCCATTGGTTGGAGGTTTCGGTGAAAGAGCCTTTTGGCCAGGGAGGGTTGATAAGTTTGCTCACTACAGCACCACCGCACTCTGCCTGTTCCCCATCAATTACCTTCGGCTTCACACTAAAGGTCTTTAGCCATAAGCCAAAGTGTGGGGGGATTCGGAGGAAGGCCTTGCATGTGACGATAAATGCCGAAACGTGGAGGAAGGAGTCTGGAGCTAGATCATGAAAATCTAGTCCGTAATAAAACATTAGCCCTCAGACGAAGGGGTGAAGAGCGAACCCTAGCCCTCGGAGGAAGTGGGAGATGAATACGACCCTCTCACCAGATCTGGGGGTCGGAATAACCTGTCCCTGAGCAGGAAGCGTGTGGTGTATCTCCGTGGTCAAGTATCTGGCCGCCCGGAGCTTCGCAATATCCTCCTCTGTAATGGAGGAAGCTACCCATCGGCTTTGAGGGCTGGGTCCGGACATGATGGGGATGCTTGAAGCAATGAAATCGAACCTTGGGTGCTAGAACTCGTGGTTGGGAAGGCTGAGGAGAAGTTTGGCATAAAAAAGACGGCCCTTGGTTCCTTTATAGAGGAAGCGGGTATTGAACGCCTCCTCCTAAAGCCTAGGAACCTGCCTATTCGTAAGGAATCTTTCCCGCAAGACGGTTGGGTTACCCACGCTCGTATTGATGAAAATCTCGCAATAAGGGGACACGATCTCTGCTTCGACGAGATGTGCCAATAAAAACCATGCCCCGAAACGTGGAACGGCGGGACAAGGAATGGTTCGAAATAATGACCGGGAAAGCGTGACGTCACATTACTAGAGTTGTTAGCAGATCGGATTCGTGAAATACTATACTTTCTACGGCTATGTGTTGCAGATCCGGACCCGATTGTTTCGTCCGAAGACTATCTTGGAGTTCGGAAGGAGGAACCCGCCTTCAAAACCGAAGACAGATCTACGCGCCGGATACGTTGTTGTTGAACCCAGGTTCAGGGGCTACTGAGGGAGTCCTGTACTAAGGGGTCCTCGGGCGTCCGGCCTGTTAGGCTTGGGCCGGACTGATGGGCTGTGAAGATACGAAGACCGAAGACCGCACCCGTGTCCGGATGGGACTATCCTTGGCGTGGAAGGCAAGCTTGGCGGTCAACTATGTAGATTCCTTTCTCTGTAACCTACCCTGTGTAACCCTAGATCCCTCCTGTGTCTATATAAACTGGAGGGCTAGGTCCGTAGATTGGCCGAATACTCATCATCATAGCCATAGAAGCTAGACCTCTAGGGTTTAGACATTATGGTCTCGAGGTAGATCAACTCTTGTAATACTCGTATTCATCAATATCAATCAAGAAGGACGTAGGGTATTACCTCCATAGAGAGGGCCCGAACCTGGGTAAACATCGTGTCCCCTGTCTCCTGTTACCATCAACCTTAGATGCACAGTTTGAGACCCCCTACCCGAGATCCGCCGGTTTTGACACCGACAGAGATGTGCAAGGAGATGGACGTCGTGGAGGCGATGAAGAAGCAATTATGACTCCATGGCTAGCAACCCTTCATGTAGTAGAGAGCAATGCCCCAGACTTGTGTGTGCGTCTTCCTTCTTTTTTGGGGTGATAATCTTCCTTCTTCTTTTGCTGCTGTGTTTCTTCTTTTGCTTCAGGTGTTTTGCCGCACGTGTCACATTCTCTGCGAGGCATGAATAGAACAATGCTAACGATGAGCGGTGCCGTGGAATCGATGACTAGCAAATTAGATCATTTTTATCGCCATATTGCATTGGGCTGCCGTGTTTCGTGCTCCTCCGTCATACTAGTACTCCACTGGAAACTTGAGTATACTGCACGGTTCTTTGCTCCTCCTCAGGTCGTAGGCAACATTTATACGAGCAGTCAAATCACAAAGGCCCCGCCTTCCAGCAGTAATGAGCCGTCAAATCACAAAGGCCCTCGCCTCTCGTGAAACCGACCAAGCAAGACTGCCCCGCCCTTTAGCCTTTTAAATGTATACTTTTGTACATTAGTAGTATCGATGGATTGCGCCATGGAGCAAAACTAACAAGATGAAATTAAAGAAAATAGGTGGTACATATAGAGAGCGCTCGTTGCCAAATTATGCATATAGTACTATTAAAAAAACTAGTACATACTTAAATGGCGTGCTAAATTCTATTAAAGAAATTAGCATACCAATTTAATTCTTGGGTTTTTATTATTTATGCCACTAGTTGTGTATCACTACTCAGTTTTGCCATTAGAAGTTACAACTACTCAAAAATGCCATTGACCCGTGAGATGCTTGCTCAAAAATGCAATTAGATATCTCAAAAATGCCATCGTTCCGTTAGATGTTTGCTCAAAAATGCCATTAGACATTGTTATTTTCACGTCAAACCCGTTGACCATGTTATATGACAAAAATAAGCCAATTCTATCTATCTCACAATGATAATTGTGGCCTCGCTTGTTACGAGTAACCAAGCGAATAATTTTACAGGAAAATAAGAACGCTGTTGGGATCAAGTAGGCCCCACACTTTATTGTACTGTAGTGAGATAGAGGGAGTGCTGGCATGTTGGTCCATAGGTATTTATGTGATTATAACACGGCAAAAGAGATTTGAGTCACAATAATGGTGTCCAGCACAACACACCCCTCAAATAAAACTAAGCACCCTGAAATTCTTTGACAACTAAACTGCTGGCTATATGATGTTGGCCATATATATTGTACGTATATAATGTGAAGAAATGAGTGGTAGTACTCCAAACTACAAGATGAACTATAAGAAATACTAGTATGTATGTACTAAAGAGTTAATGTAACGAGAAGGAACATACCATTGTTCTACTGGGGGCTCAGCACAACACACCCCTCAAATAAAACTAAGCACCCTGAAATTAAACTAAGCAACTAATCCGGTAGACACTGCATTACAGCTACCTTGAGAAATGACACTGCCACCTTACTCGGACTCCTCGTCCACGTGCTCGACTTTGTCCTTGTCCCTCTTCCTCTTGGCCGATACTTCTTTGCTTGAACCGCACACTTGGCTCTCGCACTTCATCCAACCTTTGTAGATAATGAAAACAAATGTAGGAATCCATTGCAACGTAATTGATGTGGTCTATATCTAGTACATTCCACTGCCATGCATGATGAAACTTGGGCGGAGGTTTCATCAATTTACCGTACGAAGGATCAACCATGGCTGCTGCCAGGGTCAGCATGGAAGGCTGACGGGAGGACACCAGCACATTCCTCTGGAGGTCGAAGGGCTCGCCTACAACGAGGCCTATTCGACCCAGGACTTCTTTGTCGTTCGTAAAGTCTACATAAATGAATTTGACTTTGCCGCCCCAGAGGAAGTTCTTAAAATCCTCGCACTCAACGTCAGCATGGCATATGTGGTAGACCAAGCACAAGTTATGCACGCAAACCTGGATCACAGTGGGCTTCTTATTCTCTTCCTCCTTTAGATTCTTCTCTTTTTCCAGGACTGTGGTGTACTCAACATCTAGCCCAGCGACCCACTCCACCATTTAAATTTTTGAACATGCATCTGAAGTGAGCAAGGCATCCTTTCACTGTCGCGGAAGAACGGGTGTAGATGACATCGAACTCATCGATGGTGATGGTTCTAACCTTGTACTCACTGCCAATCATGGAGATTTGGGACGCCATGGATTTGGGAGGAGGGTTAGGATTAGTGGAACTGCTGTAATCTGAAAGGACGGGATGACTAGGAGCGAACTGCTGTAATGTTAAAGGATGGCTGAGGACGAGTAGGAGCAAACTATTAGCGGTTTTCCGATTGTAAAAATGCTAAGTGGGGCGTGCGAACGGCAGGGTAGTGGCTTGCCCGGTGGATAAATGGATTCATGCACAGTACTATGGGGCCCCAATTAGATGTCATCTCTACTAGACGCCCAATTAAATGGCTTCATGCATCTGCGTGTTTGAACGTCAAGCGTCTTAAAAATTATAGGTGATACGAAGCTTTCCATGCTCCCATGATACGAGCTTTCGAGAGCCCTTGGATCTGAGATCGAATGCTTGCATGGTGTGACTCTAGACCTATGGGTGAATATCCTATCCCGGAGAGTTATTCTGCAAAGTTTCAGCAACTTAGCATGTGACCATTCGATCTCAGATCCAAGGGCTGTCAGCAGCCCATATCATGGTTGCAGCCTATAAATGAGCATTTTTATTGCCTACTTAGCATGCATGAAACTACTTCCTCCGTCCAGGTGCATTAGGCTATCTGATGTTGGCATTCCATACATAGTCATCACTTAGTCACTCATACAACAACTATGAGGTTGGCTATAAGAGTATTTTTTTTACTTCTGTCTATCTCTTTCTTCATAGTATTTATTGCATTTGCCAAGGAGTGACCTCTTCCAATGAAATGGTGCTTAGATAAGGTGCTAAGGGCATTAAATGGCTTAGCAACTCAAGTTCCCAATGCATAGGTGCTTAGTTTTTTCTTGCTAAGCTTGCTTCATTTAATTATCTATAGACTCAAAATTGTCTTTTCACCTAGATACACGCACTTAGCACTGTTTCTTCTCGAGGTCACCAAACTAGTCTCTCTCTTCGTAATTAACTTGCCACATCGGACTTTATGCCTATGTGGCAGGCTTAGCACCTGTATTAGCAAGTACAATAGTGGGTTATAAGCCCGCTTACATGGCATGTTTGCATATGTGGAGGAGGGAGGCAAGCAAAAAGTGGAGGAGTGGACTCTCATGCAAGAGCCAACCTCTACACATGCTCCTAGACAAAAGCATTTAATATAAGGAGAGAGATAGAGAGAAAGTGAGAAAAAGTTTTAACCTTATAGCCAACCCTATTGTATGACTAATAAATAATACTATCTTTTGATGACTTGGCATGTTTATTGTAACACCCCGGATGTAACTTTCCCAATTTGTACTCCAACTCTTGCCGTTTCCGGCGTTAAGTTATTTTATTTTCTCGGGTTCGGGTCTTTGTCTCTGTGTGTTGTTATCGTTGTCATGCATCTCATATCATGTCATCATGTGCATTGTATTTGCATACGTGTTCGTCTCTTGCATTCGAGCATTTTCCCCGTTGTCCGTTTTGCATTCTGGCGCTTCGTTCTCCTCCGGTGGTCATTTCTAGCTTTCTTTCGTGTGTGGGGATTAAACATTTCCGGATTGGACCGAGACTTGCCAAGCGGCCTTGGTTTACTACCGGTAAACCGCCTGTCAAGTTTCGTATCATTTGGACTTCGTTTGTTACTCCAACGGTTAACCGAGGGACCGAAAAGGCCTCGTGTGTGTTGCAGCCCAACACCCCTCTATTTTGGCCCAAAACCCACCCAACTCTGCTCCATCATATAGAGCGTTCGATCATGATCGCGTGGCCGAAAACCGCACCTCGTTTGGCTCTCCTAGCCCCTCCACCTCTATTTAAAGACCACTCCCCGAAATTTTCGGGCAAAACCTAGTCGTCTTCCAGCTCTCGCTGCCGGACACGTCCGATTTGGGCCGGACGTGTCCGACCTGTCCCGCCGCTGCCACGTGGCATCGCGTCATTCGCCCGCGCTCAGTCCCCAGATCCCCGTGCCGCCCGGGCCCGGGAAGCCCGCATCCGGCCCCTGCGGGCCTATTCATCGCGCCCCCCCGCGCCTCCCTCTCCTCCCTCGCCCGCCGCCACCCGCCGGCGAGCCGCCGCCGCCTCTCCACGCCGGCGCCGCATGCCGCAGCTCCGCCGCCCGCCGCCTCCGCCCGCGCCGCGCTGCCTCGCCCCTCGCCGTCCGGCGAGCTCCGGCCACCTCGACCTCTCCAGCGGCCCTAAGCACTGTTCCGGCGAAGATCTGGCCGTCCTCGTAATCCGTGCAAACCCTAGATCTCGGAGGTGTTTTTTTACTAAGTCCCGAAATTGCAGATCCATGTGCTCATGTTCACGGCTCCGTATCTTTGCATCCGTAGCTCCGATTCATGCATATAGCATATCAAAATGTTCATCTCAGAGAGTACATCATTTCATTCCATTGCATCATTTTCATTTGAGTTCATCTTGATCCCTAAATGCCGTTAGAAGAGGGCTACTTGAGATAATTGTCAGATCTACTATTCCATTTAGGTTTTTGTCATTTTTGCCATGATTAATGTGTGCATGATATGCCCTGATGCTGTACATGTGTTTTGTTAAGGGTTTTGTCATCTTTCCAGAGGTGCAACCCATGTATTTTTGTGATGTGTGTGGTGACTTGTGCAAGCTTGCAAAGTGGTGCACTTGCTAATTCTGTTTTGAGGGACTTAGTGATTTCACTAAGTCCTGGAGCTGTTTATTTCATGATGCCATATGTTCATGTTGTTTCCTACTGATCCGTGCCTCTTTTGAGGATGATCAGTAAGGATGTTTTGTTAATATTGTAGTGCTCTATCCATCCATGTCTTTGTTTGAAATTATGGAGCACACTAGCTTGAGTCAATCGAGCTCTACTTTTTGCTACTTTGTGAATCTGGGCAGATTGTCAACTTGTTTGCAATTTTGCCGATGATGTTGTAGTTGATCAGTGCATGCTATTCTATTGTTCTTGCCATGTCTAGCTTGCATTTTGTGCCTTGTTGATGGGTGTATGCTTATCTTGCCATGAATTGCACCGTAGTGAGTGCATCGAGCTCGTAAACATGCCTACTTGAGTTATATTTCAGCATGTGTCAGTTTTTCACAAAGTCTGAAAACTGATTATGTTTTTGCTATGTTCACATGCTTGCAATTGTATTTTCTGATCCCTTTTGGCTCAAGGTCACTAAGAGACTTTCGTTAAGCTCTTTGAGTAGCTCCATGCCATGCTTTACTTTGCCATGTTCAGGTACTATAGCATGTAGTTTTGTTGCTCCGAAGAGTGCTACCTGATCTGAAATTCCAGACAAGTGTTAATTTCACTAAGTCTGAGATATGTTTGCCATATGCATTTTTGCCATGCTTGTTTGAACCTGTTAATGGATGAATTGGCCGTAGCTTAGTGCTAGACTTTTGTTAAGTATCTTGTGTGAATACCTTCCATGTATTTTGTTGTCATGTTTGGGTGCTGTACCATGTTCATCTCATTGCATTAAGATGCCTACTTGCTGTAAATCGCAGACCGGTGTCATTTTTGAATCGCTTGCCATTTCCAAACCGTAACTCCGATTCCGGCGTTCTTTATATCGTTTTCAAGCGATTTAATCTCATATTTCCAGTGGC
This sequence comes from Triticum urartu, assembly GCF_056163025.1. Lineage (NCBI taxonomy): Eukaryota > Viridiplantae > Streptophyta > Magnoliopsida > Poales > Poaceae > Triticum > Triticum urartu. The sequence continues at coordinate 382,200,227 of NC_141879.1, read as the reverse complement.
ACACTTGGAATTCCATGTTGAGGCCAGGTTCATGCATTTCCTGTCATATCTTACATTTTGCATCCCGCATCGCATCCCGCATAGCATATCATCATTGCATCATATTGCTTGATCCTTGCACGTGGTTGATTGTATCCTTGTTGCTTGTTTGTCTTGTTTGGGTAGAGCCGGGAGACGAGTTCGCTAATGAGGAGCCCGATGAGTTTGCTTCCGAGGATCCAGTCAACTATGACAACTATGCAAGCAAGATGATCATACCCTCGAAATCACTACTATCTTTGCTATGCTAGTTTGCTCGCTCTTTTGCTATGCCAATGCTACGATGCCTACCATTTGCTTGCAAGCCTCCCAAATTGCCATGTCAAACCTCTAACCCTCCTTGTCCTAGCAAACCGGTGATTGGCTATGTTACCGCTTTGCTCAGCCCCTCTTATAGCGTTGCTAGTTGCAGGTGAAGATTGAAGGCCGTTCCTTGTTGGAACCTTTATTTACTTGTTGGGATATCATTATATTATCTTGCTATCTTAATGCATCTATATACTTGGTAAAGGGTGGAAGGCTCGGCCTCTCGCCTAGTGTTCTGTTCCACTCTTGCCGCCCTAGTTTCCGTCATATCAGTGTTATGTTCCCAGATTTTGCGTTCCTTACGCGGTTGGGTTATAATGGGAACCCCTTGATAGTTCGCCTTGATTAAAGCTTTTCCAGCAATGCCCAACATTGGTTTTACCATTTGCCACCTGGCCTTTTCTTTTCCTTGGGTTCTGCAGACTCAAGGGTCATCATTATTTTAACCCCCCCGGGCCAGTGCTCCTCTGAGTGTTGGTCCAAACTATCAGCCGCCGGTGGCTACCAGGGGCAACTCTGGGCTGGCCTACCAGAAGTTTGGACAATCTGAGTGTGCCCTGAGAAAGAGATATGTGCAGCTCCTATCGGGATTTGTCGGCACATTCGGGCGGTGTTGCTGGTCTTGTTTTAACCTGTCGAAGTGTCTTGAGTTACCGAGATACCGAGTGTGATCGGAACGTCTTGGGAGGAGGTCTATTCCTTGTTGACCGTGAGAGCTTGTCATGGGCTAAGTTGGGACTCCCCTGCAGGGATTGAACTTTCGAAAGCCGTGCCCGCGGTTATGGGCAGATGGGAATTTGTTAATGTCCGGTTGTAGATAACTTGAACCTTAATTTAATTAAAATGAATCAACTGAGTGTGTTACCGTGATGGCCTCTTCTCGGCGGAGTCCGGGAAGTGGACACGGTGTTGGAGTAAAGTTTGCGCAGATTGTTCTCTAGTTTCTCTCTCGCGCTTTGCCTCCTCTTCTCGCTCTCCTTTGCGAATAAGTTAGCCACCATACTTGCTAGTTGCTTGCTGCAGCTCCACTTATATTTACCTTGCCATACCTATAAGCTTAAATAGTCTTGATCGCGAGGGTGCGAGATTGTTGAGTCCCTGTGGCTCACAAATTACTATTACACCAGATGCCCGGGCCTGATGATTCCGCTCCAGGAGACGCGTTTGAGCTCAAGTGGGAGTTCGACGAAGACTCTCAACATTACTATGTTTCCTTTCCCGATGATCAGTAGTGGTGCCCAGTTGGGGGTGATTGGGACCGTGTCGCATGTTGGGTTCTCTTTTATTTTGGCGCTGTAGTCGGGCCATGAGTGTTTGGATGATGTAATGTTATTTATGTACTTGATTGATGTGGCGGGTGTAAGCCAACTATGTTATCTCCCCCTTATGATTTATATTACATGGGATGTTATGAAGATTGCCTAACTTGCGACATATGCCTTCAATGCGATTATGCCTCTAAGTCGTGCCTCGACACGTGGGAGATATAGTCGCATCGAGGGTGTTACATTTATATAGCCAGTAGTTGGCTATACTATTAACCATGCTCTACATGGTGCAGCATTGGGAGAGGCACCTATATACCATGGAGGTGGTCAGGAATCAGGAGACTCACATCGTAGCGCCGCAGTTAAAATGATAATGGCAAATCAAATCACAGGGCCCCACCTGTCTAGTAGTAACTCGTTGTCAAATCACACATCCCTACGTTTGCAGCAGCCTACTCCCTCATCTTCTCGTGTCTCCATCGAACTGACTAGGCGGAACTACCCCGCCTACCATGTGGGAAAAGCCCCGCCCTTGACTTTTAGATATAATTTTGTATCCGTGGATTGCACCATGGAGCAAAGCCTCAAGAAAAAGGGGGTACACATGTACGGAGTATACAACACGCCCGTCACGTTCGCGTCGCACCCCAGACGGTCGGTCGGTCTGGCACGCCGCTCTCCGAATGGAACGTGCGTCATATTGCGTTTGCACACACATGTGGGACCGCAATTGAGAACCGACCATAGGAACACTCCCCGGCCCCGCAGTCGGGTGAGTTAATAGAAGAGAGAGATGAGCGATAGTACGTCCATGCATGTGACCAGACTCCAACGAGCGGTTGAATTGGCTATCATCTACATATCATGTAGGCTGTGTTGTATAGGGCTGTAGTTCTGATGAGAAATCTAAAAAAAGGTTTCTTGTCATCTCGCAATATTAGGTGTCACGTGCTTCGGATCACTGCGAGGATTAAACAGCGACAACTGAGTTCCTCCAAGGAACTGGTCATTGGGGGCACATACACGAAGACTACTCGGCTGCCATCTAGGTCAAAAAAGCTATGTTAATTACGACATCTATTGATGGACCCCTTTTTTATGAGCTTATCTTTAATTTGAGCTTTGATCCTCGTCTAATTTCTTCGTCAGGATTCATGTTGTCTCCTTGGGGCAGTGAGGTTATGGTTTCTTGTCATGTGGCATTTTTTCGTGTTATATGTTAATCTGGTGCTTCAGATCAAAATGATGACAATTGCGCCTCCAGGGCACATGCATGAAGACTTCTGGACAGTTATTGATGAGGTTAAGACGGCTCCGCTAGATAAAAGAAAACTACTCCACTATATAGGCAGGAGCCTCTGCGCTTGCTTGCTAGTGTTGCTCTCTTCACACTATCTCGTCCTCTCCAGATCTAAACACGACAGTGGGAGCCATACTCTCTCTACTCACCGCTGGTCATAGATCCAGCCAGATCCTCTCCACCGGGGAAGGTGAGGAGGTGCAATGTTCATGCGGTGTTCCTCGGAGACGGCTCTTAACCACTGTCGACGTGTCCCGATCAGTGTGCTTTGTTGTTCTCTCCCACGCACGGCCAGCTAGGGAGGGTCTCCGACCCCTTCTTCCTCGCTGTCGTTGTGTGGGCAGATACGGCCTCCCGCCGCCCACCTAGCGACATCCCAGCGACCCTCGGGTATAACTTCCTTCGAAACCAGTCTTGCTCTACTTCCCCAGCTCCTAACGTCGCTGCATTTGTATCTTTTACTATTTCTCAGGCCCCTCGTAGATAGGATCAATCGGCTGTTCGAAAGCCACCTAATTTTTTACTGTTAAGAGGTAAAACTAGTTCATGCACTCGAATCTAGTACTACTTAGTTCAAGAAGGGAAGAAAGGGGGTGGGGTGGGGGAAGATTTGCTACTTAAATCAAGGACTTGGTCGAAAGACAAATAATGGTGGCAAAAATTAGCAGAGACTGGCTATCCAACTGGTCTCCTGGTGTAGTAGGGAAATAAAGGGTACATAGTACAAAGTCAATATAAACCGATCTATTGGTTGAAAAAGGAAAGAAAGTGGGGACTAGGGGACAAGTCAACAGAGTATGTCCAGCAATAGATTTGCTAGCCTCACACAGTATAAGGAGGCTATACCGAACAAACATGGGACCAACCCAGATATCCTGTTCTGATGTTTGTTGCCCCGAGCCCCTCTTATGTAATATCACTAGTAGAATGTAGCAGTCGCGCTGTTAAAAGTAAGGACATGTTAAACCAATGTTGTTTTCAATGTAATGCCTCCAGTAATATGAATCAGTGGCACTGTTTTTCATGTCATGCTAAATTTCCCATTAAGATATGTTGCTTCTTTTTGTTAGAAATGCAACTTCCTGGTCCGCCTACTCTCCGATGCCCAAATACCAACTCTGTAGTAGCTGTTAATGTAATGTTGCTGGTAAAATGAAGCAATGCCACCATTAAAGTAATGTCGTATTTAACGGTTGTTATAGTTAACCCTAATGCCCACACTAATATCTAGCAATGTTGTCGCTTTAGAAATTGCTATTGTCTTTGTAGGATTACCATTCAGATAAGGAACATGCTTCTTTTCATTTGATGTATGTTTCATCACTTGTTAGTCACCCTTCTTTCCACCTTTTTATGCAAACAGAGATATACATTTCATGCTTGATCTTATTTTTACTGCAAAAATGATATCCAAAATATAGTTGAATAGTCCACGAGCTTCACAACAAACCTTGATGTTGCTCAATTTTATTGCAACTAATGAAGAAGAAGTTGCTAGCTCGTGGGACATTGCTTCATTTTAGGTGAACTGCATGAAAAGGTCCCATGAATTGAATCATCCATGTTGGTGACTGGTGTCATCCCTTCTACGATGGGGTTGACTGTAGATATGGTCCCATCACGAAGTATGTTCCTTTTTGGTCCGACCTTTTGCCAAAGATCCAGCATGTTGAGTCTGCTCTTGTGCTATATTTTGGCACTAACATGATAAAGCGGTAATGTTATCATTTTGCACCTTAATCTAGTGGCACTATTAATTCGAGGCAATGTTTTGGCACCGCTAGAACCACTGATTTTTTATATATCGAAAGAGGGGGTTCCTCTGATTTCATTAAAGAAACCCAACCATAGAGAACCATTATCCGACAACATCTCAATGTAAACAGGCAGTTATGCAACTACTACTAGAACAGACTGAGTACTAGCAGGAGACAAGTTTGCCACATAAGCTTGGTAGGTAGGGGGACGCAGCACCAACTCGATCAAGTTTGAAATACAACCCAAATGCTACCACAAAAACATCAGGGGGGTAGATAGGGACTAAAAGAGCCAGCTTCAGCATCCCAGTCTAAGCACCCCCGGCCTCCATCCTTGCGACGCACAGTACACCTCACTTGCCACCTGCTCGACCCTAGTGCCACTGATAAAATGAAGTAATAATACAGTTAAAAAAGAGCGAGTGTCCTCTCTATCATTTCATTTCCAATGTAGATAAAGAAAGTGCTTCTCTTTGTTAGTATATGTTTCATTAACTAGTCCCATTGTTAATGCTTAAGCATTTCTGCAAACTGGGGTGCTTAATTCTAGTTGATCTGCACAAAAATAGAGACTGGAATGTCTCAAGGCCCCTCCTTGTACTACAGTTGTACACTGATGTTCATCACTGGCAGAAGGTGTATCAAGGAGAATTGGGTCGATTTCCAGTATGAGGCCTACTGTATGAGGCATCGCAGGGCCCATCTTGACTTCGCAGCATAGCATACTATGATACTATCGTTGTACTCTATTCCAATTATTAGTCTATGTTTCATCAACTAGTGCCACTATAATGTAATCACGCTTTTTCGTTATCTGTGCAAACAGGGTTATTCAGTTGCATCTTGGTGGAACTGCACAAATGTAGGGATGGAATCAGCATATATGTAGAGTGCAAGGTGTGCCAAGTGAAAATTACCGACACCAACCATGCTCCATGCAAGCATTGGAATCCACCACCACTAGTGGGATGTGTGGCGCTCTCTGTGGACGGATATTTCTCGGTAGCAAATCCTGTAACCAAATACTAGTAGCTTATATTGGGAGTTTTCTAGGGAGTACTCTTTTCTGAAAGAAGCACCAATCTATTTTTCTTTATTTGTACATAGTTTCACAAGTTTATTTTTGGTCCAGAGCTATTTTTGGGTGATTGGTGTAGTACTCGGAGACTAATTGTAAGCATGTTCATTAGCCGTCACACTAATTGTAAGCACGAGCAGATGGAAGATTAGGTCAGTGCAAAGCTTACCTTAAACCCTACCGCCACAGATGAAACGAGACGAGCGTCGAGGGAACCGTGGAGAATGGTGGGGAAGCGACGTCGCGCCATCCGGCCTCCTCTTCCGGTGGTAGAACGAATACTCCTGTGGCTCCGGCTGGCTCTGCACCCTCACGAAAGGCACACCATACTTGATCGATTCATTATCCTATGGATGCTCCACCTTCGACCTATACGGCCTCCACCTCCGCCTGACTTTTGCCTCGTGGGGGTGTTTTTGCAATGGAGAAGAGGGAGAGGCGAGATGGTTGTCTTACAATGGAGAAGAGGGAGAGGCGAGACGGTGGTTTTGCAATGCAGAAGATGGAGAGGACAGGGGGTGGTTTTGCAATGGAGAAGAGGGAGAGGCAAGACGCTGGTTTTGGAATGGAGATGATGGAGAGGAGAGGAGGTGTTTTGCAATGGATAAGAGGGAGAGCAGCATGCGGCAGCGAGGATTGGACGATAGGGCCGGCACGCTGTGACTGATCAAAATCAAAATCAATTTACCCTTCAATTAAGAAAGCAACCCCACATTAACTAGTCTCCCTTTTATTCTGGGTCATAATTGACCATGATTTTCACAAATAAAATATATGTTATACGTTGCAAAAATAATATAATTCGAAAGTACATTCAGCTACGAACCAAATGATACAATTTTTGGTGTCATGCATTCAATTTTGCTTGTCAAATACAGTACGTGGTCAAACTTTGACCCAAAATACACAAAACAAAAAATACTTCCAAGACCAGCGCCGCTCCTCTCGTCTTAAACCACCGCCACTCCTCTCTTGTTCCAATCTAAATCCAGCGCTGCTCCTCTCCTCTTCCATTTCAAAACCACCGCCCCTCCTCTCCTGTTCCAATCCAAAACCAGCGCCGCTCCACTCCCGTTATAATCCAGAACCAACGCCGCTCCTCTCCTCTTCCATTCAAAAACCACCAGCGGCGAGTGAAGATGTTGTGGAGAAGTAGATCGATGGAGGAGTACTCTCCGATATGTGAGGATCGCAGACGGCGACCCTGTGAAGCTAGCTAGGATGTTGGAGATACAGTCTTGGTTTGACAACAAGGACCAACTAGCGGCGACAATGACATCCATGGCCAAATATCTGCAACAAAGCGAAAAGGAGGCGATACTCCTGAAGGGAGTCATGCGGGAGTACATAGAGCTGCTCCTCTGGGCCATGAGAAAACAGATTCAATGAATCCGATCGTGAGGCAGTGGTGGTGGGAGTATCGATTCCAGATGGAGCATCCACCAGAGATTGAAAGATCGAGCACCTACAGGGTGTTGTTTGTGAGGGTGTCGTGCCAGAGTGAGCCGCTGGAGCCTTCATCGACTGAATCCAACTGCAAGTGGAGAAAAGAAGTTGGCCCAACGATGCTTCCCCGCCACCCTCTCCCTCGCCATTCACATCGTCTCACGGGGCGGCTACCTGCCGCCGAGGAATAGGAGGGGACTGCCCCCAACCCAATAGTCGGTCAGGTTGTGAATTGTTAGGAGGAGGTTAGGGTTGTCAGTATTTGCATGTTGTGAATTGTGTTCTATGTTGTGTATTTTGAAAGTACTTTCAGAGATGAATGTCTTTTGAATTTCAAATTTGCAGTATTGAGCATATGAAGTATTTTATGAATTCTAAAGATCTATTTTTAGCACTTAAAAATGTAGTTTCATATAGAAGTGCAGACAATGTGATTCTCAGAAAAGAAACTGCAAGTTTCAGTTTCAGATATGAAACTGCAAGTTTCAGTTTCAAATAAGAAACTACAAGTTTCAGAGGCAGAGCATATATATTAACACACCCTTTTCAAATAGGGATAACATCATGTTGGAAGTTTTATTCATGGTCAAAAATGGAATTACAACCAATTAACATCATGCTGATCAACATTAATGCCGAGCACAAGTTCATATGATGCACAGTCAAAAAGATAAGCTATTTTCAAAATTCCCACACAATGTCGAGTGTGTGAACAACAGAGAAAATGTGGGATGAAGTTTTGAGAAGTGTTGGACGTGGTGTGCGTAGATGACAACGAGGACCCACATGTCATTAATGGCAGAGGCAAAAAAATTGGAGATATTTTCACTACATCAGGTGGAATCGAACCCGGGCAGAACAGCGGTCGGGAAATATCACCTGGCCACCGGGCTAGTTCAGTAGTTTTGGTAGAAATAAGGCACTACATCTAGTATGCCTTCGCCAGCTTTGGTAGTTCATTCTCGTCCTCCGCCTTTGTGCTCTTGCTACGGCGCTGCTGTCTGCCGTTGTGAACATGCTGAGCAAACAAGAGGAATATGGAGAGGACTATACATGGAGAGGCGGACAGTCTGGACCCACCAAGTCTATGGCCGTACGCAAGCAAGTGCCTCATTGAAAAAAATACTTCCTCCTAGTGCTATACTGACGTTGGGGCCCACGGGTTTGTCAACATAGTTACATTTTTTGAGGTGCCTCAACGTAGTTACTAAATGAGATAAATATGCAATGAAGTCGGGGAGCTGGCAGGTATCATTTATTATCAGTGGGCTAACAAGTATCAGCTTGGTTGTGGGCTGCCCCGTCTAGGCTTTCTTTTTTAACATACGTAGCCCACGACATGCCGGTTTGTATTTTCTTGAGGGTCATCATGTATCGACCGGCCTATGGACCTCCCATCCTAGGTTTTATTTTTTCCTGAAACATTCGCAACCCAACTTATGTATTTTTTGAAGAAAACGCAGAGGTCCGTTCTATTGTTCTATATAAGAATAGGAACGCCAGGTCCAACTTATGTTTACCATCTAACTATATTATATATATATATTATTTTATATACTATTATATATTATTGTTATTGTCATCATATATTCCACAAATACTCACATATACAAGAAAACAATATCCCACGTCTTATTAACTTATAAAAATAATTTTTTAACAATGAAATCCTGGATTTTTTTACATTAAGGCAATGAAAATCCTGGTGATTTTGTACAAAGGCTTGGTAAGATTTAAGGACCCATGTAATAATAAATCACTTATTATTAAAATATATTTATAACAAAATGCTCAGCCCCTATTTTTTTTGACAACATTGTTGTGCCCAACCCAACATTATAATTAGAACTAGCCCAACAAAATCATGTATTTCAAGAAAGTGCAAATGGGCTGTAATTTTTGAGGAAAGAAATAAATGGGTCGCATGGACGCAACATTATTATTTCAGCTAGCCCAACCAATTCATGTATTACGAGAAAGTGAAAATGGGTTGTAGTTTTAAAAAATGGGCCGCATGGACGCTACATTATCTGTTCACCCAACCCAGCAAATGGACTGTAATTCTGAAAAAAGATGAAATGGACTGTAAATTCTGAAAAAATGGGTTGAATATGTGCCACATTTTTGGGGGCTGGAATGTGGTCCAATAGGTTGAAGCCAATGCAAGTCGTTGTCAACTTAGTCAACAAATGATTCTGACATCGATAATCGTTGGATTTACATCCAATAACCACAGGGTGAAATGGCACATATAATTAGGGCCTTCCACCAATTTTGAGCTCATTTGGGAAAAGTTGCCAATGCAACTTTTGTAAACCCTAGAAATCCATAGAAATACATTTACCAAGATCTAGTCATGCAAAACCATTCCCCTTGATGCACCACTTGGTGTAGTGTCATCATTTGGGCTTTTGAGCATGACCACAAAGTTTGGGGGCATTTGGAATAAGTTGGCAATGTAGAGTTGTTCAAACTTGAATCTGGACAGAGATGATTTTGGGGCACTTTGGTGAAACAAAATAGTTCGGATTGAGCTGAAACTTTGCATGGTCATCATATTATGCATATGTGACCTGCTAAAATTTTCCTGGATTTATTGGAAAATATTTCTTGTACAAATATTTCAAATACTTGGAATGGACAGAAATGGTTTTGGATGGTTTTGCCCAATATTTTGAACATGACCATGTGCTTAAACTCTTATATATGGAAAATATATGTCCACTGAGTTTCCCTGATTTTTCTCAAATATTTTTGAAGCATTTAAATAATTTTAACCTATTAAATACCATTTCTGGCCTAAAGAAAAAGCCTTTAAATAAAATAGGAAAATTAATTTTTAAAATTATATTTTTGTGGTTTATGGGGGTACTATATCCCATATGTTTTAATTATACTCTTCGAAATATTTTTCATACCCCAAATCAAGTACTTATAGTGCAAACCTCAATTTAGGGGTTTTTGGAAAACTATTTTTTGAAAATTCTATTTGGCCAAGTTCTTTTTGTAAGAAAATACTATATTGCACTATACACATGACATGGTCATTGGGCGGAAGTTTGGGGTAGTGAGATGAAGTATATAAAGTGGAGTAGTTGACTTTAAAGAGCACATGAAAATCAGAGAGAGAAAACCAACTCCAAATAAAAAGCCAAATAATGAAAAAGTTTTTGTTGGTCCAAATTTTTATGCTTTAATAATGCAAATGACATGTTACAAAATGCAGGGTGTGACAGACCTACCCCCCTTACAAGAATCTCGTCCCCGAGATTCCTAAGCTAGGCTTTAAAGAGGTTTGGAAACTCATTTCTAAGGTAGTTTTCACGTTCCCAGGTTGCTTCTGCTTTGGTGTGGTTGCTCCACTAGACCTTGAAGTACTTGATGGTGCGGCTTCGAGTGTGTCGTTCTGCCTCGTCCAGAATGCAGATGGGCCTCTCACGATAGGTCAAATCAGGCTGAAGGTCAATGGCTTTGTGATCAACATCCTTGTAGAGATTGGGCTTGTCTGGAACTTGGAGACACTTCCGGAGTTGCCACACGTGGAATACGTTGTGCACATCGGATAGTTCAGGTGGTAGTTCCAACTGGTACGCGACCTCTCCTCGACGGTCAGTGATCTTAAAGGGGCCGATGTATCTTGGTGCGAGCTTTCCTTTGACATGGAAGCGCTGGGTTCCCTTAAGAGGCATGACTCGGAGATAGACATGGTCTCTGAGGGAGTCCTGGATTAGGGGGTCTCCGGAGAGCCGGACTATATCCTTTGGCCGGACTGTTGGACTATGAAGATACAAGATTGAAGACTTCGTCTCGTGTCCGAATGGGACTCTACTTGGCGTGGAAGGCAAGCTAGGAAATACGGATATGTATATCTTCTCCTTTGTAACCGACCTTGTGTAACCCTAGCCCCCTCCGGTATCTATATAAACCGGAGGGTTTTAGTCCGTAGGACAACATACAATCATACCATAGGCTAGCTTCTAGGGTTTAGCCTCTCCGATCTCATGGTAGATCAACTCTTGTAATACTCATATCATCAAGAATAAATCAAGCAGGACGTAGGGTTTTACCTCCATCAAGAGGGCCCGAACCTGGGTAAAACATCGTGTCCCCTGCCTCCTGTTACCATCCTCCTTAGACGCACAGTTCGGGACCCCGTACCCAAGATCCGCCAGTTTTGACACCGACATTGGTGCTTTCATTGAGAGTTCCTCTGTGTCGTCGCCGTCAGGCTTAATGGCTCCTACGATCATCGATAGCGATGCAGTCTAGGGCGAGACTTTTCTCCCCGGACAGATCTTTGTGTTCGGCGGCTTCGCACTGCGGGCCAACTCGCTTGGCCATCTGGAGCAGATCAAAAGTTACGCCCCTGGCCACCAGGTCAGGTTTGGAAGCTTAAACTACACGGCCGATGTCCGCGGAGACTTGATCTTCAACGGATTCGACCCCCTGCCTTGTGCGCCACACGGTCACGATGAGTATGATTTAGCTCTACCATCGGACCGTATTCAGGAGATCGCACCGGCAGCCAACCCGACCCTCAATTCAGAGCCAGTTTCGCCATCCGTGGACGGGTGGATGGACCCCGTCACAGAGGCCGTACCCTCAGCGGCGATCGAGCCGAGTATCGACCTTACCCTTCACGAGAGCCGTGTTGCCAAACTGCCGGATTCTTCTTCAGCCACGGACTCCGAACCGCCTGCGCCCGTTCCTACCGAATCCAATTAGGAGCCGATCATGGAGTTTACCTCCATGGATATTTTTCAGCACTCGCCCTTTGGCGACATATTGAACTCATTAAGGTCTCTCTCCTTGTCACGAGAGTCCTGGCCGAACTACGTCCGGCAGGATTGGGATGCGGACGACGAAGAAATTCGCCACCCACCCACCACCCACTTAGTAGCCACTGTCGATGACTTAACCGACATGCTCGACTTCGACTCATAAGGCATCGACGGTATGGACGACGATGCGGGAAGCAAAGAGGAACCACTGCCCACAGGGCACTGGACGCCCACTTCGTCACATGACGTATACATGGTGGACACACCCAAAGAAAATAATGACGAGGAACAGAAGGACGCAGCGACGGGTGGTTCCCTCGAGCAGCATTCAAAGCGGTTGCGTAAACACCGCCCCAAATCCCGCCTCGGCAGAAATAACGATCACATAGACTCAGCGTTAGAGCAGGGTGAACTATTGCCCGACCACGGCAACACGAAAAATCAAGCCGAACAACCCAACCCCGTCGAAGATAACAGTCCGGACGACATCACACCGGACAGGTGCCAGGAGCAACATAATGCCCACCAAAGACTTTTGCCACGGCGAGGAGTCTAAAAAAACAGAAGCAAAGGCTCAAGGCTGCACAAGACACACTCAAAATCAAATGGAGTGAAGTGCTCAACACAGCAGCGAAGCACGGCGGTAATCGCCACATCAAGAGCTACCCAAAGCGGAAGTTGCTACCTGAATTCGACGAGGAGGCCTTAGATCCCCAGCAACCAAAAATTAAAACGGCCATCTGGCCGGATAGAGGACCTCAGGGCCAACATAGAGCAGCGAATAACGCCGCACATAAGCCAATACGCGATCCACATGAGGGCTCGCATCAAAAGGACGGCGCAACCAGATCCATTTATGGACCACGCAAGCGCGCTCCAGCATACGATGCAACACAACAAACATCCGAACATCACAGTACACCCAGATACAGGGGTGCCGCACACCCCCTATGTTTCACCGATAAGGTGCTGGACCATGAATTTCCAGAGGGATTTAAACCCGTAAGCATAGAGGCATACGACGGAACAACAGACCCTGGGGTTTGGATTGAGGACTATATCCTCCATATCCATATGGCTCGAGGAGATGATCTCCACGCCATCAAGTACTTACCCCTCAAGCTCAAAGGGCCAGCTCGGCACTGGCTTAAAAGCCTCCCCGAAAGCTCCATTGGAAGCTGGGAAGAGCTTGAAAACTCTTTTCGGGCGAATTTTCAAGGGACTTATGTCCGGCCTCTGGATGCGAACGATTTGAGTCATATAACTCAACAGCCTGGAGAGTCAGCCCGAAAGCTTTGGAACAGGTTTCTTACCACAAAGAACCAAATAGTCGACTGTCCGGACGCTGAAGCCTTGGCGGCCTTTAAGCACAGCGTCCGAGACGAATGGCTTGCTAGACACCCCAGCCAATAAAAACCGAGAACAATGGCGGCATTAACAAGCCTCATGACCCGCTTTTGCGTGGGCGAGGACAGCTGGCTAGCCCGATGCAGCACCAGCGACCCAAGTACATCCGAAGTTAGAGACAGAAACGGGAAATCACGACGCAGTAAAAATAATAAGTACCGGAATAAAGAAGACAACCCGAAGAGCACGGTGGTAAACGCCGGATTCAGAAGCTCTCGGCCAGGTCAGCAAAAGCCGCCCTCTAAAGGCGCCAGAGATGAACTGTCTAGCTTAAACAAAATTCTGGACCAAATATGTCAGATCCATAGCACCCCCGATAAACCTGCAAATCAAACCCACAGAGAATGTTGGGTCTTCAAGCAGTCCGGCAAGCTCAACGCCGAACATAAGGGGCAGGATACACCAAGCGAAGATGAGGATGAGCCTCGCAAGCAAAACACTGGGGAATAGAAGAAATTTCCACCATAAGTCAAAACAGTAAATGTGTTACACGTGATAAAGGGGAGAAGCAAAGCGGCACTCCCAGCCAAACATGCCCAAGGGCCTATCACCGCGGAGTTCTTCCATTAGCCGTCTCAATCGATCACCTTCGACCATCAGGATTACTCAGCAAGTATCCAGAATGCAGGGTGGGCTGCCTTGGTATTAGATCCAATAATTGGCGGATACCACTTCACACGAGTCCTGATGGATGGCGGCAGCAGCTTAAACCTGATATATCAGGACACAATCCGCAAAATGGGGATACACCCAATGAAAATTTTCCACAACAATACTACCTTTAGAGGAGTAACGCCAGTCCCAGTTGCTCATTGCACGGGCTCCCTGCTACTAGAAGTTATATTCGTCTTCCCCGATAACTTCCGTAGTGAAAGTTCAACCTTCCACATTGCTCCGTTCCACAGTGGCTATCAAGCACTACTTGGACGCGAAGCTTTCGCTCGCTTTAATGCAATACCGCATTACGCTTCCCTCACACTTAAGATGCCCAGTCCATGTGGCATCATTACAGTAAATGGAAATATTAAGCGATCCCTGCGCGCCGAACAGAGTGCGGCTTCCTTGGCAGCCGCACACTAAAATGGCCTCACCAACTAAAGCATTCGATAGGTCGTCAAGACCACGGACACGGTTAGACGAGTCCGGCAGCTATATGTAATTCATACAGGTTTGATGGCCACACCCCTATTACAAATACAAGGGGCTCAACGCACACAGACAAGTGGCAATTTTTACTCATCTTGAACTGTAGATGGTTTCTTTAAACCCACCTTTTTGCACGACAACTTTTCACCCAAGTTCTTCTCTTTTACAAATGACAATCGTGCTACACCCATCCAGGATACGACACAATGGAGACACAGGGGCAGACGTGAAGCAGGGACCTGTTCCAAGGATTCTTTTTAGATTAAGACCCCGCATCAACCTTTTTTACTCTCTCTTGTTGATACACATCCCTCGGATTCTCAGTACAATTGAGAAGGATGCTGACGTCTTGGCATGTAGCCATGTCAGAACAATGCAGGTACCTGGACACTAGGGGTTCTTACAAAGGGCACTATTTGGGCCTGATTTACACCATAAAGACCGAATACCTTAGGGAGTGTTCGGCATCGTGAGTTTGGCGTTATATGCATCAGCTCCGAATCGTGTCTTGGGTCAAATGTTGGGTTTGCCCGGCTCCTGTGTTTTGCTGCCTTACGTTCCGCTCTATCGGCTAAGGCGGCACTAGGAGAACTACTGCGATTGTGCCCTGGTTCATCTGGACGAGC
Source organism: Triticum urartu (assembly GCF_056163025.1). NCBI lineage: Eukaryota > Viridiplantae > Streptophyta > Magnoliopsida > Poales > Poaceae > Triticum > Triticum urartu. The sequence goes on along the minus strand of NC_141879.1, from coordinate 382,185,073 downwards.
ACCTCAGTAGAGAAAGCCAAAAACTGACTGTCATGATATAGCGCGAGACTGGTCAACCACTCGATGACCTATCGGAATCCTAGAATTCCTCCGCCTTAACGAAGGGCCGTTTCCCGGCCGGGCATGTACGCACCCCAAACTCGGGTGAGTGCGGCGCCACTAGGGGCTATATAGTAGCCCCACTATCAAACTCCTATGGCTAAGTGAAAGTGTTAAAGCATTATAGTCTGGTTGCCTAGTTCCTACACTCTCACCTCCTTAGTAGGACCAAGACGTTGGATTATGTGTGAATACGCGTCTTCTGCGAACACCCCCGCATTATATGAGTGGGGGCTGAAGCCAACGACCGCAATCTTTCAGGTTATATACATGTATACATAAAACAGCCACACAGGAGGCATCACAATACTTTCCGGCAAAAGTATAAATACAGCCTTGATAAAATTAATAAAACATTGTTTTTACAATGGGAATACATGTCACACAAACATAATATTCTTCGAGCACTGGGCCTCTATCAAACGAGCACCCTCAAGAACTTCTTCAAAATAGTGCTCGGCAGCCACGCGGCCTATGGCCGAACCCTGCGTCGCGATAGTGGTAGCATCCATCTCCGCCCAGTATGCTTTGACACGGGCAAGGGCAATCCGCGAGCCTTCTATGCATGCCGACCTCTTCATCGCATTGATGCGCGTCACCGCACCAAGGAACTGCTGCACCAGGCTAAAATAACTGCTCGGTTTTGGGCTTTCCGGCCACACCTCATCCACGACAGACCTCATGGAGAGTCCGGACAACCTATTGAGTTCGGCCCATTCGGCTAACTGATCGGTCAATGGAGGCGGACGCTCCAGAATGTTAAACTGTGACCAGAATAGCTTGTCCACTTCCCGATCTGTTTGATCTTGGAAGTATCCGGCCGCATCGACAGCGCTCGCCGCCAAGTCCAGATATGCGTCTGCCGAACTCCACAGCCGATCCAGAGGGGCATACCGCGGATCTCTGAACTTCCTCCGCAGCAAAAAGGGCTTCCTAGCCACAATGTCACAGGCTTCACGCAGCTCCCCCTTCTTCGCTCTCATGGCAGAACGGGTGTCTTTGGTCGCCATCGTGGCCTTTTCAAGGTCCGTCGCCTTCACTTGGTTTTCTTCTTCAAGGAAATGGCAATGGTCAGCAGTGTCTTTTAACTTTACAACCATCTTGGCCATTTTCTCTTTGCTCTCACAATGCGCGGCCTTCTCGGCTCTTAACTCTTCAGCCGCCTTCAAAGCAGCGACATTACTACTCTTTGCTTGTTCTTTGGCTCTGGCAAGTTCCGCCCGAAGGGTCTCCACGGTGGCAGCTCCATCTACAGTCACAAAATATTAAAGATACTGGCATCACGCTGTTCTTACTATGTGACATTCACCAGAAAATATCACTTACCATGTGCCTCGTCAAGCCACTTGTTAACAAGCTCGATGTCGGCATCCGCTGCATCCAGTTGCCGATTTAGTTCGGCAAACTCATGAGTCCAGCTAGCCACCGGAGCTTCCACTACCTGCACATAAAGGCGGTATGATTATTACCTGGGACTACGATCCTTTGTTTGCCACCGTTCTCGGTGACAACCAGAGTCTCAGGGGCTACTATCTACACAGGGCACACCTAAAAATGTGCGGTACTATCACAAAGGTATATCATTTTACGTACCTCAAAGCCCGTTAGTAGACTCATAAAGGCGTCATGTAACCCGCTTTCGGCGGAGGAAATCCTTTCCATCACCATGCCCATCAACGCACGGTGTTCTTCCGAGATGGTCGCTCACTTCAGCAGATCCCTCAGTACGTCCGACCGCATACCAAACGGCGCCGGACTCTTTTGTCTGTCATCTTCAAGAGCCGGATGCTGGGGACTTCGGGTGATTATGGAATTATCTGCTGGCCTCACCGGATCCGGAGAGGCCCTCCGTGACGACACTTCAAGGTCGCCCGCTTCTTGAGCGGGGGAGTCCGGGGGAGGCATTTTGCTCTCCATAATCTCCGGAAGAAGGTCCCCTCAAGACAAGCTCTGTTGAGAGGGGCTAAGATCCGAACTACAAGATAAACGCTTCGGTTATTTTCCTCGGAAGTAAAGTAGAATATCTCTACAATTAATTAAATTTTGATCACTTACGACTCGTTAGAGGGCTGAACCCCGCATGAACTTTGTGCGGCAAAAGCACCCTCTGAGACGGGACCCTCTGGTGGAGTTTTCTTCTCCTGTTTGGAAACCTTTGTTTCCGGATCATCAGAGGTAGTCCTCTTCCTCCCCTGGGGCGAAGGAATGTCAGACTCCTTCTCTTGGCTATCCTCCCTCACGGAGGTGCTTGTTCCCTCGGTTGGAACAGATAGCGGTGGAGGCCCGCTTTGGCCCTCTTTATTCCCCCCTTCATCTTCCTTTGCGGGCACTAGGTAAGGTGCAGGCTCGAGCATCTTTTCCAGCACCGGATTGTCCAAGCCTTCAGGAAGGGGAGCCGAACACCGGATCATCTTTGCCTTTGCAATCCAGTCCTGGCCAAAGAGCGATCCTTCAGAACGATGTCTTGATAAAACAAAGACAGTGTGTTCGGCTAGAGGGTTACTTACTTGGGCCGCGGTGCGGTTGGTGCTCAGGCCTATGTCCTCGGAGGTGTCTGGTCACTCTATCTGGGGTCCGAAGAACGACTTGTACATCTCCTCATGCGTCAGGCCGAGGAAATTCTGAATAGTGTGCAGTCCTTCTGGGTTGAATTCCCATAAACGGAGGGGCCGGCATTTGCAAGGCTAGACTTGACGAACCAGATGACTTGCACTACCATAACCAAACTAAAATCTCCCTCGAAGAGATCCCGGATGTGGCTCTGCAGTATGGGCACATCCTTGGCTGGACCCCAGCTCAGCCCCCTGCTGATCCATGACACCAGTTGTGGTGGAGGGCCCGAGCGAAAGGCGGGGGGAGCTACCCACTTGGCACTTCTGGGAGCGGTGATGTAGAACCACTCCCTTTGCCATAATCCGGACATCTCTGAAAAGGAACCTTCTGGCCACGGAGCTCCAGCAATCTTGCTTATTAATGCACCTCCGCACGCTGCATACTGCCCCTCGACCGTCTTCGGCTTCACATCAAAGGTCTTGAGCCACAGGCCGAAGTGAGGGGTAATGCGGAGGAAGGCCTCACATACGACAATAAATGCCGAGATGTGGAGAAAGGAATCCGGGGCTAGATCGTGGAAATCAAGCCCGTAATAGAACATCAAACCCCTTACGAAGGGATCCAGAGTGAGGCCTAGTCCTCGGAGGAAGTGGGAGATGAACACGACGTCTTCGTTGGGTTCAGGAGTAGGGACGACCTGCCCTTGGGTGGGCAGCCGATGTAGGACTTCGGCGGTCAAGTATCTTGCCTCCCTCAACTTCTTGATATGCTCTTCCGTGACGGAGGAGGGCATCCACCGGACCTGGATGCTGGATCCGGACATGATTGAAGGTTTGGAGCACCTGACCTAGGCTTTGGGGTGTTAGAACTCGAGGCGGGGAAGGATTCGATTGAGCATGGGAGGAAAAAAGTAAAAACCTTGACCCTTTATAAAGAGGGTGAATATCAAGCGTCCTCCTCGTGGCCGTTTGGCACTTGCCTAAAATCTAGGAGTCCTAGGCGAGGTTGGGTTACCCACGCCCGTATTGATGAGAATCCCGTAATAAGGGGGACACCATCTCTGCTTTGGCAAGTCGTGTCAAAAAACTGCCTCGCGTTATGTGCGGGGCTAGTTAAAAGAAACGGTTCGAATAATCACCAGGCCATGGCATAATTTCGTGTTGCCAAAACAAGTCAGCAGATTAGATTTGTGGAAATATTATTCTCTCTACGGTGGTATGTGGAACTTATTTTGCAGGGTCGGACACAATCCTTGTATTTAAATTCTTCTGTGGTGTATTCGGAGGAGGAACCCGCCTTGCAATGCCGAAGACAATACTGTGCGCCGGACTCATCGTCATTGAAGCCTAGTTCAGGGTCTACTGAGGGAGTCCTGGATTAGGGGGTCTCCGGACAGCCGGACTATATCCTTTGGTCGGACTGTTGGACTATGAAGATACAAGATTGAAGACTTCGTCTCGTGTCTGGATGGGACTCTACTTGGCGTGGAAGGCAAGCTAGGCAATACGGATATGTATATCTCCTCCTTTGTAACCGACCTTGTGCAACCCTAGCCCCCTCCGGTGTCTATATAAACCGGAGGGTTTTAGTACGTAGGACAACATACAATCATACCATAGGCTAGCTTCTAGGGTTTAGCCTCTCCGATCTTGTGGTAGATCAACTCTTGTAATACTCATATCATCAAGAATAAATCAAGCAGGACGTAAGGTTTTACCTCCATCAAGAGGGCCCGAACCTGGGTAAAACATCGTGTCCCCTGCCTCCTATTACCATCCGCCTTAGACGCACAGTTCGGGACCCCCTACCCAAGATCCGCCGGTTTTGACACCGACAGTCTCCAACCCGGAAGGTCACGTCTCGCCGACGTGAGTCACCGTAGCTCTTCTGTCTAGACTTGGCCGTCTCCAAACGCTCCCTGACATGTTGGACTTGCTCTTCTGCTTCTCGGAGGATATCGGGCCCAAAGACTAGTCTTTCTCCGTTCTCGGACCAATTGAGGGGAGTATGGCACTTCCGTACGTATAGCACCTCAAATGGCGCCATCTAGAGGCTTGACTAATAACTGTTGTTGTAGGAGAATTCAGCAAATTGAAGGCAATCTTTGCACTTAGCTCCATATGCTAAGACATAGGCCCGGAGCTAGTCTTCGAGTATCTGATTCACTCGTTCCGTCTGACCTCCGGTCTGTGGATGGAAAGCAGTGCTGAAGGACAACTTGGTTCCCATGGCCTCTTGGAACTTCTTCCAGAACCTTGAGGTAAACTGGGTTCCACGATCTGACACAATCTCCTTGGGAACACCATGAAGGCTTACGATTCTGTTGATGTACATGCTGGCTAGCTGGTTTCCCTTGTAAGTCATCTTGACAGGAATGAAATGGGCTACTTTGGTCAAATAATCAACTATGACCCAGATGGAGTCATGTCCCTTATTTGACCTGGGTAATCCAGTGATGAAGTCCATTCCGACTTTATCCCATTTCCATTCAGGCACCTTGGGAGGCTGTAACAATCCAGCGGGTCGCTGATGTTCAACTTTGACCCTTTGGCATATGTTACACTTAGCGACGAAAGTGGCTATCTCTCTCTTCATGTGTAACGCCCCGAGACCGATGTGCCAGGTGTCTTGCTGTTATTCGTTGTCTTTGCCATGTCATTCGTTTGAGTGTTGCATCTTGTCATGTCATCATGTGCATTGCATCATCATGTTTTCAAAACTTTCATCTGTCCAGGTCTCCCCGTTCCTTCCGTTGTCCGTTCTGAGTCCAGACACACTTGCACGCTCCCGCGGCACGTCCGAGATATTGTTTTATAAGTGGCCAGAAAATGTTCTCGGAATGGGTTGAAAGTTGGCTTGCGGTGTTGTTGTGTTGTAGGTAGACCGTCTGCCAAATTTTCATTGCGTTCGGAGTCCATTTGATACCCTAATGGATAACTATAGCAGCAATATAGCTGGTCTTTTCGTCGGACGTTTTCGGTCTCCGAAAACAGTCGCCGGGCCTCTCTCTCTCCCTTCTTTTCTCTCAGCTCAAGCCCTTCTGCACAGCCCACAAGTTCCAATCGACCCCTCGCATGCGTGTCCGAAACTGTCCCGAACCCGACCCAAATAATCCTCACCGTTGGGTCCGGAACATCCCCAAACATCTACAAAATATCACCGTTTTATTATTTGGACTCCCTAGCCTATTCTTTCTGAACCATCCAATTTTGATCGGAGGCTCCAGATAGCCCCTAACCAAAATCCAGTGCATTATATATAGACCTAGGCAGCAACCCTAAAATCGAGGGGGTTTGTCCCATCGCCGCCGCCACTCCACCGAATCCACAATGGGATCCTCCCATTCCTCCTCCCACCAACTGCTGCTCGAGCCCGAGCTCTTCGGTTCGAAGCCGCCAGAAAACCCCGCCGCCTCGATCGAGAGTTTCCTCCTCCCTTTTTGATCCAGAAGAGTGGAGATCCTCCTCGCTCTCCCGAAGCCCTTGCCTCCTCTCTCGTACACCAGGAACAGTGCCGCCCCTCTCCTTCCCGTGCTTCCTCTCCTCTCGCCCATCCCTGACCTCTCTCTTCCCCTTCGCAGGTGCTCCGCTCGCCATGGCCCCGAGCTCCGCCGCACCAAGTCCGTCCCCGCCTCGTCTCTGTGTTGCAGTGAGCCGCCGCCTGCGTTGACCCGCTGTTGCTCGTCTTCAACGAGCTGGCCAAGCCCCAGGAATGTTGGCCGCCCCTCTCCTCCTCACGGGTCCTGGACCCCTGCGCCCCGTCACCGGCGTCCGGCGCTGCCATGGATTCGCGCCAAGGGTTCCTCACCTCCGCCCGGTTCCTCTCGCGCCGTCGCCCTGCTTCCCCTGGTTCGAATGAGGAGACGAGGGCCTCGCCGCACTTGTTGACCGCATCGCTCCCTACTTCCTCTTCGCGCTCGTGGCCCACTACAGCCTCCCCGCGGCCCAGACCTGCAAGGCCCAGGGCCGCCTCTGCGTTGCCATCGCCATGGGCCGCCAGATCCACAAGCCTCTCCGCAAACGGGCCGAAGCCCATGGGTGAGCCGCCCCAGCACCTGCCCTGTTTCAGACTCGGCCCAATAGTGTTTTTCCTACTGCTGCAATTTAGCTATTTTCTAGAAAACTGTTGTTTCACAGATTAGTCCCTCTAGTTCATGCATTTCATAACTCACCAACCGTGCATCATATTAAAATAATTTATATATGAAATATGCTTAGTTTTTCATCTAGTTTCATAATTTGTCATTTTCATCCATGTTTAAAATGCTTAAAATGATGTTTGTTTAAATTTGCTTGAATAACTTGCTAAAATGATTTAATTCATAACTATTTAATCGTAGCTCGGATTTAATCAATCTTTATATGTAAATGGGGTAGAAAAATGCCTAGTTTAACATGGTGGCATCACTTTGCATGTTTAACAACTATAAAATATGGTTTAGGGCAGAACAGTACCAAACCTAATATATACATATGAGGATTTTCCAGAATTGTTGTTTGTTGTTTCTGGCCTCATTTAAACTTGACTAGATAGGTAGTTTTACTTTGATTCACCCTCTTCCATGTTTAACAACATTTAATATTGTTGGGTACATAAACGAGATCGAACTAAATAACTTGAATGTGGTGTTTCGTCAATATGCAACGGAGTTGCATATTGAGCTCCACTTAATTTGTAGAATTGTTTGTGCACTTTGCCATGCCTTGCTTCATTAAACCGGACATGCATCATACTTGATTGTGCATCATGCCATGTTTATGGGATGGTTGTCTACTATGTTGTTTGCTTCTTTCCGGTGTCGCTTCTTCGGGTTAGGTCCATTAACGTCGCGCTTGTGAGGATCCGTTCGACTACTTTTTTTTTCTTCTTCATGGACTCGTTCTTCTTCCTTGCGGGATCTCAGGCAAGATGACCATACCCTCGAAATCACTTCTATCTTTGCTTGCTAGTTGCTCGCTCTTTTGCTATGCCTATGCTGCGATACCTACCACTTGCTATGTCATGCCTCCCATATTGCCATGCCAAACCTCTAACCCACCTTGTCCTAGCAAACCGTTGTTTGGCTATGTTCCTACTTTGCTCAGCCCCTCTTATAGCGTTGTTAGTTGCAGGTGAAGATTGGAGTTTGTTCCTTGTTGGAACATGTTTTACATGTTGGGATACCACAATATCTCTTACTTTAATTAATGCATCTATATACTTGGTAAAGGGTGGAAGGCTTGGCCTTATGCCTAGTGTTTTGTTCCACTCTCGCCGCCCTAGTTTCCGTCATATCGGTGTTATGTTCCTGGATTTTGCGTTCCTTACACGGTTGGGTTATAATGGGAACCCTTTGACAGTTCGCCTTGAATAAAACTCCTCCAGCAAGGCCCAACCTTGGTTTTACCATTTGCACTAACAACCTACCACCTTCCCTTTGGTTCTGCAGACTCAAGGGTCATCTTTATTTTAAACCCTCGGGCCAGTGCTCCTCTGAGTGTTGGTCCAAACTAGAGCACCGTGTAGGCCAACCCTTGGCAACTTGGGTTACGTCGGCTCCTGTACGCTTAGCTTATCCGGTGTGCCCTGAGAACGAGATATGTGCAGCTCCTATCGGGATTTGTCGGCACAGCGGGTGGTCTTGCTGGTCTTGTTTTACCATTGTCGAAATGTCTTGTAACCGGGATTCCGAGTCTAATCGGGTCTTCCTAGGAGAAGGAATATCCTTCGTTGACCGTGAGAGCTTGTGATGGGCTAAGTTGGGACACCCCTGTAGGGTTTTGAACTTTCGAAAGCCGTGCCCTCGGTTATGGGCAGATGGGAATTTGTTAATGCCCGGTTGTAGGAAACCTGAAGTTTATCTTAATTAAAATGCATCAACCGTGTGTGTTACCATGATGGTCTCTTCTCGGCGGGGTCCGGGAAGTGAACACAGTGTTGGAGTTATGCTTGATCGTAGGTTGATCTAGGATCACTTCTTGATCAAACTCTCTCGATCGTGCCTTTGCCTCTCTCTTCTAGCTCTCATTTGTGTATGTTAGCCACCAAATATGCTAGTCGCTTGCTGCAGCTCCACCTCATACTTTTACCCTTCCTATAAGCTTAAATGGTCTTGATCGTGAGGGTGTGAGATTGCTGAGTCCCCGTGACTCACAAATTACTTCCAAAACCAGCTTGCAGGTGCCGATGATGTCGTGCAGGTGACGCAACCAAGCTCAAGGAGGAGCTCGATGAAGACCGTGTTCGTTATATTGTTCCGTTTCCCGTTGATCAGTAGTGGAGCCCAGTTGGGACGATCGGGGATCTGTGTAGCATTTGGGGTAATCTTCTTTTATTTTGGTTCTGTAGTCAGACCTTGATTGTATCTGGTTGATGTAATGCTTTATTCATGTAATTGTGTGAAGTGGCGATTGTAAGCTAGCTATGTATCTCTTTCCCTTATGTATTACATGGGTTGTGTGAAGATTATCTCACTTGCGACATTGCTTACAATGCGGTTATGCCTCTAAGTCGTGCTTCAACACATGGGAGATATAGCCGCATCGTGGGCGTTAAATCATGCCATGCCACCAGAATCTTTCCTTTAGGTCTTGATATATCTTGGTTCCTCCGGGGTGGATGGAATAAGGGGTGTCATGAGCTTCTTGCAAGATCAAATTCTTGAGCTCAATCTTGTTGGGTACGCAAATGCGATTCCCAATCCACACAATTCCTTGCTCATCCTCTGAGAATACTGGGGCCTTGCCTGCCTTGATCTTCCTCTTGATGCCTTCAATACTTTCGTGTCCCTTCTGAGCTTCCTTAGCATCATCCACGAAGGTAGGCCTAACCTTGAGGTTGGCCAAGAATCCTGGTGCAACCAGTTCCAACCCGAAGCTTTCAAGTTCTTCATACAAGGCGTGTAGCCTTTCCTTAATCATAGCGTTCAAGGAACAAGCCTTTCTGCTTAATGCATCTGCTACCACATTAGCCTTTCCAGGGTGGTATTGAACACTTAGATCATAATCCTTGATCAATTATAGCCATCTTCTCTGCCTCATGTTCAATTCCTTCTGAGTGAAAATATACTTCAGACTTTTGTGATCTGTGTATATCTCACACCGCTTCCCTAGGAGGTAATGTCACCATGTCTTCAGGGCATGAACCACTGCTGCTAACTCAAGATCATGAGTAGCATAGTTCTCTTCGTGAGGACCTAGCTGTCTGGACATATATGCTACGACTCTGCCTTCTTGCATAAGAACACCTCCAAGCCCGGCTCTCGACGCATCACAATATATCACAAATTCTTTGTGAATATCAGGTGTGGCCAGAACTGGGGGAGCGGTCAATCTCGTCTTCAGCTCCTAGAAGCTTTCTTTGCACTTCGGCGTCCATTCAAACTTCTTGTCCTTCTTCGAGAGCTTCGTCATGGGTCGGGCAATGCTTGAGAATCCTTCAACAAACTTGCGGTAATATCCCACGAGTCCGAGGAAGCTTCTGACTTCCTTCACATTGCTCAGGGTTCGCCATTAAGTCATGGCTTGAATGTTGGTGGGATCCACTGACAATCCTTCGGCGATCAATTTATGACCCCAGAATCCAACCTCATGCAGCCAAAATTCGCACTTGCTGAACTTGGCCTACAGTTGATGCTCTCGAAGGTTGTCTAGGACCATCCTCAGGTGTTGCTCGTGCTCTTCTTCCGTCTTCGAGAAGATAAGAATGTCATCAATGAAGACGACGACAAACTTGTCCAAATATTCCATGAAGACCTTATTCATGAGATACATGAAGTAAGGTGGGGCAATGGTTAATCCAAAGGACATGACCGTGCACTCATACATGCCATATCTGGTTACAAATGCCGTCTTCGGGATATCTTGGGGTCTGATTTTCAGCTGGTAGTACCCAGATTTGAGGTCGATCTTGGAGAACACCTTTGCCCCCATTGAGTTGATCAAACATATCTTCAATCTTGGGAAGTAGATACTTGTTCTTGATTGTAACTTCATTGAGGGAGTGATAGTCAATGCACAAGCGGATGGTACCATCCTTTGCCACAAATAGAACATGTGATCCCCAAGGTGAGGCACTAGGGCGGATAAATCCCTTCCTCAACTGCTCTTCCAGTTGCTTCTTCAACTCTGCTAACTCTTCTGATCCCATTCTATGGGGCTTCTTATAGATGGGTCCTGCTCCGGGCATGAGCTCGATGATGAACTCAATGTCTCGGTCAGGAGGCATTCCCGGTAGCTCATCAGGAAAGACATTGGGGTATTCACATACTACTGGTACTTGCTCCAATCCAACTTCAGTCAGATAGTTGACTTGGGTGGCTTGAGCAGAGGAGCGGTTGGAGGCAAATTTAACTTTGACTCCTTGATCATTGGTCACAGTGACAGTTCAGTTGGCACAATCTAACAAGCCTTGGTGCTTGATGAGCCAATCCATTCCTAAGATCACATCCAAGCCTTGCGATCTTAAGATGATAAGGTTTGCTAGGAAGTCTACCCCATTAATGACAATCCTGACCCCTTTACATCATATCTTGGCTCTCATCTCTGCTCCGGGGGTTTGTACCACCATAGGGTTATTCAGGGGTGTAGGGTCATGCCACTTTTTAATGCAAACTTTTGGGTGACAAATGAATGCGTGGCTCCAGAATCAAACAAGACAGTTGCAGGTGCTGAGTTGACAAGGAACGTATGCAGCAGGACATCTGGGTCTTCCTGGGCTTCTTCTGCAGTGACATGATTCACACGACCCTTGCCATTGTTGGGCGGGTTGCAGGGAGCTTGGTTCCTTGGTGTCATTCCACGACCTTGTCCTGGGTTCTACACATTGGGGCACCGTGCATCTAGCTTCTTGTTGGGGCAATTCTTGGAGTAGTGTCCTGGCTGACCACATCCAAAGCAAGTGACTTGATTGGGGTTGCTGCTCTTGCGGTATTGTTATTGGGGTTGTTGTAAGCTGGCCGGTGGTTGGCGTACTGCTGGGGCTGATAGTTGGTGCGGGGTGCAGGGGCTCTTGGCTGCTGATTGGTTGGCTTGACTAGGGCTGGCTGCCACGGGCAAGGCTTATGGTTGTTGGAGCTACCCTTGCTGATCATGTTGTGCTTACGGGTATTATCCAGAGCACATTGCTTGTCCTGAAGGATGAGTGCCTTGTTCACTAGATCAGGAAAGGTTAGGCAATCACACACAACAAGCAAGTACTACAGAGTCTGGTTGAGGCCTTCCATGAAGCGCTCTCCTTTGGCAGCATCAGTGCTGACATCTTCAGGAGCATACCTTGACAAAACACTTAACTTCTGCATGTAATCCTTGACAGTGCTACTTCCTTGCTTCAAGGCTCAGAACTCACACTTCTTGATGGCCATAATTCTGGAAGGAATATGGCCCTTGCGGAATTCTACCTTGAAGTCATTCCAAGTGATGTTTTGCCCAGCATGCATGACCTTGAATCCATCCCACCAAGCTCTGACAGTTCCCCCGAGACAGTGAGCAGCATATGCCACCTTCACGGTCCTTAGTGCAGCCGACTAGTTCCAGCAGATCCTCAATGGTGCAGACCCAGTCGTCTGCATCCAGGGGTTCAGCAGTCTCGATGAAGGTGGGTGGTGCATGCTTCTTGAACTCTGCCAACGTGGAACGTCCATTGCCGTTCCCCGCCGGCTGGCGGTTGACAGCTTGATCAATCATCTGGAGGGCTGCGGTGTTGGCTTGGCGTTCCTCTCAGAAGGCTTGGAGAAGTTGAGCCATGTCCATGTTTGGAGGTGGTGGCGGTGGTGGAGCTTGTCCTTGGGTTTGGTCCTGACTGGCTCCTACTCTAGCTTCTTGCTGCTGGGTAGAGGTACCAGTACGTGTTACAACAGGCATCCTGTTGGAGCGGTCAAGGTCTCATGATTGGGATAAAATGAGGGAGAATAGTGTAGATGGGCTCCTAGTAAGGGGGTGGGTGTGACACAATTTTAAGTTAAGCAAGGGCCAGAAGGGCCAAACTCATGCATTAATACCAAATGGGTGATGTAGTCATTTACAAGTTCCCGAAGGGAGAGTACGACTTCCATCAAAACAAGTCAAAAGCAAACACAACACAACATGGTTTCATTCGAACCATTACATGGACTCGACTTCGCATAAGGGGTACACGACCTATCTTACCTTAAGGGCTATGGACTGGCCTATCCTAGTCTTGAACGGTGTCTAAGTGGTGGAATGCTCGGTCGCGTATTCCAGCTCCTCTGGGTCTTCCTCCTTATATTCATCCTTCTCAGTTCTTTTGTCACTTGAGGGAGTGGGAGAGTGGAGGAGCTGAACACAGCGCTGCTTCGCTGGTGCCACCGTGAAGAGGTTGCGCTAGTCCTTCGCAGTCATACGGCGTTGCTGAGATGATCCCTTAGCATGCGTAACCTGTGGGGGTTGCCCGCCTCGATAGGCAACAACGGGCTATCCAGGGGGTGTACCATCCTTCTTGATCTTGTCTGCCTTTGCCTAAGCTAGGCGGAGGAGTTCCTTAGTCTCGTGGAGTTCCTTTCGGAGCTCCATCGACTCAAAGGCCAGATGCTGCGCCAGGCTGTCAGCACACAAGCTGAAGTAGGTCTGGAAACGAAGGTGAAGTCCTTTGTCCATGGGTGGGGCTGGTGCGCTGCTCTCGTCATCACCCTCCTTACGATAAGGCAGGTAACGAGTGGCTGGCTTGCTTGCCATCTGTGGCAGAAGATCCCGAAGGCGAGTCAGCGCCTTGAGTGCAGCAGTCCCAACGGTGAGGAGCAGGGTCGCCATCTGGGGTCCTTCAAAGAACCAACTCGTCGGAGAGTCGTTCGCCCTCACGACTACCTCTACATGATACTCCTTCTTGGTGCTGCTGATCCAGTGCTCGTGATAGGAGAAGGTGGGGGCTCAAGTGAACTTGCACTTCATGAGGCTGTCCTCAAGAAGCACGGGAAATCCGCTGGTCAGGAGGTCCTCGGGTACGACAACCATCTACAAAAGTGGAACTAAGAGGGTCAATAGAGGAAGTGTGACCCATATTTGGAATGTCTTTTGAAAAAGATGGTATATAGTAGTGTTGGTAAAGAGTCTCGTTCTAACTAACGTCCATGCTAACTAAGGCTTCCTACAGTCAGGATGGCTCTGATACCAGCTATGTGGGGACTCCGACTCATAAGTCGTGATCACCGAATGCACGTGTACAGTGATCCCGGAGATCAATGCTTACTGAACACACAGAAGCTGAATAACAAGAGTCTTACATCCATACATACCGTCTTACATAAATTATGACCATTATGGTCAAGTCTTACATAGATAAAGCCACAAGGGCTGAATACCAAATAAACTTAAGCAGCGGAAATCTTTGTCAATAAGGAGAACCCATGCCATCTGCCTTAACCCTACATGCATTCTGACTGCGAAACGTCCTAGTTCGCATGTTCGTCTCCAAAGAACTCTTCTTCGAACTCCCGTTCTTCCATGCCTAGCCAATTAAATAACCAGTGGCAAGCCAATGAGTACTTTGAATGTACTCGCAAGCAACCCATGTTTTGGCTCAAGATACAACAGTGCATGACATGTTCAACCACTGGTAAATCATGCATCATATGATTTCAAGTAACCATAGGGACTAGTTACAGATATCAACATGAAGGGAGTGGGCTTCAACCCAACTCAATCATATCAAGTCCTTGACTTGACCCAATTAGTTCTTCCCACTTATCCGAACACACACACATTGGTTTGTAAACAAGTGGACGTAGCCCAAGAGCGGTTACCCAACTGTCCTTGACTGTGGACACGGCTATTCGAATAGTTTTACACTCTGCAGAGGTTGCACACTTTACCCACAAGATCCGGGGAACTTCCGTGTCATCCACGACCCGCGGTACCTCAAATACTCGGGGCAAGCACCCGGTCACTATCTTTCCCTAGACGACACTAACATAGAGTCCACTCGATTGATAGTAACCCCCGTGCCCATCATTTCACATCTTAAAATTGTGGAGCCTCACTCCCATATTCATCACATACCACAAGCATGGGGTACCAACGGTGTGTCCGGTGCACTGTGAAAACAGTCATGGCCGCCCTACCTGGCACGACCCCATCCCGAGAGAGCGCAACAACGACTCTCCCGTCACTAGTAATGCGGGCTCCAAGCTAGTATCGGCCTAGGTAATCAATAATGCCCTTTCCCATATAAGGATAGATTGGCTGCGCATGTAAGGTTGGAATAACGGTCGCAACTTAAATCTATCCATTTTGAAAACAACACACACTTTCCTCACTACACCACTTCGTCATCAAGTGGTTACCCAATTCATTATCTCCTTCGGTCATAAGTGGCACCCGACAGGGTTCCGAAAAGTCTTTTGAAAACAATCTTGATTCCATCACCATGCATATGCCCAACCCTTTTGCGTAGCAGTTACTTAGCATCCTAACTACTCCCACTCGCATAACCCTCATAGAAAGGTAGGGTCATGCATCATGCAAGTGTCAATGAGAAAAGCAATGGAGGCAAACCACCTCAACTGGTCACCATTTTATCATGACTTCGATGCAAGCAATGAAAGTGCCATATGACATGCATAAAAAGGGTTTCTTAGACATGGTCAAAGGGCTGCTTGCCTTGGTTGGCTCGTTCTTTAGAGTCTTCAAGTCCTTCTCCTTCTTCTTCTCCAACTACTTCGTCAAACATGGGATCTATGCGTCGCAATAGAAACAATAGAGAAATAAGGCAATAATAAAAACAGAAAAGTCAAAGTGCTCACAAAAATGTCAACCTATTTTTGTTAAATACTAGGAGGAAAACAAAGAAGGGGAAAATTCTTTTGGATTTGGAGCTACAGGGATAGAGTAATGACTTTTCAAACAGGGATTTAATTGCTCAAATTTGAATTTAAATTTGAATAGTACAGAAGAGTTGGTTGGGCATGTATGAAAGCTACACCATCAAATAGGTGGGACTTTTACAAGATTTTAGGAACTGGAATTATTGCGTTTGGATTAATATTTAATCATGTGTTATTTGTGGAGAAGGGACAGGAAAAGAAAAAGAGAAAGGGCATTGTGCCCGCTGGGCCAGAACAGCTGCAGTGCAGCAGTCCCAGGGGAGCCAGCGCGCGCGCCAGATTTTCAAACCTGACGGGCGAGGCCCGGGCGTCAGTGAGAGAGAGTGGGGCGAGGGAGAGGTGAGGATGATAGGTGGGCTCCGCCTGTCATCCCTAACCTCGCGGCAGAGATGTCGGCGAGCTCACCGGCAACACTACAGGGCACGACAGGTCCAGTGGGTGGCACCGTTGGACTCAGGGGGATGTCGCCGTTCCGGTGGTGGTGGAGGTGGTCGCCGGAGCAGCCTGGTTCGCCAGCTACGAGGTCACACGGCGGAGGTGCTTCGGGCGTCGGTGGTTCCCACCGTTCTCGGCTACAAAAGAGCGGGGAAGAGAGGGGGAAGGGTCAGTGATGCCGCGCGGTTCCAGATAGAGAGAGAGCGGGGGCGGAGGAGGCCTGTACCGCGCGAACGCCGACGAGCTGAGGCGGCGGAGCTCGGGCTCGATGTCGAGATCGGGTGGCTCTGGAGACAAATGGGTGATGTGGGAGGTTGATTAGGAGTGTGGGGGAGCGATACGGAGTGAGAGAGAGGCTCGGGGTCGCCTTATATAGGCTGGCCGAGGTCCACCGTAGGCGCGGCCTACGGTGTCCATGGGATCGGCTCGGGTGGCCATTAGAGAGGAAATGGAGGGCTCGGGGGTGTTCGTGGGAGTGGTTTAGGGTACCAGGGAGAGAGAGGAGGAGCGGGACGAGCTATGGGCGGGCCACAGGAGCAGCGCGAGCATTGGCCGAGCAGGGCAGCACTCTGGCACGAGCTACAGGAGAGGGAGGAGGGCGCAGGAGCAAATGTGTGGCGTGCTGGCGTGGAGCAGACGTCGAGGGGCATCAACTGGCGCGCGGGGGAGGCTCAAGGTGGTCAGGGGCGCAACGTCATCGGTCGGGTACCCTGCCAGGCGCTCCAGAGCGCGACTTTGGGCCGGCATCCGTGGTTTTCCCGTGTCGTCGTGCATCCACTTGCGTCTAGCAGCTGCAGGGGCCGTGGGCAAAAGCTGGGGAGAGCCTTGGATACTCCGGAAAGCTGAGGGGAGAGAAGGAGGCTGAGAGAGTGGGAGGAATCCACTATCTAGAGAAAAAATGGGGTTCTCCCCCCTTCATCATTGCTTCCTCGGGCATAAAAGCATGCAAGTGCTAGAGGGGGACTAGGAGGGACTGTGGTAAAACTTTGAGCTCATGGAGATTAGAGGAAGGGTCAGAATGGTGTTTTTGGAAATGTGGCAGAAGGTGTTTGTTGTTGGTTTGGGCAAGAAAATGAATTACACTTGCAATGAGACTCCACAGGGTGAAATGGCACATATAATTAGGGCATTCCACCAATTTTGAGCTCATTTGGGCAAAGTTGCCGATGCAACTTTTGTAAACCCTAGAAATCCACAGAAATGCATTTACCAATATCTAGTCATGCAAAACCATTCCCCTTGATGCACCACTTGGTGTAGTGTCATCATTTGGGCTTTTGAGCATGACCACAAAGTTTGGGGGCATTTGGAATAAGTTGGCAATGTAGAGTTGTTCAAACTTGAATCTGGACAGAGATGGTTTTGGGGCACTTTGGTGAACCAAAATAGTTTGGATTGAGCTGAAACTTTGCATGGTCATCATATTATGCATATGTGACCTGCTAAAATTTTCCTGTACTTATTGGAAAATATTTCTTGTAGAAATATTTCAAATACTTGGAATGGACAGAAATGGTTTTGGAGGGTTTTGCCCAATATTTTGAACATGACCATGTGCTGGAACTCTTATGATGCGGAGCATCCCATGATCATCCCCATGGACGTACCGACACCTCCAACGACACCACTTGGACCAATGACACGAGCCCGAGCCAAAGCTATCGAAGATAAGGTGAACTCACTCCTCTCCGGAACTTCCACTTTCTATGCATGAGACATGGCTACTACCTAAGTCCGAGGTGTTGTGCAAGATTAGGCACCAAGAGGGCCCTCCCGAAGATGCTCATGAAGATGTACAAGTCCCCAAGAACACGGATGAGGAGAACCAACGAAAGGAGCCAAGAGCATCTCCCAGGCCCCGGACATCCGGCCAAGGCCCCGAACATCCGGCCCTTGGAGCGTCTTCCTCTACAGCAGCCCAGCTGCAGAAGGCTACAGGCCCCGGACATCCGGCCCAGGCAACCCGGACATCCGGCCCCTTCCGAGCCCCCAGACATCCGGCCACTGGCCTGGAAATCCGGCCCCTCCGAACCCGAGAGCAACAAATGCCACCGCTCCAGCCCGGACATCCGGCCCCCCAGCCCGGACATCCGGCATCACCTGAAAGCCCGGACATCTGGCCCAACCAGCCCGGACATCCGGCCTCCCCTGTCTGCGCAGAATGAAGGGCCGAGGCCTGTGTATCCCTTCTCCCCCTAGACTATATATACTCCATCCGGTACAACTTTCTAGGGTTAGCAAAGGATTAGCTCATAGTTTGTGTGAGAGCTTTGCTCATCCACTTGGTTACCTTCTCCTCAGAGATTCGAGCCTCCACCGGAGAAGATCCCCCAGGCGGATTCAAGACCCGTCTTTAGGGAAGAACATCAAGACCTCCTCACGGAGAAGAACCGGTTACCCTATTGTATCGTCCCTAGTTGACCGTGGATCGTGTATCTTACTTTATGTACTCGAGGATCTAGCCCATGTGTGACTCGTTCTTGTTAGTTTGAGTGTTCCTCTCGTGATTCCCCTTGTGTTTTCCCTCGTTCCCCTCTTTGTGTTCCTCGTGTTCTTCACGGGATCCTCTCCTTTCATGAAAGATCGGCCAATTAGGGTTCTACCCTACATCATCTTGGTATCAGAGCCAGGTTGATCATGATTTCGGAGCCTCCCCGTTGTGTTTCTAGCCTTGTTTTGTTGTTTTTTGTCCTAATTCGAAAATTCCCCACCAAAAATAGCCCCAAATTTTTTTTTGTGATTTGTTGGTGTGTTGAGCTTTTGTCGGTTTGGATCCGTGGATTTGCTTTCTTTTGAGTGGATCTAGCTTCCCATCCTTTTTCCCCAATTTCCATCCACAAATTCCTCCGAATTTCACCCGGTTTTAACCTCTCCTCGTGGTGTTCATCCCGTTCGTCCCCGGATCCAGAGCCCAGACATCCGGCCCGTCAAGCCCGGACAACCGGCCCCCGGACATCCAGCCTTCCACCCGGACATCCGACCCCTGGAAGCAACATCTCCATCCATCGCCCCGTTTTCTGCCCAATTTCCACCAAATTTTGTTCTGGTACCCACCATATACCATATACCATATATACTCCCGCATACCTCCACCACTTCCGCATATCCCAACCATTTTTTTGGACTGTTTCACTCTCCGATACATTTGCTACTTCGAGGTTTGAGAATTTGAGTTGCAGTACCGTATCCTTTTGTGTTTCGGCTATCTAGGTACGGTTCGACATCGACATCACCGCCGCTCATCTTCGCCACAGATGTGTCCTACATCGTCATCAACAACGACTACCGCGACTACACCTTGGTATTCATACCATCATTTTGACACCATACCAGAAGCAAGACCGGTAACCTCATCTTGGTATTGGACATATCACTCTTGCCATTACATTGATAGCCATCATAGCCCTACTCCTTTGCCTTGCTTACCCATCAAGACTAGCCATTGAGTATTTCCGGCAATGAGACTTGTGCACATTAGTGACCATACTTCCCATAGCATACATACATCGTTGTTGCATATATTGGTATCATCTCTTGTGTTACAAAGTGTCATCGCATACTCATTTTCTATCTTGGTTCGTCAAGCATTGCATGAGAAAAGAGCTCAAACATCAAAGAGCCAAACAAGCTTTTAAGCTAAGAGGAAAGATAAGCAAAGAGCTTGTAAGCAAGAACCATAGCATCTTACAACATTAAGATTGTCATACTCGATCATCTTGGATCATATCATAGCAACACCTTGCATACAAAATATTTGGGATAGAAGTCGTTGCATTTTTGCTAAGTAGGTTGTGCACAAGTTCTCGTATCCGCCTATTGTGCAATCGCGCTAGCGTCTCTCTAGTGTTGTGCAACAAGAGCATTTTTGTGGATTCCACATTTTGGCTCACCCCTGGTTGCACAACCCCACTTATCTTTTTGCGTGTGTGTTTCCGTGTACCTTATATGCTTGGTCTACTTGTTACATTGCATCTTGTGAATCTTTTCCAACATTATTGAAGCTCACTTACAATTGCATCAAATTTTTGTGCCACCATCCTAACCAAGGTCCACCAAAAGCTTTTACTTGTGTAACTGTGGGAAACCGACAAGAACTAGTACCAATTGTGCTATTTCCTTGTCCTACATTGGAGTGATCCTCGGTCCACTTTCAACTTCGGTCAAGGTACATTTGGTACTCGTTCTTCTCTTTCTACAACTCACATTTGTCTTGGAATGATGGATAGGCCAAGTACTTCTACCAACCCACTCTTCATGGAGCAAGACGACGACATGAACTCCTTCGTCACCAAGAGTCACCTCTTTGGTGCACAACGTGCTTTGCATCAAGAGCAACAAACTATGAGTGAACGCATCGACAACCTTGCCGCCGACTTGCGACTTTTCCAGCAACGTACAAGGGACTACTTCGACCACAACCTCGACGATCACAAGCAAGAGAATGGCGCAAGGATGGACAAAATTCGTGCTTTGTTGCTCAACGCTCGTCTTCAACTTCAAGAAGGACCCGTTCAAGCCGCCACTCCGACTTCACCCTCTCCGGCTCAAGTACACCGACATCAAACACTCTTCGCCGAGCCGCGCGCACTGACTGTCAAGCAAGCCTCAATCCCCTACGAGACACCGACTCTCAAGAGTGCCGACAACGTCAAACTCAAGAGGCCTTTGCGCTAGCACGAGAACGGCAACGACAACGCCAACATGAAGACGAAGAGCGAGCGCGTCTACACCAAAACGCTCAAGATGCAGAGGCACAACGTCAAGAACAACAACTCTGTGACGCTCAAGCACTTGCGGTGCAACAAGCTCTACGCGATTCGAGTCGAGCCGTTGCCGATCGAAGCCGACAAGCCCGTGAACAAGAGGAAGCACTTCGCGAAGAAATTCAAGAACGAAGATTTCAAGATCACGTGCATCATCAAGTTCCTCCTCGATCTCGACAAGCTCCTCCACAAGATCGCCAAGAACAACAAGTCAATCAAGAGCATGAAGACAATGGAGATCCTCCACGGCAAGAACAACATGACGATAACAACCCTCCGCGCCAAGAGCACCATGAGTTGATCAATCATCAACAACATGGGTGTCATCATCCCCAACCCCAACACAATGAAGAGCAACGTTATGGCAAACTCAAGTTCACCATGCCCAAGTTCAACGGAAGCAACAATCCCGAAGAGTACCTTTCATGGGCATTGAAGGTTGACAAGATCTTCCGTTTGCACAATTATGAAGAAGAGAAGAAGATCGCGATGGCATCCCATGAGTTCCAAGACTATGTCCTCATTTGGTGGGAACAAATCATAGAGCGTTGAGAGCCAAGAGGTGAACCACCCATCACTACTTGGGCGCAAATTAAGGATGTCATGAGAGCACGCTTCGTACCTACCTACTACAACTGCGACCTCTTCAAGAAACTCCAACAGCTCAAGCAAGGAACAAAGAGCGTTGAAGAATATTACAAGGAGATGGAGATTGCAATGATAAGAGCCAATGTCACGGAAGATGATGAGCAAACAATGGCACGTTTTGAATGGACTCAGTTATCCTATCAAGAAGATCGCCGACTTCCAACCAAACTCAAATCTCATCGAACTAGTGCATCAAGCTACCAAAGCGGAACGCCAAGTGCAAGATGATTTCAAGTATGCCAAGTTCTCATCCAAGTCCTACGGCTTCTCCCACAACCAAGCTTCAATGACTCCTTCACCAACTACAAAGCCTTCTTCTACCAACATCGACAAGTCGACTTCCAAGAAAGCTTCGTCAACTACAAGCCATCCTCCTACGAGCAACTACAAGCCGAGAGCTTCACAATCATCAACCCCACCCGATGAGACCATCAAGACGAGTTCCTTCAAGTGTTTCACTTGCGGAGGCCGAGGCCACAAGTCCTATGAGTGCACCAACAAGCGAACCATGGTCTTCAACGACAATGGCACTTATGACTCCACGAGCGAAGGCAAAATGGAAGCCCTCGAGCAAGTCGCCATGCACCGCCAACTGAACAATGAAGAAGAACAAGTCTTTTGCGATGAAGACTCAAGCCCCGCACTTGTTGCCTCCAAAGTCTTGACCCTCCAACATCACCAAGAAGAAGACCAACGATGCTACATATTTCACACCAAGGCCGGCATCAATGGACGATCCGTCAAGGCCATCATCGATGGACGAAGTTGTCATAATCTCGCAAGCGAAGAGCTTTGCTCCAAGCTCCAATTGCCCAAGACGAAGCATCGACATCCATACAAAGTGCAATGGCTTAGTGACTCCGGCACCATCCAAGTCGAGCACCGAGTACAAGTCTCCTTCAAAATCGGCGCCAATAAAGACACCTTGGAGTGCCACGTCGTTCCAATGACCATTTGTCATCTTCTCCTTGGACGGCCATGGAAATTCGATGGAGGAGTCGTCCACAAAGGCCAAACGAACCACTACATCTTCAAGATGAAGGGCAAGGAGTACGTCCTCCGTCCAATGTTGCCAAGTCAAGTGATCACGGACAAGCAAGCCACCCATCATGGAGATCATAGTGAAAGAGCGAGCCACCAAAAAGAGAATGAGAGCCACAAACCAAAATTGAGTGCCTCCACGATGAGCGAAAACAAGAACCTTGTTCTATTTGCCACCAAACGTGAGATGAGAGAAGTGTGTGAGAACCCATCTAGTGTCCTACACTACGTCCTCGTGTGCAAGGACAATGCACCATAAACTAACACTTCTCACACTCTTCCTCTAGTGTTGTCTTCTCTTTTGCAGGAATTTCAAGATGTTTTCCCCTATGAGCTACCTCCAGGTCTACCTCCTCTACTAGGCATTGAGCACCGAATCGACCTCATCCTCGGAGCACCTCTTCCGAACAAAGCTCCATACCGTGTCAACCCCGACGAAACAAAAGAAATACAAAGGCAAGTAAAGAATCTCATAGACCATGGACATGTGTGTGAAAGTTTGAGCCCTTGTGCGTTCCGGTCATTCTTGTGCCAAAACGTGATGGTAGTTTTTGCATGTGCTCCGATTGTAGACCTATCAATGCTATCACCGTTCCCTATAGGTATCCCATTCCACGCCTAGATGATATGATTGATGAGCTTAGCGGTGCCACTATATTTTCCAAAATTGATCTTAAGAGTGGTTACTATCAAATCTGCATACAAGAGGGTGATGAATGGAAAACCGCCTTCAAAACCAAGTTTGGTTTGTTTGAGTGGTTAGTCATGCCTATGGGTCTTTCGGAAGCACCGGGCACTTTTATGCGCCTCATGAATCATGTCTTTCGCCCTTACATTGGTATATTTGTTGTGGTCTACTTTGATGACATTCTTGTGTTTAGCAAATCTACCAAAGAGCATGTCACCCATGTCCGCACCATTTTGCAAACTCTTAGAAAAGAGCGCCTCTATGCTAATATGGAGAAATGCCTTTTTGGTATTGATAAGCTCGTTTTCTTGGGTTTTGTTGTTTCTTCTAAGGGTGTTCATGTTGATGAGTCCAAGATCAATGCTATTAAGACTTGGCCACAACCAACTAACTTGCATCAAGTGCATAGTTTTATTAGCCTTGTGGGTTTCTATTGTCGCTTTGTGAAGGATTTTAGCACCATTGCTTCGCCTTTGCATGCTTTGAGCAAGAAGAATGCGCCTTTTATTTGGGGACCATCCCAAGATACCGCATTCAATGAGCTTAAGAATTTGCTTACTCATGCTCCCGTGCTTGCTTTACCCAACTTCGACAAGCCTTTTGAAATTCATTGTGATGCTAGTGGTAATGGCATAGGAGGTGTGCTAACGCAAGAGAAGCGCCCCATAGCTTACTTTAGTGAGAAACTTTCCGGAGCGCAACTCAATTATCCCATCTATGACAAAGAGCTATATGCTTTAGTCCGCGTTTTGCATGAATGGGAACATTACCTTCGTCCCCATGAGTTTATCATTCATACCGATCATGAGACCCTCAAGTATCTTAAGGGTCAAACGAAGTTGAACAAGCGTCATGCTAAATAGAGTGAATTTATTGAGTCTTTTCCCTATGTCATAAAGTACATCAAGGGAAAAGAAAACATTGTAGCGGATACTCTTTCCCGCATATGCATGATTGTCACACAACTTGAGTTAGATGTCATTGGCTTCGAGCATATCAAAGACTTGTATGAGCATGATGCAACTTTTGCTACTCCTTATGCCGGTGTTTGTCGAATACATCTTGGGAACGCTATTACATCAAAGACGGCTATCTTATGAGAGCTAACAAACTTTGCATCCCCGAGTCCTCTCTTCGTTTGTTGCTTTTGCAGGAATCTCATGGAGGAGGCTTAATGGGACACTTCAGACATGACAAGACATTCGCCATGCTCTCGAAGAGCTACTTTTGGCCAAAGATGTTTCGGGACGTCAATCGTTTCACCAACCGATGTTCTACATGTCACAAAGCTAAGTCCAAAGTTCAATCTCATGGCCTCTATGTGCCTTTACCAATTCCATACCAACCATGGGAAGACATTAGCATGGACTTTGTACTTGGTTTGCCTAGGACTCGAAATGGGAAAGATTCCATATTTGTCGTTGTGGACCATTTCTCAAAAATGGCACATTTTATTCCTTGCAACAAGATAGACGATGCTTCACATGTTGCTAATCTCTTTTGTAGGGAAAGATTACGTCTCCATGGTGTTCCAAAAACTATCATCTCGGACCGAGACGTCAAGTTCCTTAGCTACTTTTGGAAGACCCTATGCGCCAAGCTCGGAATCAAGCTACTCTTCTCCACGGCGTACCATCCTCAAACCGACCGCCAAACGGAGGTGATAACCCACACACTCTCCGCTCTCCTTCGAGTAATCATCAAGAAAAACATCAAGGAGTGGGAGGAGTGTCTACCCATCGCCGAGTTCGCCTACAACCGAGCAAGACACTCAACAACCGGCAAGTCCCCTTTCGAGGTCGTCTACAGATTCAACCCTTTGTCACCATTGGATATTCTCCCTCTACCACTCCAAGAGCGCATCAATTTGGACGCAAGTGCACGAGCGACCCATCCCAAGAAGGTGCATGAAGATACAAGAAACACCATCGAGCGCCAAGTACAACGCCTTGCGACCAAGCTCAACGTCAACAAGCACCCTATGATATTCAACATTGGAGACCTCGTGTGGCTACACCTTTGCAAGGACTGGTTTCCCCAAGAACGCAAGTCCAAACTTCGACCACGCGCGGATGGACCATTCAAGGTGCTTGCACGCTACAACAACAACACATACAAGATCGACATCCCTCGTGACAAGTACTCCGTGAGCGACATCTTCAACATCAAAGATCTCTCGCCCTACCATGGTGATGAGGATTTTGATCCGAGGACGGATCTTCCCCAAGGGAGGGGAGATGATGCGGAGCATCCCATGATCATCCCCATGGACGCACCGACACCTCCAACGACACCACTTGGACCAATGACACGAGCCTGAGCCAAAGCTATCGAAGATAAGGTGAACTCACTCCTCTCCGAACTTCCACTTTCTATGCATGAGACATGGCTACTACCTAAGTCCGAGGTGTTGTGCATGATTAGGCACCAAGAGGGCCCTCCCAAAGATGCGCATGAAGATGTACAAGTCCCCAAATCCACGGATGAGGAGAACCAACAGAAGGAGCCAAGAGCATCTCCCAGGCCCCATACATCTGGCCCCTGGAGCGTCTTCCTCTACAGCAGCTCAGCCGCAGAAGGCTACAGGCCCCGGAAATCCGGCCCCTCCAAACCCGAGAGGAACAAATGCCACCGCTCCAGCCCGGACATCCGGCGTCGCCTGAAAGCCCGGACATCCGGCCTCCCCTATCTGCGCACAGTGAAGGGCCGAGGCATGTGTATCCCTTCTCCCCCTAGACTATATATACTCCATCCCGTACAACTTTCTAGGGTTAGCAAAGGATTAGCTCATATTTTGTGTGAGAGCTTTGCTCATCCACTTGGTTACCTTCTCCTCGGAGATTCGAGCCTCCACCGGAGAAGATCCCCCAAGCGGATTCAAGACCCCTCTTTAGGGAAGAACATCAAGACCTCTTCACGGAGAAGAACCGGTTACCCTATTGTATCGTCCCTAGTTGACCGTGGATCGTGTATCTTACTTTATGTACTCGAGGATCTAGCCCATGTGTGACTTGTTCTTGTTAGTTTGAGTGTTCCTCTCGTGTTTCCCCTTGTGTTTTCCCTCGTTCCCCTCTTTGTGTTCCTCGTGTTCTTCGCGGGATCCGCTCCTTTCATGAAAGATCGGCCGATTAGGGTTCTACCCTACATCATCTTATATATAGAAAATATATGTCCACTTAGTTTCCCTGATTTTTCTCAAATATTTTTGAAGCATTTAAATAATTTTAACCTACTAAAGACCATTTCTGGCTTAAAGAAAAAGCCTTTAAATAAAATAGGAAAATTAATTTTAAAATTATATTTTTGTGGTTTATGGGGGTACTATATCCCATAGGTTTCAATTATACTCTTTGAAATATTTTTCATACCCCAAATCAAGTACTTGTAGTGCAAACCTCAATTTAGGGGTTTTGGAAAACTATATTTTGAAAATACTATTTGGCCAAATTATTTTTGTAAGAAAATACTATATTGCACTATACACATGGCATGATCCTTGGGCAGAAGTTTGGGGCAGTGAGATGAAGTATATAAAGTGGAGTAGTTGACTTTAAAGAGCACTTGAAAATCACAGAGAGAAAACCAACTCCAAATAAAAAGCCAAATAATGCAAAAGTTTTTGTTGGTCCAAATTTTCATGCTTTAATAATGGAAATGACATGTTACAAAATACAGGGTGTGACACCTCTGGTCTTCTTGCTCTAACCGCCCAAACCAGCGCCGGTCGTGCCGCCTGCTCCTGCCTCACCGCCCCCTACTATTCCCACCGATGGCCAGGCCATCCCTCTACTCACCCACACCCTCTGTTATTTGTGGCGACGGCAGCCTCACACCGTAGCCGAACCAGTCAACCCACGTACTCCTCTCCATGTGGGCACCCACTGCCGCGTCTTCCTCGGCTCCACGACGTCCCATTCCTAGGCCTCGCCATCGTCCACCGCCATGGTGCTCTCGGCATGGCGTGGTCAATGTGATCAAGGAAAGACTTCCATCGGAAGAGTATTGCATGTGGAGAGGCTGACAGCTGTGTCCACGGTCACAGCAAGGAAGTGCAACCTTATTACGCGTAAAATAATGATTCCTCCAGGGACCCACCGGACGGGCCATAGTATTCCATGAAAAAAATGTTTCCCCCTGATAACTGGGGCCCACCAGCTACATCTTCTGTTGGTGTACAAAAAGAGGGGCACACCTTTTTGTACCCCTATAACTGTGCACGGGCAGTCTGAGCCACAGGCACCACCACACTGAGCAAGGCAAGGGAGGTGAGCCAAGGTCAGGCCGAAGCTCAGGAGAAGCAGAACGACGCCAAGACCAAGACCACAAAGAGCGAAGGGGACGAAGCGGACCCCCTCGGCAAGATCCTTGCCGGGAGGCGGTTTTAGCAAACCCAGCAAGACCCTTGCCGTGGCAGCTCGCCCCACACCTACGGAGTGAGTCACCCTTGAGTCCACTACCCCCATGGGGCAAGGATTCGGGAGACATCCCCGTGGTGGCATGCAGATCTTTGTGAAGACATTCAAGATCAGATACACCCTTTAGAAGATGATGATCCTTGGCGGGATCCCAGCCAAGGAGGACCACAAGGCCCCTGGCAAGAGCCTTGCCAGGGATGACAACAGGCGCCACGGCAAGACCCTTGCCGGGGCCCCGGCAAGGCCCTTGCCAAGAACACCCGTAGGGCCACCATCAGGCCCACGTCAGTCAAACCTCCACCGCCGTTCGCATGCAGCTGCCGACCCAACCAGCTGGGCAGGCACCTGCGTGGCGGAATGCGGATCTTCGTGAAGACCCACCACTGCGCCACCTCAGCTGCCTGCCTGCCTACATGGCACCGCGGGCGCCGCTGGCCAGGGCGCGTGTCGACATGAGAGGGAGCGGCGACGGACGAGATAGGGCTCTCCCCCGTCCCCGATAAAGCAAGGACACCTGGGCAAGACGCATTAAATGTGCCTTGTCATGTAATGCGAGGGATAACCTCGCATCACTGTACCCTTTCCACCTCATGTGTGCCACTGTGGCAATCCCTTTCCTATAAAAGGAGGCCCGAGGCGACCAGGAGGAGGATTCGGCTTTTTGGAGCTCCTCACGCCCCATAGCTAGCTCAAGAACACAAATATACAATCCACCAAAGCAGGGGTAGGGTTTTAGGCATCCCCGCGGCCCGAACCTAGATAAACGAACCGTGTGCTATCTGTTTGATCCGCTCTTCTCACGACCCCGC
This sequence comes from Triticum urartu, assembly GCF_056163025.1. Lineage (NCBI taxonomy): Eukaryota > Viridiplantae > Streptophyta > Magnoliopsida > Poales > Poaceae > Triticum > Triticum urartu. Next base: position 382,156,808 of record NC_141879.1, on the reverse strand, counting down.
GCCCCGCAACCGTAGTAGGGATTCTTGTGATCCCATAGGTGTCGTTCCCACCGACATCTTCGCACAAAAGGAAGTGCCTCCTTATCCTCCCTGATAGTCGAGACCCACCTGGTCAAAGCATACGTAGTGTTGTCAATCTGGTCGCAAACGTGTACGTACATACTGGTCGATCAGTCTATCTGCAGGCTGCAGCGATGAACCGTGACGAGTAAGGAAGGGCATGTGTCATAGTAGAGGCACGGATGTAGCATGTACACGTATGTACAGCCAGGGTGCAAGAAAGTAAATATGGCCACGTATGTACATACGGGCGGGGTCTCAAACGCCTACTCGCACATACGTATGGCCAGAGCTCGTGTATATGGCTGGGTCGGAATGGAGAAACTGCGTCGTCGTGTTCATTGGGAGGCAACGGAATGCATCGTGTTCATCAGGAGCCAACCGGCTTGGACAGAACAGCCGAAACGAGGACTGGCGTACCACAGAATGGAGGAAACGGCCTTGTGTTCGACCGCCTACGGTCGAAACAAGATCATGTTCACCAGGAGGGATGTGGCATACCGCAAAATGGAGGAAACAAACTTCTCTTCGACCTCCTACGATCGAAATGGGGTCATGTTGATCGGGGGGGGGGGGTGTGGCGTACCGCAAAACGGAGGAAACGGACATCTCTTCGACCTCCTCCGGTCGAAACGGGGGTCCTATTCATCGGGAGGGGTGAGGCGTACCGCAAAACGGGACTCCACGGGCTACTATTCATCCACCATCTACTGCCTCGCTCCAGCCTCGACGGGCTATTGTTCATCCACCGTCGACCTCCTCCAGCCTCCACATGTGACTGTTCATCCACGGCGTCTCCCTCCTGCCTCCACCAGCTACTGTTCATCCATGGGCTCATGTTCATCTAGCCTCCACCACTCCTCCACCATCTACTGTTCAACCAGCCCTCTCCACGGGGTCCTATTCAAGCACCCCTCCACGGGCTACTATTCATCCAGCCCTCCACCGACTACTATTCAACCAGCCCTCCATCATCTGATGTTCATCCTGCCCTCCATGGGGTCTTGTTCATCCACCCCCAGCCGGCTCGATCGGGGTCCTGTTCATCCAACCCCCACCAGGAAATGTTCATCCAACCCCCAACAACGCTCACTTTTCATCAAGAGGCAGCAGGTTCGATTGGCTTCAGTTAGCCGCAGTAGCGAAGGAATCGCTTGATCGGGTTCAGTTAACAGCCAGAGATCGATCGATTGCTCGGGTTCAGTAATGCGTAGCCTGCAGTGCAATCGCTCGGGTTCAGTAGGCGAACGCCTCGCTCGGGTTCAATTAGAGCCCAATGACTCGCACCCATGCACGTACGCATATGAGAGAAACGTGCATCGCTCGGCCCCGACCACCCACCGCAACTGGGAACTCCCCGATATTTTCCTCGCCCTCGCTTCTACCATGGTTTTTTCCATCATGGATGGCCCAAAGAATGTCATGCAGCTGCGTCTCCGGCCCGCCCAAGACGAAAAGCCCATTTTTTGTCAAGAATTTTTGTCATAGAAGTAGGAGCACACCACAACTATGATGATACCGGGTTTTGTCAAAAATTCGTTCGGACCAAAATGTCACGGATCTGTCTTTTTTTCTAGTGCGCGTAGTGGCCCGTGGGACGCTCACTCTCACGGGGAGGTAACTACCATTTTACTCATCCCACTACTCCTGCTGTTTCCGCCACGTACGCTGCATGCATTGCACAGGGTTGGTGGCGGACGCGTAGGGCGAGGAAATGAGTGCCATGGCAGAAAGCTCAGCACTATGGATAGGCATAGGATGGCGGTCATTAATTATGGATGTTGTCAGCGATGTAGAGGGACTGGATTGGTGGAGCGGGGCTGTCAAGGTTCTAGAACGACACCTATGGGATCCCTCGACAGAATCCCTTCTACGGTGGCGGGGTGTGGGGCTGCGCAAAGAGCGGGTCTAGAAGATCAACTCGGTGGGATTTTTACCCAGGTTCGGGCCGCAAGCGATGCATAAAACCCTAGTCCTGCTTTGTGTGTATTTCGTGTTCTTGAGTTCTTGAACTAGCTGCCGTGCATGCCCAATCCAAAAAGTCTGAATCCTTCCTCAGTATGCCTCGGGTCTCCTTTTATATGTCAAAGTGGTCGCCACAGTGGCACACAGGAGGTGGAAAGTATGTATGGTGTACAAGTTTATCTCCCAACATCTTGGACAAATGCATTTAATGCACAACCTATGTGTCCTCTTGCTTTATCGGGGATGGTAAAGAGGCCCGTCCCGTCCATCGCCACATCGCCTTGCTTCGACTCGCGTCCCAGGTGACGAGGTATGCAGCGCCACCCTGGCTGGTTGGCTCCTGAGCTAGCACGGTGACAGGGTCTTCACGAAGATTTGCATGCCACCATTCAGGTGCTTGGCTGGTTGGCCTAGAAGTTGCATGGTGCCACGCGGGTGCGTGCCTAGTTGGTAGGCTGGTCGCCACGTCAGAACGGGCGCGGGGTAGCGAAGCTTTGGTAAGTGCGGGCCTGGCTTTTGGCTCCGTAGCGCCCCCGGGAAGGCCCTTGCCAGGATCTCATGGGCGTCCCCGGCAAGGCCCTTGCCAGGATCTCATGGGCGTCCCCGACAAGGATCTTGCCGGGGCGGGGTTGCGAGCGTCCCCGGCAAGGGTCTTGCCGGGGGTCTTCATCTTCTGGTTCTCATCTAGGCTCACAAGCCTTTGGTTTTCACAAAGATCTGCATATCACCACACAAGGCACTCCCGAGCCTTGGTCTTGACGCTTGTCAATGGCGTCATGACTCTTAGGCTCAAGGGTGGCGGTCTTGCTGGTGTTGGGCAAGTTGCCCCGGCAAGGCTCTTGTCGGGGCCATGTAGGCCGTCTCGGCAAGGGCTCTTGCCGGGGGAAGTCCATCTTGTCTCATCGATCTTTATGCTTCTGGCTTGGGTGCTGCCTTGGCAGCCTTGTATCTTTGCTTCCTCTACCCTGCCGAGCCCGACCGCAAGTGTGTCTGCAACTACCCGTGCACAAGTAAAGGGGTACAGAAGGCCCCTACTTTTGTACACCGATAGGAGCCCCCAGGTCTGGGCCACACATAAGTGCAAGGCGTTGTTGGGCCAGGCCCAGAACGATGCGCGGGCACGCGTGGCGGAGTTTTTACTATGGTAAGTCCTTCGCCAGTTGCGCTTCCCCACGACCCACATTGAGTGCGCAATGTGGGGGTCGTGCGTGGAATGACCTCAGCATGCTTGCATCACCCCTGTAGTGAATAGTGAAGAGGCGGCCCGCGTCTTCCGCATAAAAAAGGGAAAACCGCAGGGGCACTGCTCATTTACCCTCCGCGCCTTCTTCCAATCTTGGAACCACGTTCCCCTCTTCTTCCTCAAGCACAAATTGAAGCCCTCGCCTCTGCTCACCGCTGCCGCGCCCCCATTGCCCTTGACCCCTCATCTCCTCCCAGTCGCCATGGCGCCCAAGACCGGCAAGGGCAAGGGAGCAACCAAAGACGTCAGAGGGAAGGAGGCGCAGGAGAGCGAGTTGGTGGAGCTTCGGACGCAGCGCACCTTCTTCACCTCGATGGGCGATGCACTCATCCTTAGGGACATGTTCAGGCCCCTGTGGGGGAGGGAGACGTCGGGGCATCCTGCCACGCGTATCATCCCCGCCGCTTTTGCCAAGGACGGCCCAAATCGGTACCCCTTCTTTGTTGATTAATTCTCCTGCGGGCTCTGCCCCCTTTCTCCGATTTCTTTAATGACATCATGGACACCTTAGACTTCCATCTTCTGGATTTTACGCCGAAGGCCGTGGCGTGCATGGCCTTCTTCGTCCATCTCTGTGAGGGCTTTGCCAGAGTGCACCCCAGCACGGTGCTCTTCTGGCATTACTTCACCCCTTGCATACAGCCAGGGGGCGCCATCTCCGCCCACATCACCTGGATCCCAATGGGTCAGAGCAAGGTTACATACCCGAAGGGTACCCAGAAGGAGAGGTGGGAAGAGTGGCGGGGCCGGTGGTGCTTGATCGAGGAGGCAGATCCACAGGAGTTCTGCCGGGTCCGTCGGAAGCCACCGGTCCGCCGCAAGGACTGGAGCGATGTTGACGCCGACGACAAGAAGCTCGCTGTCGCCACCACTAGGATCCATCGCCTCACCTTGGCCAGGCTTACCCTTGAGATGATTGGGGCTGACTTCATTCGCCGCCGGATTGCACCACTTCACAACAAGGGGAGGCGGGCCTAGGACTTCAGGAACGTGGCCGACGACATAAGGCTCTGCATCGGCCTGAAACACAATTTCACAGTGTTGCAGCATGCTCATCTTTGCCAGTGGCTCTTTTAGCTTAAGGTCGACGAGGTAGGTGGGGTCGAGAGGACCGGCAAGGCTGAGAAGGCCGGCAAGGTCGCCAAGGTCAACGGGCCTCTATTTGGGTTGCCAGCGGGAGTGGTCCCGTTGAGCAACAACTACCGCTAGACTGCCATCATCGCCATGATGCCGGACTTCAACGCGCACGGCCTCGATCCAACCTGGGCCGAGCCAAAAGCAGAGCGGGTGCAGGCATTCTTCGACAACTTGTGGGAGAGGTATGTTCGTGACGAGCCACTGCTCATCCGCGACACCACTCAGGAAGAGCTAGCATACATCGCCGCCACGGCAAAGGAGGTGGCCCTTCCTAAGGAGGCCGGCAACATCGGCACCATGGAGGTCGAGGCCAACACGGCCACAGAAGAGAAAGAGTTCACCGAGTGGGCGGGGTTTTGCTTGGGGATCCAGCAACGCCGGTGCTGGGGCCCCCCTTGTCGAAGACGTGGTCGAGGAGTCGGCCGAAGAGAAGACCTAGGCAGAGGACCCCGCGGCCCCGGAGAGAAAACGCGTCCTGCGGCGGGCTAGCTCCGGCGAGCCGGTCCGCCCCGGCAGGACCACGCAGCGGCACCAGGCCTAGGCGCAGCCCTGCCCGAGATGAGGGTTGCGACAACAAAGAAGGCCGCGGCCGCCACTTCTTCCTCATCCAAGCGGCGCAGGACGCCCTCGCCTTCCTCTCCCCCCACAGACGCCTCCTCGGAGGTCGACTTCGACCTTGGGTCCTACAGCCCGAAGAGGAAGAGGTGGCAAGCAGAGGAGGACGAGTAAGCATCTCTTCCTTCATCATTTCTGATTCTCAATCTGCGCCATCTTTCCTGACTTGATCTTGTCTTTGCAGCGACACGGAGATGCTGGCCCAAAGGGTGGCGAAGAGGGCCAGGGCTTCGACGGGCGACAAGCCCCCGGCGAGCACCCCGCGCACGCCGGAGCTGGTGTTGATCAGCCCGGACAATAGCCCTCGACATAGCCCCCGACTAAACCCCCATCATGAGTTCTTTACTCACTCCTCACCGATGGGGATTGGGGCGCAAATCCTTGGTGTTAACCTTAACATGTTTGCAGGACAAGAGCGGCAACAGGAGGAGCCACTAAGGGCCACCCCGACTCGCCGCCCTGGCAACCACGCCGCCCAGAGGGGCACCCCCGGCAAGGGAACCTTCTGCCAAGCCCACGCACATGGGGGCGGAGGAGGAGGAGGAGGCAAGCATGGGGGCGGAGGAGGAGGAGGAGGTAAGCATGGGTTCTTAACCCGGCATGGGTAAGTGGCTCGCCTCCTCTCTCTGCTTTCTTCTTGTTCTTTGTTCTGAATTTGGATTTTCGCCCTGCTTCATCCTCCCTTCTGGTTTTCAGACCCTCCCTTGATGGACCTTGAGGACACCGACACTGTCATTGGGGAGGTCGCCAAGGACGCCGAAGCTGAGGCCGCCAAGATCGCGGCTGAGGAAGCCGCCAAGTCCACCGCCGAGGAGGCCGGCAAGGGGCCTGCCGAGGAGACTGGTGGGACCGTTGCCGGGGAGCCCGACAAGGGGCCTGCCGGGGAGGCTGCTGAGTAGCCCGCCGAGGAGGAGGTGGCCAATGACCAACCTTCCTCCCCTGCTGTCCCTGCCCTGGGCAAGTACCTGAGGGTGGGCGACGACCTGTTCGTCCGCCTCCCAGGGACGGCGAGCACCAGAGCGCCAGCCGAAGGGGAGGTGTTGGTTGATGAGGTGCTCGCCACTGCCTGGCTCCAGGTTGTCGATGAACCGAGCGCCGACGACGGTGATTCCCAGGAGGAGCAGCTTCTCCGGGCCATGAGCGCCAACTTCCAAAAGCTCCAAGCACTCCACCGTGCCCGCCAGGACAAGGTGATGTCCAGGATGGTGTCGGTGGACAAGTCAGAGGCGGATTTTGAGGAGCGCGTCGCCCAGACACAGGTCTGGTTTGGCGAGGCCTGGGAAGAGCTGAGAACTGCCCAGGGTGAGCTGGATGAGTGCAAGCGAGAGCTCATCCTGAAATAGGCTGACATCGAGAAGGTCCAAGAGGCGGTGAAGTAACAGGCCGGCAGCAGCAGCAAGCTCTACTGCCAGGAGGAAGACCTCGTTGCGTGTGAGCAAGCGCTTGCCGCCACGCTCCGTGGCAAGGATGAGGAGGTTGGGAAGATTGTGATAGAGGCAAAGGTGTCCCGTCTTTTGAAGAGATGGTGGCTATCGTTTTAGAGGAAGTCGACTTTGACGATCCGACTACGAACGTGCGAGGACGTCGCGCCTTAGGAATCGCTAAACCAACTCCGAGGGGTTATTAACCATGCCGGAGCACAATCAACCTGAGCACGAGGGCCTGTTTCCTGCGAGCAAACGAAGAACCAGCAAGAAACTGAGATTGCAATCTGGATATTGCGAATATAAGATGAAAGCTTTATTGATCAAGGTGGGGTTCTGTGACGTCTTGGTCTAGTCGCTGGACACAAACGAAGTACGCGAAGTTGCAGCTATGGCGAACTTTTACTCTAAACAAAACCCAAAGTATAAACGATGCCCTAAGGGCTGTATATATGGAGGAGAGAGGGGGAATTTCGTTGCCCTTGGTGGAGGGGTCCGAAACCAACCCTAACTCTTGTTTCCCCACACATACGGACTCTAAAAACAGCCTATACTTAAGTATTTCGAAAATACATGGGCCTGGCCCAATAATAAGGTGACGCAGCACCTAAAATAGCCTCTGGATGAAATTTATGAAGTGGCATCTTGTATATTTCGTCCAAGGCTTCATGCACTCCTTATGGTGGCTTCAAAGTCCTGAAATCATCACTTCTAACTCTGTTCTTGATCCCCTTGCGCATGCCATCATCTCCATGCTTGAACTTGCTCCAAGGTTCATCTTTCTTGTCCAAACTAGGCCCTTCATTTGTATGCAAAACAAATGTATCCAATTTAGGCAGCATCATATTCTCACGAACATTAGAATCGTTACCAAGAAACGAAAGTACCTAATAATTCAATTGGCGTGCGCGAGCTCTAGTAATTGGTCCAGTATGTATAGCAGCAGGGGCTGTGGGTGTAACAATGGTATTGATGTCCTCATTAGATTGTCGCGCAGCGGACCCAAGAGCTGGAGCAGGGGCACAAGAAGGCACTCAATGCTCTGACCCTGGACCACGCCGGCAAGGTGTAGAATCGGGAGATGGAGTGGGAGGAGCTGAAAAATAAGGTCTCAGGGCTGACGGAGGAGAGGGACGCGACCAACCATTCTCTGGCGGATTCGCAGATCACCATCTCCGACTAGACCAAGCTGCTCACCGAGGCCAACAGCTCCATTGACGATCTGAAGCTGCAGCTGGGCACTTTGGAGGGGAAGCTTTCAGAGGTCACGTCCCAGGAGGAGACCCTGATCAAGGCCCTGGAGACCGAGAAGCAGCTGTGGAGCGATGATGCCGCCGCCCATAAGACATATTCGGGTATCATAAACCTCTGGATCAGCCGTCTCACCGATGTTGCCAAGAGGCTCACGGTGCAGCTAGCCGTCATGGGCATGCGGGATGTCAGGTACTCCCAGGAGTCGAATGTGAGCCCCAACGCCAGGCTGACCTTGTTCTTCGAGGGTGTCCTCGATGCTCTGGAATAGCTCCACTCCAACCGAGCGACCTATATGGCGAATGAGTCCCGGAGGCATTGCCGGGGTGCCCTGACCAAGGTGCTCACCAAGGTGGCATTCTGGAACCCCAACGTCCGCTTCGCCGACGCGCTTGAGAGCTTGCCAGAGGGCACGAACCTCACTTTGCTCGAAGAGCGCATCGAGCCCATCATCAGCTGCGTCGACAGAATCCAGAGGGTGGAGGGCCAGCGCCGGGACTAGCCACCTCATTTCTCTTGGCCTCCGCAAGTTCATGCCCAAGACAATTTTTATCTTAAGTTAGAACTGTGGCAATCATTGATGTAATATAACTCTGCAGTACTTTGAAATGAAGCATGCTATCTTCCTGTTTGATCTTTCTTTGTATGTACACACCCTACGCCTAGTTGGACAGGTTTGCTGGTGCGTAAACCCATGTTGTGGCCGTTTGAGGAATGGATCCTTAGCAGCCTGCCGGGGGGCGCTTGCTGCCGGGCAAATCACCTTGCCATTCTCGGCGTAGCTGCCTGATCTGTTGAGCGGACTCGAAACGGAACATGGGCGTTTCCAATAGTGGAAGGGTTCCCTTGCGTGCAGGTTTTCCATACAAGGAGCAAGATCTTTCGAGGAAGATAACCCTATTAAAAAGGAAAATTGCTCAAGGTTTTGCGTGACTTAACTTTTTGTCGCCATGCAGATGGTTGTTGCGGCTGCGGACAGCATAGCCCCGCCTAGCCGATGGCACTAGAGCGTGGCTGATCGGCGTCGCCTTCTTCTCTCGAGCCATCGCAAAGGAGGAGTCGATGAGTTGGCCAAAGATGTCAGGGTTCTGGAACTGACACCTATGGGATCCCTCGACGGAATCCCTTCTACGGTTGCGAGGCATGGGGCTGCGCAAAGAGCGGGTCTAGAAGATCAACTAAGTGGGATTTTTACCTAGGTTCGGGCCGCAAGCGATGCGTAAAACCCTAGTCCTGCTTTGTGTGTATTTAGTGTTCTTGAGTTCTTAAACTAGCTATCGTGCATGCCGAGTCCAAAAAGTCAGAATCCTTCCTCGGTATGCCTCAGGCCTCCTTTTATATGTCAAAGGGGTCTCCAAAGTGGCATACAGGAGGTGGAAAGTATGTATAGTGTAGAAGTTTATCTCCCGACATCAAGGACAAACGTATTTAATGTGCCGCATATGTGTCCTCTTGCTTTATCAGGGACGGCAAAGAGGCCCGCACTACAAAAAAAGACACATCCGTGACATTTTGGGCCGAACGAAACTTTTTTCTGTCATACTTATGACACTTCTATGACGATAATTGTGACAAAACCCGGTATCATCATAGATGTGGTGGGCTCCTACTTCTATGACAAAAAAATCATGATAGAAAATGTCCTTTTTGTCCTGGGCGGGCCGGAGACACAGCTGCATGACATTCTTTGGGCCGTCCATGACTGAAAAAACCATGGTAGAAGCAAGGGCGAGGAAAATATCGGGGTGTTCCCGGTTACGGTGGGTGGTCGGGGCCGAGCGATGCACGTTTCTCCCGTACACACACGCGCGTGGGTGCGAGGTGTTGGGCTCTAACTGAAGCCGAGCGAGGAGTTGGGCTCTAACTGAACCCAAGTGATTGCACTAGAGGCTACGCGTTACTGAACCTGAGCGATCGATCGATGGCTGTTAACTGAACCCGATCTAGCGATTCCTTCGCTACTGCTGCTAACTGAAGCCGATCGATGCTACCTATGGATGAACAGTGAACGTTGCTGGGGGTTGGATGAACAGTTCCCGGTGTTGGTGGATGAACAGGACCCCGTGGTGTTGCCTCTGTATGAACAGGACCCCGATCGATCGAGCCGGTTGGTGCTGGATGAGCAGGACCCCGTGGAGGGCTGGATGAACAGTAGGCGGTGGAGGGCTGGATGAACAGTAACCCGTGGAGGGGTGGTTGAACAGGAGCCCGTGGAGAGGGCTAGTTGAACAGTAGCCGGTGGAGTAGCTCGTGGTGGAGGCTGGATGAACAGGAGCCCGTGGATGAACAGTCATAGGTGGAGGCTGGAGGAGGTCGACGGTGGATGAAAAGTAGCCTGTGGAGGCAAGAGGGGGTCGACGGTAGAGATGAACTGTATCCTGTGGAGTCCCGTTTTGCGGTACGCCACATCCCTCCCGATGAACAGGACCCCCGTTTCGACCGTAGCGCTCCAACACAAGTCTGTTTCCTCCGTTTCGCGGTACGCCACACCACTCCCGATCAACAGGCCCCCATTTCGACCGTAGGAGGTCCGTTTCCTCCATTTTGCGGTATGCCAGACCCATCCCCATGAACATGATCCCGTTTCGACCGTGGCCGGTCGAACACAAGGCCATTTCCTCCGTTCTGCGGTACGCCAGGCCTCATTTCCATTGGTTGTTCCATCCAAGCCCTCCCGATGAACACAACGACGCATTCCGTTCCGACCCAGCCGGTTGGCTCCCCATGAACACGACGACGCTGTTTCTCTGTTCCGACCCAGCCATGTACACGAGCCCTGGCCGTACGTATGCGCGAGTAGGCGTTCAAGACCCTGCCCGTATGTACGTACATGGCCGTATTTTCTTTCTTGCACACTGGCCGCTATACGTATGTGTACATGCTACGTGTGCGCCTCTTCTACGACACGTGCGCGCCTCTACATCGACCAGTATGTACGTACACGTTCGCGACCAGAATGACAACGCTACGTACGCTTCGACCAGGTGGGTCCCGACTGTCATGCACTTCCTTGCCTGCGAAGTTGTAGCTGGTGGGTCCCAACAGTCAGTGGGCGAATCGTTTTTTTTGCCCGGACGCACTTCCTTGCATGCGAAGATGTAGCTGGTGGGTCCCAACAGTCAAGTGGAAACGTTTTTTTGCGAAATACGGTGGCCCGTCCGGTGGGTCCCTGCTGTCAGGTGGAGGAATAATTATTTTGCGCGTAATAAGGAGGCACTTCCTTGCGACCGTCGAGGACCCAGTTGTCAGCCTCTCCACATACAGTACTCTTCCGATGGAAGTCGTTCCTTCACCACGTTGACCACGGCGCGCCGAGAGCACCAGGGCGGTGGATGACGGCGAGCGGCAAAGCCTAGGAAGGGGATGCCACGGAGCCGAGGAAGACGTGGAAGTGGAAGCCCGCGCGGAGAGGTGTATGAGGGTTCACTGGTTCGGCTATGGTGTGAGGTTGCCGTCGCCGCAGGGCCTGGCCAGCGGTGCGAATAGTAGGGGTGGGGAGGCCTCCGCGGCAGCACAACCGTCCACGGGAGGCAGGAGCATATGGCACGACCGGCGCTGCTTTGGGTGGTTGGAGCAAGAAGACTAGAGGTTGAAGAAGCACTACGGCCATTGGATGGACATCGTACGGTCACTGGAGCTACAATCGTTCATATAGACTAAGTTGACAATGCACTCCATCCCCATCAACTTAGTAGGCCCACAAGTCAGCCTCCCACCAACGTGGGTCCCAACTAGTAGGGGGAGTATTCATTTTTTTTGTGCGTAATAAGGAGGCACTTCTGGTGGGTTTGAGCTGACAGCGGGGGGGGGGGGGGGACTTTTTTCGTGAAATACGGTGGCCCGTCCGGTTGGTCCCAGCAGTCAGGGGGGAAACGTTGTTTCGCCAAATATGGTGGCCCGTCCGGTGGGTCCCTGCTGTCAGGTGGAGGAATAATTATTTTCCACATAATAAGGAGGCACTTCCTTGCGGTTGTCGTGGACTCAGTTGTCAGCCTATCCATGTACAGTACTCTTTTGATGGAAGTCGTTCCTTGATCATGTTGACCACACCGTGCCGAGAGCACCAGGGCGGTGGACGACGGCGAGCGACGAGGCCTAGGAAGGGGACGACGCGGAGCCGGGGAAGACGGGGCAGTGGAAGCCCGCGCGAAGAGGAGTACGAGGGTTCACTGGTTCGGCTGCGGTGTGAGGCTGCCGTTGCCGTGGAATAACAGGGGGTGTGGGTGAGTGGAGGAATGGCATGGCCATCGGTGGGAGTAGTAGGGGGCGGTGAGGCCTTCACGGCAGCACAGTCGGCCATGGGAGGCAGGAGCAGGCGGCATGACCGGCACTGCTTTGGGCGGTTGGAGCAAGAACACCAGAGGTTGAAGAAGCACTACGGCCATTGGATGGACATCGTACGGTCATTGAGGCTAGAATCGTTCATATTGACTAAGTTGACAAAGCCCTTGGTACGCGTCAACTTAGTAGGCCCACAAGTCAGCTTCCGAAATAGTACGCCTCAGATGTCAGGGGGAGAAATCATTTTTTGGGCGGGTGAATCAAGAATATCTGAGATTGAAGAAGAAGCACAGCATCCGTTGGATGGACATCCAACGGCCACTGTTGCTAGAACCGTGTGTTGACTAAAATAAGTTGACAAAGCCTTGCATACACGTCAACTTCTTTTTTTCGGGGACGCGTCAACTTAGTAGGCCCACAAGTGTGTGGTAGAGAACTTATAGCCCATTTGCGATTTGTAAGAATGTACAACCCATTTTTGAATTCCAATGGAATTTACTACAGCCCATTTACAGTTTGGTAAAAGTACACACCATTTTCTAGCTAGGACAACAATTAATAATTTCAACCAACCATTCAAGACAGAATTCAATAAAATTTCCCACATTTTGATGGGATCCGAAATATTTTTATCCCAAAATTTCTAGTCATATTAAATATAAATTTGTATTACGTAAAAATCTAACGAAACATTGCGCGTGCAACAATTAAAAATTAAGATTTTCAAAATCCATAAATAACATTTTATAAACTAATTTCGTGCTTGGTGCATTTTTTATAGTTACTGCCCAGTTTTTATAATTACAACTCATTTATTATTATTTAAAGCCCATTTTCTTATTAAGCCTAATGCATCCCTCCTAGGAAAGAATTGCAGCCCAGCGGGGCGGAGAATAACAAGTTGACCTTGCCTGGGTATTCCTCAAAAAACGTATAGCTGGGCTAGCCATTTTCATCTTGAAAAAAATTAATATCTGGGCTGGATATCTATCCTGGGCTAGATGGGCCACAGCCTGCCGAGTTAATACCCTGCTCTCCTCTGAACAACAACGAAAACATCACCAAGAAAAACTCTACAGTGCTCACGCCTCAAAAACACAAATACTGCTTGAGCTGCTTGGTCCCAGCTGTGGGCCGCACCTTGTGCAATTCTCTTGTTTATATTGACTACATAGGTTGACAATGGTGTGGGACCGTGATGTCAGGAAACCAGGAGGAAGCAAAAAAATATAGTTGTACATAATCAGGAGGCACTTGCGTACGTACGGCTATGGCCCTAGATATGACGCCATATATATATAGGTAAAATGTTTGGGGCACCTAGCTGGTTTTTAATTAATGCCTCATGAATTCAAACCCATTAAATTTTGCATGTAAGTTTTTCCATATGTGATACTAGCATGCATGCATTTGTTTCCGAACAATACATCCATACATAACTTCCCTTCCATGCATGATCGTCCTTTGATTCTGTCCAAAATAAAAATATATACCTTAGTACAGACAACATGCTTGATATACCCAAGGTACGGTAGATGGAAATGATATACCAAAGAAATATACAAAATCAAAGGACATACGTATGGAGAACTGATGGAGATACATGGTACGTTGGTCTCAAAGGATATACGTATGTATCACATACTCTCCACTATGTATGAAGAACTAATGAAGATACACGATGTTGGGCTTGATTTAAAAAAAATACCCACATACGTATGGTCTCATACTGTGGGTATATAATACCTTGTAATTTTCTTAAACGTCTTAAACATCTATGGGTATATGATACCTTCAATTCTTAAAATATTTACATTGAGTCGCAAGTTTTCGCATGGACGTTATATTCTATTCCCACAAAAAATGGACGTTATATCCTAATTAGTGGATAGCCATTTTCTATATGATATATTCATCGTACGTATCACATACTCTCTACTGTGTACAAAGAACTGATGGTTCTATCATTTTTATTTATTTATTGTGTTGCTTAATAATTTTTGGGCACGTCGATAGTTTTGCTAATTTTCTTTTTATTTCAATTTTTATATATTTTAAATATGGCAACTTTTTTGTGGTATATTATTGCTAGCTATGTCACATATCATGTGTATATATTTTTTGGAATATGGTTTATGGCTATCTCACACTTATTTACTTTTATAATGTAAAATGCATTGGATATGACATACCCACAATATTTAAAAGTATTTGTGGGTATTCGATTCCTTGGAATGCTTTTCTAAAGTCACAAAAGAACACATTGCATTTTTATACGATAGTTTTCTAATAGGTATCTGATAATAAAGGCAGAAAATCTTTCAGCCACGAGCCAACTGTGGGTATGTGAAATTTATGCATATGCATGAGATATTTGGTCTAATATGTGAACTACGGATTATTCTCCTTAAACACATTACTACCATTTGTTTAGATTAGATAATATTGACAAAATATGCCCCACATAACAGTACCATATACCTCCTATTAATACACGCACGAAAAAATATCTCCATATAGCAAAGAACATGAATGCATACAAATCATGAAGCATTTATTTCCGATTTCTCTCTCTTATTTACATTAATGACTACAATATGCAACGTGGCCCTGCATGTTATTCTCATTCGGGCAGCTAGGTGCCTGGGCACCTAGGCCCATGGTGCATGACATACCTATTCATGCGCGATGTTCTTTCCTTGAAATAGATGTTTCCAATTTTTGTTCGCATGCACTCTGGTTTCCAAAAAATTAATATTTTATATTTTTCCTAAGCAACATTCTCTTCCAAAATATCTCGAGTATGTATACACATCTAAGATATTTTAGGTTATGTATGTATATACCTACTGATTTATTCAAGGTATTGGACATTTATTTCGGGTTGTGTATATACCTAGTGATATAGATCTACTAATGTATATACCTCAAATATTTTGGGTTATGTATATACCTAAGATATTTTGGGTTATGTATATACCTGTTGATATATACCTACTAACACAATTCTTGTGTCCAACACTTGTATTTTTTTTGAATTAACACTCATATTTTCTAATGATGTACTTTCAAGGTATTCGACACTTATTTATTTTATTGATGGGACACACTTTTTGAAGACTAGTTTTCCTATTCTATGTAAGGTGACAAGATAATCTAAAACGACATCCTAATTATTATTTTTTACTTTTTTTGGACATATAGATACCATGTAGACATCCAGAAAATATACCTAATATAATGTACCAACATATCGGTTTTTAATACATGTATATGCCTTTTTTGTGGTGACATACCCAAAAATAATAATATACTCTTTTTTGAATATAAAGTATATGCTTGAAGACATACCCATTAATAGTATTGGAGACATACCCCAAAATGATATACTTTGATAGGAGACATGCTCAAGGACACGTACGTTTTATACTCGTACATGAGTATTTTTCCATGGAGACAAAAGATAACCAAACCTTATATACCCAAGATGATGATATACCTAAGTATATAACGGTATATACGACTTCACATTTTATTGTGTAAAAAAGAAAGTAGTGCATGAATCAGAGAGAAAGAAGGGCACGTGTCATGGAGCATGCGTGGCCTTAATGGACCATTAATTGTTGATTTCACTATCTTTCCTAGTATGGGCATTAAGTGTCCATATAAAGCAATAATTCTTTCCTAATAAAAGAGTTAACAATTTTCAATTATTGTTAATACTAGTCACACATGCACACATCTCAATGTAATCCAATGGTTTCTAGGCAAGGTGTGATGCGGAGCATCCCATGATCATCCCCATGGACGCACCTACACCTCCAACGTCACCACTTGGACCAATGACAAGAGCCCGAGCTAAGGCTATCAAAGATAAGGTGAACTCACTCCTCTCCGAACTTCCACTTTCCATGCATGAGAATTGGCTACTACCTCAAGTGGAAACGCTATGTGTGATTAGGTACTTGGAGGAAAGCCACGGACCAACTACACTCAATGGACAAGATGGTGAGGACGCCAAGTTCATGGGACAAGAAGGAGAACTGCTCGTAGTCCCCAGGCACCGGACGACCGACAGATCCCAGACGTCCGACGACCTCCAGGCTCCGGACGTCCGGCCCCCTCTGGACGACTAGCGTTTCCACACCCGAGCCAAAACCCACGGACATCCGACGCCCGGACGTCTGACCGAAGACCACCCAAGCTGAATCTGCGGACGTCCGACAGGCACCGGACGTCCGGACCCTCGCGATCCTCCGGACGACCGGTGACTCCCCGACGTCCGACGCTTGTACGTTGTTTCGAGTTGGGCCGCAGCCCATGTACCCTTTGGCCCCCCCTCTTTTTCACTAAGACTGTATATGGACCTCCTATTCCTTCTAGGTAGGGCTAGCAAAGGATTAGCTCATATTTGTGGGAGAGCTTTACTCATCCACTTGGTTACCTTCTCCACGTAGATTCGAGCCTCCACCAGAGAAGATCCCCCAAGCGGATTCAAGACCCTTTTAGGGAAGAACTCAAGACCTCCTCACGGAGAAGATCATGCCTCTTGTATTGTCCTTAGTTGAACGTGGATCGTGTATCGTTCTTTGTATCCGAGGATCTAGCACATGTGTGACTTATTCATGTTGGTTTGAGTGTTCCTCTTTGCGCCTCTTTGTGTTTTCCCCTCGTGTTTCCCCTCACGTTCTTCGTGTTCTTCGTGGGATTCTGCTCCTTTCGTGAAAGATCGCGCGATTAGGGTTCTACCCTACATCATCTTGGTATCTAGAGCCACGTTGATCACGATTTCGGAGCCTCCCCATTGTGTTTCTACCCTTCTTTTTGTTGTTTTTCATCCTAATTCGGAAATTCCCCACAAAAATAGCCCTAAATATTTTTGGTGATTTGTTAGTGTATTGAGATTTTGTTGGTTTGGATCCATGGATTTGCTTTGTTTTGAGTGGATCTAGCCTTTCCCCCCTTTCCCCACCCTTTCCATCCACAAAATCCTCCGGATTTAACCATTTTCGCCATCTCCACCTCGAACCCTAGCTATTCACCCCGTGCCCAAAATTCGCCTAGGCACCGGACGTCCGACGACCGGACGACCGGCCCAGCCCGGACGTCCGCCCGACCCTGACGAAACTGATTTTTTTTCCAGTGTAGTCACCACCACCGCCCCGCATTTCCGCATATGCACTCCCACCACCATTACACCATCACCACTTCTGCATACCACCAGCATTTGGACCGTTTCGCTCTCCAACACGTGTTGCCACTTCGAGCTTTGAGAATTTGAGTTGCGGTTTCGTATCCTTTTGTGTTTCGGCTATCTAGGTACGGTTCAACATCGACATCACCGCCACTCATCTTCGCCACGGACGCGTCATCAACAACGACCACCTTGACTACACCTTGGTATTCGTGCCACCATTTTGACACCATACCGGAAGCAAGACTGGTAACCTCATCTTGGTATTGGACATATCACTCTTGCCATTACATTGATAGCCATCATAGCCTTACTCCTTTGCATTGCTTACCCATCGAGACTAGCCATTGAGTATTGGCGGCAACGAGACTTGTGCACATTAGTGATCATACTTCCCATAGCATACATACATCATTGTTGCACATATTGGTATCATCTCTTGTGTCACAAAGTTGCCATCGCATACACAATTGATATCTTGGTTCGTCAAGCATTACATGAGAAAAGAGCTCAAACATCAAAGAGCCACACAAGCTTGTAAGCAAAGAGGAAAGATAAGCAAAGAGATTTTAAGAAAGAACCATAGCATCATACAACATTAAGATTGTCATACTAGATCACCTTGGATCATATCATAGAAACACCTTGCATAGAGCATTCTTGGGATAGCAGTCATTGCATTTTTGCTAAGTAGGTTGTGCACAAGTTCTTTGTATCCATCTATTGTGTAATCGTGCTAGTGTCTCTCTAGTGTTGTGGAACAAGAGCATTTTTGTGGATTCCACATTTTGGCTCACCCTTGGTTGCACGACCCCACTTATCTTTTTGCGTGTGTGTTTCTGTGTACCTTATATGCTTGGTCTACTTGTTACATTACATCTTGCGAATCTTTTCCAACATTATTGAATCTCACTTACAATTGCATCAAATTTTGTGCCACCATCCTAACCAAGCTCCACCATAAGCTTTTACTTCTGTAGGTGTGAGAAACCAACAAGAGCTAGTACCAATTGTGCTATTTTCTTGTCCTACATTGGAGTGATCACCGATCCACTTTCAACTTCGGTCAAGGTACATTTGGTATTCATTCTTCTCTTTCTACCACTCACATTTTTCTTGGAATGATGGATAGGCCAAGTACTTCTACCAACCCACTCTTCATTGAGCACAATGACGACATGAACTCCTACGTCACCAAGAGCCACCTCTTTGGTGCACAACGTGCTTTGCATCAAGAGCAACAAGCAATGAGTGAATGCATTGACAACCTCGCTGCCGACTTGTGACTCCCCGAGCAACGTACAAGGGACTACTTCGACCACAAGCTCAACGATCACAAGCAAGAGAATGATGCAAGGATGGATGAGATTCGCGCTTTGTTTCTCAACCGCTCTTCTTCCACTTCGTCTTCATCAAGAAGGACTCGCTCAAGTCGATACTCCGACTTCACCCTCTCTGGCTTAAGTATACCGACATCGAACACTCTACGCCGTGCCACACACAATGATCATCAAGCAAGCTTCAATCCTCTATGCGACACCGACTCTCAAGAGCTCTGACGATGTCAAACCCAAGAGGCTTTTGCACTAGCACGAGAACGGCAACGACAACACCAACATGAAGAGGAAGAGCGAGCACGTTTACACCAAAATGCACAAGATGCCAAAGCACAACGCCAAGAAGAAAAACTCCGTGAAGCTCAAGCACTTGCGGTGCAACAAGCCCTCCGAGATTCAAGTCGAGTGGTAGCCAACCGAGGCCGACAAGTTCATGAACATGCAGAAGCACTTCGCGAAGATGTTCGCGAGAGGATTTATCAAGCTCGCATGCATCGTCAAGTTCCTCCTCGAGCTCGACAAGCTCCTCCACAAGCTCGCCAAGAACATCAAGATCATCAAGAGCATGAAGACAATGGAAATCCTCCACGTCAAGAGCAACATGCGGTTGACAACCCTCCTCACTAAGAGCAACACGAGCTTGACAATCATCAACAACATGGGCGTCATCACCCTCGACCCCAACACAACGAAGAGCAACGCTACGGGAAGCTAAAGTTCACCATGCCAAAGTTCAATGGAAGAAACAACCCCGAAGAGTACCTATCATGGGCATTGAAGGTTGACAAGATCTTCCGTTTGCACACCTATGAAGAAGAGAAGAAGATCACGATGGCATCACTTGAGTTTCAAGACTATGTCCTCATTTGGTGGGAACAAGTCATCGAGCGCCATGAGGCAAGAGGTGAACCACCCATCACTACTTGGGCGCAAATGAAGGATGTCATGAGAGCATGCTTCGTGCCTACCTACTACAACCGCAATCTCTTCAAGAAACTCCAACTACTCAAGTAAGGAACCAAGAGCGTTGAAGAGTACTACAAGGAGATGGAGATTCCCATGTACGAGCCAATGTCACGGAAGATGATGAGCAAACAATGGCACGTTTCTTGAATGGACTCAACCATCCTATCAAGAAGATCGCCGACTTCCAACCATACTCGAACCTCATCGAGCTAGTGCATCAAGCTACCAAAGAGGAACGTCAAGTGCAAGACGATTTCAAGTATAACAAGTTCTCATCCAAGTCCGATGGCTTCTCCAACAATCAAGCTTAATGACTCCAACATCTTCGACCACCCCAAGTCATCAATCATCGTACTACAAGCAACTTCAAGCCGAGAGCTTCATCATCATCTACCCCAACCGATGAGACCGTCAAGACGATTTCCATTAAATGCTTCAGATGCGGTGGCCGAGGCCACAAGTCATTTGAGTGTACAAACAAGCACACCATGATACTCGACAATGACGGAACCCATGACTCCATGAGTGAAGAGGAGATGAAAGCCCTTAAGAAAGTGGCAATGCACCGGCGCATGACCGATGAAGAAGAAGATCAAGTCATTTGTGATGAAGATTCAAGTCTCGCTCTTGTTGTCTCCAAGGTCTTAACTCTTCATCACCATCAACAAGAAGAAGACCAAAGATGCCACATATTTCATACCAAGGCCGGCATCAATGGAAGATCTGTCAAGGTCATCATCGATGGAGGGAGTTGTCATAACCTCGCAAGTGAAGAACTTTGCTCCAAGCTCTAATTGCCCAAGACGAAGCACCCACATCCCTACAAAGTTCAATGGCTTAGCGACTCCGGCACTATCTAAGTCGAGCATCAAGTACAAGTCTCCTTCAAAATTGGTGCCTATGAAGACACTTTGGAGTGCGAAGTTGTTCCCATGACCGTTTGCCACCTTCTCCTTGGACGCCCATGGAAATTTCATAGATGTGTGATCCACAACGGCCGAACGAACCAATACATCTTCCGGATGAAGGAAAAGGAGTACGTACTTCGCCCCATGTATCCAAGCCAAGTGATCGCCGACAAGCAAGCCACCCATCATGGAGAGAATAGTGAGAGAGTGACCCACCAAAAAGAGAGTGAGCGCCACAAGCCAAAATTGAGCGACTCCACGATGAGCGACAAAAAGAACCTAGTTCCATTTGTCACCACACGTGAGATGGGAGAAGTGTGTGAGAACCCATCTAGTGTCATGCACTATGACCTTACATGCAACGACGAGGCACCAAAAGCTAACACCTCTCACACTCTACCTTTAGTGTTATCTTCTCTTTTGCAGGAATTTCAAGATGTTTTCCCCGACGAGCTACCTCCGGGTCCACCTCCTCTAAGAGGCATTAAGCACCGAATCGATATCATCCCTTAGCGCCCCTTCCTAACAAGGTTCCCTACTGCGTCCACCACGAGGAACCTAACAAGACCCAACGGAAAGTTTAACTACTCATCCACTTTGGACACGACAAGACACTTGCTACGCCCTCTAAGCACTATTTTTGTCCAACAACGCTTCGCGATGTCA
The DNA here is from genome assembly GCF_056163025.1 of Triticum urartu. NCBI lineage: Eukaryota > Viridiplantae > Streptophyta > Magnoliopsida > Poales > Poaceae > Triticum > Triticum urartu. The sequence continues at coordinate 382,135,761 of NC_141879.1, read as the reverse complement.
ACCTCTTCACCAACCAATACTCTACGTGTCGCCAAGCTAAAGAAATCTTGCAACCGTGCCTACCAATCGTCGAATACGCCTGCAAGATAGACCTCCCGCGTGACAAGTATGACATGAGCGACATCTTCAACGTCAAAGATCTACCCCCGTACCATGGTGATGAAGAATTTTATCCGAGGACGGATCTTCCCCAAGGGAGGGGAGATGATGCAGAGCATCCCATGATCATCCCCATGGACGCACCTACACCTCCAACGTCACCACTTGGACCAATGACAAGAGCCCGAGCCAAGGCTATCAAAGATAAGGTGAACTCACTCATCTCCGAACTTCCACTTTCCATGCATGAGAATTGGCTACTACCTCAAGTGGAAACCCTATGTGTGATCAGGTACTTGGAGGAAAGCCACGGACCAACCACACTCAACGGACAAGACGGTGAGGACGCCAAGTTCATGGGACAAGAAGGAGAACTGCTCGAAGTCCCCAGGCTCCGGACGACCGACAGACCCCGGACGTCCGGCCCCCTCCGGACGACCGGCGTTTCCACACCCGAGCCAAAACCCACGGACATCCAACGCCTGACGGACGACCGACGCCCGGACGTACGACCGACGCTCGGACGTACGACCCCGACCGGACGTCCGACCGAAGACCAGCCGAGCCGAATCTGCGGACATCCGACAGGCACTGCACGTCCTGACCCTCGCGAGCCTCCGGACGACCGGTGAATCCCGAACGTCTGACGCCTGTACGCTGTTTCAAGTTGGGCCACAGCCCATGTACCCCTTCACCCCCCCTCTTTTGCACTAAGACTATATATAGACCTCCTATTCCTTCTAGCTAGGGTTACCAAAGGATTAGCTCATATTTGTGTGAGAGCGTTGCTCATCCACTTGGTTACCTTCTCCATGGAGATTCGAGCCTCCACCGGAGAAGATCCCCCAAGCGGATTCAAGACCCCTTTTAGGGAGGAACTCAAGACCTCCTCACGGAGAAGATCGTGCCTCTTGTATCATCCCTAGTTGACCGTGGATCATGTATCGTTCTTTGTATCTGAGGATCTAGGACATGTGTGACTTATTCATGTTGGTTTGAGTGTTCCTCTTTGTGCCTCTTTATGTTTTCCCCTCGTGTTCTTCGTGTTCTTTGCGGGATTCCGCTCCTTTCCTAAAAGATCGGGCGATTAGGGTTCTACCCTACATCAAGGTGCCCAGGCACCGAGGTGTCCCATATGGGCTTCATATATATATATATATATATATATATATATATATATATATATATATATATATATATATATATAAACACTATTATATATATATAGAGTAGCACTATTCTGATCCCAGTATCAGAATAGTTATTCAGATCACGGCGCGCCTTATAGGTGCGATGATGTGTTCCCGGATTCCGGAGAAACAAAAAGAAAAAACACGGACTGCCCACACCTCCCCATCCCCCGATCCAATCGCTGTCGTGACCCACCCCCGTGCCCCGATGCGACACTGCCCGACCTATCGGAATCCCCGCCGCCACGCCACCTCCCGGACACCCCCGCTGCCCCTGCCCAACCCATCCCACCCACCTCCCACACCCCCCACCCGAACTGGCGACACCACCGTCACACAGCCGTCGCCCTGCCCCATAGCCGGTGACGCCGCCGCCGCCGCCCCGCCCCAAACGGGCGACACCGTCGCCCCGTAGCCATCGCCCCGCCCCTAGCCGGCGACGCCGCCGCCCCGCCCCAAGCCGGCGACACCGCAGGAGCCCGCCCCAACCGACGACGCGCCGCACCACCTGACAGAGCACCTCGAGGTCGCCAGATCCGACGATGATCCTTCACCTCCGTCCACTCTCTGAGACTCCGACGACCACCAGCTCACGCGTGGATTGGGTGCTATGCTGCAAATGGATGAGACGTCGAACTTCAGATGGTGGAGGCCACGACCTGCAGCCAGCCGCGCGTAACCGCCGTCTCATGCCATGGATCGAGTAGTCGCCATCCCCAGCGGGTCCGGACGGCCACTCCAGAGCCATCCCCTCGGGTCTGCACTACCTCCGCCGACCCCCGCCACTCACCGCCCGACGCGTCGCCGCCCAGACGGATCCATGCCGCTCCTTCCCCTCCTGGCTCATACCACCGGCGGTGGTAGGCGCTGTCCCATTGCCTCTTCAGCACCCAACACGGTGTGGCCATCGTTCCCAGCTCGATCATTGTCTTTGTTCGATATCTTTGCAATACCAGAGTTCAGAGTGACTGTTTGTTTAGTTTGCATGGAAGGTGCTCGTCTAAATGCCTGTGAGCATACTTTTTCATTCCTAAGCAAAATACTACTCCATGCAAAGATACATTAAGTTAAACTGTCAGATGTTCCTGATAGTTGTTACTCTGAACGTGCATGGTTAACTGATGTGAAACTTTTGGTTTTGGGAATTCTGATCTTCTATTTGTTTTTATTTGTGGTCAATTCTAGTTTTATGTTCTATACAAATTAGATGGCACCGCATTCACATACATATGAATAAGAGAAGTGTACAAAGATACATTAAGTTAAACTGTCAGATGTTCAGAGGTGAAAAAGAAGGGAAGAAAGTCAAAAACAAAACAATAGAAGTTCAACTTGAGAGACCTCGCTCGTCTGAAAAAAGTAGTTTAGGGTGAGTTCCAGGAGAGCAGCATCCGCACTACTAATGATGCGGTCTAGTGAAGAAGCAAAATTAAGCAGAATGTTCAGAGATCCCACTCCTAAAAGTTTAGAAAAAAAAGAGGGACAAAGTTCTTTGTTCGGTGATGTGTGGTGAGTGGATAGGGAAACAGAAATGAAGTTGTGGTAGAGAAAAAGGCCACCTCTTCTCACGTGGCACTCTGCTTCTCAATTATGTAATTATTAATGTAACTTATTAAGAAGAATATTCTTCTATATAGAACAAGGCTATGTTGGAAAAAGAAAAACGTGCATGCATTAGTGCATGTTGTTTATTTTGGACTCCAGTACAACCTTGATCAAAATGGAATTTTTTCCTCCTTTTATTTTGAAATGAAGCTTCTTTGGGTGATGATCTACTAGCAGAAAAAAAGTAACAGCTATAGTTTTGAAAACGGCATACAAAATGGGGGGAAATGCTAATGTACCATTGAAAACTAATGCGACAAAACCAGGGGGTTAGCGTTCTAGTGTTTTTCAATCACTTTCTTTCCGTACTTCACTTGGGAAAACACGTGAGAACTTTGAATATAGAAAAAACAGAAGTTCACATTAAGTAAAAGGTTAATCCAATTAGAAAACTTAAAATGTGGTGACCTTTATATTCTTGATTTTTTTTATATATGTCAAATTTTCATGGTTTCTAAAAAAACTAGAAGTTCAAAGTAAAGTAGGAGCAGTTCAATTTTAATTACAAAACTGAAAAATCCTCGTTACTAAAGAATACAACCAAGAAGTTTAAATTAAAATAACAAAGAAATTCAAAAAAAACTTAAAAGACGGATTTTTCTCATTTAAGAAAACCCTAGAAGTTCAAATTTAAATAAGAAAAAAGTTTGATGTTTATTACAAACCAAGAATTTCAAATTTCAAAAACAGAGTAGTTCAAAAAATTTTATATAAAATGGATATTCCCCATATCTAAAAAACCTAGAAGTTCAAATTAAAATAACGGTGTACTTCAAAGTTAATCCAAAATTTTGTTTTTTCAAAATAAAGAAAGTCCAGGAAGTTTAATTTAGAATAACAGAGCATTTGATTTTCACTGTTAACAAAAACCCGAGAAGTTCAGATTTTAAAAACTAAGAAGTTCGATTTAAAAAAATCAATTTTTCCTTGCTACTAAACAAAATAAAATTGAGAAGTTCAAAATAAAATAACAGAGTAGTTTGATGTATACGAAAAAAACTCAAATTATTTATGTTTCTAGGAAAAATAAAAGTATGAAGTTCAATTTTAAAAAATAGTTTGATACTTATTTGAATTCAAATTCATAAAACAAAGAAGTTCGAAGTATATAAAAAACTCAGATTTTTGCTCGTTACTAAAGAATAAAATGAGGAAGCTCAAATTAAAAAAAAGGAAAAACACAAAAATGGTTAAAAAAGAAATTTTCAATCGAACTACATGGAGCCCGCGCACCACCGCCCCTGACCCCACGTGACGCCGCCGCCACCACACACCCCAGCTCGTCGGCGCCGCCTCGGACCCCGCGCGTCACCGTCTCCGCCAACCCTCCCATCGCCGTGCCCGCCACATCCAGCACGCCTCCGCCGCAACTGCCACCCCAGTGACCGCCTGCAAGCATGGATCCGGCAAGATCCCGGTCCTTACAGGCTAGGGATGACCTCCGTGGGTGCTGTGGTTGCCGCGGACTGCACCAACCGTCGTCATGGACTGCTCCTCTCTCTCTCGCCATCCACCGTGCCTACCTGCACCTCGAGGAGGGCTCGACCTGCAGCAGGATGAGGGCATGACCTGCTGCTTAGTGGCCACATCCGGCAAAGAGAAAAAAGGGGGTTGGGTGACAGATCTTGCACGCGACCCTCCGGCCAGAGGGCTGCCGAGCTGCTGGGTCGCCAGCCACCACTACCAGCAGGTCGCCTTTGCCATCTCCTGTACAGAATGCTAACACCGAGACTCTCAGCCCCTCTGCCTCCTCCAGTGTTTGTTTCTAGAAAAACTCTGGTCACCGTCCTGTTCCTCCCGACCTCCCTCTTCTCCCGCAGTGACAAATCTTCTCCCAGCAGCTAGCTGCTGTCCGTGGCATCCTCTCAGGCACCGTCAAACTGTTGTTCGTGCGCTGCTACTGAAGTTCAGCTTGAGTGCGAGAGGAAAAAGATTTTTGAGACAAATTAGCTGTTGCTGTTGTCCTAGGTTTTTTTGGTCTTAAATTATTTCCGTTTCTAGGAAGTGTATGTGTTGGTTGTGCATGAAGCACGTGCAGTGTATGTGTTTTGTTGTGCATAATTTTCTTGATTTTCAATAGCAGTTAAGTTAATGTTTCAGAAATTCCGAAGTTCACGTGTACTACATACAGAATAAATTCATCAAATGAGAAAAAGGGACCGCATGGCCATTTCACCAAAAGCAAAAAATGAATAGAATGTCATGACAAAAAAATAAAAAGTTCACAAGATGTAACATAGTGACTTCTAGAAAAATGAAAAAAAACATAATTTTGTTTTGTATGTTTAACCATTTCAGAAGTTTCAGAGTTTACAATTACTAAAGAAATAAACCAATAAGTTCAACTGAAAATAACGAAGAAGTTCTATGTTTCTAAAAAAACTCCAATTTTCACATTTCTAAAAAAATACACAAAGAAGTTCAAATAAAAAGTTAGAGAGGTTTGATGTATATAAAAAACTCAGACTTTTTCTGTTACGAAAACGAAATAGAGAGAAGTTCGGTTTGATAACTGTCAGAAGTTCATTTACTGTGTGGTGTGCATTTCATATGAGAGAAAAAAGAAATAAAAAGGAAAAGTCCAAAAAATTTGTTGCTAGAAGTTCAAGTGCTCGACCTGAGAAAGTTCAAAAATTCTTGTGAGAGAGGTTGAACAAAAATAAGTGACAGAAGTTCAAGGTGAAAACAATGAGAAGTTCAACTAGTGCAAGGAATGCATTTCAGGTGAGAATAAAAGTATAGAAAAATAGAAGCATAAAATGTTTGTTGAAAGAAGTTCAAGTGCTCTGTCCGGGGAGGCTCAAAAATCCTTGCGAGAGAGGTTCACCTTGTATTTCCATGCTCGATTTTTTCGTATAAAAATCGAATACAATTCTTTAATCAAAATATAAAAAGATGAAGTTCAAATTGGAATGACACAGAAGCTCGGAGTTTATTAAAACCTAGGATTTACATGTTCAAAAAATTAAAAACACAACGCCATTTTTTGCACTTTTAAAAACAACTCATAAACGAAAAACTGGTTGCTAGAAGTTCAAGTGCTCGGTGAGGAAAAGTTCAAAAAATTCTTGTGAGAGAGGTTCATCATGTATTTAGATGTCCAAAATACATAAAAATGAAGTTTTTTGTGTTTTAAAATAATTCTCTCAAACCAGAGAGAGGTTCAAAGTGATAACAACCAGAAGTTCACGTCTTACATGGTGTGTATTTCATATAAGAAAAACACAAATAAATTCTAACAGAGTGAAGTTCAAACAGACATGCCCCAGAAGTTCAACTACTTCACATAGTGCAAAAAACAACACGTTCAAAACAGATTGAGGTTCAAACAGACATGCCAGAGAAGTTCAACTACTTCACGCACTGCAAAAAACAGCACGTCAAAAACAGAGTGAGGTTCAAACAAACATGCTCGAGAAGTTCAACTACTTCATGCAGTGCGTTTCCGTTCGCGATGAAGGGAGAAATCATGATCTCGTCATTTTCTAATTTACTTCAAAATGGCAGGAATATCATTTGTGTAAGTTCAAGACCTTGGTCGGAAAAAATTAAAAAATTATTGTGAGAGAGGTTTGTACAAAAAGAATATCATTTGTGTAACACTAACGAATGGATGAGAAAATTACAAACGAAAATATGTCATAGAAGTTCAACGTGAAAACAGCAGGAAGTTCACCTACTACACTGAATGAATTTCGGATGAAAAACTTTCAAAATCGTCGCGAGTATGAAAAAATGATCAACACGGGAAAGTTGCGTGTTTACAGCAGCTTTCCATCGGTATATCACCCGCTCAATTCCCGTGAGTTGGATGGAGAGCTACGAGCAGTGGATGAAGATCTACGAGCAAAAAAATCACATGAAAAACAGAGTGAAGTTCAGGTACACGCGCCGAGAAGTTAAGGTTCTTCACGCGGTGCATTTTCGAAGAATCTGTTTCGCGATATAGGCAGAACGCATGATCCCGCCCTTTTCGAAATTACTTGAAAACGGCTAGGAATCAGAGAAAACCATCAACATGAAAAAGTTTTGCTTTATCCGTAGCTTTTCAGCGCTATATTATTTGCCCCATTCCGATAAAGTTTGTAGAAATTACGGTAAAAATACATTTTTAACCATTTTCAAAACTGACATAAAACTGTAATGAATTAGGAGAAACAATTTATACAAAAAAAGTTTCGCATTTCTTCAAGCTTTCCAACGCCCTATCATTTGCTGCATTTGGACGTACGGTTAAAAAATTAGCTCGAAAATATGAACTCGGTGAAACTTGTACCGTTTTCTAAATTACTTTTAAACCGTTCAAAACTAGAAAAAACTTTTAACATAAAAAGTAGCGCATTTTCATAAGCTTTCCAACGCCATATTATTTGCCTCAATTGGATTAGCCGTTTAGAAATGGCGTCAAAAATACGAACTCGGGTGTTCGGTTTGCGAAATTTTATGATTTTCTGAATTACTCTTTAAGCGTAGGGAATTAGAGAAAAGTTTAAACATGTGGAAGGAGCGGTTTTGCAGAAGCTTTCCAATGCCATATTACTTGCCTCATTCCGATAAACGGTTTAAAAATGCGATCGAAAATACGATTCACGTTTTTTGTATCAAGAAAAAATGGTTTTAAAAACTGCTCTTAAACCGCTGACATTTTGCCAAAAATTTAACTTGGGTCATGATACTGATGTCCATAGCTATCCAACGGTATATCACAAGCCCCATTTGGAGACCTTTTGGCTGGAGTTCAACCTAGTACTCGGGGAAGGTCAGGCGCGTTACTCGGGAAGTTCATGTTGTGATCAGAATATTATTCTGATCCCGTGATCAGAATAGTGTTTATGTATAAACATTATTCTGATCACGGGTTGAACTTCCCAAGTTACACAACCTGAACTTCTCTCTGTAGGAACCCGTCCTTCGGGCTATCTTCGCAACCGTGTCTCCCCGCGTGAATTATTCTAGTCACTCGTGTTCTATGTGATGTAAGTGTAACCTAGAAAGGATTTTTAGCAACTAAATGCCCATTTTAAATAGGAATCTTGCTTGTTGTTGGATTTTCTCTCAGGGCATGATGAACTTGCGTCTGTTGCAATTTTACTGCCTGAGTTATTCGACCTGAACTTCCCTTGGTGACAAGTTGAACTTCTGCAAACATTGCCCAAACGGGGCTTGCGATATATCGTTCGAAAGCTACGGACACGAGTATCATGACCAAAGTTGAATTTTTGGCAAAATGTAAGCGGTTTAAGAGCAGTTTTGAAAACTGTTTTTTCTTCATACAAAAAATGTGAATCGTATTTTTGATCGCATTTCTAAACCGCTTATCAGAATGGGGCAAATAATATGATGTTGGAAAGCTGCTACAAACCCGCTCCTTCCACATTTTGATATTTTTCTCTAATTCCCTATGGTTAAAGAGTAATTTGGAAAATTGCAAAATTTCGCAAACCAAACAGTCGAGTTCGTATTTTTGATATCATTTCTAAACGGCTATTCCAATTGAGGCAAATAATATGGCATTGGAAATCTTATGAAAATGCGCTACTTTTTCATGTTAAAAGTTTTTTCTTATTTTGAATGGTTTAAAAGTAATTTAGAAAATGGTACAAGTTCTACTGAGTTTGTATTTTTGACTTACTTATTTAAATGTACGTCTGAATGTAGCAAATGATATGGCGTTGGAAAGCTTGAACAAATGCGAAACTTTTTGGTATATATTGTTTCTCCCAATTCTTTACAATTCTAAGTCAATTTTGAAAATGGTTAAAAATATATTTTCATCGTAATTTTTCCAACTTTTACTGGAATGGAGCATATAATATATCGTTGAAAAGCTACGAAAAATGCAAAAAGAATCATGTAGATGGTATTCTCTGATTCCTAGTCGTTTTCAAGTAATTTTGAAAACAACGAGATTGTGCATCCTGCCTTTATCGCGAAACAGATTCTCTGAAAATGCACTGCGTGAAGAACTTGAACTTCTCGGCATGCCTACTTGAACTTCACTCTATTTTTCACGTGATTTTTTTTGCTTGTAGCTCTCCCTCCACTCACCGGAATTGAGCAAGTGATATACAGATGGAAAGCTGATGTAAACACGGAACTTTCCCATGTTGATTGTTTTTTCATACTCCTAACGGTTTTAAAAGTTTTTCATCTGAAATTCATTCAGTGCAGTAGTTGAGACTTCCTACTATTTTCACGTTGAACTTCTGTGGCGTATTTTCATTTGTAATTTTCTCATCCATTCGTCAATGTTACACAAATGATATATATGGATCTTAGCTGATAGAGGAGTCAAACACCCATTGCGCTCGCGCTGCCCCCAGGGGGGCGGCTTGGGCGAACCCAAGCCGCCGCCCCCAACCCACCCTCCCCCGTCACCGCCGTAGGAAGCCGGTGAGAAAAGCTCGTCTGACGGATGGCGGTGGTGGGCTCGCCCTTCATCCTGGGGGCGGACTTGGGCTGCGCACGACGACGACCCTGGGCGTCAGGCGTGACAGCGGAGATAGGAAGCTGGACGGCGGCTCCATGGCTTTTCGGTGGGGCTACGCTTCCATGGCTGCCGAGGCAGCATGGTGGTCAGCCATGGCGCGCGGTGGTGGCAAATCTGGGTGCCCCTGCCCAAATTCGTCCCGCTGTGGGTGGTGGCAGCCCGTGGTGTTGCCGGCTGCGCATTCGGGGTTGTTCTCCACTCCGGCGAGTGGAGGTGGTCGTCGGCGCGGCGGGTGCGTCCGATCTGGGTGTGGCCAGATCTATGGTCAGCGTTTTCAAGGTCGGCTTGTTCAGCTGCCGGTGTGCGCGGGTGGTGGGTTCTAGTGCCAGATCTGGCTGTAGTCATCCGGCCCTGATCAGTGGGCTTCTCTCCTGCGGGTTCCTAACAGTGCTGACGTGGTTGCCGGGACCCTAGCCGCGGGTGAAGCTGGTGAAGGAGATCCATATTGGGGGAAACCCCTTGGTCGGCCCTGGTATGGCGGGCCACCGATGACGCTCAAGGGCGCCGCTTTTCTTCTTGGAGACGTCGGTCTATGTCTGCTCCTTCATTTCCCCCCTTTCTGCCTCTCGGTTGAAAACCCTAACTCCGGTCGGAGGCGGCGGTGTCCTTGACACCGTGACCTTCCTGAAGGCGTCGCCTTGAGGGTTGAGTGGTGGTGGGCATTATGTGGGTCCTTGGCGGTTGCTGGTGATGGGCACTGCTTTGGGGGAAACCCTAGGATCTGGTTCTCCAGATCAGACGATGGCGGTATTGCAGTGCCATTTCTCTCCTGGGAGTATCGTTTGTGGACCAGCGCTAGAAGACACAGGCAGGAGGTGGAGCGGCTCCGTCTTGCACAGAGCTTCGGTGGAGTTGTCAAGTTATGCCTGGCCAACAGGTGCTACGCTGAGTCATGCCTGGTTGGTAGGTGCTACGCACGACAGATCTTCCGGAGTCTTCGCGTCTGGACGGACGAGCGCAGGGCGGTGGTGCCGTTGGGCGCCGTGGTGGCGTCGATGGATGTCCAGACTGGCAAGGATGATGTGGACTTATCTCCTAAAGATGGATCTGTGGTCCGATGAAGATGGCGGCTTCTAAAATGTGTGCATGTGGTGTGCGCTTTAGGTCTGCTGCACCGGCTGCTAGTCTCGATACGTTATGTGGATGGATCGGCGACGACACTGGTTGTAGATATGGGAGTGAGAGCACTCCTCATTATCGAATTTGTAGACGCGAGTGGTGGCTTCAGGTGATTTGATGTATGTTCTTGTCAGACCTTTATGGAATAATTAATGAAGATGGCCGCATGCATGATTGATGCAGAGGCCGGGGGTTCAAACTCCCTTTCTAAAAAAACAAACATCTCTCACAATAAATTTTTTAACTTTCTCCGACCGAGGACTTGAACTTATAACAACAACAAAATTGGACCTTGCCTTTCTATTCATTTTTCTCATATTAAACACACACCATGTAGTACATGAACTTTTTCCATTTTTATAATTTGAATTTTGTTTTTCTTTTTGAAATCAAATTGCTCCCAAATAATATACTAAACTTCTTTGTGGATTGAGAGAATTATTTTAAAATGCAAAAAAATCAATTTCTTTTTTGTGTTTTTGAACAAGGAAATACAAGGTGAACCCCTCTCGCAAGAAATTTTGAACTTCCTCGGACAGAGCACTTGAACTTCTTTCAACAAACATTTTAAGCTTTTATTTTTCTATACTTTTATTCTGACCTTAAATACATTCCTAGCAGTGCTTGGACTTCTCGTTGTTTTCACTATGAACTTCTGTCACATTTGTGTGTATACATTGAATTACACGCAATTGAAGGTCACATGTCATTTTTTGCCATTTTCAAACATGTAATTGGAGGTCGGACGTCCCGCAATATAAATTCTGAACCGTGCACGGAGGTGCACGTGAACTTCTTGCAACAAATCTGAGTTTTTTATTTACTTCGAACTTCTCTGTTATTTTAATTTAAACTTCTTAGTCATATTCAAAGAAAGGAAATATGTTTTCAAATAAGCATCAAACATAACGCATTTCATGTAGTAGTTGAACTTCTCGCTGTTTTCACCTTGAACTTCTGTCATGCATTTTTTGTTCAACCTCTCTCACAAGAATTTATGAACTTTCTCAGGCCGAGCACTTGAACTTCTAGCAACAAAACTTTTAGCCTTTGTTTTTTCATTCTTAATTTTTCATACAATGTGTCCTCGGGAGCACTTTACACCATATAAGAGTTTGTCCAGGCTTGTCCTTTGCTACAAAAAGGATTGGGCCACCTTGCTGCACTTTATTTACTTTTGTTACTTGTTGCTCGTTACAAATTATCTTATCACAAAACTATTTGTTACCACTTATTTCAGTACTTGCAGAGAATACCTTGCTGGAAACCGCTTATCATTTCCTTCTGCTCCTCGTTGGGTTCGACACTCTTACTTATCAAAAGGACTACGATAGATCCCCTATACTTGTGGCTCATCAAGACTCTTTTCTGGCGCCATTGTCGGGGAGTGAAGCGCCTTTGGTAGGTGGAATTTGGTAAGGAAAAATTTATATTCTGTGCTGAAATTTACTTTTCGCTTGAGGACAAGTGAGGTCCAAGCTTGGGGGAGTTGATACGTCCATTTTGCATCATGCCTTTATATCAATATTTATTGCATTATGGGCTGTTATTACACATTATGTCACAATACTTATGCCTATTCTCTCTTATTTTACAAGGTTTACATAAAGAGGGAGAATGCCGTCAGCTGGGCGCGCCCCCCTACCTTGTGGCCCCCCTGGTGGCCCTCCGGTGGCCATCTTCTCGGACGAAACTCCGCCGCCACGAGGCGGAACCTTGGCGGAACCAATCTAGGGCTCTGGCGGAGTTGTTCTGCCGGGGAAACTTCCCTCCCGGAGGGGGAAATCATCGCCATCGTCATCACCAACGCTCCTCTCATTGAGAGAGGGCAATCTCCATCAACATCTTCATCAGCACCATCTCATCTCAAAACCCTAGTTCATCTCTTGTATCTAATTCTTGTCTCCAAGTCCGGGATTGGTGCTAGTAGGTTGCTAGTAGTGTTAATTACTCCTTGTAGTTGATGCTAGTTGGTTTAATTGGTGGAAGATCATATGTTCAGATCCTATATGCATATTAATACCCCTCTGATTATGAACATGTTTATGCTTTGTGGGTAGTTACTTTTGTTCCTGAGGACGTGGGAGAAGTCTTGCTATTCGTAGTCATGTGAATTTGGTATTCGTTCGATATTTTGATGAGATGTATGTTGTCTCTCCTCTAGTGGTGTTATGTGAACGTCGACTACATGACACTTCACCATTATTTGGGCCTAGAGGAAGGCATTGGGGAGTAATAAGTAGATGATGGGTTGCTAGAGTGACAGAAGCTTAAACCCTAGTTTATGCGTTGCTTCGTAAGGGGCTGATTTGAATCCATATGTTTCATGCTATGGTTAGGTTTACCTTAATACTTTTGTTGTAGTTGCGGATGCTTGCAATAGAGGTTAATCATAAGTGGGATGCTTGTCCAAGTATGGGCAGTACCCAAGCACCGGTCCACCCACATACCAAATTATCAAAATACCGAACGCGAATCATATGAACGTGATGAAAACTAGCTTGACGATATTCCCATGTGTCCTCGGGAGCGCTTTACATCATATAAGAGTTTGTCCAAGCTTGTCCTTTGCTACAAAAAGGATTGGGCCACCTTGCTGCACTTTATTTACTTTTGTTACTTGTTGCTCGTTACAAATTATCTTATCACAAAACTATCTGTTACCACTTATTTCAGTACTTGCAGAGAATACCTTGCTGGAAACCCCTTATCATTTCCTTCTGCTCCTCATTGGATTCGACACTCTTACTTATCGAAAGGACTACGATAGATCCCCTATACTTGTGGGTCATCTGGGTGCCTGGTGTGGAGGCGGGCGGGGCGCCTGGAGAGGTGGTGGCGGGCGGAGGTGGCGAAGGGAGAGGGAGGCACGAGCCCCTAGCAGTGTGGGCAGAGGAAGTTGGAGGGATGGTGGGAGGAGGCGGATGAGGAGGAAGAAAGTGGGAGGGAGGGTGGGTGGTTCATTTGCCAGAGTAGGTGTTTTTTGGGAGCGGGAGGTAGGTGTTATCATAATAAGAATTAGTGTTAGTAGAATAAGGTCTTAAAGGTGTTATTAGAATAGATCAATCCTATATATATAGGGTGGGTCTATTCTAATAAGACCTTTAAGACAGGGAGTCATGAAAGTGGTACGCTAGGCTTGGCGGAAACGAGGCGACAGCACGCCGCCACCGCAGGCTACGAGGCTGGCCTGTGCTCCGAACGTGGAAGATGTTCCCATGCTGGAGATGTTGCGGCAGAGTCCGCCCGTGCAGCTCTGTCCGGCCCTGTCCGCCATGCTCGACACTAAATCGTCAGGCTCAGGTCTTGCAGCCGATTCTATCCCGGTGGTTGTGCCCGGCCTGTCCAATGGGGGAGTCCACCTTGCTGATGAACTGGAGGCCGGAGAGAGCCGATGAAGCAGCTGGTATCCGTCAGCCATACAGTTTGATCCCGGAGGCCTCATCACCAACCCTAGGTCTGATCTTCCTAATCACCAAAATTCCTCGCAAGCACAGGATCTAGCTCTGAGCAGGGACGTCCATAGCAGGCCTGTTGCTATATTAAATCTCTCAACTCAGAGGAGTCGCTACAAAAAAATACACTTCCGTGATGATACGTGTTTATCACAGTAGGTCGCGTTTTCTGTCATGCATGTACATCCATGACAAATTTATGACAGAATCAAGATAGTCATACATGTGCTGTCGTAGAAGTGTTCCAGGACATTGCCAAAATTATCATCACGGAAGTGTCCACTTCCATGACGATAAATCGCGCGTCACAGAAGTGCTTTCGTCAAGGGTGACCGACACGTGGCATCCACCGTAACGGAACACCGTTAAGCTATCGGGTCGGACTTTGGATCCGATAACCCGTTAACAGCCACGACCAATGCCGAGTTTCCACGTGTAAAATTCTCATTGGCTGACGGATCCACGCGTCAGCTCCGCGTTGGCACATGTGTCACTCATCCAACGGTCGAGATGGGCCTATGATATGTTGACACGTGGACCGTCCCAAAAGTGGCCCACAAAGATTAAATGGGCCGGCCTAACCGAAGGCCCATAAGATTTAGCGAACCATAATGGGCTGGCCCAGCTAAAGGCCCACAAAATTTAGCGGACCATAATGGGCCGGCCCAGCTAAAGGCCCACACGATTTTGAAGACCATAATGGGCCGGCCCAGCTAAAGGCCCACAAGATTTTGCGGACCACAATGGGCCGGCCCAGCTAAAGGCGCACAAGATTCTGCCGACCATAATGGGCCGGCCCAGCTAAAGGCCCAACATTCTCTGTCAAATCGGCTCATCAACGGCCTGTCCTAAACTTGTCATCAACGCGGCCCATGGTCACTTCTGGCCCGTTAACAGTCCGCTAAGTAATTGGGCCGAATTACGGCCCGGTGTATTTCCGGCCTGTTAAAGGTCCGACTTCATTTGGGCCCATTTACAGGCCATTAAAACTTTCAGCCCATAAATGACCGTGAAGGATTTGGGTCATATTCGGCTATGTCTGACATTCGGCCTGTTAGAGGCCCACTATAGCTTTGGGCCACTTTCGGCCTGTTGTCATTTTCAGCCTGTTAACGCCGGACGTAAACCATGGGCCATATGTGGCCCAATGTCATATCGGGCCGATTAACGGTCCATATAAAAATGACGATAATCTAGCCCGACCGAAGTTCCGACCTGTTAAAGGCCCGTGTATTAGGTCGGTGCATTTACGGCCCGTCCGAATTTTGGCCTGTTAAAGTCCAGTGGGTTATTTGGCACAATCAGGGCCCAATCTCACTTCCGGTCTATTAAAGACCCATGTATTTTATGGGATCGAGATATTTACACCTGTAAATGGCCTATTTTTACTAAGGGCCCAAATTATGTTTAGGCATGTTAAAGGCCCACTATGGCCACAGGCCTACCAGAAAAATATGAAAGCTTATGCTGATTTAGGCCCAGATATTTTTAGTGGGCTACATGCCAATTTCGGCCCGTAATCGTTTTTAGCCCAATTGGAATGGGCCCGATGAATGTTGGCATGTTGGGCTCCTACGAAGCTTTCGGCTGAATACATTACTAAGATAAACCTACACTATACAAAAATAGCGTCGTAATTACTGCAGCCTGAGGCAACATCATAAATGTTGTATCACAACAAAATAAATTCCAACCATACAACAAAAGGCCTGTTGGCATAAAGTTTACTGTCCTTCCACATAAAAGCACCATCAGATGTATAGAAGCACATATCATTTGACCTGAGTGCTAATGTTTCAGGCTGTAGAATATGATGGAGCAGCACGATCTCCACCTTTTTCCGCCATTGCTCTTGAACAACAAAGCGAATGTCTGATAGTCTGGTTTCAAAACCATTCATATCTTGACAACATTTCTCATCCACTATTCTTGTTTCCGAAACAACGTCCATTAGGGATTGGACTTGTGTCTGGAGCACAGATATATCACTCTGTCTAGCAGGAAGATTTTGTTCAGTAGGCGATTTGGACGAGGTTACCTTGACAACCAACCCAGAATTACACAGGAAGGTGCTTTTTGCACTGTTAGTGGAGAGATACTGACGCACTGTAGCAAGAGGTGACATTGTGCCTGTAGTAGCCTCGTCACCTTCAGGTGGTTGTGGTTGTTCAATCATTTGTTCCATAGCTTCTTGAAAGTTTGAACTTGTAGATTAGTGTACCAGATAAGTTACTAATGAGACGAAAACAAACAAAGTAGGTTAAACGTTTATACATAACTTATTTTGGTGAACTACTGTAATACATTAGCATGTATTGTAGTGCCAACTACATAATAAAATCACTTTTGGAACATATGTCCATGTAGCATGCCTACTGTATTGTCTATTTCCTCACATTCGTTGGCATCTAAGGATAAAGAGACATGGTTTAAAGTAGGATGAACATAGTATGACATCATTCATATCATGGGCAAACAGATATAAAGCAAACAGGCTATTTTATCATTGTGTGCGCACGTGAACATAACAACTAGATTACAGTTCAAGACCAAAAGAATATCCTTCATCTCTTTTAAACCATGTAAGGTGAAATGATACATTAAGACAATTGTGAATAAAAGTGAACAGAGTAACTGACATTGGTTGCAAACCAAGTAGTTAAATGAACACATCATAGTACCAATCAGTTCAAGGCAGGATGAGTAAGTACTTACAACAGCGGCTTGAACTGGTGTGCTCATGCCCTTCATCTTGCTGGTGTGGCAATCCTTGAAGATTTGCACTACATTCGGTTCAGGTTATTTTTGGTCCGCACTGGATTTCCTCTGTATTTGGAACTAGTCAATATAGATACGATACTATGGCACAAAAAAGAAGGAAGTAGCAGCTATTTACAAGAGCCTCATAGTGTGCAATATAGCTACGAGATCATGTGGTCTGTTGGAATTTCACTTTAGAATGGTTGGTTTTGTTCTTCAAACAGTTAGCCTAGAAGAAGATACACTTGTAAGGCACATACATAAATACAAGTTCAATATGTGGTCTGATCAAATACATATAGCCTACCTGATACTTTGGATCAGACCAGTGTTTAACAAGGGTTGTCCAGTCTTCATCTGTAATATATTCCACTGGAGATGTTTGGGCGATTTCATTGTTAGCCTTTCCTTCAAAGTGAGATTTTCTAAGGTGGTACCGATAGTGTCGCAGAGCAGACTGAAAAACATGAGTGCATGCTTGTCTAGTTGCATCATCTTTCGGATCCAACTTGAACCTCATCTGTTGAAAAAAGAATGTGAGTCTTATTAGGAGGAAGCTAGAAAGTATGGGACAGAGCAAGACAATATTACTAATTGCGATGAATAACATTACTTACGGATAAATGGTCAAGGAAGGTGTTAAACTGGGTATTGTCTTTCTCATTCCTGTACTGGATCCACGTTGGGAGGATACGTGCATGACACCTAACGGCAACGGCTGCCTCTGATACTAACTTGGCTCACTCTGTAGCATCACGTGGCCTTTTTAAACCTGCCTCAAAATGGATCTCCATTCTTCTTCCTTTAGATTTTGTTAATCTGTCAAGCATTATCCCTGATGTCTGTTTCCGCTTGCGCCGTGGTGCTAGTTCAACAACGAATATGGAAAGTGTTAGTGTACATCAAACTGTGAGAGTACATATAAATGAGCATGCAACTACAACTTGACTCTGTCAGGTACCGTCTTGGTGGTGATGCTCATGTAACGCCCACGATGCGGCTATATCTCCCACGTGTCGAAGCACGACTTAGAGGCATAACCGCATTGTAAGCAATGTCGCAAGTGAGGTAATCTTCACACAACCCATGTAATGAATAAGGGAAAAAGATACATAGTTGGCTTACACTCGCCACATCACACAATAGCATAAATATCATTACATTCATCCAGATACACTCAAGGTCCGACTACGGAACCAAAATAAAGAACAACCCCCAAATGCGACAAAGTCCCCGATCGCCCCAACTGTGCACCACTACTGATCGTTTGGAAAGGAAACGTAGTATCGCCCTGAGTCCTCATCGAACTCCCACTTGAGCTTAGTCGAATCTCCTGGAGAGGGATCATCGGTCCCTGCATCTGGTTTTGGAAGGAATCTGTGAGTCACGGGGACTCAGCAATCTCACACCCTCGCGATCAAGACAATTTAAGCTTATAGGAAAGGTAAAAGGTATGAGGTGGCGCTACAGCAAGCGACTAGCATATAAGGTGGCTAACAAACGCAAATCAGAGCGAGAAGAGAAGTCAAAGGCACGGTCGAGAAACTATGATCAAGAAGTGATCCTAGAACAACCTACGTTCAAGCATAACATGAGACCGTGTTCTCTTCCCGGACTCCGCCGAAAAGAGACCATCACGGCCACACACTCTGTTGATTCATTTTAATTAATTTTAAGTTTAAGGTTATCTACAACCAGACATTAAAAAATTCCCATGTGCCCATAACCGCGGGCACGGCTTTTGACAGTTCAAATCCCCGCATGGGTGTCCCAACTTAGCCCATCACAAGCTCTCACGGTCAATGAAGGATATTCCTTCTCCCAAGACAATCTGATCAGACTCGGAATCCTGGTTACAAGACATCTCGACAATGGTAAAACTAAACCAGCAAAGCCACCCGAATGTGCCGACAAATCCCGATAGGAGCTGCACATATCTCGTTCTCAGGGCACACCGGATTGTCCAAGGTTCCGGTAGGCCAGCCTAGAGTTGCCCCTGGTGGCTACCGGCGGCTGACAGGTTGGACCGACACTTAGAGGAGCACTGGCCCGGGGGTTTAAATAAAGATGACCGTTGAGTCCGCGGAATCCAAGGGAAAAAGAGGCTAGGTGGCAAGTGGTAAAACCAATGTAGGGCATTGCTGGAGGAGTTTTATTCAAGGCGAACTGTCAAGGGGTTCCCATTATAACCCAACCGTGTAAGGAACGCAAAATCAAGGAACATAACACCGGTATGACGGAAACTAGGGCGGCAAGAGTGGAACAAAACACCAGGCATAAGGCCGAGCCTTCCACCCTTTACCAAGTATATAGGTGCATTAAGATAGATAAGACATAATAATGATATCCCAACAATAAACATGTTCCAACAAGGAACAAACTCCAATCTTCACCTGCAACTAGCAACACTATAAGAGGGGCTAAGCAAAGCGGTAACATAGCCAAACAACGGTTTGCTAGGACAAGGTGGGTTAGAGGTTTGACATGGCAATATGGGAGGCATGATAAGCAAGTGGTAGGTATCGTAGCATAGGCATAGAAATAGAGCGAGCATCTAGCAAGCAAAGATAGAAGTGATTTCGAGGGTATGGTCATCTTGCCTGCAAAGTTTTCCGAGTTGACGTTAGCTTGATCCTCGTAAGCGTACTCAACGGTCTCCTCTATCACGTACTCGTCTCCCGGCTCTACCCAAGCAAGAACAACAAACAAAGGGGAAGACAATCAACCACGAGCAATGCACAAGCAACATGATGCGAGACATGGTATGATATGTGGGAAAGGGTATGCGGTGCATATGCATGTTTCATAAAGGAAAGATTGAACCTGGCCTCAAAGTGGAAAACCAAGAGTGCCACTGGAAAGATGAGTTGATTTCAGTCGAAATCGATATAAAGATCACCGGAATCGGATGCACGTTTTGGAAAGACAAGCAAAACAAATATGGCACCGATCTGCGATTAACAGAACGAGGTCATCTAAATGCATCAAGAACAACAAGCTACTGCACTCTAACATAACAACAAAATGCATGGAAGGGATCCACTCAAGATTCTTGAAAAAAGATGAACACTGAGCTATGGCTAATTCACTCAATAGCAGGTTCAAACAAGCATGACAAAAGTGCAAAAATATCAGGTTACAGACTTTGTGAAAATAACATGTCAGGAATATAACATCAGGAAGCAATGTTTAGAGCAAGATAACAACATGTTGCAGGAACATATCATGGCAAAGCAAGGCATGGCATGAAGCTACTCAAAGCATACAACAAAAGTCCCTTACCGACCATAAGCCAAAAGGGATCATAAAATACAATGGCAACCATGTGAACATACCAATTATCGTTAACACATTCAGACTTAGTAGAAAACTGGAACATGGCAAAACAGATATTAAGTAGGCACGTTTACGAGCTCGATGCACTCACTACAAGGCATTGCATGACAAACTAAGCATACGCCCAACAAGTAGACATGGCATAGAAGCTAAACATGGCAAGAACAACAACATATCCTGCATGGATCAACTACAACAACCTCGGCAAAAATGCTTAATATGTAAATATTCTACCAGGAACATTTTATAGCAAAATTTGAGCTCGATTGAGTCAAGCTAGGGTGCTCCATAATTGCAAACAAAGACATGAATGGATAGAGCACCACAATATCTACAAAACATCCTTACTGATCATGCGCAAAAGAGGCACGGATCACTCGGTAGCAACATGAAGACATGGCATAAAAATATTGACAGGACAAAGACTTAGAGTATTTCTAAGTCCCTGAAAACAGCAACATTAAGAGGGCTACTTTGCATGCTTGTGCTAGTCACCACAGAGATCACAAAAATACATGGCATACACCCCTGTAAAGATGGCATGGCATACTTCAAAACTCATGTAGGGCTCATGTTCATAAGATGCACAAAACAATCATGGTAAAAATGACAAAAGAGCAATTACTGATAAGAAATTGAAACTAACAGAAACTAGCACTCTTCCAACAGCATTTAGGGCATCAAGATGAGCTCAAATGAACATGATGCAATGAGATGAAATGAAGTACTCGTCGAGACAAACAATTTGGTATGCTACACGCCCAAAACGGAGCCACGGATGCAGAGTTATGATGCGATGAACATATGCAAAAATTACTGAGAGAGGGAAGAGTCAACCCCGGCTAGGGTTTACTATAGCGCGGATCCAGATCGGCGCCGAAGTCGAGGATGGCCGGGGCTCGCAGGAAATGGAGACACGGTGGCCGGACTGCGGGGCCCACCGGCGCAGGGAGGCGGTGGAGGACGGTGTCGGCGGCGGGCGGTGAGGAAGGCGGCAGGGCACCGGCGACGAGGCGGAGCGGCGAGGTCGGCGGCGCCAGCGGGCGGCAGCCAGTGCGGCGGAGTCGGCAGCCAGGCGGCGAGCGGCGTCGGGGGCGGCGATGGCGTCGGGCGGCGGACGAGGAGACGGGCCGCGGGGGCTCTCCCCGGGCCGGAGCGGGCGCCGGCGGTGGCGCGCCATGTGGCGGCATGCCACTGGCTGCGGGCGGCGGCGACGACTCGTCCGGTGGGAACCGGACGTATCCGGCGGCGGAGATGGGCGAGGCTAGGGTTTAGGGGTGGATGGGATCCGAAAATTTTGGTGGAGAGGCCTTTTTATAGGTAGGAGGAGCTAGGAGGCTCCAAATTGAGCATGGTTTTTGGCCACGCGATCGTGATCGAACGACCTAGATGATGGAGGGGGTTTAGGTGGGTTTTGGGCCACTTTGGAGGGGTGTTGAGCTGCCACACACATGAGGCCTTTTCGGTCCCTCGGTTAACCGTTGGAGTGTCAAATGAGGTCCAAATGGCACGAAACATGACAGGCGGTCTACCGGTAGTAAACCAAGGCCGCTTGGCAAGTCTTGATCCAATCCGAGAACGTTTAATGCCTGCACACGAAAAGAGGTAGAAAGGGACACCGGAGGACATAGGAGCGCGGGAATGCAAAACGGACAACTGGGAAAAAGCTCGGATGCATGAGATGAACGCGTATGCAAATGCGATGCACATGATGACATGATATGAGATGCAAGACAAAGACAAAAGCACACGAAGACAAAAACCCGACAACGAGGAAATAACATAACTTAGTGTCGGAAATGGCAAGAGTTGGAATACAATTATGGCATGTTACATACGGGGTGTTACAAAACTCCACCACTACGAAAGGATCTCGTCCCGAGATCTAGGACTGGAAAAACTCCGGGTACTCAGAACGTAGGTGGTCCTCACGTTCCCAGGTGGCTTCACGGTCGGAATGATGTGACCACTTGACTTTCAGGAATTTGATAGACTTGTTGCGAGTATTGCGCTCAGTTTCTTCAAGAATAGCAACGGGATGCTCATGATAAGACAGGTCTTCCTGGAGATCAATCTCTTCAAAGTTGATGGTGCGGTCAGGAGTCTTGAAACACTTGCGGAGTTGAGACACGTGAAACACGTCGTGCACGTTTGCAAAGTTGGATGGAAGCTCAAGTTGATAGGCAAGATCGCCTTTTTTGCTGATGATCTTGAAAGGACCGACGTATCTAGGGGCAAGCTTCCCTTTGATACCGAAGCGACGAGTACCTTTCATTGGAGAGACGTGGAGGTAGACATGGTCTCCGATCTCGAAAGCCAAGTCACGATGCTTGCTATCATAGTAACTCTTCTGGCACGATTGCGCGGCTTTGAGATTTTCATGAATGACTTTGCACATTTCTTCAGCCTCTATTATCAAGTCATTGCCAAGAAGTTGACGTTCATCAGTCTCTGACCAGTTTAGAGGAGTACGGCACTTCCTGCCATAGAAAATCTCGAATGGGGCCTTGCCCGAACTCGCTTGAAAGCTGTTGTTGTAGGAGAACTCGGCATATGGAAGACAATCTTCCCACTTCATACCGAAAGAGATGACACATGCCCTGAGCATATCTTCAAGAATTTGATTGACTCGCTCGACTTGGCCACTAGTTTGAGGATGAAAAGATGTGCTAAAGCGGATGTTGGTGCCCATGGCCTTCTGAAAATAATCCCAGAACTTAGAGGTAAAGATGTTGCCACGATCTGAAGATATCAACTGCGGAATGCCATGCAAGGAGACAATCCTGGAGGTATATAGCTCTGCCAACTAAGCTGCTGTGGTAGATTCTTTGATAGGAAGAAAATGAGCCACTTTAGTGAGCTTGTCGATGACAACAAAGATAGCATCATTGCCACGCTTGGACTTTGGAAATCCAGTCACGAAGTCCATCTCAATATGGTCAAACTTCCATTCTGGAATGGCAAGAGGTTGGAGGAGACCAGCTGGTCGTTGATGTTCTGCTTTCACTCTTCTGTAGACGTCACATTCATTAACGAACTGAGCAATATCGCGCTTCATTCGAGTCCACCAATACGACTGCTTGAGGTCATGGTACATCTTTGTACATCCAAGGTGAATAGAGAGGAGTGAATTGTGAGCCTCGTTCATAATGACTTTATGAAGGTCACCTTTAGGAACAACAATGCGATCCTCGAAGAATAGAGTATCCTTGTCATCAAGACGATATCACTTGTACTTGGGTTGACTCTTGGCAATCCCAATCTTCACCTTCTTCACCATAGCATCAAGAAGTTGATCCTCGCGAATCTGATCTTCCAAAGTAGGAGAGACTTGGAGGTTGGCAAGAAATCCTTGAGGAACAACTTGAAGATTAAGTTTGCGGAAAGCTTCACAAAGCTCTGGATGGTAAGGCTTGAGAATCAAACTGTTACAGTAAGCCTTTCTGCTCAAAGCGTCAGCAATTACATTGGCCTTGCATGGAGTATATTCAATACTCGGATTATACTCTTGAATCATTTCGACCTAACGAGTCTACCTGAGGTTGAGGTTTGGCTGAGTGAAGATGTACTTGAGGCTCTTATGATCAATGAAGATGTCCACTTTCCTTCCCAATAATAGATGTCTCCATGTTAAAAGAGCATGGACAACTGCCGCCAACTTGAGGTCATGAGTGGGGTAGTTCTTTTCGTTGGGCTTCAACTGGCGAGAGGTATAGGCCACAACTTTCTTCTCTTGCATCAACACTGCACCAAGACCTTGAAGGGAAGCATCAGAGAAGACCTCGAACGGTTTGGATTCATCAGGAGGAGTCAGAACTGGAGCAGTAACTAACTTCTCTTTCAGGGTGTTGAAAGCGATGTCACAATCAGGCGACCAGACATACTTCACATGCTTCTGGAGAAGGTTGGAAAGAGGCTTCGCGATCTTTGAGAAGTTCTCAATGAACCTTCGACAATAGCTTGCGAGCCCAAGGAAGCTGCGGAGGTGCTTCACATTCTGAGGTGGTTCCCAATTCACAATTGCAGACACCTTCTCAGGATTAACAGCTATGACCTTGGCGGAGATGATATGCCCAAGGTAGAGAACCTCATCGAGCCAAAACTCGCACTTTGAAAACTTCACATAGAACTGATGTTCACTGAGTTTGTGCAGCACCAATCTCAAATGCTTGGCATGATCCTCCTTGTTCTTGGAAAAGACCAAAATGTCATCGAGGTAGACCAAGACGAAGTCATTTGTGTAGGCGTTGAAGATGAAGTTCATCATGCGGGAGAATGTTAGAGGAGCGTTGACAAGGCCAAAAGACATGACAGTGTATTCATATGAACCATAGCTTGTTCTGAATGCTGTCTTGGGGATATATTCTTTACGAATGCGAATTTGATGATAGCCCATACGGAGATCAAGCTTGGAGAATACTTGAGCACCTTTGAGTTGTTCGAAAAGCTCATTGATGTTGGGAAGTGGGTACTTGTTCTTTATGGTCTTTTTGTTCAATGGACGGTAGTCGACGCAAAGTCGGTCCGTTCCATCCTTCTTCTTGACAAAAAGAACACCACCATCCCATGGAGAAGAACTTGGTCGGATGAGACCCATACGCTCTTGAATATCGAGTTGCTTCTTCAGCTCCTTCAACTCTTCAGGTCCAAGCTTGTAAGGACGTTTGCAAACAGGTTCTGTGTCGGGCTCAAGATCGATGACGAATTCAACTGGCCAGTGCGGAGGCATTCCTGGAAGCTCTTCTGGAAAGACATCTTGATACTCACAAACGATTGGAATCTGAGATATGGCATCCAGCTTGCCCTTCTCATTGAGAGAAAATAGACGAATGGTGTCATCACGAGCAGCAAAGACGATTACATCCTTAGATGAATGTGTCAATTGAATCTTCCTGGCAGCACAATCAAGCTGAGCCTTGTGCTTAGAAAGCCAATCCATTCCGAGAATAAGATCAATATCCGAGTTACCAAGGACCATTGGAGAAGATAGAAACTTATAGTCGCCCAACGTGATGGTAACATCCGGAACCATGGAGTTAGCGTTAATGCGTTTACCTGGAGAGACAACTGCTAACGGTCTTGGCAAAACTTTGAAAGCCAACTCATCCTTAGATGCAAATGGTCTCGAGATGAAACAATGCGATGCACCAGTGTCAAAAACAACTTTTGCAGGAATATCGTTAATAGGAAGGTTACCCATTATCACATCTGACGAGTCCTCTGCCTAAGATGCGTTCATCATGTTGACCTTTGCAAACTTGGGATTATGCTTGACCACTGCGGTGCTAGCAGACCTCACAAGAGGAGGAGGAGGAAGACGCCTCTGATTGAAGCATTTGTTGGCATAGTGACCCTTCTGCTGACACTTGTTGCACGTGACCTCCGAGAGCGGACGGTGATACGGAGCACTTGATCTTGGAGCATGAGACGAAGTCTTGTTCTGAAAGCCTGGGTTGGGTGAGTGGGAAGATCCATTGCCACCTTTGCTCTTCTGCTGATAAGGCTGACGGAACGGAGGAGGAGGAGGCAACCAATACTTTTGCTGCTTAGTTGCCACTTGAGTTGAAGAAGAAGGAGTTGCATCCCTGACTCGTTTCTTGGAAGCATCACACTTTACCTGAGCAGTCTCTTGTTTCAGTGCCATGTTGTAAAACTCACCATACTTCTACGGCTCAAAAAGCACGAGAGCATGTTGGAGATATTCTATAAGGCCACCTCTGAACTGATAAATCATGCTCTTCTCGTCGGGGACGTCCTGCTTGGCGAAACGAGCGAGCTTCTGGAACATGATGTTATACTGGTAAACAGACAAGCTGCCTTGCTTCAGATTGCGGAACTCCTCACGCTTGCTCTCAACAACACTCTGAGGAATGTGGTGAGCTTTGAAGTCTTGACAGAATTCATCCCAGGTAATCACACGACCTCCTCTGGAATCTTTGTATTGCTGATACCATTCTGCACCTTGGTCTTTGAGTTGGAACAAGGCAAACTTGACAAACTCCTCAGGCCTGACGTTGCTGCACTCGAAATGCTTGCAGATATCCACGAGCCAATCATCAGTGTCTGTTGCCTCGACACAGTTACTGAAGGTCTTTGGCTGGTTTGCGAGGAACTGGTTGAGTTAGCAAACTGATTCTGATTGTTGCCATGGCCTTGATTCCCTTGGTTGCGTTCTTGCAAGAGTTGCATGATCAGCTGCGTGTTTGCATTGGTAGCGGCCATCACAGCTTGCCATGCCTCCGGAGATGGAGGTGGTGGTGGCGGTTCAGGATTCTGACGCGTTGGAGGAGCCATCCTGAAGAGGGTGACATCCGTTAGCATCTTGACAGACATATATTCAAGCTGAATCAAATGGATCGAAATTGCAACAAATAGTTTTAACATTCAAACAAAATGAACGAATGCATTCCAATTGAAATGGTCACACTTCCATAAATTGAGAAGCCACTTAGATAGAGGTAGAAGAATAAAACAACAAGGTACGGACAAGAACAAATACTTGGTGAGGATTACCCAATCACAAACCAAATATTCGCGGAAGAAATACTAGAGCTACATGAATTCCCACCTATGAAACTCCCGAACCTTTCCGGTTATGCAATCAGGTGTTGGGGATACAGGGGAAGCATAATATCTCACCCAAAGCTAGCAAATCCTACATCCAGCTGTATCCATCCTTCAACACATAACGAAGAAACCTTCGTAAATCATTTACCTCAACCTTCGAAAAGCATCCGTTATACGAGTTATGGCGATACTCCCAAACTCCCACCCGAGTACTGGGTGGCGTCGAGGTTATCTCACCAACAACTGCATAAAAGAGATTTTCGATGTCGGCAAAACTCAGGTATTCCAGAACTGCAACGATAAAATTGTGATGACAACACCTCCGAGCTCAACTCCCCGGGACACTGCCACAACCCCTAAATGTCAGGAGGCACCAAGAACAATGTTCTCGTCACAAAACTATTGGAATGATTCCAAGATACCCGCGTGATCCTAGAAAAAAATTTAGTGAAATTTGAGAAAAGAAGAGTCAAAACTCTACGTCAGGATGCCTCACCAGAGCGACGAAGGGACTGAGGAGTAAAAAGAATCCTACTCTCCGATATATATATAAATCCTAAATGACTCAAAACATTTTTCTAGACTCAACAACGCAAACGATTCGATCAAGCAGGGGGCTCCTAAGTCGGGGAAGGCTCTGATTACCAACTTGTAACACACACGATGCGGCTATATCTCCCACGTGTCAAAGCACGAGTTAGAGGCATAACCGCATTGTAAGCAATGTCGCAAGTGAGGTAATCTTCACACAACCCATGTAATGAATAAGGAAAAAAGATACATAGTTGGCTTACACTCGCCACGTCACATAATAGCATAAATATCATTACATTCATCCAGATACACTCAAGGTCCGACTACGGAACCAAAATAAAGAACAACCCCCAAATGCGACAAAGTCCCCGATCGCCCCAACTTGGCACCACTACTGATCGTCTGGAAAGGGAACATAGTATCACCCTGAGTCCTCATCGAACTCCCACTTGAGCTCAGTCGAATCTCCTGGAGAGGTATCATCGATCCCTGCATCTGGTTTTGGAAGGAATCTGTGAGTCACGGGGACTCAGCAATCTCACACCCTCGCGATCAAGACTATTTAAGCTTATAGGAAAGGTAAAAGGTATGAGGTGGAGTTGCAGCAAGCGACTAGCATATATGGTGGCTAACAAACGCAAATGAGAGCGAGAAGAGAAGGCAAAGGCACGGTCGAGAAACTAAAATGAAGAAGTGACCCTAGAACAACCTACGTTCAAGCATAACATGAGACCGTGTTCTCTTCCCGGACTCCACCGAAAAGAGACCATCACGGCCACACACTCTGTTGATTCATTTGAATTAAGTCTAAGTTTAAGGTTATCTACAACCGGATATCAACAAATTCCCATGTGCTCATAACCGCGGGCACGGCTTTCGAAAGTTCAAATCCCTGCAGGGGTGTCCCAACTTACCCATCACAAGCTCTCACGGTCAACGAAGGATATTCCTTCTCCCAACACAATCCGACCACACTCGGAATCCCGGTTACAAGACATCTCGACAGTGGTAAAACTAAACCAACAAAGCCACCTAAATGTGCCAACAAATCCTGATAGGAGCTGCACATATCTCGTTCTCAGGGCACGCCGGATTGTCCAAGGTTCCAGTAGGCCAGCCCAAAGTGTCCCCTGGTGGCCACCGGTGGTTGACAGGTTGGACCAACACTCAGAGGAGCACTGGCCCGGGGGTTCAAATAAAGATGACCCTTGAGTCCGCGGAACCCAACGGAAAAAGAGGCTAGGTGGCAAATGGTAAAACCAATGTTGGGCATTGCTGGAGGAGTTTTATTCAAGGCGAACTGTCAAGGGGTTTCCATTATAACCCAACAGTGTAAGGAACACAAAATCAAGGAACATAACACCGGTATGATGAAAACTAGGGCGGCAAGAGTGGAACAAAACACCAGGCATAAGGCCGAGCCTTCCACCCTTTACCAAGTATATAGGTGCATTAAGATAGACAAGATATAATAATGATATCCCAACAATAAACATGTTCCAACAAGGAACAAACTCCAATCTTCACCTGTAACTAGCAACGCTATAAGAGGGGCTGAGCAAAGCGGTAACATAGCCAAACAACGGTTTGCTAGGACAAGGTGGGTTAGAGGTTTGACATGGCAATATGGGAGGCATGATAAGCAAGTGGTAGGTATCGTAGCATATGCATAGCAATAGAGCGAGCATCTAGCAAGCAAAGATAGAAGTGATTTCGAGGGTATGGTCATCTTGCATGCAAAGTTCTCCGAGTTGACGTTAGCTTGATCCTTGTAAGCATACTCAACGGGCTCCTCGATCACGTACTCGTTTCCCGGCTCTACCCAAGCAAGAACAACAAACAAAGGGGAACACAATCAACAACGAGCAATGCACAAGCAACATGATGCGAGACATGGTATGATATGCGGGAAACGGTATGCGGTGCATATGCATGTTTCGGAAAGGAAAGATTGAACCTGGCCTCAAATTGTAAAACCAAGAGTTCCACTGGAAAGATGAGTTGATTTCGGTCGAAATCGATATAAAGATCACCGGAATCGGATGCACGGTTTGGAAATGACAAGCAAAACAAATATGGCACCGATCTGCGATTAACAGCACGAGGCCATCTAAATGCATCAAGAACAACAAGCTACTGCGCTCTAACATAACAACAAAATGCATGAAAGGGATCCACTCAAGATGCTTGACAAAATATGAACACGGAGATACGGCTAATTCACTCAATAGCAGGTTCAAACAAGCATGGCAAAAGTGCAAAAGATATCAGGTTACAGACTTAGTGAAAATAACATGTCAGGAATATAACATCAGGAAGCAATGTTTAGAGCAAGATAACAACATGCTCCAGGAACATATCATGGCAAAGCAAGGCATGGCATGAAGCTACTCAAAGCATACAACAAAAGTCCCTTACTGCCATAAGCCAAAAGGGATCAGAAAATACAAATGGCAACCATGTGAACATAGCAATTATCGTTAACAGATTCAGACTTAGTAGAAAACTAGAACATGGCAAAACAGATATTAAGTAGGCATGTTTACGAGCTCGATGCACTCATTACAAATCATTTCATGACAAACTAAGCATACACCCAGCAAGTAGACATGGCATAGAAGCTAAACATGGCAAGAACAACAACATAACCTGCATGGATCAACTACAACAACCTCGGCAAAAATGCTTAACATGTAAACATTCTGCCAGGAACATTTTATAGCAAAATTTGAGCTCCATTGAGTCAAGCTAGGGTGCTCCATAATTGCAAAAAAAAGACATGAATGGATAGAGCACCACAATATCTACAAAACATCCTTACTGATCATACTCAAAAGAGGCATGGATCACTCGGTAGCAACATGAAGACATGGCATAAAAATATTGACAGGACAAAGACTTAGAGTATTTCTAAGTCCCTGAAAACAACAACATTAAGAGGGCTACTTTGCATGATTGTGCTAGTCACCACAGAGATCACAAAAATACATGGCATACACCCCTGTAAAGATGGCATGGCATACTTCAAAACTCATGTAGGGCTCAAGTTCATAAGATGCACAAAACAATCATGGTAAAAATGACAAAAGAGCAATTATTGATAAGAAACTGAAACTAACAGAAACTAGCACTCTTCCAACAGCATTTAGGGCATCAAGATGAGCTCAAATGAACATGATGCAATGAGATGAAATGAAGTACTCGTCGAGACGAACAATTTGATATGCTACACGCCCAAAACGGAGCCACGGATGCAGAGTTATGATGCGATGAACATATGCAAAAATTACTGAGAGAGCGAAAAGTCAACCCCGGCTAGGGTTTACTGTAGCGCGGATCCCGATCGGCGCGGAAGTCGAGGATGGCCGGGGCTCGCAGGAAATGGAGACGCGGTGGCCGGACTGCGGGGCTCACCGGCGCAGGGAGGCGGTGGAGGACGGCGTCGGCAGCGGGCGGTGAGGAAGGCGGCAGGGCACCGGCGACGAGGCGGAGCGGCGAGGTCGGCGGCACCGGCGGGCGGCGGCCAGTGCGGCGGAGTCGGCGGCCGGGCGGCGAGCGGCGTCGGGGGTGGCGAGCGGCGTCGGGGGCGGCGATGGCGTCGGGCGGCGGACGAGGAGACGGGCCTCGGGGGCTCTCCCTGGGCCGAGCGGGCCGGAGCGGGCGCGGGTGGCGGCACGCCACGTGGCGGCATGCCACTGGCTGCGGGCGACGGCGGCAACTCGTCTGGTGGGAACCGGACGTGTCCGGCGGCGGAGATGGGCGATGCTAGGGTTTAGGCATGGATGGGATCCGAAAATTTTGGTGGAGGGGCCTTTTTATAGGTAGGAGGAGCTACGAGGCTCCAAATTGAGCACGGTTTTAGGCCACGCGATCGTGATCGAACGGCCTAGATGATGGAGGGGGTTTTGGTGGGTTTTGGGCCACTTTGGAGGGGTGTTGGGCTGCCACACACACGAGGCCTTTTCGCTCCCTCGGTTAACCATTGGAGTATCACACGAAGTCCAAATGGCACGAAACTTGACAGGTGGTCTACCGGTAGTTTACCAAGGCCGCTTGGCAAGTCTCGGTCCAATCCGAGAACGTTTAATACCCGCACACAAAAAGAGGTAGAAAGGGACACCGGAGGACATAGGAGCGCCGGAATGCAAAACAGACAACGGGGAAAAAGCTCAGATGCATGAGACGAACACGTATGCAAATGCGATGCACATGATGAAATGATATGAGATGCAAGACAAAGACAAAAGCACATGAAGACAAAAACCCGACAACGAGGAAATAACATAAGTTAGTGCCGAAAATGGCAAGAGTTGGAATACAATTATGGCATGTTACATACGGGGTGTTACAACTCATGAGGTTCATCTGATCTTGCCAAGTCCTGTTGTGTCAGAAGTGCTTCGGAAGTAGTGTTAGGTGTGAAGGCAGCTTGGGAACTGGCCAGTTCTGGAGTAAACGAACGAGTAACTGGTTGAGATGCTGGTACAGTTGAAGCGGATGCTGCAGCTGGTGGAGCAGGTGATACTGTGTTTGTAGATTTAGCCGGTGGACTTGGACCTTCTACTGCACTATAAGTACCAGCAGAATCTCGACGACAGAACCTTTTCCGTTTCACCCGATGAGTAATAGCACTCCCTACTATATTATTTTCCTTGCTCTTTTTTGACTTTGCCATGTCAAGCTGTACCCACAAAACAAAAGAATAAAATCACTCTTCAGAACTCATTGATGCATGATACAGACAAGCAATACTTTGATGTAAGACAACCATATGAGGATGGAATATGTAAGAAAAACAGGACGGCATGACATATTCACAGCTACGATGTGCAAAGTAAGCAGAAGGATTTTCAAGAAAATAGAAGTAATGCAAGCTAGACACCATATGAAAGATGCAACCAATATTACTCTACCAAGTTAAAAGTGTCTTGTCATAATTGGCAATTCGAAAAATTAGAAGCAGTACAACATAGAAATCAATGCAAGATGCAACCACTATCAAACTGCCATGTTAAAAGTGTCCAATCGTGAGTGACTGATGCGGGATACACAACAGCAGTACTTTGATGTGAGAACATGGTATGATAGATAGATGCAGTGTATTCTAGACACAGAAAGCCATGTCATATGCACATGTATAACGTATAAACTCAGCAGGTGCAATTTAATCAAAATAGAAGAAATACAGGCTAGACAACATATGCAACATGAAACCAATTATCACACTGTCAACTTAGATCAAGCACCTGCGATGGTTGAGTACGGGAGATGAACTCATCATGTAGACTTGGGACTTCAACTTCATTAGCAGTAGCAGTGGCAAATCTAGAGAGTCTCTGTTTGCGTCGGTGCGGAGGACCACCAACATCCCCTAACTTACTCTTTTCCTTCCTATTTTCTGATATTGCCTTATGAAGTCAAAACCATAAGAAGATGAATAAAATTAGCTCTGCATAACTGGTTGATTCATGATACAGACGAACACTACTTTGATGTAAGGCAAGCGCAGGATAGGAGGATGGAATATATACAAAAAGACAGCGTTTCATATTCACACGTACGATAGGAGGATGGAATATGTATGAAAAAACAGTAAGCGGAAGGCATTTCAACAAAATTAGAAGAAATGAAAGCTAGGCACCATATGAACATGCAACCAATATCACTCTATCAGGTAAAAAGTGTCTCGTCGTAAGTACCATTTCAAGAAATTAAAAGCAGTATAATCTAGAAGACAATGCAAGATGCAACCTACATCACAGTCCCTAGTTAAATGTGTCTTATGGGTAAGTGATCGTTGCAGGTATAAGTTGTAAGCTACGCAGATGCAATTCAACATAATCAGAAGCAATACAAACTAGACATCATACGGAAAATGCAACCACGTATAACAGTTCCAAGTAAGAGCAAGCACCTGTGATGGTGGAGTAGGGGAGATGTGCTCATCATGTACACGTATGTTCTAGAAATAGGAACACGTATCATATTCACAGGCATTATGTGTAAAGTAAGAAGATGCAATTCAAGTTAGAAGCAATACAAGCTAGACATCATACGCAACATGCAACCACATATAATAGTGTCAAGTTAGAGCAAGCACCTGTGATGGTGGAGTAGGGGAGATGTGCTCATCATCTACACAGCTATGTTGACTATCCAACCTTGTGTTGTCTTGTGAATCTTGTTGGGAGGATGGCGGAGTAGAATCTGTAGAGACCCCCTGTTTGAGTTGCTCCGAAGGACCACCATCATCCACTGCCGGACTAATTTCCTTCAGCTGTAATGATTTTGCATTGTGAAGTCAAACCGATAAGAAAAAGGAATAAAATTTGATCTTCAGAACTCATTCATGCATAATACTGACGAACACTACTCGGATGAAAGGCAAACACATGATGTGAGGATGGAATATGTATGAAAAATAGGATGGTGTGACATATTCACACCTATGATGTGGTAACTAAGCAGAAGACATTTCAACAAATTAGAAGCACTGCAAGCTAGACACCATATGAAAGATGCAACCAATATCACTCTGCCAAGTTCAAACTATATGGCGTTTCGACAAATTAGAAGCTGTACATGCTAGAAATCATATGCAAGACACAACCAATATCATAGTGGCGACTTAAAGGTGCCTTATCATAAGATATAGTATGCACCAAAAACAGGAAAACGTGTCATATTCACATGTATCATGTGTAAGCTCAGCAGATGCACTTTACAGTAATTAGGAGCAATACGAGCTAGACACCATATGCAACATGCAACCAGATATCACACTGCCAAGTTAGAGCAAGCACCTTGGATGGTGGAGTAGGGGAGCGGAGACTTGGACCTTGTAATGCACTATCAGTACAAGGAGAATCGGTATAGATGCTCCGTTTACGTTGCTGCAGAGGACCACCATCATCGCCTTCCTTACTCTTTTCCTTCCTCTTTCTTGATTTTGCCTTGTCAAGTCAAACCCACAAGAAAAAGGAATAAAATTTTCTCTTCAGAACTCATTGATGCATGATACTGATGAACACTACTTTCATGTAAGACGAACACTACATATCACACTGCCAAGTAAGAGCAAGCACCTGCGATGGTGGTGTGGGGGAATTGTGGTGATCAACTAGAGAGCTAAGTTGACTATCTTCATTTAGCCTTGCCGTTTCTTGAGAATCATGTGGGGAGGATGACACTACACTCTTTAAACGAGTATGGCGTCTCACAAAAACCCACCCGGGTGATTGTATCATCATAAGTGATTGACGAGGGATACAAAAGAGCATTAGTTTGATGTGCGAACATGGTTAATAGAAATATGTAGTATGTATCAAAAACAGGAAGGCATGTCATTATCAAAGGTATAATGTGTAAAGTAAGCAGATGCAATTTAACCAAATTGGAAGCAATACAAGCTAGACACCATATGCAACATGCAACCACATTTGACAGCGCGAAGTTAAAGCAAGCACCTGGGATGGTTGTGTGTGGCAATTGAGATCATCAACTGCAGAGCTACGTTTACTATCTCCAACTGCTGACACTGCACCCATTAGAGCGCTGGAACGCTTAGTGCTTATCTTCGAATTACACTGGAGCGACTTCTGTCTTTTCTTTTCTACATTCATCAACACTGCGTCAGAGTCTGAAATACCCATGCATAAAAAAACAATAGTGTGAGTATGGGTGAAGTGTGTGCACAATTAGTACAATGTAAAGGTAGCAAATAGCAGGTCGGTGAGAAATAAATGACGGGAGACATATGATAGCTCTACAACATGCATGGCACACTAAATTACTACAGGATTCTATGAAAATAATAGTCAACTGAAAGCAAATAGGTCAGTCCATTTTTCTGCACTGTCCGATGTACAAAGAACGGGCAAATCGCCTTCATCTACCTCCAGCGAGTCAGTGTTGACGATCTTCCTCGAAACGCCAGCGACCACCGGCCCAATATTCCTCCCCTGCCTGCGCCCTCCCCTCGACCTCACCGCACTGCCGTGCTTGGCACCGCCCCCCGGCCATCCATTCAAGCCCCGCCGACATCTAGATCGGGCGCAAGCAGCTCCTGGGCCCCACACCCCTATGATAGACACCGATGCGCCGCTTCCCCGGGGAACAGGCTGACTAGGTGTTCCGCGTGCCTAAGCTGGTGTTGCTTCTTTTAATTGCGGTTCGATTGACCCTGAATTGAAATCCAGGCGGGCTACTGACCTCCAGCAAAGGTGAAATAGTAAGAGGGAGGAAACCTTGTGCATTTAGTATCACGAAGAAGATGCAGTAAGAAGCGCTCAAATAGTTTCTTTCGTGGGATGAATACAGTGTGAGCGGAGACGCAAGATTTGCACGAATAAGGGAAGATAGTACCTCTTTCTGCTGGCAGTGATGTGTCCTCCTTCTATTTTTCCGACGATCTTCTTGTTGTTCGCTGGAAACCAGAAGTTGTGGAGGACCGTGCAGCCTTGGACGAACCCATGGCCAAGTTGTTGAGTGTGGTGCGGTGACCGTCTATCGGCGGCGGGGAAGCAGATCCGAGGTGGCGAACGACGGCATAGCGGAAACAGCTCCGGTGCGGTGGACGGTTGCGACAGTGGAGCCGCAGCAGTGAGGCGTAGGATGGCGTGGCCGGAGTGGTTCTGGTACGGCGCACGTCGGCGTCGGCGTCGTGGAGGCAGCTCTGCCTCGGCTTCAGCTGCTAAGTCCTTGAGGGCGTTGCGGTTGCGGTTGCGTTGGACGACGACGTCGGGGTACCGGCTCCAGCGTGATGGAGGAGGGCGCCGGTGGATTGGCTGCTATGGGGTGGAGGGCGGAGGAGGCTGGTGGAGAGGGCGTTTTCGCGCCCACGGAGTATGAATGGGGAAACGGAGGGAGGCGGGGAACTAAGGGGGAACAATGTTTCGGTTTGAGATGCGCTTGTTTGAAATTTGGGGAATGTTACAAACTTTCCCCCCATCTAAAATTTCGGACATATTGCGGGTTGGGTGTAGGACAGTCATGTCAGGTGTCCCAAATGTGGGCGGGATAGATTTCGGCCGAGCGCATGGGTAGGCGCCCACGGCGTATGAATGCTTCTCTGGCGTCTTGGTGAAGTTACAAACCTACCCCGGTTTAGACCTTTGGACATCGGGCCGATAGGCTACACGGGCCAGAGTCAGGACAATAATTTCCTACCACCAAAACATTAGTCTCGCGCGGTTTCGGGTGACCAGAGGCCTATTTGGCGCTTCATTCAATATTTGGGAGCAGAAGCATTAAGGTTCTCTTGAATTGAACTTTCAGGATTTTTCAAACTTCACAAATCTTTACTCTTGAAAATCTTAAAGCTACGATTATTTTGGAATGGAGGGGGTACATTTGAATATACATTGTACACGAGTATATATTAAAAAATATGCAACTTACCTCAGTTCATGCATGGTTCCAGATATAATCTCCTTGGTTGCAAAAAAAAGTTAGATATGCGTATGAATATATATAGCATGTTCAAACTCACAACAAAGATTGATGCCCCCTTTTACATCTGATTTACAAATGCCATTATCTCGGGTTCAAATAGATGAATGCACTTCCTATGAATTCGAATCTTCGAAACCCCCTTTATGTTGAATTCAACATGTATTCTATTTCGTAGCTAGCAATTTGGAATGTATCCATGCAAGTGATAAATGTATAAAGTGCTTCACACTAACAACATGGAGTGCACTAATTAATGTTTATATATGAATTGCAAAAGCATCCATTGCTTGTATTTCAAACCGCTCTCACTCTATGGATCGATAATATGAAATAAACACATGCACATGCTAGAATTCAATTGCAGTTGAAGAAAGAGCCTACTCCTGGTACTGTATATTAGTGATAGGGGTGTGTAAAAAGTACATGTGAATACCAGGCATTGTGCATGTGTGTATACTATCGATGAACTAGCCCCCAAGCTTGTATAACATACTAAGGGCCTAGGGTTACAAATCATATATAGTCGGCTTATCACCAGTGGGGATAGAGTCCTCCGCGACTCTGGTAGCTTCGTGTTGTACGCCGAGTCCTCCACATGGTTCTTCGTATAACACGTCTCGGTCCAACCTATATGTGGCGCAGGATGGAACCGACCCATGAGTCTTCACGTTGACCCACCACAACTAGAAATGATGTGCCCACCACACCACACACGCAATCGGTCACTAAGAAAATAAGCATATACAATAGTACAACGGTATCTGGCTCACGATACGTCTCCATATTTTGTTGATGACACTGACGGACTTTGCATTTGATGCGTGCTCCATATTTTTTTGACGGCACTTACGGTCATTGTATTTGAAGCGAAAGCACGATATGGTCACTGGACTTCAGAATAAGCTCATCACGGTCACCACATACATTTTGTCGTGCTAACCAACATGTGGTTGGATGGTTAGAGGAAAGTGGTTTCTCAAGCCCACCAAGGTTAAAGTCCCGGTGCTCGCATTTATCTTGTGTTAATTTCAGTATTTTCCGGCGATGTACGTTTAGTGGGAGGAGACGTTCCACTCGACTACGAGGCACCTATGGTGAGTTCGTAAAATCTCAAGATCATATATGTTGGCCCACTCTCTCGAAGGTGCTCATAGGGGTAGGGTTCGCGTGTGTGCGCTTATAGCGGTGAGTGCTTGCGCGTATATATGAGCCCTTGCGTCTGTACCGTGTTAAACAAATACATATCATGATTATACGGTCACTCGCTCACCCGTACAACTCCGTATTTTGTTGATTACACAATCAATTGACCAGTCAAACGTTCCACGCGGCGCAACTAGTGTTGCACCATTGGGGCGCGTAACCGTGGGGCCCACCTGTCAGCCCGTATATGAAAGAAAGAAATGGTAGTTTGAGTCTGTACTGTGTTAATAAAATAGGAGTACATTTTAGGGTGATCATATGGACACTGGCTCACCATACAGCTCCATAATTTGTTGATAACACGATCAATTGACCAGTCAAACGGTCCACATTCAGCAGCGCACATTACCATAGGGCCCACCCGTCAGTGCGTATATGAAGGACATAAATGGTAATAAATGAGTGGTCGGTGGGTATTCGAAGTCGTGAGACCTATGGTTGGCAGTCACCGGTGGTTGGGGGGCGTTCATTGGGCGGTGCGGTGGGGATCCCCGGAGAAAAAGATCGGCCGGGGGGGGGGCTAGAGGGATGGCCGGTGTGGCGGCGGACCGGCGGCGGGGAGTGGTTTCGGGGAGGGCGGGCCAGCCGCGGGCGGCGGGGGATGGCGGTTCGGCCGGTGGTGGCTGGCGGCTCAGGGGGGATTGGAGTTTGATGATAAACTAGAGGCCCATGATTTCGTATCCAACGGCTGGAAAATCTAATGACCAGAGATGAAAAAGTCTGTCGACTGACGTGTAGCCTCACCCCGCACGTACACATGCACGCACGCAAGACACGCACGCATGTAAGCGTGCAACACTGACACGTACAGACGCACGCATGCTGGCGTGCAACACTGACATGTACACATGCACTCACGAACACACGCACGTACGCACCCATGCATGCAAAACTGAAACGTACCCTTGCACGCACGCAACACTCGCACGCCTGCATGCACACAACACATGACGCAAGACACACATTCAACCTATACGTGCATGCACCCTTTGTTAAGGACATGGATTGTTACGGGTATTAATCAATCTTATCTATGATAAGCAGAACATTGATGTTTGCAGCGGTCTTTATGAATCACAACGTATCGAACGGGCTATCAACATTGTAGGCTTATCTACATGAAAAAGATGATGTCACACTCAATGAACAATCATCGGTTTATGAAATTCCCGCTTCTGACCGCCGTGGCCCACCAAAGGTTCCTCTATTGTGCGCTGCCTGTGTTGGGTCACTGACATGCATGCGATGCACCCAAAGAGCCCACATGTCAGTGGAAGAATGGCGCGGT
This sequence comes from Triticum urartu, assembly GCF_056163025.1. Lineage (NCBI taxonomy): Eukaryota > Viridiplantae > Streptophyta > Magnoliopsida > Poales > Poaceae > Triticum > Triticum urartu. The sequence continues at coordinate 382,096,662 of NC_141879.1, read as the reverse complement.
GTCCTAGGTCAGAGTCGAGGGCGCCACTCGCGGCACGCCTGGCTGAACACGCCTCCATGCCGTATTCAAACGCCTCCATGAAACCCGCCCGTGTGGAAGCCGAGAAACCCACTCTTGACACATGTCTGTTCATGACCGAGCCGGCGTTAAACGCAATGCCGGCCGAGCTCCTCCCGTCCTCCATCTATTTAATCTCCTATTTAAACGAGGCCAAACGCCGGCCAAGAATTGCACACCTTCGCCGCTCCCCTATCTCCTCCACCATTTTGTCCACTCTTACAATGGCTTACGAAGAGTATTTATTCCGCATCCAAGCCGGCTGGGTAGCCCGCCGGATATGAGCTATGCAGCTCGCTGATCCACCTCCCTCCCCTCGCCCGACGGAGCCAGTTGCTGCCCCAAGCCGGCGCGCGGTTCAGCAACTCGCCGCTCTAGGCCAGCTCGACGAGGAGCGGTGCACAGGCATCGTTGCTGCCGTACACGCTGCCGCCTCGTACTGCGTCTCCCATTTTTGTGGCTGAGACTCCCATGCCTGCGGCCGCGCCATGCAAGCAGCGACAGAAGCCGGGTGCGTGGAGAGCGACAAGTCGGTGGCCAGCGCCTCCGCGTCCGCCGCCATCATCGAGGAGAAGTAGAACACGGGAGGCCGCTGCCGCTTGGGTCCCATGAAGGCCACTGCGGAGGCGACGCCGGCGTACACAGCAGGTGTCTTGCCGGATCCTTCTTTTGCAAGGACCTTCGTCGACCCTGCATGGGCTCCACGGAAGAGGGGAATGTTAGGATGAATTCGAGCCGGTGCCGGCCATGGCGAAGTAGTGGCCGGTGATGAACTCGAACCGGTGCCAGCCACCATCATCTTCGGCACCAGCCAATGATATCAGTTGGGTAGTGGGGAAGCGAGTCGTCCTTTGCACTGAAGCATATACCTCCAGGGCTCCCGGCATTCCGGTGATCGTGTTGCTGGACATGAGGAACACAAATCGATCGGCGGGCGACCGTTTAGGCAAGGTATTATATACCTGTGTTGTCCAGAACTAGCACCGCGTAGTTCATTTGAATGTAATGAAATCCATCATGTTTGTATGAAAATCCGGTATTTTATATGATTTCCGTCGTTGTTTATATGAAATATCAGTTTGTCTACGTGTTTGCATGAATTTCGACCGGTTGGTTGAGTTGCTGTCATAATGTGTGCGGCTACGGTTGGATGGCGTAATTTGCGGGTCGCCGGTCGATCTGCGGGTGGCTTAGGCGGCGCTGTGGGACAAAAAACACAGCTCGTGCGAGCTTGTCTCCAACGTGCGTGCTGGAGGATGCATGACAGCATGAGCACCCGAGCCATTCTTCGTTCATCGGTGGCAAAGGCACCGGTGGACAAAAGGGTCGCCAATATTTTGGCTACCCTGGGCAAGATCCAAACAGCCCCTCCCAATAGATTCAAATCCCTCGTTCGCCGTGGAATTTTGCCATGTGTTGCTTTCATGGACTAGCAAGATGCCCGTGCATTGCACGGAACATCAACATGCATTTTTTTACAAACTCCCGCATGCATGCAAGGGATAATTAATGTCCTCCTTTGCTAGTACCACAAGGCAAACACCATTAATATTGCATCGATTAGTGTTAGTGGCCTTTTATATCTGCAAATTGTAATTTTGATAGTGGCCCCTTGTATATAAAAATGGAGGGAGAAAGATGAGAGATAAGGTGAGGAGGAGTGGGGCGTGGTGGTGACTGGTGGTCGGACTGGGCGGAGGCATGGGGATGGACGACGCAATATGTAACACCCCGGATGTAACTTTCCCAATTTGTGCTCCAACTCTTGCCATTTCCAGCGTTAAGTTATATTTATTTCCTCGGGTTCGGGTTTTGTCTCCGTGTGTTGTTGTCGTTGTCATGCATCTCATATCATGTCATCATGTGCATTGCATTTGCATACGTGTTCATCTCATGCATTCGAGCATTTTCCCCGTTGTCCGTTTTGCATTCCGGCGCTCCGTTCTCCTCCAGTGGTCATTTCTAGCTTCTTTCGGGTGTGGGGATTAAACATTGCCGGATTGGGCCGAGACTTGCCAAGCGGCCTTGGTTTACTACCGGTAGACCGCCTATCAAGTTTCGTATCATTTGGACTTCGTTTGATACTCCAACGGTTAACCGAGGGACCGAAAAGGCCTCGTGTGTGTTGCAGCCCAACACCCCTCAAATTTGGCCCAAAACCCACCAAACTCTGTTCCATGTCCTAGAGCGTTCGATCACGATCGCGTGGCCGAAAACCGCACCTCATTTGGACTCTCCTAGCTCCCTCTATGCCTATATATAGGTCCTCCCCAAAAATTCCAGATCAAACCCTAGCCCCTCTCCTCCTCCGACCGCCGGACAAAATCCGGACGGCCGGACGTGTCCGCCCAATCTGCCCGGGCCAATCCCGCAAGGCCACGTGGCGCCCTGCGCCCCACATCGCCGCTCCGCGCCGCCGGCCCGCGGGGCACGCTTCTGGCCCGCGGGGCCCGTTCCCCTCCGCGCCAGGCTCCAGGGAGAGGAGCTCCCGAGCCGCCGTCGGCCGCCTTTGCCTCGCCGCGCCGCCGTGAGCGCCATTGCCGGCCGCCGGAGCAAGCCGTCGCGCCCCGCGTCGCCACCGCGCCGCTCCGCCGCCCCGCGCCGCCACCGCGCCGCTCCGCCGCCCTGCCGCGCCGACCAGCCCACCGGCGAGCTCCGGTGAGGATCCGGCGATCCTCGGGAGGCGCGCCCCGATCCAGATCCGAGGCAGCTACAGTAACCCTAGGAGGTGTTTTTTTTTTGCTAACTCCCGAAATTGCAGATCCAAGTGCCTCTGTTCGGGGCCCCGTAACTTTGCATCTGTAGCTCCGATTCATGCATATAGCATTTCAAAATGTTCATCTCAGAGAGTACATCATTTCATTCCATTGCATCATTTTCATTTGAGCTCATCTTGATGCCCGAAATGCTGCTAGAAGAGGGCTACTTGAGATAATTGTCAGATCTGTTACTCCATTTAGCACTTTTGTCATTTTGCCATGATTAATGTGTGCATGATATGCCCGTGAGTTCTTCACATGTTTTGTTAAGGGTTTTGTCATCTTTCCAGAGGTGCAACCCATGTATTTTTAGGATGTGTGTGGTGACTTGTGCAAGATTGCAAAGTGAGGCACTCGGTAATTCTGTTTTCAGGGACTTAGTAATTTTTCCAAGTCCTGGGATTGTTTAGTTCATGATGCCATATGTTCTTATTATTTCCTAGTGATCCGTGCCCCTTTTGAGGATGATCAGTAAGGGAGTTTTGTTAATATTGTAGTGCTCTATCCATACATGTCTTTGTTTGCAATTATGGAGCACCTAGCTTGAGTCAATCGAGCTCTACTTTTGCTTCGTTGCGAATCTGGGCAGATCGTCAACTCGTTTGCGATTTTGCCGATGTTGTTGTAGTTGACCCGTGCATGCTATGCTATTGTTCCTGCCATGTCTACCTTGCATTTTGTGCCTTATTAAGGAATGTATGCTTTTATTTCTATGACTTGCACCGTGGTGAGTGCATCGAGCTCGCAAACATGCCTTCGTGAGTTATGTTTCAGCATGTCCCAGTTTTCACTAAGTCTGAAAACTGGTTATGTTTTTGCTATGTTCGTGTGCTTGTTAGTATATTTTGTGATCCCTTTTGGCTCAAGGTCACTAAGGGACTTTTGTTAAGCTTGTTGAGTATCTCCATGCCATGTCTTTCTTTGTCATGTTCAGGTCCTGTAGCATGTTGTTTTGTTGCTCCGAAGAGGGCTATATGATCTGAAATTCCAGACAAGTGTTAATTTCACTAAGTCTGAGATCTGTTTTACCATTTGCGTTTTCGCCATGCTTGTTTGAACCTGTTAATGGATGATTTGGCCGTAGCTCAGTGCTAGACTTTTGTTAAGAATCTTGTGTGCATCCCTGCCATGTATTTTGTTGTCATGTTTGGTTGCTGTAGCATGTTCATTTCATTGCATTTAGATGCCTACTTGCTGTAAATTGCAGACCGGTGTCATTTTTGAATCGCTTGCCATTTCCAAACCGTAACTCCGATTCCGACGTTATTTATATTGTTTTCAAGCGATTTGATCTCATCTTTCCAGTGGTATACTTGGTTTTTCCATGTTGAGGCCAGGTTCATGCATTTCCTGTCATATCTTGCATTTTGCATCCCGCATCGCATCTCACATAGCATATCATCATTTCATCATATTGCTTGGTCTTGCACGTGGTTGATTGTATCCTTGTTGCTTGTTTGTCTTGTTTGGGTAGAGACGGGAGACGAGTTCGCTACCGAGGAGCCCGTTGAGTTTGCTTTCGAGGATCCAGTCAACTCTGACAACTGTGCAGGCAAGATGATCATACCCTCGAAATCACTACTATATTTGCTATGCTAGTTTGCTCGCTCTTTTGCTATGCCATTGCTACGATGCCTACCACTTGCTTGCAAGCCTCCCAAATTGCCATGTCAAACCTCTAACCCACCATTGTCCTAGCAAACCGTTGATTGGCTATGTTACCGCTTTGCTCAGCCCCTCTTATAGCGTTGCTAGTTGCAGGTGAAGATTGGAGGCCGTTCCTTGTTGGAACATTTATTTACTTGTTGGGATATCATTATATTGCCATGTTATCTTAATGCATCTATATACTTGGTAAAAGGTGGAAGGCTCGGCCTCTCGCCTAGTGTTTTGTTCCACTCTTGCCGCCCTAGTTTCCGTCATATCGGTGTTATGTTCCCGGTTTTTGCGTTCCTTACGCGGTTGGGTTATAATGGGAACCCCTTGATAGTTCGCCTTGATTAAAGCTTTTCCAGCAATGCCCAACCTTGGTTTTACCATTTGCCACCTAGCCTTTTCTTTCCCTTGGGTTCTGCAGACTCAAGGGTCATCCTATTTTACCCCCCCCCCGGGCCAGTGCTCCTCTGAGTGTTGGTCCAAACTGTCAGTCGCCGGTGGCTACCAGGGGCAACTCTGGGCTGGCCTACCGGAAGTTTGGACAATCTGAGTGTGCCCTGAGAAAGAGATATGTGCAGCTCCTATCGGGATTTGTCGGCACATTCGGGCGGTGTTGTTGGTCTTGTTTTAACCTGTCGAAGTATCTTGAATTACTGAGAAACCGAGTCTGATCGGAACATCTTGGGAGGAGGTCTATTCCTTCATTGACCGTGAGAGCTTGTCATGGGCTAAGTTGGGACTCCCCTGCAGGGATTGAACTTTCGAAAGCCATGCCTGCGGTTATGGGCAGATGGGAATTTGTTAATGTCCGGTTGTAGATAACTTGAACCTTAATTAATTAAAATGAATCAACCGAGTGTGTTACCGTGATGGCCTCTTCTCGGCGGAGTCCGGGAAGTGGACACGGTGTTGGAGTAATGTTTGCGCAGGTTATTCCCTAGTTTCTCGCTCGTGCTTTGCCTCCTCTTCTCGCTCTCTTTTGCGAATAAGTTAGCCACCACACTTGCTAGTCGCTTGCTGCAGATCCACTCATATTTTATCTTGCCATACCTATAAGCTTGAATAGTCTTGATCGCGAGGGTGCGAGATTGCTGAGTCCCCGTGGCTCACAGATTACTATTACACTAGATGCAGGGCCTGATGATTCCGTTCCAGGAGACGCGTATGAGCTCAAGTGGGAGTTCGACGAAGACTCTCAACGATACTACGTTTCCTTTCCCCATGATCAGTAGTGGTGCCCAGTTGGGGGTGATTGGGACCGTTGTTGCATGTTGGGTTTTCTTTTATTTTGGCGCCGTAGTCGGGCCATGAGTGTTTGGATGATGTAATGTTATTTATGCACTTGATTGACGTGGCGAGTGTAAGCCAACTATGTTGTCTCCCCTTTTATTATCATATTACATGGGATGTTGTGAAGATTGCCTAACTTGCGACATATGCCTTCAATGCGATTATGTCTCTAAGTCGTGCCTTGACACGTGGGAGCTATAGTCGCATCGAGGGTGTTACACATTATGTCTAGGTTTGTATCTCTCTCACACACACCCACGTAGGTGGGGGACGTGCACGAAGAGAAGAGGTGCATGCACGGCGCACGTACTCCCGTCTCTTTCCCAACCACACCGCGTGGGTACACGGTGGAGCTCATTTCTGTATGAAAAAGGCAGCCCACGTGGTAATTTGGCACGTGTACTGGTTGTCCACTTGGTGGAGGGAGGATCGTCTACCACGGGTGAACAAACAAATTGCGACTTGACGCGTTATGTTAAATTAAAAAAAGAGGCAAACCATGTGGGGCCTACCTTAGAGGAAAGGCTCTATACACTGGAGTACATTTGATGTGTCCCGTCAACTCGCAGAACGAGGAGAAGCTTGCTTAGTACGCCGTCTCCACCGCCCACGGGCGCGGTGGCTCACAGGATGAGGTGAAGCTTGCTTACTACGCCTTACGCCCGCTCCCTCGCCCACGCGCGCGGTGGCTCGCAGCACGAGGAGAAAATTTTACTACTCCCTCCGTTTACTCCTCGTCCCTACTACGTACTTTGGTTAGTACTCCCTCCATTTACTTATACAAGACCAATATAAAAAAATACATTTTGCATCTATACAAGGCCACAAATAGTAATCGAGACAAAATTTACTACTCCCTCCTTTCCAGTTTATGGCTCAATTTCAAAATCACTCCAACCAAGGTAGACGGTGAGTGGTCGAATTAATTTCGTAGTTTGCACAGGTAATTAGTACGCTCGTTTTTCTCAAGAAGTTATGTTTACTGAGGCATTAATTAGAAGGAATGCATGAATGACCACTAAATTTCCATGAACTTGTACATGCATTTGTTAGTTTCCTCTTGACACTGCTTGCGTCGGGTGATCTAACGCACCTTGAAATCCAACATGTAATGGTACTACTACTAGTATAGTAGAATTGAGACTTATCAAACGGAAAAACGAATGTTTTTTAGATGAGCCCTATAAACCCTAGTGGGTACGTACTCCGTAAAAACATATTTTTCCAAAACTAAGTCGCTCCCTTTCATGAATTCTGTAGTATACTCCTCCGTCGACGCTCCCTTTCATGAATTATGTACTTCCTGTCGCCAACATGTGGGACATATAGCAACCGGGTCGACGTGTCAAGCACCAAATAACAGTGCAGAACAGTAGGGGGGCGCACCCCACTCGTATCGGCCCAGTAGTAGTAATGAGCAATGAGACGTCAAATCACAATGCCGCACTTTCCCAGACGGATGAAGCAACCATTATTTCACACTTCGGTTCGCCATCATCTCAAACCACGTACTAGTATTGCTTCTACCTCAAGAGGGACACGCGCATCGCCTTGGTACATCATGACACGTGGGACCGCATGATAGGCCATGCTCCCCCGCCGATTGCTCGGTAAAATCACCTCATTTTTACTATACTTCCTCCGTATCGGTTTACTACATGGCATGCACGTCATTCTAGGTTGAGAATTTAACTGACTATATATGTGATGAACAGTACTCTAGCCTTTTAAAAAATGTATACTTTTGTACAGTAGTACTATCGATGGATTGCGCCATGCAGCAAAAATTGTAATTAAAAAAGGTGGTACATATAGAGATCGCTCGTCGCCAAATTATGCATATAGTACTATTAAAAAAAGCTAGTACGTGCTTAATTGGGGTGCTAAATTCTATTAAAGTAATACTAGTAGTATGTACATACTGAAGAGTTAAAGTAACGAGAAGAAACATAACATAGTTCTGTTGGGGGCTCAGCACAACACACCCCTCAAATTAAACTAAGCACACCTGAAATTAAACTATGCAACTAATCCGGTAGACACTACATTAGAAGTTTAGAACCACCATGAGCAACGACACTGCCACCTTACTCGGAGTCCTCGTCCACGTCCTCGACTTCGTCCTTGTCCCTATTCCTCTTGGTCGATACTTCTTTGCTTGAACCACACACTCGGTTGTTGCTCTTCATCCAACCCTTGTAGATATTGAAACAAAGGTAGCCATCCATTGCAGCATACTGGATGTGGTCTATATCTAGTACATTCCGCCGCCATGCATGACGATGAAACGTGTATGGAGGTTTCTCAAGTTTACCGTATGAAGGATGAACCATGGCTCCTGCCAGGGTCAGCATTGAAGGCAGACGAGAGGGCACCAGCCGATTCTTCTGGAGGTCGAAGGGGTTGCGTACAACGAGGCCTATCCGACCCAGGACTTCTTCGTCGTTCGTAAAGTCTACAAAAACGAATTTCGCTGTTTTGTCCTTGAGGAAGTTCTTAAAATCCTGGCACTCAACGTCAGCATGGCATATGTGGTAGACCAAGCAAACGTTATGTATGCAAACCTGGATCACGGTGGGCTTCTTCCTCTCTTCATCCTTTAGATCCTTCTCTCGTCCCAGGACTGTGGTGTACTCAACATCTAGCCCAGCGACCCACTCATCATTTGAGTTTTCGAACATGCGTCTGAAGCGAGAAAGGCATCCTTTCACCGTCGCAGAAGAACGGGTGTAGATGACGTCGAACTCATCGCCGGTGATGGTTCTAACCTTGTACTCACCGCCGATCGTGGAGATTTGGGATGCCATGGATTTGGGAGGAGGGTAAGGATTAGTGGAACTGCCGTAATGTGAATGGACGGGACGACTAGGAGCGAACCACCGTAGTATTGAAGGACGTGCGGGGACGAGTAGGAGCGAACTGCCAGCGTGCGAACGGCAGGGTAGTGGCTTTCCATTCTCCCATGATATGTGCTTCCGAGAGCCCTTGGATCTGAGATCGAACGGTTGCATGGTGTGATTCTAGACCTATGGGTGAATATCCTATCCTAGAGGGTTATTCTGCAAATTTTCAGTAACTTAGCATGCGACCGTTTGATCTCAGATCCAAGGGCTGCCAGCAGCACGTATCATGGTCGCGCCTACCACGATCGTCGCGTCGCTCGCGCGGTCGCGCCCTTGGAGATTTAACACGGTGCGTTAGGCTATCTGATGTTGGCATGTCATACATAGTCATCACTTAGTCACTCATACTACAACAAGGTTGGCTATAAGTGTATTTTTTTACTCCTCTCTATCTCTTTCTTCGTACTCAAGGAAGAAACGGTGCTAAGCGCGTGTATTTATTGCATTTTCCAAGGAGTGACCTCTTCCAATGAAATGGTGTTGCTAAGTTTGCTTCATTTAATTAGCTATAAACTCAAAATTGTCTTTTCACCTAGGTACACGCGCTTAGCACCGTTTCTTCCTTGGGTCACCAAACTAGTCTCTCTCTTCTTGATTAACTTGCCACATCAGACTTTATGCTTATGTGGCAAGCTTAAGCACCTATAGGAGCAAGTAAAAGTAAGTACAATAGTGCACTTTACATGGCATTTTGCATATGTGGAGGAAAGAGAGGCAAGGAAAAAGTGGAGAAGTGGGCTCTCATGCAAGAGCCAGCCTCTACTACATGGCGGAGCATTGGGAGAGGCACCTGTATGGAGGTGGTCAGGAATCTGGTAGACTCACGCCGGTCGTAGCGCCACAGTTAAAATGATAATGGCAAGTCAAATCACGGGGCCCCACCTGTCCAGCAGTAACTCGCTGTCAAATCACACAGCCCTATGTTTGCAGCAGCCTACTCCCTCGTCTTCTCGTATCTCTGTCGAACCGACTAGGCGGAACTGCCCCGCCCCCTACCGCGCAGGAAAAGCCCCGCCCTCGACTTTTAAATACAACTACATCCGCTTAAGAATCCAATGATATACTTTTTGTGACATAGTAACTCATACTTAGTTAGTCAAATGGATGACCTAGAACTACGTGCAGGCCCTATAAACCGAGACGCCTAAAAATAAAAAAACCGAGATGGAGAGGGTAGTTCCGCACGTATCTTTTTAGATCAATATAGTCAGGATTCACCAAGGAGCAAAACCAAGTGGTAGGCTGCTCCTGTCGTGTTGGCGTAGCAACTCAAGCAGGGTCAGTCCGCACACGAAATGGCGACACACTTAAGAGGACCCCTTTGGCCGACATGTGGCTCATCCACCGTCTTGTTCCACGTGCGATGCACCAAATTATAGTTCGGAGCAGCGGTTGGAATTGGAGGCACCCCGGTCGTAGCGCCGCAGTAGTAGAAAATGAGCGACGAGGGGTCAAATCACAAAGCCCCACCTTTCCCGCATTAAGCTGGACGGACGAAGCAACCATCATTTCACTCTAGGGCGCAAGAGCATAAAGAAAAGAGAAAACATTGATGCGTGCGGCAGCTACCTAGGGCACCCTAGGGTAGGGGTCTCCACTACAGATCTTTTTTTTTAAGTGCCTCCACTACAAATCGGCTTCTCCCATGTCCTCTTGAAGAAAACCGATGATGAGTGCGGCGGTAGGGTTTGTAGGAGTACTACGGCGTGCGGGGCCATGTCGTAGTAAACGGGTTCGAGCCGACGCCTTAAATATGTGTGGGCCGCTTGGTTTTACGGGAACGAGGCAGCATTTTGGGTTCGGGGACCAGTGGAGATATAGTACGTACAAAAAATTATGGATGTAGGTTCGACCGAAAGGCAATGATGCATGGGCCCTGCATTTTGATATACCCGAGGCCGCGTGAAATTTGCTACTCTACTCAAAACTAGTAATGTACACATGTATTGAATGCATGAGATTTCGAAACCAAATTATGAATAAATACACACTATAGCATGTAAAGCTTTGAGTCATATATGCATGATGTAGATGTTCGTTTAGTTCTTATAGTTCATCTCATTCAAAATCAATAAGTTCTATAAAAATGTTAAGATTCATGGGGTTGTGCATTGTACTCCCTCCGTTCCAAAATAGATGACCCAACTTTGCACTAACTTTTAGTGCAAAGTTGGGTCATGTATTTTGGAATGGAGGGAGTAAATCATAAAGTAAAAAACAAATAATGGCAATTCATTTAGAAAAAATAATCAATTATGATACAGAAGATTCTAGAACAAAGGAGAAGTGCTTGTGTTTTGAGGTTTGTGCATTATGCTTAAGTTCAACCATGGAGTCTTCTAAATTGTACATGTGGCAGATCTGGTGGAATGTTGATGATATCCAACGGCCAGTAGTGCTCGGATTTGCCTATCTCTGCACTGTTGGGTTAGCTTCATCCAGCGACCATCTTTCAAAGTTATTGGCACACTATATAGTTCTTGTGCCATAGTTGTATGTTTTGGAAAAAAGCTACTAGTGGGTTGTACTATCTATTTAGGAATAGAAGATGTATACATGGAAGTTGTAGGGAAAGAGATGACATGGAGCATCTCAATTCCTATGAGTAGGGATTGGAAAAGAGATGTCATTTGGTTCACATCATAGGAACTTTTCTATTGAATCTAGAGATGACATGTTTCTCAATTCCTATGAGGAGGGATTAGAAAAGAGATCTAATTTGGTTCATATCATAGGAACTTTTCTATTGAATATACGCTAATGTTTATTTTCCTTTGAAATTAAGGGAGTATAGGAATCCATTCATATGAACCAAGTGGCTCTAAAGCTATAGAAATGATATCATGTTTATTTCCTTTGAAATGTGGAGTATATGAATCTATTCCTATGAACCAATTGGCTCTAAAGAAAAAATTCCTATAAAAATCATATCATATAGAGTTCCTATGATATTCCTCGACACTAAAGGATGCTTGAAATTGCTGCAGGTGATACGATGGTCTTTCTTTGTAGACTCCTCACCCAACTTTATAGTTACCTCTCGAAGATGAATGAAATGATATATACATGGTATTCTACATGTGCAATTTGGTACATGAAAACTCGGTAAAAGTTTGCAAGGTTCGAATTTTCAATAAAGCTATATGCACTGCATTTCGGAACGGAGGGAGCATATGGTAGTTGCTAACACTCACGTGGAAGATTTTTGTGTAGGAGGAGTGGTTGTTCTGTTAAATGACATGGCAAAACTGACACTGTCGGATGCCAATCTAACGGTCCTTACGGCGTTCGTCAGGAAAAGGCTTGTGGCGAACGTTTGTCGGATAATGATTTACGGACACATGCATTACATTGATACGTGCCCCCCTCTCTCTCACGCACACGCACCCTCACGATTCACGACTCTCCCGAGTCCTCCCGCAGACTCGCACGTCGCACCCATCGTTTATCTGCAGGTAGACGTCACGCACATATGTGCTCTTCACACCCTACCCTCAGAACTTCTAAAAAACAAAAGACGGCGCGCACATTTTATTTTAGCTCACACGTCACACACTTGTACTATTACTCTTGCGGCGAACGTTCTTCGGGCGTAGTATATTGTACTCTCACGAAGAGAAGCAGTGCATGCACGCACTAGTTCTCTCACACCCACTAACGGGTACACGTAGGAGCGCATTTTTTTGAAGCTGGTACAAGAAAATCACTCCACTATATATAAAAGCAGGAGCCTTAGCGCTTGCTTTACTAGGGTTCCTCTCGTTCACTCTCTCCTGCTCTCCAGATCTAAGCAACACATAGGTGGCCACAGTCTCTTTTAGCTCACGGCTGGTCACAAATCCAGCCGGACAACCTCGACCGGGGTAGGGGTGTAGGTGCATCGTTCACGCTGTCGTCGGTGGCGAGGGAGGAGACCAACGGTTGCCCGTGCGTCCCGATCGGCGGCCGTGTCGTTCTCTCCGAGAGAGCATCGGCTCAGGAGGGCCTCCGACCCCTTCTTCCTCCCTGCGGTATTGTGGCCAAGATGCGGCCTCCCGATGCCGTCTTTGCAACATGTCGACGACCCTCAGGTATATATTCCTTCGAAACTTGCCTTGCTCTACTGCCCCAGCTCCCTTCGTGTGGATCCTTTTCTACTTCCGTCCATTGTTCCAAAGCCACCTAGACTTCTACTATTATTAGAAGTAAAGCTATTTCATACAGTCGACTCAAAGCGTTGGTCCAAACAGGGAAGAAAGTGGGAAACCTGTAGCATGAATCTAGGACTTGGTTCTAAGAGGAAACGGGGGAAAGTAGTAATATATGTCACTGTTTAAATAATCGTATTTCTTATTTGCACAAACAGGGATGTCTGTCTCCATATCGTTTCGGGATGTCTGTCTCCGTATCGTTTCTATCCGCGCAATCAAAAGCACACACCTCAATTTTAGTACAACTGCACAAAATGAGATGGCTATCCCTCGCTGCCGTCATCTAACCTCCCGTCTTCAAGGTATCCCTACATTGGTAGTAACTAAGGTAGAATGACCAACGCAATCTAAAAGAAGTTGATTCGTATGTTTTACTTCCTGATTGCAGTGTAGGGACGAGCGAAAACAACTGCATCCTAGTCCGGAATGCACTTTCTACCAGTTCACCCATGGACCAAGGACTAGCTGGCACGGCTGCACGGCCGTTTTCTGGACAGGTGCGCGGACAAGAGGCATTGTGGTCTGCTTATTTCTGCAAATAGCGGTGCTTAAATTTAGTGGAATGCACAAGCATTTTAGCTGGTCAGTACATTGCATGGTTTAGTTCAGCATTCTAGCTGAGACCACAATTATAATTGGTTATTCTGGAATGAGAGAACCTAACCCTGAATGGTGGCAACAAGAAAAAACCAGAGTGAACTCTAGGAAATTTAAGCCTGCCGGGAGGCCCTTTGCTCAGAGAGAAGCCTTGCTTGTTTTTTCCTGATTTGTAAACCTTCTCACAACTTTGACTTTTGCTGTGAACTAGTATATGTTTGTTAGGTTCTATGAATCATTGAGATGTATAAAATTGCTTAACTTATGCTTTTCAAGTTTTTTATGAAGACAAGTTTAATGTGAGTGTTCCACATGAGCGCTGGACTAGCGTGTGAACGTTTGGAATTTATTACATTGTGGCCTCATTAACTGCATGAACCACTATAACAAGATACATAGTTGCTTATATGGCAGACAGCGGATTGTTGAGTGTTAGCTGGTCGATAGCCTAGTGTTGAAGCGAGCTGAGCCAATGTGTCGTGTTTTGCACAACTGCTTACAAGTGGGGTAGCACCAACAGTGTTTACAAGTACTTATGTATACGTCGGCGCACGGTTCTCGAACGAGTGCTCTATTTCATCAAAACACACACTGCTCGTATGATAAACCGTGACAACTTATGTCTTACCATGCCATATTCATGAAAAAACTAGTGAGGACACATCTGTTTCGGCAACAATTACGATGGTTCTCACATGATTCACGGGCACACAAAAGTAGCAGCAGTTCCCATAGACGGATTCAAACAGAGTACTAGCACAGAGGGGTCGATAACAGGCAAGGTTCGGATAATTAGACACAATCCAAACTACTATTAAACACTAGCTGGGGAAACTATTTCATGCCTCGATCTAATTTGGGCTGGACACAAGACGGACCTTGCCATGAACATCATCGAGGACGTCCCGCAGCAGCTCAATCCTGTGAACCTTCATGAAGACAACCTTGTGGCATTGCCACTGATAAACTTGTTTGTGGAGGCATGCCACGTCATCTTCCTGCGTAAGCTTGACACGAACAATATTCCTCACAAACGAAGGAGTAGCTTTGAACTTCTTGTGCTTCAGTACACCCTAGACAACACGCCTGACAACAGTGAGGCTGGAATACAACTCTTCATTTGTATAACCGCAAATGGCTTCCAGGATCCAACAGCCTAAGAACTCTGTTTTCCCAATGTGTATATTCAGGTCGTCCGCCTCATAGCGAGTGACATGTACAACCACACAATCCTTGTCTGCATCAGGGCTCTAATTGAAACAAAAACAAATTCTGAATTACTTTTCAGTATAAGAAACACAGGTTATTTAAACCACTACGTATACCATGGCATCGAAGCTAACAAAATTTTGCATTATTAATCACCACATAGTTCCTTTTCTAAAAAAAATCACCACATACTTAGATGAAAAACCACAATTGAGATCGGCAAAGAAGGAAATCACCTTGGGCAGCTCAGCGGGGGGGGCACATCCTCGAAGGGGGAAAACTGCTCCTGCAGTGCCACGGGGGCTGTAACCTCAAACGGGGCATTGACCATCTCAGTATCTGGGGTCGCCTCAGTGGTTGCCTCCATCTTCTTGGAGCTCTCTGTCTTGTGGGGATCAGCCTCTCGCGTCTGCTCCAATATCGGCAGATCTTTGTCTGCTTCTCCTTGGTCCACCATGAAACTGATGAATACTAGGAGACCACTGAAAGGGAAACACAATTGCAATGACAATGAAACAAAAAAGAGAGTGAGGATCGGTTACTGCTTTGCAAAAGTTCTTTTTTTTTCCTCTGAACGAAAATATACCAACATCACGAATCCGCTTACCTTCCCTTTGTTCGGAGAGAAGAACAGTGGCAGATGCAAGTGTTGCCTTTCTTGAAGACGGTGAGGGAGAAGGGGATTCAGCGAGGAGTGAAATGATGGTTGCTTCGTCCGTCAAACTTAGACTGCGGGGAGGTGGGGTTTTGTGATACGATGGCTCGTTACTGCCCCGCTATGACCGGGGTGACTCTCCGCCTGCATACTGCCTTCTAATTTGGTGGATGGCATTTGGGCCCGCGCGCTGCATGGCCCGCATGTCGGTGAACAAAAGTATAACAGTGTTTAGTAGAGGGAGACATTTCAATGACCTAGGAGGAGCCAGAAGCGGTAGAGGGTCTCCACTGTACCAGTAGTAATTGTTTTTCTGGGTAGCTGTAGAGTGTCTCCACTGTACTAGTAGTAATTGTTTCTCGGGTCCCAAGACAAAATAGCCCATCCACACTAGTAAATAGTAAAATCAATTCAAAAGCCTATATATTTACTGAAAGAGAGGCGCTACCCACACCCAGCACACCCCCCCCCCCAAAACCTGGGTGCTCTTCTTCCTCCTCGCTCCCACCCACCTCACGTCAGCTCGCTCCACTCGTACCCCCAAATTCCTCACCTCACTCCTACAGAAAACCCCAGCTCCCCTTCTTCCTCACTCCCAACCCCCAGCTCCCCTTCTTCTTCGCTCGCACTACAACTAGGATCGTCATTCGTTACTTTGCTCAAATCCGTGAGCGTGACGCGACACCCTCGAGGAAAATGGAGTTGGCTGACCCCCAGCGCCAAGAAGATGAGGCTCCCGCCAGAGCTGGCGACGCCTGTTGTAGATCCTGCACCCGGCAGCGCCGGGAGAAGCGGCGACCCCGCCCCGACCGGATCCCAGGAACCCGTAGAATCTCGGGTGGACCGCATCAGCGATCTCCCGGACGCCATCCTTGGGGAGATCATATCGGTTCTCCCCACCAAGGATTGCTGCCGCACCCAAGTCCTCTCAATTCGGTGGCGCCCTCTATGGCGCGGCGTTCCCCTTAATCTCGATTGTTGTCAGCTATCTCTCTTCAATGATTTTGAAATCACCAGAGCCATCATCTCCTCCCACCAGGGCTCCGCTCAAAGCCTCTGCATCCCATCATGCTACCTGAGGAAGCATACCATGCCCTGCATGGTGGACGCCTGGCTGGAATCCCCTGAATTCATAGAACTACAGCTGCTTGAGTTCTACTATTCCCCTAGAAATCACATACCACATACCGAACGCCATGAACTTGTGCCCTCAGCACCGATGTCCATCTTGGGGTTTTCGTCCTCTCTCCACACCGCCACCTTTGCGCAATGCTACCTACCAGACAATCTGGTACTAAACCTTCGACTCCCATTTCTCAAGAAACTTTCACTTGTGCGGGTTCGTATATCGGAGGCCTCATTGCACAGCATCATCCACTCCAGTTGCCCTGCACTGGAGTGCTTGGTGCTTGTTTTCATAGTTAGAATCAGTTGTCTCCAAATAAAGTCGCCTAACCTTGTAAAAATTGGAATTTCTTTTGACGGAAGGCAGCTCATCATCCAAGATGCCCCTTCACTTCAAAGGTTGATGCTTGATTCTAGTTATTCACCGTTGCAAATAACCGTCCTCTCTGCGCCTAAACTGGAGACCTTGGGTGTAATACATGATCTCTGTGCTCATTTCAATATGGTGTTTGGCTCCACAGTTCTTCGGGTACTATATTATCATCTACACTTGTAACCATAAGCTGCATTTTAAATTTCCGCGCATAATTTATATATCATCTTGGAGTACACGTTTTGTACTAATATTATGTTCTATGCTCAATGAAGAGTTTCTCCATGGATGGCCTATCAATGGTGCTGGATTCTGTCAAGATCTTATATATCCAAATGAATAGTTTTGATCTGAACAAGATTATTGGCTTGCTGCAATGCTTTCCATGTCTGGAGAAGTTGTATATAAAGGTGATAATTTCACGCACATTGGAAGCCCGCATATAGTGTACTAGAATTAACCGTTTAGCTGTTGCTCTTTCGACACTCTTCTTTTAGACCTTAACTGTTTTCAATCTTCATGTCTATTTAGGCAACAGGACAGGGTAAGAAAGTTATAACCAATCGGTGGATTCGTAAGCATCGGGATTTTCACACTTCTCATGAGATTCGATTGAAGACAATAACGCTAGAATGATATGTAGCCAACTGTGCAAACACAAGATTTGTCACATTCTTCTTGCTGAATGCGAGGTTACTATTGTCCATCAGGCTTAAGTTTATCAGCAGCATGGTTTTGACGGATGGGTATGTCGAAGAGCAAAAAAAGGAGTTTCAGGTGGGAAAAAGAGCTTCTGAATGTGTCGGGCTTCTATTTACAACATATTTTGGTCATAATCCAGTAAATTTTACGACCCAGGATGTTCATTCTATGGACCTGACCGATCCATTTGACTGTGACTGCCGAAAACAGTGCTGGAGTTAGATGTTGTTGCCCTTTTCAATCTGGTTTTTTTTGTAAACCCGATGAACAATTAACCCTCGTGCTTTCGTACAGTTTGTAAGATGGAGTTAGATGTTCCTACCCTTTTCAACTCGGATGTGACTGTCATATTTTCTTTGAAACAAGGCAAATGGCTTGCCATTCTTTTAATTTAGAGTGAAATATTGTAACAAATCCAAACCAAGGGAAATAACATCACTCTCACCGGCTGCTTGAGCTCACTGTGCATTACAGAAGCCAAGTGATTAGCCCCCACTAGCACCCACAAACTTATTTCGAACTAGCACATCAAATGGGCTATAAATTTTCATAGGAAAGGCTGCATGACCGTGATAGATTTGGATTCTGACATTTGGGACCCGCGAGGAAATAGCCTATCCAAGGTGGTGTCGAGTTACTAGCCAGTCAACAAATGATTCTGCCTACCAGCCGTTGGATTGACATCCAACATCTGTCGTGTATCTTCTATCTCTTGTCTTCTTCTTCCTCCAATCGCCAAACCAAACCACCCTGTCGGCTCCGCCTACTCCCGCCTCCCATGGCTGGTTGCACCTCCGCCACCCTACCGTACGTACCCTCCAACATTGGTCAGTCCCTCCGTCTATTCCCCCACACGTCCTGTTATTCTCCGGCGACGTCAGCCCCAACACGCACCCGCGCTCGAACCAGTCAACCCTCGTACTCCCCTCCGCCTGCGACTGGACCGGCGCATCTTCAACGGCTCCTATTCGTTCCATCCGAGGCCTTGCCGTCGTCCTCCGCCTTGCGGCCTTGGTTCGCTCGCCGTGCGCGGTGCGCCGCCCTCTTGCGTTGTCAACGTCGTCAACAACCGAGAGGAACAAGGAGATTATTGTACGTGGAGAGGATGACAGTAGCGACCCACCAGCGTCATGGCAGTACGCAAGCAAGTGCCTCTATAGTACAAGCCCAAAAATATGGTTCCTCCTAATGGTTGGACATCTGGGGCTCATGCCATTGTCAACGTAGTCAATAAACGAGAGAAATACACTACAAGCGGCTGACACCAGGGACCCAGCAAGTCGCGCAGTTCTTTTTGAGGAACAAGCAGTTGTTATTTATACTAGTTGTAGCGATGGATCAGGGTAACAACGGGGCTGTGCGGGGGCTGTGGCCCGTCTAGCCAGGGTTTTATTTATGTTTACCACATCATGAGCCCAGTTGTGTTTTTTTCTTGCTGGAAATGGCTAGCCTAGTTCTATTTTTTTAAAGAAATACCCAAACAAGGCCTACTTGCTTTATCGGCCCTGCTGGGTTGCAAATCTTTCCAGATGAGGAGAGTTTCATTCGGTTTGCCCAGAAATGGGCTGTACATTTTCAAAACACATCAAACCGGGAATTAGTTTCAATTTTTTTCATTACATGATCTTAAATTCCATTGATTTTTATGCGTGGACAATTATTTGGATTTTATATTTATATAAATTATTTTTCAAAATAGTTTGAATGTGAATCGATATTTCTGGATTAAAAACAGTTGACCGCACCGAAATATGCAAAATTTCGTATACTTTTTAACCGTGGCCACAATATGGGGTGTGATGCTAACAAAAAGAAGATGGGCTCGAAAAAAATTCTTAAGAATTAGCAAATGGGTTGTACATTATTAGAAATAATGGCAGATGGGATGTATGATGTTTTCCACAGATTTGAGGCTGACTTGTGCGCCTACTACTAGTTGACGCGTATGCTTTCAGAAAAAAAAAGGTTGACGCACACGCAACGCCCTGTCAACTTAGTCAACACACGAGAGCAGTGACTATTGGATGTCCATCCAACGGCTGTCGTGCTTCTTCAATCTCTGCTCTTCATGCTCAAGCCGCTCAAACAAGCGTCGGCAGGACTGCCTGCTCCCTCCTCCCGCGGCCGGCTATGCTGCCGCGCAGGCCTCACGGCCCCACCATACTCCCATCGATGGCCTAGCCATCCCTCTACTCACCCACACATGTTGTTATTCTCCGGCGACGGTAGACGAACCAGTAAACCCTCGTACTCCTCCGCGTGGGAAACAACTGCCGAGTATTCCCTGGCTCTGTGTCGTTCCCTTCGTAGGCCTCGCCGTCGTCCACCGCCCTGGTGCTCTCGGCGGGGCCTGGTCAACGTGGTCAATGAACGACATCCATCGGAAGTGGACTGTACGTGGAGAGGCCGACCGCTGGGTCCACGGACGCACGCAAGGAAATGCCTCCTTATTACGTGCAAAATAATGATTCCTCCACCTGACAGCTAGGACCCACAAGAAGGGCCTCTGTATTTCGCGAAAAAAACGTTCCCCCCGCTGACAGGTCGGACCCACCAGCTATATCTTCGCACACAAGGAAGTGCCTCCTTATTACGCCCAAAAAAATGAATACCCCCCTACTAGCTGGGACCCACGATATTGTTGGGCTGACTTGTGGGCCTACTAAGTTGACAGGGAAGGAGAGCTTTGTCAACTTAGTCAATACTCCAGTGACCGTATGATGTCCATCCGACGGCCATAGTGCTTCTTCAACCTCTGGTCTTCTTGCTCCAGCCGCCCAAAGCAGCGCCGGTCGTGCCGCCTGCTCCTGCCTCCCGTGACCGGCTGTGCTACCGCGGAGGCCTCACCGCCCCCATACTACTCCCACCACTGGCCAGGCCATCCCTCCACTCACCCACACCCCCTGTTATTCTGCGGCGACGGTAGCCTCACACCGCAGCCGAACCAGTGAACGCTCGTACTCCTCTCCACGTGGGCATCCACTGCCGCGTCTTGCACGGCTCCGCGTCGTCCCATTCCTTGGCCTCGCCGTTGTCCACCGCCGTGGTGCTCTCGGCGCGGCGTGGTCAATGTGGTCAACGACCGACTTCCATCGGCATAGTACTGTACGTGGAGAGGCTGACAGCTGGATCCACGGCAGCCGCAAGGAAGTGCCTCCTTATTACGCGGAAAATAATTATTCCTCCACCTGACAGCAGGGACCCACCGGACGGGCCACCATTATTTTGCGAAAAAATCGTTTCCCCCTGATTGCTGGGACCCATCGGACGGGCCACCGTATTTTGTGAAAAAAACGTTCCCCCCGCTGTCAGCTCGGACCCACCGGAAATGCCTCCTTATTATGCACAAAAAAAATGAATACTCCCCCGGCTAGCTGGGACCCACCTTGCTAGGAGGCTGACTTGTGGGCCTACTAAGTTGATGGGGATGAAGGGCTTTGTCAACTTAGTCAATATGAACGATTCTAGCTCCTGTGACCGTACGATGTCCATCCAACGGCCGTAGTGCTTCTTCAACCTCTGGTCTTCTTGCTCCAGCCGCCCAAAGCAGTGCCGGTCGTGCCGCATGCTCCTGCATCCCGTGGCCGGCTATGCTGCCATAGAGGCCTCACCGCCCCTACTATTCCCACCGCTAGCCAGGCCCTGCGCGACGGCAGCCTCACACCGCAGCCGAACCAGTGAACCCTCATAGT
Source organism: Triticum urartu (assembly GCF_056163025.1). Lineage (NCBI taxonomy): Eukaryota > Viridiplantae > Streptophyta > Magnoliopsida > Poales > Poaceae > Triticum > Triticum urartu. The sequence goes on along the minus strand of NC_141879.1, from coordinate 382,075,454 downwards.
CCTCTCCGCGCGGGCTTCCACTACCGCATCGTCCCCTTCCTAGGCCTCGCCGTTGTCCACCGCCGTGGTGCTCTCCGTGCGGCGTGGTCAACGTGATCAAGGAACGACTTCCATCGGAAGAGTACTGTACGTGGAGAGGCTGACAGCTGGGTCCACGGCCACAGCCCAGTTTTTTTGTGATTTGCCAAGTAAGTCGCTTTGTCAGGCCTGTTGGGCTGCAAATCTTTCAAGACGAGGAGAGCTTTCATTCAGCTGGCCGAGAAAATGGCCCATCAGTAATGAGAAATGGGTTGTACATTTTTAAAACACATCAAACCGGCAATTAGTTTCAAATCTTTTTTTTCATTTCAAGATTTTAAATTACATTAATTTTTATGCGTGGAGAATTTGTTGGATTTTATATTGATATACATTTATTTTTAAAATCAGTTTGAATGTGAGTCGAAATTTCAAGATTAAAAAAAGTTCAGACCGCACCGAAATATGCAAAATTTTGTATAATTTTTTAACTGTTGCCACAATATGGGCTGTAATGCTAACAAAAAGAATATGGGCTCCAAAAAAACCATAAGAATTAGCAAATGGGCTGTAAATTATTAGAAATAATGGCAGATGGGATGTATGCTGTTTTCCATAGATTTGAGGCTTTCCTAAAAAAAGGTTGATACACAAGCACTGACTGTTGAATGTCCATCCAACGGCCGTCGTGCTTCTTCAATCTCTACTCTTCCTGCTCCAGCCGCTCAAACAAGCGCCGGCGGGACTACCTGCTCCCTCCTCCTCGCGACCGGCTGTGCTGCCGCGCAGGTCTCACCGCCCGATCGTACTCCCATCGTTGGCCTAGCCATCCCTCTACTCACCCACACCTGTTGTTATTCTCTGGCGACGGCAAACGAACCAGTAAACCCTCGTACAGTCGTACTCCCCTCCGCGTGGGAAACAACTGCCGAGTCTTCCCTGCCTCCGTGTCGTCCCCTTCCTAGGCCTCGCCGTCGTCCACCGCCCTGGTGCTCTCGGCGCGGCGTGGTTAACGTGGTCAAGGAACGACTTCCATTGGACATGGACTGTACGTGGAGAGGCTGACAGCTGGGTCCACGGCCGCAGCAAGGAAGTGCCTCCTTATTACGCGGAAAATAATGATTCCTCCACCTGATAGCTGGGACCCACCGGACGGGCCACTGTATTTCGCAAAAAAAAATGTTTCCCCCTGACTGCTGGGACCTACCAGCTACATCGTCGCATGCAAGGAAGTGTGTCCAGGCAAAAAAAATGAGTCGCCCCCTGACTGCTGGGACCCACCAGCTACATCTTCGCAGGCAAGGAAGTGCTTGACAGTCGGGATCCACCTGGTCGAAGCATACGTAGCGTTGTCATTCTGGTCGCGAACGTGTACATACATACTGGTCGATGTAGAGGCGCGCACGTGTTGTAGTAGAGGCGCGCACGTAGCATGTACACGTACGTACAGCGGCCAAGGTGCAAGAAAGAAAACACGGCCACATATGTGTACATACGGGCGGGGTCTCGAACGCCTACTCGCGCATATGTACGGCCAGGACTCGTGTACATGGCTGGGTCGGAACGGAGAAACAGCGTCGTCGTCGTGTTCATGGGGAGGCAACGGAATGCGTCGTGTTCATGGGGAGGCAACGGAATGTGTCGTGTTCATGGGGAGGCAACGGTACGCGTGGGAGCCAACCGGCTGGGTCGGACCGGAATGTGAGGTCGTGTTCATCGGGAGGGCTTGGACGGAACAGGCGATGGAAACGAGGCCTGGCGTACCGCACAATGGAGGAAACGGACCTCCTACGTTCGGAACAGGGTCCTGTTGATCAGGAGGGGTCTGGCGTACCGCAAAACGGAGGAAACAGACCTCCTACGGTCGAAACGACGGTCCTGTTCATCGAGAGGGGTGTGGCGTACCGCAAAACGGACGAAACGGACTTGTGTTGGAGCGCTACGGTCAAAACGGGGGTCCTGTTCATCGGGAGGGTTGTGGCGTACCGCAAAACGGGACTCCACGGGATACTGTTCATCTCCACCGTCGACCCCCTCCAGCCTCCACGAGCTACTGTTCATCCACCGTCGACCTCCTCTAGCCTCCACCTGTGACTGTTCATCCACGGGCTCCTGTTCATCCAGCCTCCACCGCGCGCTACTCCACTGGCTACTGTTCAACCAGCCCTCTCCACGGGCTCCTGTTCAACCACCCCTCCACGGGTTACTGTTCATCTTGCCCTCCACCATCTACTATTCATCCTGCCCTCCACGGGGTGGTCCTGTTCATCTAGCCCTCCACGGGGTCCTATTCAACCCGCCCCAACCGGCTCGATCGATCGGGGTCCTGTTCATCCAGAGGCAACACCACGGGGTCCTGTTCATCCACCCCCACCGAGAACTGTTCATCCAACCCCCCCCCCCCCCAACGCTCACTGTTCATCCAGAGGCAGCATCGATCGGCTTCAGTTAGCAGCAGTAGCGAAGGAATCGCTCGATCTGGTTCAGTTAACAGCCATAGATCGCTCGGGTTCAGTAACGCATAGCCTGCAGTGCAATCGCTCGGGTTCAATTAGAGCCCAATGCCTCGCTCGGGTTCAGTTAGAGCCAACGCCTCGCACACACGTGCATACGTGTATGAGAGAAACGCGCATCGCTCGGCCCCCGACCTCCCCCCGTAACCGGGAACTCCCCGAAATTTTCCTCGCCCTCGCTTCTACCACGGTTTTTTCCGTCATGGACGGCCCAAAGAATTTCATGCAGCTGCGTCTCCGGCCCGCCCAGGATGAAAAGCCCATTTTTGTCATGATTTTTTGTCATAGAAGTAGGAGCCCACCACATCTATGATGATACCGGGTTTTGTCACAGTTATCGTCATAGAAGTGTCATATGTATGACAGAAAAAAAAATTCGTTCGGCCCAAAATGTCACAGATGTGTCTGTTTTTTGTAGTGAGTTCTGACCCAGCGACTACCTCGGTGGTTCTCCTGACGGTGCGGGTGAAAAGGGGGCATCCGATGAGGAAGCCACCCGCGCGAAGCCGTCTAGCGAGCATGCTGGAGAGTCAATGGAGCAGGAATCGCTCTTGAGGGGTTCAAGTATTGCTGGCCCAAGGGAGAGCCGTCGGCCAATCACTCTGTCGCGTCACCGTCAACATGGCCAACGCAAAGCCCTCAAGAAGAGGTGCCTGTAAACTTTACCGGCAACTTGAATATCCTGAGTTGGAATTGCCGAGGAGGCGGGAACTCCCGGACTGCTCGTGACCTTGTGAGCTTGGTGCAGACCCACTCCCCTAGTATTGTTTTCCTTTGTGAAACTAGGCAGTCAAAGGATAGAGAATGAAAAGATACATGTCTCAACTAGGATTAAGTGGCTTTGAAGCAGTTGATAGTGTTGGTCTTAGTGGAGGCCTTGCTTTATATTGGCATGAATCGTTGAACCTCGAAGTCAAATATATGAACGAAAGACATATTGATGCTTATGTGAGTAGTGCTACGGGCCTTGGAGGCTTACATGTGTCTACGACGAGCCTCAGACGGAGGATTCACACAACATGTGGTCTCTCCTCCGTGGTATTCACCAACAAGCGGACATGCCATGGGCGGTCATTGGAGACTACAACGAGGCCACGTGGGGATTTGAACATCTATCCCAAACACCTCGCTCAGCAGGTCAGATGATTGATTTCCGTGATGTTTTGAAGGTGTGTGGTCGCGGTGATCTTGGCTTTTCTGGGGTGCCATACACATATGACAACCTCGTTTTGGACGGGCAAATGTGAAAGTCCGTCTAGACCGTACGGTGCCGAACAACCGGTGGCGGGACATTTTTTCCGAGGCTAGCGTGGTGCATCTGGTGGCACTGAGCTGGCACCACTCCGCCATCCTTCTCAAGTGTGAGGTGGAGCCTCAACGACAGGAGCCGACTGAAAAGTGTGTGGGAGCGTGATCCTGTACTTCCAGAGATCATATAGAATGCCTAGACAGTGGCAAGTCGCATGAGTAACTTGGGTGATGTTGCTACTACCCTTGGAGATCTCATGAGCACCCTTCATGGCTGGAGCAGAAAGAAATTTGATAATGTGGTAAGAGAAATAAATAAATCTCGTACTCGTTTAGAGGAGCTGATGGTTATGAATGCAGACCAACGAGAAATACGATAAGCTACCGATCACATGAATGAACTCCTCTATAGGGAGGAGATGCTCTGGATGCAGAGATCATGTATAGCGTGGCTGCGAGAGGGTGACCGGAACACCAAGTTTTTTCACAGGAAGACGGTGTGGAGAGCATAAAAGAACCACATCAAGTTCCTTGGTGCATGAGGCTGGGATTGTACAGAACGATCAGGCAACTATGGCGGACATACCACTACATACTTTGCAAATCTATTCACGGCTGATTCATCCCTACAATCTGAACTTGTATTAAACCTTATTGATTCACGTGTTACTAACAATATGAATGAAGGCCTTTGCGGAGATTTTTCTGAGAAGGAAATATAAGACGGCCTGTTTCAAATTGGTCCCCTCAAGGCGCCCAGAGTGTATGGATTCCCAGCAAGAATGTTTCAGCGGAACTGGGTGGTCATAAAAGAACATGTGATTGCAGGGGTCAAGGAGTTCTTTCGGACTGGATTGATGCCAGATGGAGTCAACAATACTTCTATCGTCCTCATTCCAAAAGTTGACAAGCCAGCTAAGCTCTCTGATTTTCGTCCTATTAGCCTCTGCAACGTTACTTATAAGGTGGTGGCAAAGTGTCTTGTTAACCAGTTACAACCCATATTGGATCATATAATTTCGCCTGCCTAGAGTGCCGTTGTTCCAGGACGAATGATCACGGATAATGCCTATATTGCATTTGAATGCATTCATCACATCCAGCAGGAAAAAGATCTGGAGAAGAGATTTTGTGCATACAAACTGGACTTATCAAAAGCATATGATAGGGTTGATTGGACCTTCTTGAAGCAAATGATGCAAAAATTAGGTTTCACTCACAGGTGGATCGACTGGATAATGTCTTGTGTCACCATTGTGATTTACAATGTGAAATTTAATGCAACCTTTTTGGATTCAATTGCACCAATGCAAGGGCTTCGGCAAGGTGATCCACTCTCCCCTTTTTGTTCCTTTTTGTTGCTGATGGTCTCTCGGCCTTGTTGAAGGATGGTGAAAGGAGTGGGAATCTGGTGCCACGGAAAATCTGCCGGCGTGCCTTGGGGAGTCTCCCATTGTTGTTTGTAGATGACACGCTACTCTTTTTCAAGGCTGATAGTGAGCAAGCTGATGGGATCCGTAATATCCTCATGTCCTACGAGAAAGCAACATGCCAGTTGATTAACCCAACAAAATGCAGTATCATGTTTGGGAAATCATGTCCGGAGAGAAGCCAAGCGAGTATTCCTTCGACCCTATAGGTTGAAAGGTCGACCTTTGAAGAGAGATATCTTGGGCTGCCTACACTGGATGGGCTGATGTCGAAAGGAAAATTTCAGAATCTTCAGGCACAGTTGACAAAAAGGATTATTGCATGGGGTGACACACTTTCGTCGGCAGGGAAAGAAGTGATGATCAAATCCGTTTTGCAGGCAATCCCAACCTTTGTGATGAGTGTGTTTAAACTTCCAATGTCTGTTTGTGATGACTTGAACCGCATGGTCAGGAACTTTTGGTGGGGATCCTCTAAAGGGAAGCACAAAACACATTAGATCTCTTGGTCAAATATTATGGTGCACAAAACCAAGGGAGGCCTTGGATTTAGAGACTTCCGCTTGTTTAACCAAGCCCTGCTAGGCCGGCAGGCTTGGCGCCTCCTAACTAAACTAGATATTTATGTGCGCAGGCTCTAAAATCTTGATACTATCCTAATGGGCGCATTGAGGACACAATTTTTTTGGTAATGCTTCGGCATCTTGGCAGGGCATCCAGCACGGCCTCGAACTTCTGAAGAAAGGCCTGATTTGGCGCGTTGGTAATGGCAAAAATATTCGCCTATGGCGAGATAGGTGGCTACCGAGGGAGCATGGAGGGAATCTCATCACATTGCAGGGCACGTGCCGACTGAGGCGAGTGGCAGATCTTCTTAATGAGTGCGGCGCATGGTGGCTGGACCTTCTTTGTCGACACCTCCTTCCGGTCGACATTGACGTCATCACGCGCATCCGTCCATGCCGTCGTGGCTTCAACGACACCCTTGTTTGGGCGTTAGAGAAGAACGACATATTTACCGTTCATTCGGCATACCGCCTAGCCATGGACGAGCGTGAGGGCCCATCAGCATGTGCAACGAGAAGGGCACCGGATGGTCATCGTGCCATCTGGAAGATCATATGGGGGTGCCCTGCTCCCCCTAAGGTATGTGTCTTTGCATGGCGGCTCGCGACTAATTCTCTAGCCACTTGGTCCAACAAATGTTCTCGTCACTTGGAACCATCTAATATTTGCCCTGTGTGTGGGATGGAATGCGAGGATGACTTCCATGCTATGTGTAGGTACCCTCGTGCGGTGGACCTATGACGTGCCATGGCGCGCAGGATTGGTTGCTGCCAGATATCAGCTCTGTTCGCAACACAGGGCCAGAGTGGTTGTTCGAGGTGCTGGAGCCGCTCACCGACACCTCAAGAATGGCTCTACTGATGACTATGTGGCGCTCATGGCATGTCCAAAATGAGATCACACATGAGAAGGAGGCTCCACCGACTGAGGCATCACGTAGATTCTTACACAGCTACATCACGTCCCTCCTTTGTCTCCAGCAGCATCCCCAAGGTGACCATGAGAAAGGCAAAATGTTGGTGCAGTTGTCGGTGCCCCATGTGGCTGGAACGTCGTTCAGCAAACCGACTAGTAGGGGCGGGGTGTTACGACAACCGGACAGATGGGAGCCGCCTCCCACCGGCTGGCTGAAGCTCAACATCGACGACTCTTACTCGGAGCAAGCAGGGAATGGCGGCATTGGGATGGTCATGCGAGACACGGAGGGCCATATCGTTTTTTCTTCTTGCCACCACATGTTCACGTGCAATAGTGCACTAGCAGCTGAACTAGAAGCATGTAGAGAAGGGGTTTCCCTTGCTATGTAGTGGAGCTCAGCACCATTCATCCTAGAGACGGACTGCAAAAAGGCTGCTGCTATGCTCATGCACAAGTCTACAGACCGGTAACCAAATGCAGGCCTTGCTCATGAGATTAAAGTGAGTATGCATGGTGGAAGAGAAGTGAAGGTTAGAGCCATTAGGAGGGAGAGTAATCAAGTTAGTAATAAACTACCTAGAATACGACGTGCCTGTGTTAAAACAGTCTTTTGGCTGCGATCTGCACCTGAAGAGGTTGTAAACTTATGCTCCTTGGATCATCCTTATCCAGACTGATTAAAAGAATGTCTTTCACCCCGCAAAAAAACACCTTTAAGACTCTTATTCTGGTAACATCCATCTTATTTCGCTAACACCCGGACGACACACACGAAAAACCGACCCCACCGGCCCACCCCACCCACCACTCTCTTCTCCACCTTCCTCCCCCGATCCCCAAACCCACCTGCCACTCCTTCCCTCCAGAGGTAAAAGCACCCCAAGCACCCAAACTTGCAGGGAATGTGATGATTTAGTTCCAAACTTGTAGAATGCAACTCCACCATACCCCAACTTGCACTGGATGTGACGATTTGGTCCTAGACCTATCACAGCGCGACAAGTGGCTGCCACATGGGTGGACCGGTCTTTGCCTGCAGTTTTGTAAAAAATACCCTATCATCTTGTCTAATTAACCCGCGCTATCAATGATAATGTCCAACCTTCTCTTAATCATTCGTTCAATTACTCGTCATTGTTATGATATTTTTTAGGCTCAATCATCAACTCACAGCTTTCCCAACATGAATGCGTCGAAAAAGAGGATAGGGTGTTCTTGCATTTGAGAAACTTGGTCCAGAACATTGCCAAACAAACCAGACCCAGTTCAGATCACAGCTCAGAAAAATCAAGTCATAGATTAGAATGCATCTCAACATTTTTGACAGATCATAATCCCTAATGATTTACGCACATATTCATTCTCTGAAGCAACATTTCACACAAAAGAAGTTCCATGTGGATTGTGAAACGAAGGCGGGAAATGCAGTCCTAGACCGTCCGAAGAGACAGATCAGCAGCGCATCCTAGAAACATGCAGATAATTGCAGATCGATCAAGATGTGCAGCGGGCAGGCATGAAGATTAGGCGGTTGCCGGCACTACGGGGGGCCGTTGACCGGCACGAAGAGCAGCGACGGGTCCAAGTACGGGTAGCGATAAAGCATGGAGCGCCTCATGTTCTCCAAGCCGCACTCGTACCCTCGCAGCTCCCGCTCTGCCAGCGCACGCGTGCTCCCTGCTGGACCCCCAGAACCACCGCATCGCCGCTCTCTCCGTGTTCGCCTTGGTTGCTGCGAGCTCGGCCTTTGCCTTGTCTAGCTTCGCCCGAAGCGCGTTCGACTCGGTGGCGTCGTGCTCCCGCTGCTTCTTCTTCCCGTCCAACTCCTCCCGGAGCCCACGCGCTGCCGCCGCCACAATCCCCGCATCCGCCTTGGTATCGGCGAGCACAACCTTGGACTTGGGTAGCTCCGCCCGCAGCGCATCCGCCTCGGCTGTGTCGCGCTCCCACGCCTTCATTTTCCTGCACAGCTCCTCCCGTGCCGCCGCCTTGGTTGTCTCATCAAGCTCGTACTAGTATTATACGTCCAAGTGCATGCATGCATGAGCCATCGGACATAGAACTCGAACCCGTTCAACTTTGTTGCAGGAGTTTAAAATTGAAATGATGAGAAGAGGCATCAAAATGTCAAGGAGACAACAACAAGCAAGTAGTTGGCTAGTACTTGTCCTCCAGCTCCAGAGCGTAAGCGAGAAGGCCACCTCTTTCGCCGTCTACGCCCCAGCATGTATGGCACCATGTCGATCAATCAATCCAAAACAACAAATCATCCAAGAATAATGCACACGGAACAAGGAGCTCACTCAGAGCAGTGACAGGTAGCATGAGGCGACGACGTCGGTCGGCTTGTACGTGGCAAGCTCGCGCTCCTGTGACGGTGTGACGACGCCCTACAGCAGCTGCCTCGCTGCCTTCTAGTCAACATCGTTGCTTGTCGCGGGCGGCGACAACTAGGGGTCGGAGAAGCCCGACAGGCAAGAGGGGTCTGACGCCGAGCTCTCGCTATCTGCACGGTCCTCCCCCACCTTCCTATTCTTCCCAAGCGACGACACGTGAGGCGTCACTTTGCAATCAGGCTTGTTCTTCACATTCATCCATAGCGACATGAACAGGCGTGGCTACAAATCACAGATCAGTACAATCCACAGCAAACATCTTGAATCGTTCTGAATTCTACAATGCCGGAGGTTTCACCTTTATTAGTTGGCGGGGGAGATGACACCCCAGTAATGTTGGCTGTGACCATGTTGTGCTGGTGGAGATACGTGAAGAGGTCGATCGGGGAACTCCCTCGAGCACGCAGCAGGCTGTCTGCCATGGCCTTCTCCTACACGGTGAGCGACGTATTGAAGGTGGACGACCTGGAAGGATCGCCCCACTCCACCGGGCACGGCCATGATTTTGCAAAACTGTAGGCAAAGACTGCTCCACCCATGTGGCTGCCACTTGTCGGCTGTGATAGGCTCAGGACCAAATCATCACATCCAGTGCAAGTTGAGGTATGATGGAGTTACATTTTATAAGTTTAGGACTAAATCATTATATTCCCTACAAGTTGGGGGTACATGAGGTGCTTTTACCTCTTCCACCACCCCCTCATGCCGCGACCACGGCCGACCAATGACCTCCGCGCGCCGTGGATACCCCAGTGGCCCCACTTCTCTCAAATCTCGACCCACCCCCACCCATGAGACGTCTTGCCCTGCCGTGGTGCACCATCCCACCGCACCTCGCCCCGCCGCGGCCCGCTGTCCCCGCGTCCCTCCACCCCCGCCCTGACCACCTTCCCCACGAGCGCCGCCCCAGATACCCCCACCTCCACCGTGCACAGCACCGGCTGGATCCGGCCGACAACCACGTTGTATCTCGCCAGCGAGCAACTCCCACATCCACATCGCCGCGCCTCTAGGGAGTGGAGGTAATGGATGGTGCTCAGGGGGCAGATCCCACAGGTTCGCCTCCTCTCTTCTCGGAGCTCGAACGCAATAGGGCCGCCAGCGGCTACCTTCTACCCTCCTCCCCATCTTGCTTGGGATCCCATGAAAGGAAGGTCAACGTCAGGTCGCTGGTCTCCTTCCCCTCCTACAGGTTGCCACGGCAGCCCATGCCTCCGGCGGTGGTCGGGGTCAGCGCTGGTCCTGGTGCCGGTGCCTCAGGTCGTGGTCGCTCTGCCGGGGAAGCCGTCTGGCGGCTCGAGGGCAGAATTTCATCTTGCATTCCACACCAAGGACACACGCGGGACAATCATTGACTCTTTGTAGCTCACTATTTTTTTCCTTCAGTTCTTTGCGTATGAAAATTGACCAATTTGGTAGTTTTTGACTTTCTGTGTTTTAGATTTTGACGTGCGTTGCAACTCGGTTGTGCACGTGTAGTCCACCCATCTCCTCCACTGCATCCCTAGCGGCGGGGGCATCAGAGTCCACATCGACAGCAAATGAAGCTCCAGCCAGCGGATTTTTCAGATTTTCTTTTTGCCGTGGCCGGCGACAGAACCGTGCGGCTCGAAGTTCCCACCGATTGCCCTGCAGTTCCTTCGGCACTGACGGGTGCCAATAATGTGTATTTTCAGCATATTTGCATTGTTCATGCAGTGCACGTGTGCACCTTCTGTAGTGCGGTAGACTCGTTCGTGCAGTGCAAAACGGGCGCTAATTAAAAATACGGGGGAACGTATCTAGATAACTATTCATCCAGTGTAGAACACATGAATGGTAAAAAGAAAAGAAAAACTTCCCTGCAGTGCATAACACTCTCTAATTTTTCTTTGTAAAAGAAGTGCGCTCGGTAAACCAAAGAAGTATGATTTTTCAAAATATTGAGTTCATTGTTAAAAAATTATGTGCTTTGCTTTATAAGATTGTTGTGTTTCACTATGCAAAAAAATCAGTACACTTGAACCGTTCTTGCAGGTTCATTGGCCTCAGTCATGTAGTCCAAAATGCCTTTTGAAAAAACAACAAGAAAAAACCATGCAGCTCGCTTCGATTTGTGTAGTGGTTCACTTCTTGATGCAGAGCATCCTACGATCATCCCCATGTACGCTACGACTTCTCCCCGAGCCACAAGTGCCCACATGTTTAGACCTTAAGCATACATCATTTGACACAAGGTGAACTCGCTCCTTTCCAAATCTTCCCTTTCCGCATGTAAGACATGGATGCTACCTCAAGCGTGGACCTTGTGCATACTTAGGCACACCAGAGGAGACCATGGAGAGCCTAAGGACCAAGGCCAAGTGTGCGCGGGAGCGAAGGAAGGAGAGGGAAGAAGAGCGAGCTGCTACAGCGGCGGGACATCCGGCCTGACCCTGGAAATCCGGCCCCTTCCTATACAGAGAGCTCCGGAAGTGACCCTGACAGCCCGGACATCCGACACCATGCCTCGAACATCCGTCTCCTCCCAAAGTACCGGACATCTGGCCCCTTTGCTCGGAAATCCGGCCCCTCATCACAGAATGCAACCGAAGCCAGCCAAGTCCATCCCGGACATCCGGGCCTCCCTGTGCACAGAGATCGGGCCAAGGGCCCATGTATCCCGCCTCTCACTTACCCCTTCATGGGCTAACACTATATATAGACCCCCTCCTCCTAGTTAGGGTTAGCGTTGTGATAGCTCATATGTGAGATAGAGCCTCGCTCATCCATCTGGATCTACTTCACCGAGAGAGACCGTCACCTCTTCGGAGAAGATCCACCTTGGATTCAAGACCCTTAATGGGAATACCTCAAGACATCCTCACGTAGAAGAACTAGTTACCCATGTATCGTCCTTTGTTGGATTCGGACCATGTATCTCTTTGTGTTTCGAGTATCTAGCATATGTGTGATCGAATCTTGTTGGTTTGTGATGAGGACATCGATACCATTGTTACACCCACAGCCCCTGCTGCTATACATACTGGACCAATTACTAGAGCTCCCGCATGCCAATTGAATTATCAGGTACTTTCGTTTCTTGGTAACGATTCTGATGCTCATGAGAATATGATGCTGCCTAAATTGGATACATTTGTTTTGCTTACAAATGAAGGTCCTAGCTTGGACAAGAAAGATGAACCTTGGAGCAAGTTCAAGCATGGAGATGATGGCATGCGCAAGGGAATCAAGAACGGAGTTACAAGTTATGATTTCAGGACTTTGAAGCCACCATAAGGAGTGCATGAATCCTTGGACGAAATATACAAGATGCCACTTCATAAATTTCGTCCAGAGGCTATTCTAGGTGATGCGTCACCTTATTATTGGGCCAGGCCCATGTATTTTCGAAATACTTACGTATAGGCTGTTATTAGAGTCCGTATGTGTGGGGAAACAAGAGTTAGGGTTGGTTTTGGACCCCTCCTCCAAGGGCCACGAAATTCCCCCCTCTCTCCTCCATATATACAACCCTTAGGGCATCGTTTAGACTTTGGGTTTTGTTTAGATTAAAAGTTCGCCATAGCTGCAACTTCGCGTACTTCGTTTGTGTCCAACGACCAGACCAAGACGTCACAGAACCCCACCTTCATTAATAAAGCTTTCCTCTTTTATTCGCAATATCCAGATTGCAATCTCAGTTTCTTGCTTGTTCTTCGTTTGCTCGCAGGAAATAGACCCTCGTGGTCAGGTTGATCGTGCTCCGGCGTGGTCAATAACCCTCGGAAGTTGGTTTTAGCGATTGCTAAGGCGCGACGTCTTCGCACGATCGTAGTCGGATCGTCAAAGTCGACTCCCACAGAAAACGATATCTATCTCATCGAAACATCGGGACACCTTCGCCTCTATCAAGTGGTATCAGATTTCCAGGTTGCTCAGAGAGATTTTACAGTTTTTCATAGTCTAGATTGAGTTTGTTCTTCATACCTACAGTCCACGAAAAAGCCAAAAAACTAGGGTTAGGTCATCATATCCGAACCAGTCTGAGCCTTTGCATAATGTTTTTAGGGCTTTGCATTGCTGAATTTGCGGTTGCATCATCGTGTCTAGTTGTTAATATTAGCATCTAGTTTCCTTTAGAGTTTTGAGTTCTGTTCACAACTTGTCACGCTGCCGTTGCACCATCGTCATTGTTCCTACCACATACCACCAACATATTCCTTACCGCTGCCATATACATACGCCTGTCCACCACCAATCCGAGTCCACATATACATCCGCTAGTCCACCGCCAATCCGAGTCCAGATATACATCTGCCTATCCACAACCAATCCGAGTCCACATATACATCTGCATGTCCACCACCAATCCGAGTTCTTTTCATATTAGGTTTGTCTTCGAGATCCATCTAGTTTTCGTTTTGTGTTTCCTTACCTGAGTAGGCCTCGGAAAAAAAAAGAGTCTGGACACCCCGGGCAGTTTTTAGGCCAAAATTTCGGCGACCAAAAATATTTTTCCCTATCCTATTTTTAGGCTTTTCTAAGTCTTTTAAGACACATGCCATCATAGTGATTTTTTGTCATACTTTTTCGTCGTCGCTGCCTTGATTTCTGGAAAAAAAGTCAAAAAAAATTGCGTGCCCATCCTGTCAGTTTGATGAGGGAAGAGTTTTGAGACACTCGCCATTATAGTGATTTTTCGCAAAAAAGAGACGAGCGCAAAAAACAGAGCGAAAAAAGTTCCAGAGTGTGCTTTTCCCTTGTTTACGTGCAGCGCGGTGATTTTGTTAGTGTTCTAGGCTCGCGTCTCTAGCACGGTATAGCCTAGGACCAGCACAGTACCGTTGTTGAGCGTTTATTCAACTTTGCATCTCTAAATTGATTATTGCTGACCCTTTTTGCTACCATATTATAAGCCTTCCCAGCTCCACATACATCTACGTCGTGCGTTTGATTTTCCCTGGTAATCACTCTATCCAAGCTTTGAGAGTTTTGACTACGACGGGTGCCGATCATCGCCTGCTGCTGGGTAAGAACTGGTAAGAATTTGAGATTTGCTTGACGGATTTGTGACATCCACCACCACCTCTTGTTAGTAGTCTGTAGGATCATATTCTTGTGTGTTTATATTGCTGCTAACCATGGCAGGATCACAAGTCGACGAGATTGACTGGGAGAACATGACGAATAAAGAGTTGCATGATAAATTTCAGCAAATGATGAGTGGACAGGTGCAAGATGTGCTAAACAGATTTGAAGAGGTCATGGAGAAGATAGATGGCATGGAAAAGACGTTCGAAACAAAGCTCGATAACAAGTTTAATGAATTGCTCGCGCATCTTCCACCACCACCACCGGCTGCCCCTAACGCACCTCTACAACAACAACAACGTCGCTTTCCAAATCAAGTGGGACGAGCACAACGCGTTCCCATTGACCCTAGGCAAAATTCTAGTGCCGCTGTTGATGCTTATGTCGCTCCTGCTGCTACTGCAGAGGTGGAGGACCATTACGAGGATGAGGTTGATCAAAATCAGAACTACGTGCAACCACCAGCACCACCACCACCAGGTCGTCCTCAGGTATATCATCGCAATGGTAGGGCTGCACCACCATATGAGGTCTGAGATCTTGACCATCTTCCTAAACTGAAATTGAATATTCCACCAGTTGAGGGTAGATATGTTCCTGATATATATCTTACTTGGGAGTTAGAAACTGAACAACGTTTTACATGTTTACAATATCCTGAGGAGAGACGTGTTCCTGCTGATGTTTGTGCTTTCACTAGCTTCACATGTGTTTGGTGGTCTGAATATTGTAGATTATATCCTATTCCAACTACTTGGGCTGCTTGGAAAACTGCTATGCTTACTCGTTGGGTTCCACCATATTATCAACGTGAATTACTACAAAAATTGCAGTGTTTAAGATAAGGAAAAAATTCTGTAGAAGAATATTATCAGGAATTACAAACTAGCATGATTAGATGTGGTATTGTTGAGGAAAATGAAGCTATGCGTGCACGTTTTATGGGTGGATTAAATAGAGAGATTCAGACCATTCTAGAGTATAAGGAGTATACTAATATCACTCGTTTATTCCATCTTGCTTGTAAAGCTGAACGTGAAGTGCAGGATCGACAGGCATTGGCGCGAACTAACTTTTCTGCAGGTTGATCTTCATCATGGACACCACGCGCATCCTCTACTTCCACTACACCAGCACCTCCATCGGGTGCCACCTCCAGCCGTGATACAAGAAAGCAGGCACAACCACCACTATCTGCCAAGATCACACTAGTCGGGCCTGCGCAGAGCTCTTCTTCTTCCATGGCATCAACAGGGCACACAAGTGATATTATTTGTCGTCGATGTTAGGGAAGAGGACATTTTGTGAGAGAATGCAAATCTCAGCGTGTGATGATTGCTACTGAGGATGGTGGGTATGAGTCCGCTAGTGACTATGATGAGGAGACTTTGGCTCTTATTACACATGAAGCACACGGTGGAGATGATTCTGATCATGAGACACAATACATGGCTGCTGAAGATGCTGATAGGTATGAATGTTTAGTTGCTCAACGTGTTTTGAGTGTGCAGGTTACACAAGCTGAGCAAAATCAGAGGCATAATTTGTTCCATACAAAGGGAGTTGTGAAGGAACGTTCTGTTCGCGTTATCATAGATGGAGGGAGCTACAACAACTTGGCTAACATGGAGATGGTGGAGAAGCTATTTCTCACCACAAGACCTCATCCACATCCTTACTACATCCAATGGTTCAACAACAGCAGCAAGATTAAGGTAACACATACTGTTCGTATGCATTTTAGTATCTCTACATATGCTGATTATGTTGATTGTGATGTGGTACCCATGCAAGCATGTTCCTTATTACTTGGTAGACTATGGCAATTTGATAAAAAATCTGTACACCATGGTAGAAATAATCAGTATACTCTTGTTCATAAGGATAGCCATATTACTTTGCTTCCTATGACTCCTAATTTTGAAAGATGATATTAATAGAGCTAATAAAGCAAAACAGTAGAAAAATAAGAGTGCAAATCAGATTGTGCCAAAAGAATTTGAGCAACAAATGAAACCTAATAATAAACCATCTGGTGTTGCTTCTGAAATTAAATTGAAAAATGCATGTTTACTTGCCACAAAATCTGATATTGATGAGCTATATTTCAGCAAATCTGTTTGCTATGCTTTTGTGTGCAAAGAGGCATTATTTTCATTCAAGGACGTGCCTTCCTCTTTGCCCCCTGCTGTCACTAACATTTTGCAGGAATTCGCTGACATCTTCCGACAAGATGTGCCACCGGGATTACCACCTATTCGAGGGATTAAGCATCAAATTGACTTAATTCCCGGTGCATCGCTACCCTACCGCGCACCATACCGTACCAATCCAGAGGAGACAAAGGAGATTATGCGTCAAGTACAGGAGCTACTCGACAAAGGTTACATACGCGAATCTCTTAGTCCTTGTGTTGTTCCTATTATACTAGTGCCTAAAAAGGATGGTATGTCGCGTATGTGTGTTGATTGTAGAGGCATTAATAATATTACTATTCGTTATCGTCATCCTATTCCTAGGCTTGATGATATGATCGATGAATTGAGTGGCTCTACAAATTTCTCCAAAGTTGATTTGCGTGGTGGATACCATCAAATTCGTATGAAATTGGGAGATGAATGGAAAACGGCATTTAAAACTAAGTTTGGTTTATATAAGTGGTTAGTCATGCCTTTTGGGTTAACTAATGCACCTAGTACTTTCATGAGACTAATGCACGAAGTTTTACGTGTTTTCATTGGATGATTTGTGGTATTCTATTTTGATGGTATACTGATTTATAGCAAATCTTTGGAGGAACATTTGGAACATTTACGTGTTGTTTTTATTGCTCTACGTGATGCACGTTTGTTTGGTAACCTTGGGAAGTGCACCTTCTGCACCGACCGAGTATCTTTTCTTGGCTATGTTGTTACTCCACATGGAATTGAAGTTGATAAAGCCAAGATTGAAGCTATTGAGAGTTGGCCGCAGCCCAAAACGGTCACACAAGTGAGGAGTTTTCTTGGCCTCGCTAGATTCTATAGGCGTTTGTGAGAGATTTCAGCACCATTGCTGCACCTCTCAATGAGCTTACAAAGAAGGTTGTGCCTTTTGTTTGGAGTACCGCACGGGAAGAAGCCTTCACGGTATTGAAAGATAAATTGACACATGCTCCTTTACTCCAACTTCTTGATTTTAATAAGACTTTTGAGCTTGAATGTGATGCTAGTGGAATTGGATTAGGAGGTTTGTTATTACAAGATGGCAAACCTGTTGCATACTTTTCTGAAAAATTGAGTGGGCCTAGTCTGAATTATTCTACTTATGATAAAGAATTATATGCTCTTGTTCGAACTTTAGAGACATGGCAACATTATTTATGGCCCAAAGAATTTGTTATACATTCTGATCATGAATCTTTGAAACATATTAAAAGTCAGGCTAAACTGAATCGTAGACATGCTAAATGGGTTGAATTCATTGAGACTTCCCCTTATGTTATTAAGCACAAGAAGGGTATAGAAAATGTTATTGCTGATGCATTGTCTTGTCGCTACACTATGCTTTCACACCTTGACTTCAAAATATTTTCTTTGGAGACCATCAAAGATCAATATGTGCTTGATGCAGATTTTAAATATGTAACGCAGAATTGTAAAGAAGGAAGAACGTGGAACAAGTTCGTCGCTAATGATGGATTTGTGTTCCGTGCTAACAAGCTATGCATTCCAGCTAGCTCCATTCGTCTTTTGTTGTTGCAGGAGGTGCATGGAGGAGGACTAATGGGACACTTCGGCGTGAAGAAGACGGATGACGTACTTGCTACACATTTCTTTTGGCCAAAGATGAGATGGGATGTTGAGCGTTTTGTTGCTCGCTGCACAACATGTCAAAAAGCTAAGTCACGACTCAATCCTCATGGTTTATATATGCCTTTGCCTGTACCTAGTGTTCATTGGGAGGATGTATCTATGGACTTTGTTTTAGGTTTACCTCGAACAAAGAAGGGGAGGGATAGCATATTTGTTGTCGTCAATAGGTTCTCAAAAATGGAACACTTTATACCATGTCATAAAAGCGATGATGTTGTTAATGTTGCTGATTTGTTCTTTCGTGAAATTATTCGCTTGCATGGTGTGCCAAATACTATTATTTCAGATCGTGATACTAAATTTTTTATCCACTTTTGGAGATGTTTATGGGCTAAGTTGGGGACTAAACTGCTTTTTAGTACTACTTGTCACCCCCAAACTGAAGGACAAACTGAAGTAGTCAATAGAACATTGTCTACTATGCTTAGGGCTGTTTTGAAGAATAATAAGAAAATGTGGGAAGAATGCTTGCCTCATATTGAATTTGCTTATAATCGTTCACTACATTCCACTACTAAGATGTGCCCTTTTGAAATTGTGTATGGTTTCCTACCTCGTGCACCTATTGATTTGTTGCCTCTTCCATCTTCGGAGAAGGTCAATTTTGATGCTAAAGAACATGCTGAATTGATTTTAAAAATGCATGAGTTAACTAAGGAAAACATTGAGCGTATGAATGCTAAATATAAACTTGCTGGAGATAAGGGTAGAAAACATGTTGTGTTTGCACCTGGAGATCTTGTTTGGTTACATTTGCGCAAGGATAGATTTCCTAATTTGCGCAAATCAAAGCTAATGCCACGTGCTGATGGTCCTTTTAAGGTATTAGAGAAAATAAATGATAATGCATATAAACTTGAGCTGCCTGCAGATTTTGGGGTTAGTCCCACTTTTAACATTGCAGATTTGAAGCCTTATTTGGGTGAGGAAGATGAGCTTTCGTCGAGGACGACTTCATTTCAAGAAGGGGAGGATGGTGAGGACATCAATACCATTGTTACACCCACAGCCCCTGCTGCTATACATACTGGACCAATTACTAGAGCTCGCGCATGCCAATTGAATTATTAGGTACTTTCGTTTCTTGGTAACGATTCTGATGCTCATGAGAATATGATGCTGCCTAAATTGGATACATTTGTTTTGCTTACAAATGAAGGTCCTAGCTTGGACAACAAAGATGAACCTTTGAGCAAGTTCAAGCATGGAGATGATGGCATGCGGAAGGGGATCAAGAACGGAGTTACAAGTGATGATTTCAGGACTTTGAAGCCACCATAAGGAGTGCATGAATCCTTGGACGAAATATACAAGATGCCACTCCATAAATTTCATCCAGAGGCTATTCTAAGTGCTTTGTCATCTTATTATTGGGCTAGGTCCATGTATTTTCGAAATACTTAAGTATAGGCTGTTTTAGAGTCCGTATGTGTGGGGAAACAAGAGTTAGGGTTGGTTTCGGACCCCTCCTACAAGGGCCACGAAATTCCCCCCTCTCTCCTCCATATATACAGCCCTTAGGGCATCGTTTAGACTTTGGGTTTTGTTTAGATTAAAAGTTCGCCATAGCTACAACTTCGCGTACTTCGTTTGTGTCCAACGACAAGACCAAGACGTCACAGAACCCCACCTTCATTAATAAAGCTTTCCTCTTTTATTCGTAATATCTAGATTGCAATCTCATCTTGCTTGTTCTTCGTTTGCTCGCAGGAAATAGACCATCATGGTCAGGTTGATTGTGCTCCGGCGTGGTCAATAACCCTCGGAAGTTGGTTTAGCGATTGCTAAGGCGCGACGTCTTCGCACGATCATAGTCGGATCGTCAAAGTCGACTCCCACAGAACACGATATCTATCTCATCGAAACATCCGGACACCTTCGCCTCTATCAGTTTGAGTGTTTCTCTCGTGTTTCCCCTCATGATTTCTCCTCGTGTTCTTCGTGTTCATCACGGGATCCGCTCCTTTCGTGAAAGATCGTCCATCTAGGGTTCCACCCTACATCATCTTGGACCAGAGCCAGCTTGCTCATGATCATCTTTATATCATGAGCCACGTTGATCAAGATTTCGGAGCCTCCCCTCTTCGTTTTCTAGCCTTCTTTTGTTGATTTCATCCTAAATTCGAAAATCCCCACCAAAAAGAGCCCCCAAATTTTTTTGTGATTTGTTGGTGTGATGAAGTTTTGTTGATTTTGATCCATGGATTCATTGTGTTACTAGTGGATCTATCTTTTCCCCAAGTTTCCCCTCCTTCCATCCATGAAATCTCTCGAATTTTGCCTCCAAAGTCATCAATTTCCGCCCCAAATCGAGTTCCTCGAGTTCATCCTCGGATTTAGAGCCCGGACATCTGCCTCCCCCCCGGACATCCGGCCCGTAGGCCCGGACATCCGGCTCCTAGAGCGCAAAATCTGACTAGGTTCGGACATCAGGTCCTGGATTTCTGGCCAAATGATAACCCACAAGTATAGGGGATCAACTGTAGCCTCTTCCGATAAGTAGGAGTGTCGAACCCAATGAGGAGCTAAAGGTAGAACAAATATTCCCCCAAGTTCTATCGACCACCGATACAACTCTACGCACGCTTAACGTTCGCTTTACCTAGAACAAGTATGAAACTAGAAGTACTTTGTAGGTGTTGTTGGATAGGTTTGCAAGATAATAAACAGCACGTAAATAAAAGCTAGGGGATGTTTAGATAAAGACACAACTAAGTTAGTTTCAGTAGAGAGCTTTTTGTCATGAGAAAGTTATTTGTTCCTAGACAATCGATAACTAGACCGGTAATCATTATTGCAAATTTATTTGAGGGAGAGGCATAAGCTAACATACTTTATCTTCCTGGATCATATGCACTTATGATTGGAACTCTAGAAAGCATCCGCAACTACTAAAGATCATTAAGGAAAAACCCAACCATAGCATTATAAGGCATCAATTCCTCTTTACTCCCATACGCAAACAACCTACTTACTCGGGTATGTGCTTCTGTCACTCACGCCACCCACGATAAGCAAATCATGAACATATTGCAAACTCTATAGCGGGGATCCCTCACGCTTGACAACACCAATAATAAAACATGAAACTCAAACCAATCACGATCATCAATTAACCCATAGGACAAAACGGATCTACTCAAACATCATTGGGAAATAATATATAGCATTGAGCACCATGTTTAAGTAGAGATTACAGCGAGTAAAAGAGGGGTTACACCGCTGCATAGAGGGGGGAAGAGTTGGTGATGACGGCGGTGAAGTTGTTGGTGTAGATCGTTGTCGCGATGATGGCCCTGGCAGTGTTCTGGCGCCATCGGGAGAGAGGAGGAGAGAGCCCCCCTTCTTCTTCTTCCTTGACCTTCCCCCTATATGGGAGAAGGGTTTCCCCTCTGGTCTATGGCCTCCATGGTGGCGGAGGGGCGAGATTCCCTCTGAGATTGGATCTATCTCTCTATTTCCTTCTGTTTCTGCACTCCCTGATTCTGCCCTTTCACCATTTCTTAAATTCTGGGAGATCCGTAACTCTGATTGGGCTGACATTTTGACATGATTTTTATCCAGATATTGGCTTTCTTGCGGTGAAAGAAGGGCACCAACCGCCTTATATAGTGGCCGCGAGGGCCCAGGGCACGCCCTACCCCCTAGGGCATGCCCCTCACCCTTGTGGGCCCCTCGGGCTTCATCTCGCGTTGATTTAACTTCCCAAAATTCACATATATTCCAAAAACAATCTTTGTATGTTTTTATCCTGTTTGGACTCTGTTTGATATGGATTTTCTGCGAAATAAAAAACATGCAACAAACTATAACTGACACTGGGCACTGGATCAATATGTTCGTCCCAAAAATAGTATAAAAAGTTGCCAAAGTATGTAAAAGTTGTAGAATATTGGCATAGAACAATAAAAAATTATAGATACGACGGAGACGTATCAGCATCCCCAAGCTTAATTCCTGCTCGTCCTCGAGTAGGTAAATGATAAAAAAGATAAGTTTTGATGTGGAATGCTACCTAGCATAATCTTGATCATGTAATCTAATCATGGCATAAATATTAAGACATGAGTGATTCAAAGGAATAGTCTATCATTTGACATTAAGACAATAATTCTTCAAGCATACTAATAAAGCAATCATGTCTTTTCAAAATAACATGGCCAAAGGAAGTTATCCCTACAAAATAATATGGTCTGCCTATGCTCCATCTCCATCACATAAAATATTCAAATCATGCACAACCCTGACGACAAGCCAAGCAATTGTTTCATACTTTTGATGTTCTCAAACCTTTTCAACTTTCACGCAATACATGAGCGTGAGCCATGGATATAGCACTATAGGTGGAATAGAATATGATGATGGAGGTTGTGTGGAGAAGACAAAAAAGGGAATAAGTCTCACATCGACGCGGCTAATCAACGGGCTGTGGAGATGCCCATCAATTGATGTTAATGCGGGGAGTAGGGATTTCCATGCAACAGATGCACTAGAGCTATAAGTGTATGAAAGCTCAAACTAAAACTAAGTGGGTATGCATCCAACTTGCTTGCTCATGAAGACCTAGGGCACTTGAGGAAGCCCATTGTTGGAATATACAAGCCAAGTTCTATAATGAAAATTCCCACTAGTATATGAAAGTGATAACTCAAGAGACTCTCTATATGAAGAACATGGTGCTACTCTAAAGCACAAGTGTGGTAAAAGGATAGTAACATTGTCCCTTCTCTATTTTCTCTCATTTTTTATTTTTTTTCTCTTTTTTGTTGGCTTCTTTGGCCTCTCACTCTTTTGGGGGGGGGGCTTCTCTGGCCACTTTTATTTTGATAACCTCACATGGGACAATGTTCTAATAATGATGATCATCACACTTTTATTTACTTAGAACTCAATATTACAACTCGATACTAGAACAAAGATATGACTCTATATGAATGCCTCCGGCGGTGTACCGAGATGTGCAATGATCTAGCGTGTTAATGAAATCAAAAAACGGACAACACATGAAAACATCATGCTACCTATCTTACAATCATGCAAAGCAATATGACAATAAATGATCAACTCATGTATATGATGATGATGGAAGTTGCATGGCAATATATCTCGGAATGGCTATGGAAATGCCATGATCGGTAGGTATGGTGGCTGTTTTGAGGAAGATATAAGGAGGCTTATGTGTGATAGAGCGTATCATATCACGGGGTTTGGATGCACTGGCGAAGTTTGTACCGACTCTCCAGGTGAGAAAGGGCAATGCATGGTACCGAAGAGGCTAGCAATGATGGAAGGGTGAGAGTGCGTATAATCCATGGACTCAACATTAGTCATAAAGAACTCACATACTTATTGCAAAAGTCTACTCCCTCCGTTCCTAAATATTTGTCTTTCTAGAAATTTCAAATGACTACTACATACGGATGTATGTAGACATATTTTAGAGTGTAGATTCACTCATTTTCCTCCGTATGTAGTCACTTGTTGAAATGCCTAGAAAGACAAGTATTTAGGAACGGAGGGAGTATTAGTCATCGAAACAAAGTACTATGCGCATGCTCCTAGGGGGATAGATTGGTAGGAAAAGACCATCGCTCGTCCCCGACCGCCACTCATAAGGAAGACAATCAATAAATACCTCATGCTCCAACTTCGTTACATAACGGTTCACCATACGTGGATGCTACGGGAATCACAAACTTCAACACAAGTATTTCTACAATCCACAACTACCCAGTAGCATGACTCTAATATCACCATCTTTATATCGCAAAGATATTGCAAGGAATCAATCATATCATATTCAGTGATCTACAAGTTTGATGTAGGATTTAATGACTAACCATGTGAATGACCAATTCCTGTCAATTCTCTAAATAGATATAAGTGAAGCAAGAGAGTTTAATTCTTTCTACAAAAGATATTCCCACACTCTAACAAACATATGTGAATCAAAAGAGCATTCTACAAATGGTGGTTTTATATGTGTAGGAAAACAGGCAATCCAAACTTCAAATGATATAAGCGAAGCACATGAAGCATTCTATAAAGCCATACTCAAAAGATATAAGTGAAGTGCAAAGAGCATTCTACAAATCAACCATGGACTATCTCATACCATCATGGTGCATCAAATAAAAGTGAAAACTAAATGCAAAAGACGCTCCAAGATTTTTACATATCACATGAACGAAACGAAACCGAAAATATACCAATACTTGTTGAAGAAAGATGGGATGCCTTCCGGGGCATCCCCAAGCTTAGACGCTTGAGTCTCCTTGAATATTTACTTGGGCTGCCTTAGCCATCCACAATCTTGAGCTCTTGCCTCTCCTCCTTCTCCTCATATCGAGACCTCCTCGATCCTTGATCACTTCATCCACACAAAACTCAAGAGAAAGTTTGGTAAGATCCATTAGTATAATAAAGCAAATCACTACTCTAAGTACTGTTGCAAACCAATTCATATTTTGTTTTTGCATTGTAGCTACTGTAATATAACTTTTCCATGGCTTAATACACTGATAGAAATCGATAGTTTCATCAAAACAAGCAAACAATGCATCAAACATAGAATCTGTCTTAAACAGGACAGTCTGTAGTAATCTGAACATTCACCAAACTTCTGGTACTCTAAGAATTCTGAAAAAATTAGAAAAAATAGAACATTTGTATAGAAAGACAATGCAAAAAGTTTCAGAACAGTTTGATGTTCCAGTAAAAAAATCGCGCACTACAGCCAAAGTTTCTGTTTTGCACCGCACAAACCAACAAGCAATGTAAACATCCTAAAGGCAAATCTTGGCACATTATTTTTATAATACAATGGAATTGTACAAGGGGGTAATTATTTTTGTTGACAATTTTTGGGTTCCCCTCTTTATTTTTTTTGTTTTTAAACTCTATAAAAGCACTCAACATAAATAAATAACTGTCTAAAACTTCCGGGTTGTCTCCCTGGCAGCGCTTTCTTTAAAGCCATTAAGCTAGGCATAAAGTGCTCAAGTAATGAACCCACCCGGATCCCAAGGTATATCAAAGCCAATTTGAATTAGAAATGATTTGGCATTTAGTAGTGAGCACAAAGCAACATATATCAAGCAATGACGAAGTCTAACTCTCTTCCTATGCATCGGCATGTCATACAAGAACAATTCATGCACATCAAGTAAAGGCCAATGCATAGCATAAGAAGTTTCTTGCAATTTTATCATGTTGGAAACATAGAGAGGCGGAGATGTAGTTCCTCTCTCATAATAATTACAAGTAGGAGCAGCAAGCACATGCATATTATATTCATCAAAATTATCATGTGCAACGGTAAAAGGCAACCCATCAATATAATCCTTAATAAGTGCAAACTTCTCCGATATAGTGTAGTTTGGACAATTCAAAAAGATAATAGGACTATCATGTGTGGGTGCAATAGCAACAATTTCATGTTTAACATAAGGAACAATAGAAAGTTCATCTCCATAAGCATAATTCATATTGGCATCTTGTCCGCAAGAATAGCAAACATCAAGTTCATCGAAAAGGGATATTTCAAACGAATCAACGGGATCATAGAAATTATAATGGCATTTATCCTTTGGTAAGAACGAAGGGACATTAAATAATGTATGAGTTGGAGAGTTACTCTCATTAGAAAGTGGGCACGGGTAGCTAATCCGATCTTCCTGCTTTTGTTCTTCGCTCTCCTCATCATATTTTTCATCCAATGAGCTCACAGTTTCATCAATTTCTTCTTCCATAGACTGCTGCAAAATATTATTCTCTTCTCGGACAGTGGAGACTTTCTCAATAAATTCATCAATATCATAATTGTATTTATAATTCTCATAGCAATATTTAAGGATAGCTAAATTTTTAGGTCTATAAATTGAATCATCAAAATCTTCAAACTCTTTAAACAAAGATTCAATTTCACAAGCACCCTTAAAAGCAACAAATTCTTCTATTCGCTCCACATCATAGTAATCATATATACAATTAGCATAAGAAGCTAAGGTTTCATTATCATTGAATTTGCATGAAAAGGGGAGGTGTGGAGTCTTCATCCTAGAGCAACAAGTATAATCATATCTCAAGCATAGTTACCGATCATACCAATGCAACATATAAATTTGATCCCATAATAGTTTCCCTTTTTGAGTCAAGCGATAATCCGTAAAGTATTCACGTTGATCCAACATGTCTCCCATTATATAGTTGAACTAGTAGTGTGACCCGCGCATTTGCGCGGCTAGAATTAATTGTGTTTGATTCACTCTATCATATTGAAATGTAATAATCGTATGCTTTCATACTGGCTTTTCGCTAAGTCATCATTCACACATTCCCTAAGTTTCTTGACCAATGGTCTAAATCATTACATTTGTCATATATACTATCTAATGTTACATTATATGATTTTCTTTTCTTACAACATTTTTGCTACAACACCATCCCTCGGTCTCTTTTTTGCGAGACTTATTTCTCTGAGAATCAGCTTTTGGTCTATCATCATAACTTATTCTTTCTAATCATGTCTATGTTGTTTTCTTATTTCACTTATCTTCTATGACATGCACAATCTTATAGGAACTCTGAATGTCGGTTTATTTTTTCGTGGTAAAGAATTTGGGTTTACTTTTTCTATACTACCGGGGTATCTCCCATGGATTTTCATTCAAGAAAAATTAAAATACCAGTGTATCTTACTTGGAAGTTTTACCATGTTTCCTTGACTATGTACCCCTCTCAAAGCTTGTCCCCTAGGATTGTACCCTTGTGGTTTTAATATCACATATAACTTTTAGCATGACCGAAATGAATTATCACATAATGATCATGAAAATTGGCATGCTACTTCAAACCTTTAGTTATGTAGTCACAACATCATTTTTCTTCAGTACGATATGTTGCAAATATTATACTTTAGTTATGTGAAATTTGATTGTGTCTACTATAAAAATATAATTCCCGATTGAGGCTAGTAGCAGAGTAGCCAAATAATATTTTTATCGATGATGTCATCAAGTTGATACTAAATTAACTCATACACCACCCGTACTGCTAGCTCTTAATAGCATGTCTTCAGAATTTTATGTATTGATTTTTAATCTCAGTCGTTATAAATTGTACTAACTTATAATTAACAAAGTGACCCGCCCAGTTCTGTGGCAATATTATCAATTGTTAATCTTTGTCATTTTTTCACCCTCATACAACTTGAATTAATTGTTTCGAAACATATCAATATTTTTTTTGAAACGGAATCTTGAGTTTAATACATGGCTAAATGAAATAACTTCTGTAAAAGCTCAAAAGTATTTTGATGTGTGACAATGGATGGTCTAGAGATATTTAAGTGGTAGTGTAAAGTTATCGAGTTTTATACAAATATAATATTTAGCTTTATGTATTGTAGTTTTTGCCATCGTACCGTCTATGTTTTAGGATAATACTTTTGTACGACACTTTCAGAAATATTTTAATTTAAATATTAATCATTTGTAGTTACTTGAAGTATTTAGCCTATATGGATGACTATTTCTTCTAGACACGTTCTTTTTTTTGCGGGTCGACACGTTTAGAAATATTAATCGTTTGTTGTTGACGATATTATATATCAGAATAATCTGACTTACCTCTACATGAAAAAGGATTAATATGATTGAGCGTGATCAACAATTGTTTGTTACTAATACGCCTTATAATTTGGGAAACTATGGTGTATTTCCATGAATTATTTTCCATGGAGCATACTTAATTTATTCTAAGAATTTGCATGCGTTCTTTCTTTGTACTGATGTTTATAACTTTTTTGTAGGATATATTTAGAACATCACTATTGTAATTAGAGCGCACATCACGATTCATTGGAAGTTTCTTTTTTGCAAGATAGGAAATATGAATTATTGGCATTCAGATGTTCACGTATTTTGGGTCTCAGCAGTCCATAATGATTAATTAGCGCTAATAGCGTATTCCTCTAGTATGGGCATACTTCATCATTATTATTATTTTCTGCCTGTGATACTTCATAATTATTGTTATGATTTGCAGGGCTTACTTCATCTTTATTATTAAATAAAATCATTTATTCACAAAAAACAAACAAAAGCATTTTGTTATTCTTTTGGCCCACTCTTTTTGTTATGCGTACATATATATTTTCTTTTTTTCTTATATCTGGATAGAAAAAGTTTATTTCTACCATGAAGCACTAATGTTGTAGTCCTATTTGAATATTTTAAAGAAAGGAAAGAAGAAGACCGTCCGGATAGAATAATTTGCTGAAGAGTCTGGATTGATTCATCGCTTGTATTCTGCTTGGACTCCGTTTTCTTGAGTCATGCTCAGACTCTTCGTTTTTCTAGAGACTCTTCCTTAGCTGCTGCCGTACTTTTCTATAGGAAAAAGATAGTTTCCAAATAAAAGAAGCGTGTCCGATACTGCCACCACGTGTTTTCTTGCCGTTTTCTTGTCCGAACACAACAATACGTACGTGTGCTTGGCATTGTAATTTTTCCTTTAAAAAAAGGTAAAGTCTGCTGCTCGTAACGTGCTAGATGCAACATATGTGTACATGATTGTTCAATGTAACTTCTAAGACCTTGTACGTGTTAGTTCAATACACATGACTTTATATCTTTTTTCATGTAACGTAATATCTGTAAATCTCAGCCGTAAGTATTATTGATCAATGATGTATGTTATTTTGGATTATGTGGAAGAACGTGGTGTCTTATTTGACTTCTATTTTAATTATATAATAGATAGATGGGGTTTTCTCCGGATTATTAAAGTAGTGCATAATAGCTTGCACATAATGAGCATCGAGGACTTTAGGAGGTTCCCCAGATCCATGAGTAGCAAGTAAACCTAATTTTTTTGGTATTTAGTGTTCCATATCCATAACTAAAGATAGAGAACAACTTAGAACAACAAATAAAATCCACTTAGTGATAAAGCAAATAAGCACACACGAGAATATTCACCCCACACTATTACTCCTCGACAGCGGCGCCAGAAAAAGGTCTTGATAACCCACAAGTATAGGGGATCAATTGTAGCCTCTTTCAATAAGTAGGAGCATCGAACCCAACGAGGAGCTAAAGGTAGAACAAATATTCCCTCAAGTTCTATCGACCACCGATACAACTCTACGCACGCTTAATGTTCGCTTTACCTAGAACAAGTATGAAACTAGAAGTACTTTGTAGGTGTTGTTGGATAGGTTTGCAAGATAATAAACAGCACGTAAATAAAAGCTAGGGGATGTTTAGATAAAGACACAACTAAGTTAGTTTCAGTAGAGAGCTTTTTGTCATGAGAAAGTTATTTGTTCCTAGACAATCGATAACTAGACCGGTAATCATTATTGCAAATTTATTTGAGGGAGAGGCATAAGCTAACATACTTTATCTTCCTGGATCATATGCACTTATGATTGGAACTCTAGAAAGCATCCGCAACTACTAAAGATCATTAAGGAAAAACCCAACCATAGCATTATAAGGCATCAATTCCTCTTTACTCCCATACGCAAACAACCTACTTACTCGGGTTTGTGCTTCTGTCACTCACGCCACCCACCATAAAAAAATCATGAACATATTGAAACCCTACAGCGGGGATCCCTCACGCTTGCGCGACACGGAGAGCACCATAGGACAACACCAATAATAAAACATGCAACTCAAACCAATCATGATCATCAATTAACCCATACGACAAAATGGATCTACTCAAACATCATAGGATAGCCATACATCATTGGGAAATAATATATAGCGTTGAGCACCATGTTTAAGTAGAGATTACAGCGGGTAAAAGAGGGTTACACTACTGCATAGAGGGTGGAAGAGTTGGTGATGACGGCGGTGAAGTTGTTGGTGTAGATCGTTGTCGCCGTGATGGCCCCGGCGGTGTTCCGGCGCTACCGTGAGAGAGGGGGAGAGAGCCCCCTTCTTCTTCTTCTTCTTCTTCCTTGACCTTCCCCTAGATGGGAGAAGGGTTTCCCCTATGGTCCATGGCCTCCATGGTGGCGGAGGGGCGAGAGCCCCTCCGAGATTGGATCTCTCTATGTTTCCTTCTGTTTATGCGCTCCTTGATTCTTCCCTTTCACCGTTTCTTAAATTTCCGGTGATCCGTAACTCCGATTGGGCTGAAATTTTGATACGATTTTTATCCGGATATTTTCTTTCTTGCGACGAAAGAAGGGCACCAACCGCCTTACGGAGTGGCCACGAGGGTCCAGGGCGCGCCCCTAACCCTCGTGGGCCCCTCGGACATTGTCTCACGTTGATTCCACTTCCCAAAATTCACATATATTCCAAAAAAATCTCTGTAAGTTTTTATCCCGTTTGGACTCTGTTTGATATGGACTTTCTTTCAAACAAAAAACATGCAACAAACAGGAACTGGCACTGGGCACTGGATCAATATGTTAGTCCCAAAAATAGTATAAAAAGTTGCCAAAAGTATGTAAAAGTTGTAGAATATTGGCATGGAGAAATCAAAAATTATAGATACGACATAAACGTATCACCAAACCCCCGGATGTCAGGCCCCTGACATTTCAGCCTTCGGTGTTTCACCGTTTTGACCATAACTAATTCATCCGGCGTCCGATTTTGACGTTCTTTATCTCGTTTTGAAGCTATTGACATCCCTCATCCCAAAAAATACTACCATCACCATTTGAATCCATCAAAATTTTGGAACTTTGGCATCTTTGCCTACGGCTTCCACCATTTCATCCACAAAACCACCATAGCCTTCCGCAACCTAACCAATTTTGTTCTCCTTAGCATTAGTGGTTGTTTGAGTTGTGATTTGAGTCTCCTAATGTGTTTAGGCTACTTAGGGACGGTTGCTTCTTCATCAACCACCACCATAACTTCCGAATAGGTTTGCCCACCATACACCTCTGCCACCCCAACTTAACCCAATTTTGTTAGTGTTGTGAGTTGTGTCTCCTAAGGTGTTTCGGCTACTTAGGGACCATGCTTTCAACCCCGACACCGTTTATATCCCATCATGCCCTTCCACCACCATAACCCATTTTGACCAGGTTTCCACCAATACTTCCGCAACCACCACCGCATCTCGCTACCACCATTTTGACATTTGACATTTGTGATTTTGAGTTTGCGGTTTTTCCATTTTCTAAGGAATTAGGAACGGTTCTAGATCAAGAACACTGCCACTCATCATTGCGAAGGATGGTAACCTCGATGACACCATTGTATTTTTCCCTTGCAATTGCATTGATAACCCCTAGCCCATTTTGCGTCACTTGCCTATCAAGACTAGCCATTTGAGTATTGTCGGCAACGTTACTTGTGCACATTAGTGATCTACACCATCCATTGCATACATACCATATAACATTGGTATCATCATATCATCTCTTGTGTCACAAGTTTTTCCCACATATATACAGTTGCTATCTTGGTTTGTGCATTTAGCATTGTGGCTAACAAAAAAAGAGAATAAGCTTTCAAGCAACAAAAAAGAGAGCAAACAAGCTTGTAAGCAATAGCCATAGCATCATACAACATTGCATATAAAATTGTCATATCCGATCATATTGGATCATCTTGAGAGAAACACCGGGAACATCATATATACATAGCATAATTGGGATAGAAGTCGTTGCATTTTTGTCTCCTATAGGTTGTGCACAAGTGTCGTACCCGCCCATTGAGCAATCGTGCTAGTGTCTCTCTAGAGTTTTGCAACAAGAGCATTTTCCGTGGATTCCACATTTTGAGTTCATTCCTTGGTTGCATGACCCCATTTATCTATCCGTGTGTGCGTTTCCGTGTGCCACATATTGCTATTGGTCTACTTGTTTCACTTGCGAATTTGTGAATCTCTTTCAACATTATTGACTCTTGCTAACATTTTGCATCAAATTTTTGTGCCACTATCCTCAACGAGCTCCGCCATAAGCCTTATTTGTGTAGGTGTGAGAAATTGACGAGATCGATACCAATTGTGCTATTTCCTTGTTACATCTTTGAGTGATCATTGATCCATTTTCAGCATCGGTCAAGGTACATTTGTATAGTTCTCTCCTTTCTTCCACTCATATTTGCTCGAGTCTTGTGACGGATAGGAAAGGCATTTCATCTCCGGTCTTCCATGAAAACGACGGCGCAAACAAATACATCACCAAAGCGTCCATCTTCGGCCTACAACAACAAATGCAAGGCGCACATTCTACCTTGCGAGAGTGCATCGAGAACCTTCCCATCGACATTCGTCACTCCGAATCAAGGAAAAGGGACTACATCGACAGCAAGCTTTCCACACAGAAGGAGGATCAAGATGCAAGGATGGAGGAGATTCAGACCTTGTTGATCAACCGTTCTTCCCCTTCATCATCCTCAAGGCGACGGTGAGCAATTTGATCCTCTTCGGAGCGCCCACGCGATGCAAGCGCAATTTGTCCATGTCCACATCTCCATGGCGACCACCATCACGTTCGTGATCCACATCGTCATGAAGGGCAAGTCACCTCCAAGCAACATGTGCACGGCATCTACTACGAGCTCTAGTACAACAACGACACCATCAACATGAAGATGCTCGAGACACACAAACGTACAAGTCCCAACATGCCCTACTTCACGCCAAGGACAAACTTCATGAGCAAAAGAGAAGACCGCGAGACAAGCACCACCAAGACGACACTACGACTACTACCACCACCACTTCGGCATCTTCGCCAAGTGCTATCAAGGCATCTCCGCCTTTCGACGTACGACATCTTTGCCTACTTCCCATGAGTTCGCCTACATCAACATCTTCAACAACAAGGTGACCACCTACAAGCGAGGGCGACACTTCCATCTTCGGAAGCCCCTCAAGGAAGATGGCCGAGCATGGAAAATTCCCTTCGGTCATGGAGACGAGCTATGATGTGCCACCTCATATGGACCTCCTACAACAAGACGACGACAAGAAGGTCGATCTAGGGCCATCCCCTTCGACTACGATGACGAGCATGAACCTCTTCAAGAACATTAAGACTGCGCCAATATTGGACTCATACACCGATTCAAGCTACGAGACCGCACATGAGACATTATCTTTGGTCTCGGAGGAGATTCATGTTTTGCCACATCCTACAACATTCATCTTTGGAGGCGTTATGGATGAGGAGGTTGAGCATGGGACTATCCCTTCAACCAAGGTGGCGATAGGAGTTGAGCATGGAGACATTTGCACCAACATCTCTCCGACACCCACATATGAAGAGATGCCCCAAACCCCATGTGAGGAGAGCCACCACCACATGAGTGATATGAGTGACTCCAACATATGTGGCATTGAGTGCATTCCTTATGAGAGGGTGAGTGTGAACACCACTAGCCCCACACTTGAGAGCATGCCACAAATCCTATGTGAGGTTGAGAGCCATTTGAGTGACTCCACCAACCATATGAGTGAGAGCATCCAAGAGGGAGTGAGTGAGCCACAACACTTAGTGAGTGAGGTAGTTGACACGACATGTGAGGCCACTATGATTTCTAACGACTTAACCTCTACTCCGAGTGTGTTTTATTCTTTGGTGCTAGGTCTCCTACATGTACCTCCAATGGAGACGTCGATGGCCATGGTGGAAGATGATGCACCACCCACATGGTTCCATCAAGATGAAGATGACAACGAGTGGATCTTCGACACCTCACCTACAACACATGAGCGACGCTCCAAAGGTAACATAGGTGATGGTGCTTCTATTGTCCCACTAGTGGACTCTCTTGACATCGATTGCTCCCATGATGTTGATCACCCTATGGATTCATCACATACTATGTCTTGTTTCGATATGCCACCCATTTATGATGAATATGATGATGAGCATGTTGGTTTGCCTAGTTGTGATGCTATGCTCCATAGGATATCATGTGAAAATTCTATTGGTCACTTCATGTTTGAAAATCCATTAAACTTGTCATATGCTATGATTGAGATCTCCCATATTGCATCATTTTAATCTCAACATAGTAACTATGAATGTCCAATTAAAATAAATCCCATTTCACTTATGGAATAGATGATGAGATGATGGTCATTGGCTTTTGTTTTTCATGTGATGATATTGCTATGCTACCTTTACATGACTTGTGCAATTCATCTACTATGCCATGCCATGATCACATTGTTCCAAATATGCATTGTTTTGGATGTTGTCAATATTCCCCATGTGATATTTCCACTAATGATCATGAGGAGACCCCCATAGTTTCCTCATACATATTAGGAGATTTTGATGCATTCCATACTTTGCATGATTCCCATAATTGCGTGCACTATATGCATTCCATGAATAACAATGCTCTACATATCTCTCACAATGCATTACATAATTTGAGTCTCCATTATGCTATACATAAAAACAAACCTCTCATGATGGATGACATGTTTCTATATCACGCATCTCATCTATTTGAGCATTGAATATTTTGTGCTAACCAACACAAGCACGTGCACATCAAAATGGATGATGTGTACATATACCACGCACACACAATTTTCCCTTTGTCTTTGTTTTGTGTAGGTACTCAAGAATACTTGTCAACTTCACAATCCCATGAGTTGACAAAACGAGCTCTTGAGAGCAACGATGACTTGGGATCCCATGGACTATTATTACCACCGTTCTCTTCGCGCAACGACTTCGCGCATTCCTTTCACTTGGCTCTCACACGGCTTTCGGCTATATATCACTTGTTACGTTATGCACATTTTCTCGTGTTCACTTTGCATGCTATGCCTCTTTCTTTGATTTTGCCATGCAATTGTGACCCTTATGTGCATTTACCCATGATTCACTATTATACTACTTCCATGTGCATTTGTGCTTGGTGGAGATCCTTGTTGCTATTGCCATGTTTACCATGTGCCACATACTATTGTCGATTCTTGTGTTGGGAGAGTCATATTATTCAATTGCCATTTACATAAGACTTCTTGCCAATACATGGATGATATTTTGCTCATGTCTTGCTTTCATGCTTGTGATATGTCATGTGCATTATTCATGACCACTATTTGCACACATGACATGCTTGCCATGATTCCTTCTAGTATGTTGCATCTTCGCACTACTAGCTTGCTTGACTTGATCACTATAATTGCTTGCTTTGTCGCATCACCCATGTTCCATTCTTACTCGCTTTCTTGGGTTGATGACATATATGTTCATGCCTTTCACATGATATATCTTGATCATTGTCTCTTGTGTTCATTAGTTGCTTCTCTCATATCCACTTGTAGTGAGTGCAACCATACTATGCTTATTGATATCAGAGACTTTGACACCTTACTTGTGATGCATGCTTGTTTGATTGAGCCTATTGTATTTGGTTGTTCTCACATCTAATGCCTCCATACTATGAATACTCCCTTATCCTTTCTTATGATGAGCATGATGCATACACTTGTTGCGTATCTCACCACTCGAATGATAGGTTTTGCATTTCCGCTAACCTCATTTGTTTTTCCGAGTGTTTGTCATGTTCTTTCATTTTGAAGGATTCTCAAGGCATTTCCATCACGAGACATATTGGGTATGTGAAAGGCGTACATGATGCGCAACACCAACATTTTCGATGTCCTCATAAAGGTGAACTCATTCCCTTTGAGCCATTCTCAAATACACATATTGAATGGGCCATTCTTTCATTGTTCCCTCCTTCTTGTTGTCTACATGACACACCTACTGGATGGAGGACTGACATTGGAGATGTACCCTATGGACCTTCAAGTTGAGGAGCGCTCTAACTTATTGGATGCACCTACGGAACTCCAGTCATGCCATGTCATCGAGCATTGGTACATCAACACTCCTTTGAGACATTGCACCAACACATACACATTTGTTGATTGTACTCACACATGTCATGCTCGATGGACATATCATACTCACCACAAGTTTGCACCCCATGCATGGATTGACTCACATTATGCTTGTCTTGTTGCATCTATTTCCATGTTATCCATGATATATGAGCTTGTACACTTTCTTAGAAAATTTGTTGTGATTTTTCTTGATGGCATATTCATACATCATGATCATATTGCCGACCATCAATTACATGATCACATAGTCACATTGAGCACCAATTACCATGTTCATGCTTTTGATACACCGTCCCATTATGACATCATTTTGCACAATGGTTGCATTGATCACATTCACAATACATTTGTGTGCACAATGAATGCTCTTGCTCCCATGAATGCTTTGCATATCATTCTATATCATCTTACTAAGCTTCATGCTCTTTGTCACAAACAATCTTGCCGGACGGACTCATGTTTACTTGATGGACACCTTGTGTGCACTAACCATTGTATTTCCAAGTGTCATTTGTGTTTGCTCTTTTTGTGTACCACTCCGGAGACACCTTGGAGTACTTGTATTGTGCCATGTCTTCCACTTCGTCCAACTACAAGTCCATCCATGACAACCATTTCCATGGTGATGAGGTTTTCGATCCGAGGTTGGATCTTTCCCAAGGGAGGGGAGATGATGCGGAGCATCCTACGATCATCCCCATGTACACTACGACTTCTCCCCAAGCCCCAAGTCCCCACATGTTGAGACCTCAAGCATACGCCATTGGACACATGGTGAACTCACTCCTTTCTAAATCTTCCCTTTCCGCATGTAAGACATGGATGCTACCTCAAGCGCGGCCCTTGAGCATACTCAGGTACACCCGAGGAGACCATGGAGAGCCTAAGGACCAAGGCCAAGTGTGTGGGGGAGCGCAGGAAGTAGAGGGACGAAGAGCCAGCTGCTACAGCGGTTAGACATCCGGCCCGACCCCCGGAAATCCGGCCCCTTCCTATCCGGAGAGCTCCAGAAGCGACCCTGACAGCCCGGACATCCGGCACCATGCCCCGGACATTCGACTCCTCCCAAAGCCCTGGACATCCGTCCCCTTCGCCCGGAAATC
Source organism: Triticum urartu (assembly GCF_056163025.1). Lineage (NCBI taxonomy): Eukaryota > Viridiplantae > Streptophyta > Magnoliopsida > Poales > Poaceae > Triticum > Triticum urartu. The sequence goes on along the minus strand of NC_141879.1, from coordinate 382,038,490 downwards.
CGCTCCCTCATCACAGAATGCAACCGAAGCCAGGAAAGTCCATCCCGGACATCCGGCCCCTAGCCCGGACATCCGGCACCTAGCCCGCACATCCGGCACCTGCCTATGCGCAGAGATCGGGCCAAGGGCCCATGTATCCCCCTCAAACTTACCCCTTTGTGGGCTAGCACTATATAGAGACCCCCTGCTCCTCCTAGTTAGGGTTAGCGTTGTGATAGCTCATATGTGAAATAGAGCCTCGCTCATCCATCCAGATCTACTCCACCGAGAGAGACCGTCGCCTCTTCGGAGAAGATCCACCTTGGATTCAAGACCCCTAACGGCAAGACCTCAAGACCTCCTCATCGAGAAGAACTAGTTACCTATGTATCGTCCTTTGTTGGATTCAGATCGTGTATCTCTTTGTGTTTCGAGGATCTAGCATATGTGTGACCGAATCTAGTTGGTTTGAGTGTTTCTCTCGTGTTTCCCCTTGTGATTTCTCCTCCTATTCTTCGTGTTCATCGCAGGATCTGCTCCTTATGTGAAAGATTGGCCATCTAGGGTCCACCCTACATCACTTCTCCAAAAAATTGCACTAATGTGTTCTAAAAAGCAAAATGCATCGGGAGTTGCAGTGCACTTCATCGTCGCATGCGGTTCACTACACTCGGCCTAGTAGTTTAGATAAAACTACAAAATAAATGTTAGAAAAATATTAATAATGCAATTTCCTTTGTAGACATTGTAGTGCAGTTTTGAGTCTTAAGTAGTGTGTTCTTAAATTGCACTCGTGTGTTCAAAAAAAAGCAAAATGCATCGGGAGTTGTAGTGCACTTCATCATTGTGTGCGGTTCACTACACTCGTCCTAGTAGTTTAGATGAACCTACAAAATAAAATGTAGAAAAAAAATATAAATAATGCAGTTCCCTTTGTAGACATTGCATTGTGGTTTTGAGTCTGAAGCAGCGCGTTCTTCCGTCTGATGCAGTTCTTTGGTCGATTTTGGTGTCGCGAAAAACGGAGTGTGTGCATTTCGGTAATTTCAAAACTGATCTTAAACCGTAAGGAATTAGAGAAAGTGGTCTGCATGAAAAAGTTGTATCTCATTGATATCTTTCCAACGGCGTATCATTTGAATCATTCCGACCAACGATTTGGAAAAATTTCACGAAAAACGGCCGCTATCACTCGTCGTCCACCGCACGATTGTCAAAATTAACTTAAAACCATAAGGAATATAAAAAACATTTGTACATATGAAAGTTGCGCCTTGCCCGTAGCTTTTCAATGGCACATCACGCACCTCGTTTCGACAAATGGTTAAAAAAACTAGAGCGAAAACAGTACCAAAAAATTGCAAAAAATGAAAAACAAAATTCCGCGATTTAGTAAATTTGATACTGCTCTTAAACCGTAAAGAATTAGAGAAATAAATGTATATGAAAAAGTTGCGCCTAGACGATATCTTTCCAGCAGCGTATCATTTGCTTCATTCTGACAAGCAGTTTAGAAAAAACGTGAAAATACGTTCGCTGGCACTAGTAGGGCGCCACACCGTTTTCAAAACTGCTCTTAACCCATGAGGAATCTCAAAAAACTTTCTACATGGAGAAGTTGCATCTAATTCATAGCTTTCCAATAGTGTATTATGCGGCTCATTCCGACAAATGGTTTAAAACTGGAGCAAAAACAGTACCAAAAAAATTGCGTGCAGTTTTTTGCGACGGGAAGTTCAATCGCTTAAGTACTGCAGTGCTCTTACATCAATAGTGACGTGCACTTATGTTGAGCCTGCAGTTCGGAAGTGTTAGCAGAATAACTATTCTGCTAATATTAGCATAATAGACTGGACCCTAACCCCATCTATGCTTATCTCTCCTACTCTCTCTAAATCTTTATATGCATTCTCTTATCCTTATCCTTTATGCCGGAATCCGGAGAAGACGGAATGACCGCCCGTTATACCAGGTGTACGTGGGTTCATGGCATGGTTTTTAAATTGTTGCATGCGTGCCACGCGTCGCCCAAATGTGTAACGCCAGGGGTAGCTGAGTAATTTTGCTGCTCCACCTCCCTCCTTATAAATACTCAACTGTCGCGGTCATTATTTCCTTACTCCCCTCACTGTCTCGCTCAAAACCCTAGCGTTGTTGCTAGCTCTCATCGTCTCCAGAGATGAAGCACTTCGCTGCGACGACTTCTCCATCGTCGTCTTCATGCCGGTCACGGACCTCTTCTTCCTGCCGCATCCATAGGTGTCTTCCACCGCCAAGTTAGGGCATGGGAGATCGAACTGCTCGGCCTCCGTCCCACCTTGTCCACCGGTTCCTCATCTGTTCTTGAGCAGTAAATAAAACCATACTTTTTACCGTTTATTCGATCCAATGAACTTTCTAAATCTTCAGAAAGTTGTTTTCTCACTTCCAAATCTGGATCTTCCTTCTCTACATCTCATTATTTGCAAGTACTTTCAATTATGCTTCACAACTAGTTTGATTCCTCACTTGTACCTATTTGTGGATTTGTACAAATCTGGAACCAACTTATCTCTATAAGTGAATGTCTTGGCATTATGAGGTCAATATCTTCAAACTGAACTTATCTTCAAAATCCTCTGAGAATGCATATGACCTCTCCTACTCCCATCGCATCTCTAATGTTGTCATAGGTACATGTCCGTGGGCGAGTCTCTTGGTTCTCATAGTATGAATTCATTTGCAGACTTCTTATAGCATCATATTACATCTCCTGAAACCAGTTCTTGTCTGGCAAGTATAGTGAAGCCAATCAGTTTCGTGAAGCCAATCAGATTTATGAAGCCTGAAAGTGCAACTATCCCTAGGTGGTTTTGGTAATTCATAACAACATATAGCTCATTGAGCTAATGCTATTCCAAGGTGATTATTTCAGGAAAGCTCAATGATTGGCATGGCATGGATGTGAAAGTGGAACCCTCAAAATGCTAAGGACAAAGGATTGGCTCAAGCTCAAAAGCTCAAGACTCTTCATTTTATATTTTAGTGATCCAAGATCACATTGAGTCTTTAGGAAAAGCCAATACTATTAAGGAGGGATGAGGTGTTGCTTAATGAGCCTCTTGCTTCATGTGCTTAGTGATATACTCCAAAACCCTCAACTACTTTCCCATATCCACATATGACCTAAACCCTAAGCCAAACTCGGTCCTACCGATTCTTCCTATCCGGCGCCACCGAGTTTCACTTGTCATTAGCCACTGCCAAACCCTAGCAATTCGGTTCTACCGATAAGGATCTCGGTCTCACCGAGATGGGGTTGCAAACTCTCTGTTTCCCTTTCGTAACTTTTCGGTCTTACCGAAAGAGCGAATCGGTCCCACCGAGATTGCAATGTAAACTCAGTGTTTCCCCTTTGTAACTTTTCGGTCTCACCGAGTTCCACTCGGTCTCACCGAAAGAGCAAATCGGTCCCACCGAGTTTGCCTGACCAACTCTCTGGTTAGCTAATTACCAAATTCGGTCTCACCGAGTTTGTGTAATCGGTCTCACCAAGATTACGTTATGCCCAAACCCTAACCATATCGGTCCTACCGAGTTGCATGTCAGTCCCACCGAAAATCACTAACGGTCACTAGGTTTACATTTTCGGTCCGACCGAGCTTATTGATTCGGTCCCACCGAGATTGGAAAACTGTGTAACGGTTGGATTTTGTGTGGAGGCTATATATACCCCTCCACCTCCTTCTCATTCGATGAGAGACCATCAGAACACACACACCATTCCAACTCATATGTTCTGAGAGAGAACCACCTACTCATGTGTTGAGACCAAGACATTCCATTCCTACCATATGAATCTTGATCTCTAGCCTTCCCAAGTTGCTTTCCACTCAAACCTTCTTTCCACCAAATCCAAATCTTGTGAGAGAGAGTTGAGTGTTGGGGAGACTATCATTTGAAGCACAAGAGCAAGGAGTTCATTACCTACACACCATTTGTTACTTCTTGGAGAGTGGTGTCTCCTAGATTGGCTAGGTGTCACTTGGGAGCCTCCGACAAGATTGTGGAGTTGAACCAAGGAGTTTGTAAGGGCAAGGAGATCGCCTACTTCGTGAAGATCTACCGCTAGTGAGGCAAGTCCTGTGTGGGCGATGGCCATGGTGGGATAGACAAGGTTGCTTCTTCGTGGACCCTTTGTGGGTGGTTGCTTCTTCGTGGACCCTTCGTGGGTGGAGCCCTGTGTGGACTCGCGCAACCGTTACCCTTGGGTGGAGCCCTGTGTGGACTCGCGCAACCGTTACCCTTCGTGGGTTGAAGTCTCCATCAACGTGGATGTAGGATAGCACCACCTATCCGAACCACGGGAAAAACATCCGTGTCTCCAATTGCGTTTGAATTCTCCAAACCCTTCCCTTTACATTCTTGCAAGTTGCATGCTTTACTTTCCGCTGCCTATATACTCTTTGCATGCTTGCTTAAATTATGTAATGATTGCTTGACTTGTCCTAAAATAGCTAAAATCTGCCAAGAACTAAAATTGGGAAAAGGTTAAGTTTTTATTTGGTCAAGTAGTCTAATCACCCCCCTCTAGACATACTTTCGATCCTACAAAGCCAATGGCCAGTGGTAAATCTACTAAGAAAGGGGGCACACAACACCGTGATAATACTGCAAAGGATCTACCTCCGGATCTGTACGAAATGTACAAGTCTGATTCTGAAGAAAGTTATGGTGAGAACAAGTTACGCGTTCAATGGATTCGTAGGTACTGGGTAGAGTAGTGGTTTCTATACAATTTTGTGACTCCTAAATATGCTAACAAGAACACTGTGAGTCCACCCTAGGCTGACATTGTGTACCGAAAGCTTCACCGCAAGACCAAAGTTGAAGCCAGTCAGAAAGGCTTCTTTCCTTGCATGGTTAGAGGACCAATGCCTCAGAATGCCAACCCATCCAGCCTACGATGGTGTCGTGAGGATGACTTGTTTGAAGCCAATTTTCAATTTGCAGGAGCTTCAGCTGTCCAGAACAAAAAGGACCCAAGGATTGACTTCAACCCAGGTCCAGCTGAGCCAAGACCAGATGGCAGTCGTGAAGCCGAACCCAATCTCATAGGCCTGTTTGAACATTTTCCTGCATACCATGTGCACTGTGGTGCACAGAGAGCCAGTGTTGAAGCTGTTCCTGAAGAGGAAGAGCATACTGCTGCTCCTAAGCCCCAGAATCCTACCAAGAAGGCAAAGGCTTCAAAGCCTACAGCTGCACCAAAAGCTTCAAGAGTGAAGCCACTGAAAACTGCACCTCCTGAATCCATTGTGCATTCTGAAGACTTGTCTTGTACCTCTACAAAGACAAACAAAATCTCAGGGCAAGGCCTTACTCCTGCAAGCATCCTGCGCAATGAAGAGGATGTCATAGATCTCTCATGTGATGAAGATCTTGCAAATGATGCCCTTGAGCTGCGGATCAAGAGCAAACCGGAGGACAAAAATCTTCAAGGATTTGCCTCTGTTTGATGCTAACATTTTGAATAACTTCATTGATGAATGGTTGGAAGAAACTTCTCTTACCATTGATGATCTACAGTTGCCCATTGGCATCAGTGTGATGTTCGAAGGCTGCATTGCCAAAGAGCTCGCCATTGCTCAAAAGGTCATTGAGCAGAAAAACAAGATTGACCATGAGAAGGTAGTATTCAAGAAGCACATGGCCAAGCTCAGTGTCACTGATGTTCAGAACTTCAAGTTGATGATGGCTAACCTCAAGGCTGAGTTCCTCAAGCACTGTGATGAAGCCAAGGGCTCCCGAGAGCGTCTTAAATACAATGCTGAGAAATGTGTTCAGGCTCACAATGAAGCATTAAAGAGAAAGGCACTTGGGCGTCCAAGCATTGACCCCAAGTTGGCTGCCAAGAAAAATAAGCCAGCTGAAGCTGAAGCTGAGGCTCCAAGGGAAGAAAGGCCAAGGATTGTCTTCCCTGCTAGCATGAATGGCTCAAAGCCAAAGGTTCCATCAGCTACTTCTGAAAGCAAGAAGACCAAGCTAGCAGAGGCTGAAGCCAAGAAGCACAAGCATCAAGAAGCCTCTCATGTTGCTCCGTCTCAGAAGAAGCTGAAGACAAAGTCTTCAAAGGCTTCAAGAAGGGCACAAGCGCCAACAACTTCATCTTCTCCTCAGGAGTCGCTGCTTGTCGAGCCCATTTCAGTTTCCCTATGTGGTTGCGGGACTAATGTGTTTGTGAGATTCAAAGGAGAACATAGGTAGAAGTACCTCATTGATTCGGTTTAGCTATCAGAGATGACCCCTAAAAATGTATGAAGACAATGGTGGTTCGTGAAGATATTCACATTGAAGATAATGACGTGTGAAGACATTCACTTGAAGACAATGGAGTGCGAAGACATAGTTTATTTCGTAGTTTCATTTTCTTCTTTCTTGAGTCATAGGAACCACTGAACTGTCAAGTGGGTTCCAAGTGAACAAAGCCAGAAAATTGATGTGATGCTCAACCCAAACCCTATGTCTTCGAGTGAAGACAATGAGAGAAAATCTTATCCAAAGTTGGATGAGCCAGCTTTGCTTGTAGTCCAAGTCAAGCTCTTGTATGTGTTTGAAATCTGACCGTTGGACACATGTCGGTTCCTTAGTGACCCAGGGTCATTTCAGACATATCACGTCGGGCTGCCTCCTGGCTATAAATAGCCCACCCCCTACACCATAAATTGGTGGCCGCTCAGAGTTAGTGGACGGCTTTTGTTGTTTGAGAGAAACCCACCTCCGAAGCCTTTGAGAGAGAATCCTTGCAAGGACAAAGCCCAAAACACCCAGAGCCCAAAGAGTTGTTGGCATCACTGAAGTCTTTCTGTCCGCATGATCTAAAGACTTATTACACATGAAGACTGTGATCTTCCAGTCGATTAGGCGTCACGTTCTTAGGATCCAAGAGTCATTGCGGATCGCCGGTGAACGAAGTCTGTGAAGGTCTGGAAGTCTACCTTGAAGACTTACCAAAGTGATTGGGCGAGGACTAAGTGTCCTTATCTCAAGGGGAATAAGGTGAAGAAGTGGTCTTCTGAGTTCAATCTCAGCCTCCCTAGCCATACGTACATTTGTCACACCAACTGGATTTGGTTTACCAAATCCTTGTCTTCGTCAAGCATCTGGTTCTATCTCTTCACCCACTACTTACGGTTTAGCTTCATGAAGTCATTGCTTGCTTGCCATGTTTGACTTCATGGTGTGAAGACATTCTTCTTTGTTTGCATATTTGGCTTCATATTGTCTTCCTATTCTAATCCACTCTACCTAGCTGCTATTTGTCTTTGTGTTTACTCCCTACTATCTCCTTGACTATGGCATGGCTAGTGTAGTTTATCTTCCATTGAATACTGTTTAGGTTTCATTTGGTTGTCTATCTTCGAAGACATTGCCTGTCTTGAAGACTTTCAGAAAAATCGGCTATTCACCCCCTTCTAGTCGATAACTAGCACTTTCAAAAACCTAGAGCCAAAGTTATTGAGCATCACTGAAGAGATTGATCTGTGTTATCTGACGCCTGTTACCTTTGAAGACTGTCATTCTTCTAGATGGTTAGGCGTCAAGTTCTGAGTTCACCAGGAGTCATTGTGGTGTGCCGATGAACAAGTTTGTAAAGGTTTTGGAAGTCTACCTTGAAGACTTACGATAAGTGATTGGACGAGGATGAAGTGACCTTCGCTCAAGAGGAATACGGTGAGGACTGAGTGTCCTCTGAGTTGCGACTCAGCCGAATCAACCAGACATACAGTTGATGCAGCAATTGGAACTGTTCTACCAAATTGCATTGTCTTCATCGAGCCAACCTGGTTTCAAATTCCTCACCCTCTCTTACATTATTCCACTGCTGAAGAATTTGTGATCTATCCTCTGATGAATTTGAACCGAAGAATTTCATCATGCTATCTTTCATTTCATCAGTTCTCATTCCTCATGCTTGTATGATTGCATGTTCTTCACTCTTACGTATCCTGATTACAAGTACTCTGATTCTACGATGACTTAGTTTCCCTTGCATCTCTATTTCTTCACTCTGATCTTCATCAAATGCTTCAGAGTTTGACGAAATTCTAATAATCTCCATTCAGCTCGCCTCTGGGAGATAACATGTGCTTTCAGTTTCGTCCACAAAGGTGACATGTTCCCTACCGGAACCATGGGGCTTCTTGTGAGAAGCTCTGGTTTGTGAGAAAGCTTATACCAAAACATGCCCCAAATGGGACAAAAAATTTACCACAGCATGTTGGGGCCATTTCATGATACCATGCCAAATTCATGAATTTCATACGAGTTTTGGATTTATAGGAATTTAAAAACCAAGTTTCTCAATGTTTGCGTCTGGGACACGGCGCTGAGGTGTTTGAAATTCATTCCCATTTCTTGCATGGCACCTAAACATACACCCAAGGACACATATATGATTTTTCAAAACATTTTGGTGTAATGGAGCATGTGCATGTAGTTGAAATTTGAATTGTGCACATTAAATGCCTAGAAAACTCAGTTAATGTATAAAAATGTCCAAACTAACCCGGAATAATTCCAAATTATAACATGACACTCCTATTGGTCTATGTTCCCTCTAGAAAAATATTCAACGGGAGAAGAGGCAACCAATGTTGTTTCGTCCACAAAGGTGATACGTTCCCTGCCAGAACCATGAGGCTTCTTGTGAGAAGCTCTAGTTTGTGAGAAGCTTATACCAAAACCTGCCCCAAGTGGGCAAAAAAATGCCACAACATGTTGTTGCCATTTGATGATACCATGCCAATTTTCCTGAATTTCAGACAAGTTTTGGATTTACAGAAATTTAAAAACCAAGTTTCTTAATGTTTGTCGTCGAGCCATGATGTCGATATGTTTTAAATTCATTCCCATTTATTGCATGGCACCTAAACATGCACCCAAGTACACATATTATTTATCAACAAATTTTGATGCACTAGAGTATGTGCATGTAGTTCAAATTTGAATTATGCACATTAAATTCCTAGGAAACTCAATTAATGTACAAAAATGTCCAAACGAACCCGAAATAATTACAAATTATCACATGACACTCCAATTGGTCTAAGCTGTCTCCAGAAAAATATCCAAGGCAAGAGGAGGCAATGAATGTGGTTTTGTCCACAAAGGACACACATTCCCTACCATAACCATGAGGCTTCTTGTGAGAAGCTCTGTTTTGTAAGAAGCTTATACCAAACCCTACCCCAAATGGGAAAAATTACCACAGCATGTTGGTGCCATTTCATGATACCATGCGACGTTTCATGAATTTTCGACGAGTTTTGGGTTTACAGGAATTTAAAAACCAGGTTTCTCAATGTTTGCAGCCAATCCACGATCCCGAGGTGTTTGAAATTCATTTCCGTATTTGCATGGCACCTAAAGCTGCACCCAAGGACACATATATGATTTTTCAACCCATTTGGTGCACTGGATCATGTGCATGTAGTTCAAATTCTAATTATGTACATTAAATGCCTAGAAAACTCAGTTAATGTATAAAAATATCCGAACGAACCCTGAATAATTCCAAGTTATACTCATGTTGGTCTATGTTGCCTCTAGAAATATACTCAAGGCGAGAAGAGGCAACGAATGTCATCCCGTTGACAAAGGTGACACGTTCTCTACTAGAACCATGAGGCTTCTTGTAAGAAGCTCTGGTTTGTGAGAAGCCTATACCAAAACCTGCCTCAAACAGGATAAAGATTTTACCACAACATGTTGGTACTAGTTCATGATACCATGCCAAGTTTCATGAATTTCAGACATACAATAATTTAAAAACCAAGTTCCTCAATGTTTGTGTCAAGCCATGATGCGAAGGTGCTTTAAACTCATTTCTATTACTTGCATGGCACCTATACATGAACCCAATGAAACATTTGATTTTTAACCGATTTTAGTGCGCTGGAGCATGTGCATGTAGTTCAAATTTGAATTATGCACATTAAATGCCTAGAAAACATAGCTAATATACAAAATGTCCAAACAAACCCAATAATTCCAAATTATAACTTGACACTCCTATTTCAGACGAGTTTTGGATTTATAGGAATTTAAAAACTAAGTTCTAAATGTTTGTGGGAGAGCCACGATGTCGAGGTGTTTGAATTCATTCCCATTTCTCGCATGGCACCTAAACATGCACCTAAGGACACATTTGATTTTTTAACCCATTTGGTGCACTGGAGCATATGCATGTTTTTTAAATTGAATTATGCACATTAAATGCCTAGAAAACTCAGTTAATGTATAAAAATGTCCAAGTGAACCCTGAATAATTCCAAAATATAATTTGACACTCCTATTGGTCTATGTTGCCTCTAGAAAAATATTTAAGGCGAGAAGAGGCAATTAATGTCGTTTTGTCCACAAAGGTCACACGTTCCCTACCGGAACCACGAGGCTTCTTGTGAGAAGCTCTGGTTTGTGAGAAGCTTATACCAAAACCTGCCCCAAATGGGACAAAAATTTACCACAACATGTTGCTGGCATTTCATGATACCACGCCAAATTTCATGAATTTCAAATGAGCTTTGCATTTATAGGAATTTAAAAACCAAGTTTCTTGATGTTTGCGGTCGTGCCACGATGCCGAGGTGTTTGAAATTCATTCACATATCTTTCATGGCACCTAAACATGCACCCAAGACACATATATGATTTTTCGAACCATTTTGGTGTACTTGAGTATGTGCATGTAGTTCAAATTTGAATTATGCACATTAAATGACTGGAAAACTCAGTTAATGTATAAAAATATCTAAATGAACCCTGGAAAATTCAAAATTATAACATGACTCTCCTATTGTTGTATGTTGCCTCTAGAAAAATACTCAATGCGAGAAGAGGCAATGAATGTCATTTCGTCCACAAAGGTGACACATTCCCTAGCGGAACCACAAGGCTTCTTGTGAGAAGCTCTGGTTTGTGAGAAGAAGTTCATGTGTGTTCTAACTATGAGATTATGCAACTCCCGCATACCGGAGGAACACCTTGTGTGCTATCAAACGTCACAACGTAACTGGGTGATTATAAAGATGCTCTACAGGTGTCTCGGAAGGTGTTTGTTGAGTTGGCATAAATCAGGATTAGGATTTGTCACTCCGTGTATTGGAGAGGTATCGCTGGGCCCTCTCGGTAATTCACATCACTATAAGCCTTGCAAAAAATGTGACTAATGAGTTAGTTACGGGATGATGCATCACCGAACGAGTAAAGAGACTTGCCGTAACGAGATTGAACTAGGTACAATGATACCGACGATCGAATCTCGGGCAAGTAACATACCAGTGACAAAGGGAATGACGTATGTTATTATGCGGTTTGACCGATAAAGATCTTCATAGAATATGTAGGAACCAATATGAGCATCTAGGTTCCACTATTGGTTATTGACCGGAGATGTGTCTCGGTCATGTCTACATAGTTCTCGTACCCATAGGGTTTGCACGCTTAATGTTCGATGATGATTTGTATTATGAGTTATGTGTTTTGGTGATCATAGTTTGTTCGAAGTCCCGGATGAGATCACGGACATGATGACGAGTCTCGAAATGGTCGAGAGGTAAAGGTTGATATATTGGAAGGTTACATACGGGCACCAGAATGATTCTGATAAGGTTCAAGGATTTTTCGGAGTACCGGTAGGCTACCGGAACCCCCCAGGAAAGTTAATGGGCCTAATGGGCCATAGTGGAAAGAGGGAAGAAGGCCACAGGAGGTGGCACAGGCCTCGCTTTCCCTTCTCCCTCTCCTTCTTTCCCTTTCCTTCTCCCTCTCCCCCTTTCCCTTTTCCCCTCTCCGTTGGAAGGAAGGAGGGCCGAATCGTACTAGGAGTGGAGTGCAGGTAGGACTCCCCCCATGGCGTGCCACCCCTATGGCCGGCCTCCTCCTCCCCCTCCTTTATATACAGGGGCAGGGGGCACCCCAAAGACACACCAAGAAATCTCTTAGCTGTGTGCGGTGCCCCCTCCACAGTTTACTCCTCCGGTCATACCGTCATAGTGCTTAGGAGAAGCCGTGCATGGATCACATCACCATCACCGTCACCATGCCATCATGCTGTAAGAACTCTCCCTCGACCCTCTGTTGGATCAAGAATTTGAGGGACGTCATCGAGTTGAATGTGTGCTGAACACGGATGTCAGATTAAGGGTTCCGGCAAACCCTTGAGGTTCAAACACTGGGGTGCGCACGAAGATCTCTCCCCCCTAGCTCACACTCTCGCAACGATCTCAAAGCCTAGCTCGCCAAACCCAAGGAACAAAGGACACAAGAGTTTATACTGGTTCGGGCCACAGTTGCGGTGTAATACCCTACTCCAGTGTGGTGTGGTGGATTGCCTTGTAGGCTGGGGATGAACAAGTACAAGGGAAGAACAACCTCCTGAGGAGAGGTGTTCTTGAGCTCTATGAGCTTGTGTGGCTGGGGATGATCTAAATGATCCATCTCCAGATGAGCCTCCCTAACTATGGTGGTGGCTAGCCCTATTTATAGAGGCCCGGGTCCTCTCCCCAAATATTATGTGGGAAGGTATCCCACAACGGCTAGTTCGAAGGGGGACAATGAGTACAAGTTATCTTGACAAAAGGTGGTCTTCGCCTGCCAAAGGCTCTGGTGGTGACACTATTGTGGGCTCTGTGATGACCTCCATCTTGCCGTCCTGCTGGTCTAGGCCTCGTTGCACCAATATGGAAACCTTTGCCTGACGCCTCGGGACTCCTCGCATGTGCCGACCTCTTTAGCACCAAAGAGGAAATTGGCACCCTGGGCCCGCTGGCGCCTGCCTGGCCTTGGTCATCATGGATCACGTCACGGAAACATCACGAGGTGCCCCTTTCCTTATGATGACCCACAAGTGTTGGGGGTCTATCATAGCCTTTTCGATAAGTAAGAGTGTCGAACCCAATGAGGAGCAGAAGGAAATGATAAGCAGTTTTCAGTAAGGTATTCTTTGCAAGCACTGGAATTATCTGTAACAGATAGTTTTGTGATAAGGTAATTTGTAACAAGTAGCAAGTAATAAAAGTAAATAAGGCGCAGCAAGATGGCCCAATCCTTTTTGTAGCAAAGGACAAGCCTGGACAAACTCTTATATGAAGGAAAGCACTCCCGAGGACACATGGGAATTATCGTCAAGCTAGTTTTCATCACGTTCATATGATTTGCATTCGGTACTTTGATAATTTGATATGTGGGTGGACCGGTGCTTGGGTACTGCCATTACATGGACAAGCATCCCACTTATGATTAACCCCTATTGCAAGCATCTGCAACTACAACGGAAGTATTAAGGTAAACCTAACCATAGCATGAAACATATGGATCCAAATCAGCCCCTTAGGAAGCAACGCATAAACTAGGGTTTAAGCTTCTGTCACTCTAGCAACCCATCATCTACTTATTACTTCCCAATGCCTCCCCCTAGGCCCAAAAAATAGTGAAGTGTCATGTAGTCGACGTTCATATGACACCACTAGAGGGATGACAACATACATCTCATCAAAATATCGAATGAATACCAAATTCACATGACTACTTATAGCAAGACTTCTCCCATGTCCTCAAGAACAAACGTAACTACTCACAAAGCATATTCATGTTCATAATCAGTGGGTATTAATATGCATAATGGATCTGAACATATGATCTTCCACCAAGTAAACCAACTAGCATCAACTACAAGGAGTAATCAACACTACTAGCAACCCACAGGTACCAATCTGAGGTTTGGATACAAAGATTGGATACAAGAGATGAACTAGGGTTTGAGATGAGATGGTGATAGTGAAGATGTTGATGGAGATTGACCCCCTCCCGATGAGAGGATCGTCGTTGATGATGATGGTGATGATTTCCCCCTCCCGGAGGGAAGTTTCCCCGGCAGAACAGCTCTGCCGGAGCCCTAGATTGGTTCCGCCAAGGTTCCGCCTCGTGGCGGTGGAGTTTCTTCCCCAAAGCTTGCTTATTATTTTTCCTCGGACGAAAGACCTCATATAGCAGAAGATGGGCATCAGAGGCCACCAGGGGGCCCACAAGGCAGGGGGCACGCGCAGGGGGGTAGGGCGCGCCCCCTCCCTCGTGGCCAGGGTGTGGGACCCCTCTGGAACTTTCTTCGCTCAGTATTTTTTATATATTCTGGAAATAACTTCTGTGAAGTTTGAGGACTTTTGAAGCTGTGCAGAATAGGTCTCTAATATTTGGTCCTTTTCCAGCCCAGAATCCTAGCTGTCGGCATTCTCCCTCTTTATGTAAACCTTGTAAAATAAGAGAGAATAGGCATAAGTATTGTGACATAATGTGTAATAACAGCCCATAATGCAATAAATATCGATATAAAAGCATGATGCAAAATGGACGTATCAACTCCCCCAAGCTTAGACCTCGCTTGTCCTCAAGCGAAAGCCGATATCGAAAAATATGTCCACATTTTTGGAGATACAAGTGTCGATAAAAATAAAATACGGACATGAGGGCATCATGGTCATTCTTAGAACAACAATTCGTCACCCTGGGTGAGCAATAGTTATTCTTCACCCCCCTCTATTTTCCCATCAATGCACCGTAATTTTACGTTCTGTAAGTTTTGTCGTATTTCCGATGCAAAAAGGGACCGTAAGAAAATATATGATCGCCGTAAAAAATATTTTATGTTATGTAAAATTACAAACGTAAAAACATAGTCTAAAATACACATAAACTGCAAATTTTCTTGTCTTATGACCTATATTTTTATTTTCTTATGTCAAATTTTACGTAGTGAATCAATAGGAATGTAACTATTTAAATTCGAAACGTAATTTAATTATGAAATGATCGTAAGATTACCTCGGGTGAAGAATAACTTATTCTGCACCCTGGGTGATGAATAGTAACACTATATATATAAACAGTATTCTGATCACGGGATCAGAATAATATTCTGATCACAACCTGACCTGCCCCGCTAGTAGTACGTTGAACTTCCCTGTGAACTAGGTTGAACTTCCGCCAACATTGCTGAAATGGGGCTTGCGATATACCGTTGGAAAGCTATGGACACCAGTATCATGACCCAAGTTAAATTTTTGAAAAAATGTAAGCGGTTTAAGAGCAGTTTTGAAAA